>NC_138066.1:15749637-16347041 GCF_964194185.1 Rhinolophus hipposideros
GAGGTTTCCCTGGCGCTCTCACCAAAGTGCTGGGGAAAGTGGGCTGCCCCTAAGCCCTTCCCTGGACCACTCTGCTTACTGCAGAATCCCTGTGCTCCTCAAGGACCCAAAGAAGGTGGGGCAGGGGGCTTGGAGCAGCCTGAGGAAGCAGGTAGTGGAGTCCAGGAAAGCCAGAGGGAAAAGTGAGAACTGGGATGCCTGCGGAAAAGCCACAGTCAGAGACATGCAGGTCTCTCAGCCCCAGACAAGCCCGGCTTTTCAAAAAGAAAAATCTTGGGGGAGGGGCAGGAAGGGATGGAGTTTGTTTATTTTTCCGGCAGAATACTGGCCCACTGGTGTCCCAGGCTACAGGGGATGAGCTAGACAGTCGCTTCCTAAACTGAAGTAAAAATCATTGCTATTCTTCTTCCAGGTATGCGCCCTCCTTGTCCCCTTTCCCAGGAGGCTGGATGCCAGGTTGGAACGGTACCCTCCCATCCCACTGCCTAAGGGAGCAGCAGGAGGTAAAACAGAAGCAGGAGCCTGGGAAGAAGGCCTGCGTTCAGGAGCCACTGACCACCCCAGGTGCTGTCATCCCCATGGGGCACCCTCGTCTAGAGGGCGCAAGGCCCAGCCTGCCAGGGCAGTTAACTGGGAAGTGGGTGTTGCTTGGAAACAGCAGTTTGGCGCTGGGGTGACCTCATAAAACAAACAGCAGAGATGCTAATTCCCCTCTCTCCGTGATGGATAATCAAATACCCGGAGACCAGAGAAAAGAAACCGCCTCTGGACGCCTGGCCTGGCCGGCCCTGACTCTACCCAGGCCTTCCCAGGGGCTTCAGACCTCAGTTCATGGTGCTGTGGGAGGCAAGGTGGGGAGCAAATTCATGACGAGGCCTGTGGAGCTGAGACCAAAACGGGGGACCCTGGTGACAGCAGGGTCCAAGTGACAAAGATAAACTGGGAAAGCCTTTGCGCTGTGCTCTGGGCTATTCGCCGTCCTGCCCCCAGGTTTGCTCTCTTTTGCCCTCCTGAGGGCTGAAGAGCACTGCCCCCAGCCAATCAGGTCCAGCTCCGGGGACCAGGCCGGAGTGAGGGCTGGATGTTCACCATCCCTGACCTGGGGTGACCACTCTGGGGCTGCCAGAAGCAGAAGTGTGGAGTTCCTCTGCAACACCTTCTAGGGGCACCTCTTCCTAATATTATTATTAATGATAATAGTAATAGCAATAATAACAACAGTAATGAAAATGGCTGACTATTGAGTATTTACTAATTTACTATGTTCCAGGCCTTGTTCTAAGCACTTTTCAGGTATTAGCTCACTCAGTCCTCACAACAATCCAATGAGATAAATACTTTTATTATCCTCATTTATACAGATGAGGAAGCCGCATCTCGGAGAGGTTGGGTAAGTTGCCCAAAATCACAGGTTTAATTGGTGGCAGAACCAGGATTCAAACCCAGCTGTGACCTGGCTCCAAAGCTGCGCTTGTCCCGACAACACTGCTGGTCTCTCAGGACACAGGCCTCGAATCCTGTGATGTCGCCCTCCCCGCCCTTCCAAGTTCTCCTTAGTCCCGGGGGTCAAGGTCATGGTGCACTCACTTACTCCCTCATTCATTCATGTACTGAGCACTGGGCTGGTCCTGGGGGGGGGGTCGGTGGAGGGGGTGTCTACTGATGAAGCAAATACATTCTGTCCTCCGGGAGCTTATGGTTTCGGGGAGTCAGGCTGCTATCGTGTTCACTGAGGGATACGCATAGAGGCTGCATTCGAGGGGTTGGGGTAGTCTTATCCAAAGACATCACTTCATGGCTGGGAACTGACCAGGAGAAGCCACACCCGACGGGGAAGGACATTTCAGGCAGCTAGAGCCATTAGTACAGAGAGGTCAAGAGTGCCTGCAGTGTGAACTGAGAACAGAAAGTTCAGCGTCAGGGGCACAGAGGGTGGGGGAGACAGCGGCCAGAGGCCAGAGAGCAGCACTCAAAGGGTCTCCTTGGCGCCTGGTCTGCATTCCATGGGCAAAGGGGGTCACTGACAGGATGTAAGCAGAGGAGTGGGAGGCCTGGTCAGGAGCTTAGGTACCTCTCGGCTGCTAAGTAAAGGTAGGAGGCGGAAGGGGAGAGGGAGGGCGGCCTGGAGGCAGGAGCCACTCCTGAGGCTACCGCAGTGGTCCAGGTGAGGGCACCAGAGCTGGTGGAGGGAAGCAGGTGGCAGTGAACTTTTAAGAAGTGGACTCGGGAGGAGGGGGTGAGGGAGGCGGAGCGGGGGAAGGGAGGTGCTAAGGGGGAGTCCAAGGAGGTGCGGATGGATGGGGGATGAGACAGCAGCAGTACCCACTGAGTGTTTCCCCGAAAATAAGACCTAGCTGGACAATCAGCTCTAATGCGTCTTTTGGAGCAAAAATTAATATAAGACCCAGTCTTATTTTACTATAAGACCCAGTCTTATTTTACTATAAGACTGGGAATATAATGTAATGTAATGTAATGTAATGTAATATAATATAATATAATATAATAATATAACATAACATAACATAACATAACATAACATAACATAATATAATATAATATAATAATACTGGGTCTTATATTAATTTTTGCCCAAAAGACGTATTAGAGCTGATTATCCAGCTAGGTCTTATTTTTGGGGAAACATGGTAGAGGCAGGAAGAAGAGCAAAGAACTTCAGAGACAATGAGTTCAATTTTGAACATGCTGAGCTGGAGGCCCTGGGAGTAAGTAGCCAAGCAAGAGTTTTCTCCAGTGTTAAGAAAAGCAGAGACCTGTCCACTCAACCAGTCCCACCATTGCAGGGAGGAAAAGGAGAGATGTGCTGCTCTCTGCCCCCCACCATTCACACTAGAGAACAACCGCCAGTGAATCCCTTCCCACCTGTCAGGCTGGCAGAAGTTATGAAGGGGAGAGCCAGGTGGGGGCGAGGGGTGCTGTGGGTCTCACCTGGAGCTCCTCCGGGGGACAGAGCCAGAGACATACACAGAGCTCGGGGAGACAGTGTCCCAGGAGCCCTGGGACCTAGAAGACCTCTGGGAGCCTTTCCCAACACTAAGCCTCCATGTGGATTCTACCCCCTCAGGCCTTGTCCCTCCCCTGCAGTGGCGGGATGACTAGGCTTAGTGCTTTCTGCTCTAAAGTCCTCAGGAGAAGATCCTTCGCTGACAGTCTCCCAGCTGACCACTGCATTTCACAGGCAGCGCTCAGGTACGGCGAATGCCTGGGGTCTCAGACGAGCAGTCCCTGCCTGTCCACCGGGCACACACCCCTCTGTTAGCTCACGGACAGCGGACTGAAGCCCAGCAGGGAGGAGAGAGAAACGTGCCCTGTCAGGAGCACCTATGCACACGGACTGTCACCAGCATCCCTAGAACATTTAGGTTTCACGGCGGAGACCAGGAGTTGAGGCCGCAGGTCCAGCATTCCCATAAAGCAGAGGCCCAGGCTTTCCTCCAGGACTCGGAAAGCTTCCGGGAGACCAGGAGGGCTGGGGCTGACCAGTCCTCCCCTGACACCAGTAGCTCCACTGAGGACCCTCCACCAACAGGAGACTCACCAGCTTCTGGAAGAGGTGGCCCATGGTGACCTGGCTGTCCCACTGCTGCACTTTGGGGCAGAGGTTGTCGTAGAACTCTTTGTGGATCTCATAGATGTCCTGGATCTTGTAGAAGATGGTTTCGATCTGCTGGATGGTGAGCACAGGCTGGGAGGTGGTGGCTGTGGCCTTCAGGGGTTTCATGGGCTGGGAGAGAGGAGGGAAAAACAGAGCAGAGGTGAGGGGCAAATAAACCAGAACGTCAGCAGGCCCAGGGCAACGATTAGCTCTTCCTGCTGCCCAGGTTCTCCCTTGACAAGGCCACGGACCGTAGGACACCTGAAGTGTGCTTTGTGTCAAGTAGCTGCTGCCACAGGCCCCAACAAGCCATGTGCACCTGCAAGGAGAGGGAACCTAACAGCCAGAGCCTGGTCAGGCAGTCCTGCCAGGCCTAAGGGATACATTTCCCTCACCCTTCTCCCCTGAGGAACCCCCGGCCTGCAGTCTGTACTACTGGGCTCACTTTTGAATTTAACAGGCTCCACATCTTTCTTCCACAGTGGCCTCCTGCTCTCAGACACAAGCTCTCCTCTCACAGTCACACTTCAGCAGAAGGGAGGGTTGACTGGGAATCCCTCAGCTGTCTCCTTCCAAGAAACAGAACCTGGGCTGACCCAGTGGCTCAGGCGTTTGGAGCTCCTTGCTCCTAACTCAGAAGGCTGCCGGTTCGATTCCCACATGGGCCAGTGGGCTCTCAACCACAAGGTTGCTGGTTCGATTCCTCGAGTCCCGCAAGGGATGGTGGGCAGCGCCCCCTGCAACTAAGATTGAACACGGCACCTTGAGCTGAGCTGCCTCCCGAATGGCTCAGTTGGTTGGAGCGATGTCTCTCAACCAAAAGGTTGCCAGTTCGATTCCTCGAATCCCACAAGGGATGGTGGGCTGTGCCTCCAGCAACTAGCAACGGCAGCTGGACCTGGAGCTGACTGAGCTGCGCCCTCCACAACTAAGACTGAAAGACAACAACGTGACTTGGAAAAAAGTCCTGGAAGTACACACTGTTCCCCAATAAAGTAAAAAAAAAACAACAACAAAGAAACAGAACGTGATTCTAAGACTTGGGAGTGCAGTCTTCAAGGGACTGAATGTCAATCTCAGCGGCACCAGTATTTCAAGTTCTCATCACTTGGTAGACAAAGAGTAAACAGGCGGCACATATGCCACTGTCCTACTTCCTGTACCCGTGGCAAACATGGCTAAGCGATCACAATGATCTTCCTCATTGAGCCTGCTTGTAGTCTCAGACTCTTTCTCAATGCTGAGGTTGACATGTATGATGAAACCTATCTGTCATCTCTGTTGTCTACACCAAGCTGCTCCCTGGCCTGCAGGTGGAGACGGTGAAGTGACAGACAATAACTCACGATCCTCTCCCAACAATGGCTGGGAGCGGAAGCCATCACCTCCACGCCCAACAGTAGGACTGTGTGATAATGGGGCTTGGGTGCATTTTCTTTCTTTTTTAATTTTATTTATTTATTTATTTACTTATTTATAACTTATTGGGGTGGCAATTGTCAGCAAAACTACATAGATTTCAGGTGTACAATTCTGTATTACATCATCTATAAATCCCACTCTGTGTTCACCACCCAGAGTCAGTTCTCCTTCCATCACCATATATTTGATCCCCCTTCCCCTCATCTCCCTCTCCCACCCCCCTTGCATTTTCTTCAGAATAATATTCTGCATTTTCTAAATCATTAGTGTTTACAATAAGTAAACACTAACTTTATGTATTTATTTTGCTGCTTAATTTACTTTTGGATGAAAAAAATTTTAATTTTTCAATTACGGTTGACATTCAATATCATCAGTTTCAGGTGTACAGCACAGAGGTTAGAGTGAACACTAGTTTTATATAATCAGGGGAAAAGGTATTACAATTCATAGTTGAAACAAAACACTGATACTGAAGGATAAAGAGGCCCTCCTTGGTTGACCTTCCTTCGGCCTCAAAGCCCTCAGAGATGCCCAGCCTGGATTCCAAAGGCCCTCCAGGAGACAGGGTCTGGAAACCCGCCACAAAGAGAAGGCAAGGGAGGGGAGGGCACCGGAAGAGAGACGCCTGAGTCAGCCACGGCTCATGTGACGAAGGGCTGTATGGAAAGGGGTCTTTGACGCAGTCTGGGTCACTGTGCAGACTCATGAGCAGCAAGAAGTCATGGGGTCAAGTGTGGCCTCCTTAAAACTGTCCCCCACTCTGTCATAGGATCCGGTAGTGAGCTTTCCGACAAGAGCAGCATTCTAGCAGGGAGTGGGTGACCCAATGCTAGACTGGAGGGAACACCTACACCGAGGCAGGCCGAACTTATTGCTGGCTCTCTCTGAGACACGACCACCGGCTCGAGCCAGCCTCAGCAGCAAACTCCCAGCCAGGGTTCACTCTCTCCTCACATATCTGTCTCACTCTGATGGTGGCAGCGCCCAAGTCTGTCCACCAGAGAAAGTCTCATGGACTCAGATGAGCGCTCTGACTTCTGGCTCCGTCATCCTCCCAGCTCCATAAAGTCCAGGCAGGAGAAAGCAGAAGGCCCCCTTCTGACCCTCTCAGCGTTGGAACCAACAAACCCTTAATGTCTAGCCCTTGGCGAGGGAAGTAGAATGGGTTCCACCTGGTGCAGGCCAGGCAGTGTGGGTTTGAGCCCCAACTCTGCCACTTACTAACAGTGGGCGAGTTACCCAGCATCTCTGGGCCTCAGCAGTCTCATTTGTAAATCTGGGAGAATATTACCTTCTCAAGAACACGGATAGGAAGATCGAAAGCCATAATTTATCTAAAATATTGACTCGGTGCCTGCTACATACCGTGTTTTCCCGAAAATAAGACCTAGCCGGACAATCACCTCTAACGCGTCTCTTGGAACAAACATTAATCTAAGACCTGGTCTTATTTTACTATAAGATGGGTCTTTAATATGAAATGATATGATATATGAAATGATATGATATATACTATATTATACAACATTGTAAGATCTGGTCTTATATTATAGTAAAATAAGACCAGCTCTTATATTAACTTTTGCTCCAAAAGACACATTAGAGCTGACTGTCCAACTAGGTCTTATTTTCGGGGAAACACGGTAGAAGGCAATCAATCAATGTTAGCTGCTATTATTATTGTTCACCCCACAAATAATGTACCAAGTATCTACCGTGAGGCAAGACTGGGGTAGGGGAGGAGGTTTCAGAGGGGTGCTGTTCTGTGGTTCACAAATCATTGCCCCATGGAGCCTCCCATCTAGGAGGGGAGACAAAACACAAGGAAGCAATCGACCATATAATCACACATATATGCAATGAGGGAAGTCAGAAGGGTCCCAAGTCAGGTGCTGAAGGACAGCTTCTCCAAAAAGGGGATATTTACCCTGAAATGTAAGCACACAGACACAGGAACAGTATTCCAGGAGGACTTCCTCAGGGCCCAGTACTGAGGCGGGAACAGGCTCAGTGAGACAGAAGCTGGGAGACAACCAGTGAGCCTGTATGCAGTGGGCAAGGGTAAAGAGAGGGACCTAAAGCAGGGCAGGAGGGGGGGCAGCGGCTAGATCATGCAGGCGAAGGAACGTGGCTTTTAAGCCTAAGCAATGACCTGATTTTCCCTGGAAGGATTTAAGCAAGGGAGTGACAGGATCCAGTTTTCTTTTTAGAAGATTATTTTTATGACTCATGATCCTTGCTCTAGAGAATGTTATAATCTCTTTGGGTAAACTGGAACAAGATAAATGAAACAATTTAGCAGACAAAGCAAGATAGGGTATAACCTGACTTGTCCTATAAGTACCAACCAAGTGGTCTCGAGGTTGTGCTGGTGCAACTTGGAGGGCTTCCCAGAGGAGGTGACCGAAACAGGCCGTGAAGGTTGGGAAGATCTGAGCAGGTGGAGGGGTGAGGCCTGGTAAGCAGGCCTCATAAAGAAACAGAAGGAACCGGGAGCCATGAGAAAGGTGAGAGGCCACATTCAGCTTCAAGGCTCCCAGGGCTCCGAAAAGGATACAGACTGGCCCTCAGGATCACTGTCACAGTTTATCCTTAGTCCCTCTACTCAGGAGACAATGGAGGGTCCCAGTCACCACAGAGGCCCAAAACCACCAATCCCTGTCGCTGCTCCAGTGCCGTTCCCACTGAGGGGGGAATAAAGGAAATAGGGAGAGAACCATCCTGGGAAGGCAAAAAAGTCTGGATTTCTCAGAAGCTGCTGGGGAAGCACCCATCTACCGCCCACGCAGGGACAAGACAACAAGTGCTCTGCTTCCTCCTAAACTTCCCACTCCGTCTACAAAAGGGGAAGAAATGGGCACTCACCAGCAGCGGGTCACATGGACAGGGGCTGCACTGGGCCATCAGACAGTTCTCAGGACAAGGTTGGGGACCTACGGTCTCAGCCCTGAGTTCACGGGGGAGGGGAAAGCACTGGGTGTGCGCCCTTGGCTGGCCCTGGAAGGCAGTCATTTTTATCTGGTGAAGCCCCATACAGGCCTTGGTCTGCTCTGTGCCCCAGCAACCTGCCTTTCGAAACGGGAAAGAAATCGCCCATTTCCTCCACCTCCTATCCCAGAGGCCTGGAGGCTGTCAGCAAGGCCTGTTACTAACACCTAGCTGCCCTCCTCCTCCCTGGGGCCCAGGCAGGAGGGCGTCACTAACCTCTTTCACAGATAAGGAACCTGAGAGCCGTGGGCCGAGGAACTACAAAGCAAACTGCCAGAATGAGAGTCTGAGAGAGGACTGCCTGTTAGTCAAGCCCAGTGGTGGGAGGTGCTGTGGGTGATGGTGCAGCCAGAGGCAGTGCCCACCCAGCTCATTACCCAGAGTCGGGGAGATGCCGAATTACAAGCATTCGGTTTGTCTCCCTCCACCCCCACCGCAGCCCAGGCTCCCAGGACCATTTTACTTATAATCTGAGACCACCAGGAACCTGGAGGGTTCCAGGAGATGACCAGACCTTGCCCAGCCAGCAACCTGGGGGCAGGAACTGAGACTCCAGTGTGGCGTCCCTGTCTGTGCCTGTGTGTGTACACAGTCTTAGGTACACACATCTAGTTGTTTGCATATCAGGAAGTGTTAAGCTGAGAACATTCAAACACTGTTAGGAGCAGAGATGTGGGAATGGGGGTGGGGTGATGAGAAAGAGGGAGATCTGGGCGTAGGAGGAGAAGGGGAGCTTGCAGAGGACAGATTTTCTTCTCTGAGCCCCTTGGTCAGATCACCTCCAAAAGCAAAGGGATTAGCTACAGGGGGGCTGAGAGGGGACGGTTCCCAGCTCAGGGAGAAGAGAAGGCTTGGTGCCTTATCTCGGAGGCTTATCAGCTGAGGCTGTGGCAGTAGAGGGTCCTGCCCCCCCTTCCTGGAGCCCTCAAGCCCCAGACCAGGCCTCCCAGCTGGTCCCTCCCCCCCACACTGTAGCTTCTGCTCCAGAAAGAACCCGTCAGGGGCCCCGGATGAACAAACTGGGGAGAGAAGAGGGGCCCCAGTCTCACAGTTTTTGCCTTTGAGGCAGGAGCTGTTTGAAAGGCGAGGCAGGGAGGGAGTGTCTTGGCCCCTAAATCTGTTGTTATCTTTGCCCCGGCAAACGGAAGCTCAGGTTAGGCCCAATGACAGATGAGAGCTTCAAGTTGGAATCTAAGAGTGGCACGCTTCTGAAGAGAGGAGGACAGGCACCGCCCCTTTCCTCAGGCAAAGGGTGTGTTGATAGAGAAAAACAGGCCCTAACTTGCATTCTCTCCCAGCACTGGAGAAAATAATAGCATCAGCTAAGACTTTGGCTCTTTTTTAAGAGCGTCACAGACAAACTCATATAATCCTCACAACAACCCCCTGGACAGCGTACAGTAAGTCCTCACTTAATGTCATCCATCGGTTCTGCAACTTTAAGCAAAACCAATTTTACCATAGCTAATTGATATAAACAAGAGTTAAGTTTCTACAGCATCTCATCAATGTTCTAACAAGGCTGTACTACTATTACATAGTATACCCAGCCTGCAGATGGGGAAAATGAGGCCCAAAGGTTCATTAATCTGCTAAAGGCCTAGAGCGAGTAAGCAGTCAGGTAAGGATTCAAATCCCCGTGCTCTGGTTCCTTTGTTTGAACTCCTTTCAAATATGCACCCTTTTACTACTAATGACAACTACGCCCCGTTATTTTGGTACAGTAATTCATAGTTTAGAAGGTGTATGTCACATGTATCTGACTGTTTATCTGCCTGTCCTTCAGTTAATATTTGAGTGCCTAAGTACCTAGCATTGTACTGGGTTCCAAAAAGGATCACCTGGTCTTCTCAACTCCATAAAGAGAGAGAAGGTAATGGTATTAGTCTCATCCTCATATGAGGAAACAGGCTCAAGGACGTTATGCATGGCTTACCCAAAGCCAGTGGTTTTTCAAACCCTACAACCCACGTAAGAAATAATATGGACTAAGTACATACATATACACATACCCACAGCAAACCGAAAGTTTCATGAAACGGTACTTATTATGGTGATACATGCTGGTGTTTTCTTATTTGGTTTTAAACGCTGGTTCAACCCACCACGTTGATTTCACAACCCACTAATGGTTGAGACCCCCAGTTTGTAAAACAGTTGCAGTAAGTGTACTATTCATAGCAGAGCCAAGTCTTGCCCTACTTCTGGCCCCAAACCGAGGTCCCTGCCACCACACTGTCCTTCACTTGAAAATACGACTGCACATTCCAGTAAACACCAGGGATGTACCACAGACACTGTTCAGCGTGTTGCAAAGTATCTGCACATTTCAATAGTTCTTCTTGGCGAACAAACGCCAAGTCCCCTGGGACACTGGGTGACCCCATCCCATAAGCACATATATGTTGTATCTTATAATTCTTGTAAGAGTTTCTATCGAGCTACACCTACATGTCTTATTCCTCCTTTGTATCCTCTTACGTCTGACTGCAGAACACCCAGGGAAACAACTTTACCTGCCACAATCACGGCATGATCTCCAGACGCATCTAAGAAGTACTTTCTTCAAAGGCAGAAACACCTTACATCTCTGTAGTACTTTCACCTTTTGAAAATCTTTCAATAGTATTCTCCTCCCAGTCTGATTCTCACAACAATGCCTCCATCTTGGAGAGGAAACTGAGGCACCTTCACAGAGGACTGGAGTTGGTCTAATGCCTCCAAGCCATGGCATGTGTCAAAATGGCACAGACAACCCTCCACCACACATTTCCTGCCACAGGGCCTTGGCATGGCACGAATGGTTCACCATTCCAGGGGGGACCAGGTATGACAAAGAATGATTGATAAGAGACTCCCGGAGCACAGAGTGCAGGAGATGGCTAGGCCTCCACCTGGACAGATGGATTAGTAATGCCGGTGCATGGTCATGGGTGATGGAGTGTTTGCCACCCCCAACCTGACTGCTTCTAATCCTGCTTTCCCAGGGCAGGTAATGAAGAGTCGGGGCCGAGACCTTTCTGGCAATGGCCCCAGCTGCCTGACACCGAGCTGTAAGCAGAGAAGTACCCCAGACTCTGCCCACAGACAAGGACTGGTCCAGGTCCTCCTTCCTTTCCAACTCCAAAAGCAGTTTTAGATCATAACCCGACAAAGGGACTCGAAGGCCCCAGAACACGTACTCACCAGCAAGAGGGCTTCCAGCTGGTTAATGTAGATTTCTTCGCTGGCCAGGAACCCCGAGAGAACCAGCTTCCTCATCTCCAGGCCTTTCCCTGCTTCCACCTGCACAAACCAGAAGCCAACAGCTCATGAGAAAGGAGGCTAGAATCCTTTGTGGCCTGTTTCCTTATCATTTGTCGCTTCTTTAACTAACACTTCTACAGGAGATAAAAGCCAACTATACTTAGTATAGAAACTTTGGCAAATATAGAAATATAAAAGGAAAAACAATCACCCACATTCCTACTGCTAACATCTTGCTTTGTTTCTCTCCCATCCTTTATTCCACATGTCCTTATTTTATATCCATCCATCCATCCATCTATCCATCCATCCACCCACCTAGCGAACCTTATAATAATCAGCAAGATAAGGAAGGACCTGGCCTCATGAGTGGGGGCAATTCAATAGGGGGACATAATTAAGAAGGGAAATCAGAGAAATGACTGAGGCAGAGCTCGGCACATGGGAGGGCACAGCAGGGGCCTCAGGAGGCTCTCAGAGGAAGTGATATATAAACTGTGAGCAGAGAGAATGGGATGAAAGTGGCCATAGGAACCCCAGCTGTGTGCCTTCTAGCTAAACCTCAGACTCTATCTTCCTGACCCCAGGGGCAAACTCCCACAACAGAAGGTGCTAACTGTGGGGCCCTCAACCTTTATCCCTCTTAGCCCACCGCCACCACACCTCCCGCCCTTTCCTGACTGTCCATTGTATAAGGCACAGACCCATAGTGGCCTCCCCATCCCCCACTCTCCTCTAAGGTAAAGACAAAGGTTCCTTTAGCTTTCAAGGCCCATCTTGCTAATCTCTCACCAAGACTCTTCCCTTGCGTTCCACACCTCCCCCAGCAGTGGTCAAGGCCCACAGCATCTCACCGGTGTCCCCTCCACCCCCCTTCCGTTCTTCTAACTGACCTCTGCTTCTCTCCTCCCTCCTCAGCTCCACACACCAAAGCCAGATCAATCTTCTGAGAATGCCACCTTCCACCAGAGGCTTGCCAAGGACTTAATATCAATACGGCAAAATGTGATGACCTGGAGATTCGGTTATTTGCCCATTTATGTATCCATTCAACAAATATGTACTGAATGCCCACCAGACCCTGGCAACACAACAGGAAACAAGTATACAGTAGCCCCTCCTCTCATGTGGCTTCTAATCTAGTGGGACAAAAAGATGTTTAACAAAAAAAAAGTAAATGCAAATATAAATTGTGACACAGGGTCCAGCTTATTCTTTAAACACCTTTAGTGGCTCCTAGTGCCTCTTCTGATCCTTTTGATCGCCCAAAAGCCATCAGATCTCTGCCTTCGCAATGTGCCAGGAGTGTGCTCGCCTCTGAACTTTGGTTCTTGTTACCCCTGCTGCCTAAAAGCGACTTCTCCTTTACCGGCTTTTCTCTTGTCTGAATCCCACCTCCACTTAAGGCACAGCTGAAGTCTCTGGCCTGCAGCAGCCGCAGCAGCTCTCAGCTCTCGTGTCAGAGTCTGCGGCACTGACCCTCCAGCTTGACCCGTGCCCCATCCGGTTACCTGCCCTGTGATTTCGCGGGGCCTTTGAAGCACCTGCATCACCCTCCTGGGTACTTCCTTGAAGCCCAGCACCACGTGACACCCCTAACATGTAGGCACCTAACATTTATTAAGCCTTGTAAGTCCTTTCCACTCTCTCACTTAGCCCTCAAATGTCTCACTGAGAGGTGGGTACTATATGTTTCCATTATACAAATGGAAACAAACAAGACTTAAAAGAGGGGAGGGGCTAGCCCAGGAAGTGGCAGAGCTGGGATTTCACCCCAGTCCTTTGAACACCAAATTCCATGCTCTTCCACTGCTCGGATAATTTCCTCACCCTCATGCACCTTTTTCAAGCATCAGCAGCTTACCCGGAATCTCCAACAGATCCCTGAACGTAGGCCGGGAGCGCGTAGGAAACTATCAGAAATTCCCCAAGTCCTGAGAAGAGCAGCTTTCCTCCAGCTGGTTTCCCTTCCCCGGCGAGTTCCCACAGGCTTTTCCACCCTTTCCCCAGGCGAGGGATTTAATCCTTAGCCTTCCATTAGTAACCAGTTAGCAGATCTGTGGCGGCGGCTGCTGCCCCCACAAGTCTTTGAAACGGTATGTGACTTTGTGACAGAAGAACAGTGTCTTGCCAAAGAGGTCAACATGCTAATCCCCCAAACCTGTGAATATGTTCTCTTACATGGCAAAAGGGACTCTGCAGATATGATTAAGTTACGGATTTTTAGAAGGGAAGATTATCACGGACTATCCAGTGGACCTCATGTGTCACAAGGGTCCTAGGAGAGGGAGGCCAGAGGGTCAGAGAAAAGGTGAAGTGGCCACAGAAAGAGGGAGCGGGGGAGAGACTGGGTGCAAGATTGGAAGATGCTAGCTTTGAAGACAGAGGATGGGGCCATGAGCCAAGGAATACAGGGAGCCTCTAGAAGCTGGAAAAGGCCAGGAAACGGATTCTCTTCCCTGGAACGTCCAGAAGGAACGCAGTCCTACAGACCTCTGTGGACTTGTGTGTACGTGAAAAAATTTGTGTTGGTTTAAGCCACTAAATGTGTGGTTATTTGTTTCAGCGGCATTAGGAAACAAGTATGGATGCCGAGACTTGGGGAAGGGCAATAGTTACTTATTGATGGTTTCACAGGTACCAGAACCGTTCTAAGTGCTCTCCATGGATGAACTCCCGGGAATCCCACAGTCTGGAAGGTGTTACCATTATTCCCGAGCCACAGAGAGTGGAAACTGCCAGCTGCCTAGAGCTGTCCACATTGCAGGCGGGCAGCATATCCTCTGAGAAAGAAGATCAGAGCTTGGAGCAGGGCCCAGCCCCGGCCCCCCAAGGTCAGACCCGAGGCGGCCTCCCTGCGCGTCACACAAACCATGCTGCTTCCCCAGCCTGACACATGGGAACTCACCCTCCATGTTGGGGGCCGTGCTCTCCTGCTGTGCCCCATTCTCCTCTTATTCCCTGCCAACTGAGGATTTGCCTGAGAGCCTGGAAGTCACGTGGGGCACACTGTGAGCTTAACTCTACAGCTGGTTGGACGAGGACCTGGATGGAGACCTGGTGCTTCGCAGCTCCCGCCAAGCCTTCAGCCTCCCTGGCATGAGCACAGACCCCTGTGTCAGCCCATTTCAGCAAGACCCTCTCCTCAAGAGACTCCCACCTCAGAGTCCAATCTTGAAAGAGCTCCCCAAAAGGGAATAAGATCTCACCCCCAAGAGTCCTCTCACTCTGGGCCACATTCATTCTGATGTTTTCACTGGCATGAGGGTGGAGATGCTATGAAAGGAGGTGAAATTAAATTCTGTGCATCTTACCACAGGGGGGTCTCGTCTCAGCTACCACCAAAAACCTCTTCTATCTTTTCTTTGCTTTCCTCAGACCCCACATGTTCCTGGTTTAGAATCATTTGGAAATTCACAATTGTTTCTTGAATCCTTGTGAGGCTATCCTTACCTCATAAATGCCAGGGCTCAACATTCATTCATTCATTCATTCATTCATTCATTCATTCTCCATTAGGTGCCAGGCACTGGGAATACAAGAGAGGGAGACAGTCTCTGTCCCCCCCAGAGCCCTCTAGAGGTGCCCATGCCCAGAAACCCCAGGGCGAGTCCTCTAAAGAGTTCATGGTCCCCTAGCCGACGTCATGCTGCTTGCCAGCCCCCCAGCACGGGAAAGCTGCCTTCTCAGTAACACTGTCTTCACTTCCTCCCCAAGCGGAGCTTATGAAACACAGCCACGGTGGGCTCATTCACTCCCAATATTTTACACAATCTGATGGGCTGACAATCTGTCAGCTCAAGGCCTCCAAGTCCAGTCCAGTCACTCTGGGAGAGACAGTGCCTACAAGTAGGGCTTGGCCAGCTCTGGCCTGGACTACTACAGTAGGGCTAAATAAAACCTCCAAGGTTTGGTTCTAGGCCAAGGCGCTTTGATCTCCTCCAAGGCAACAGTGAGGACTGAATAGGCAGGGCTGCCTTAGGCCAAGTGGCTGTGCAGACAGCAGAATTCAGCTCATGGGCCACCCCAGTTTGCAAGGAGCACCCAGCAGCATCTGCTCCAAGTCAATGCTACTGGGTCTAGGGGCTGTGTCCATGCCAAGCATCAGCCTCAGGTCAGCTGGCCCCTCTATGAGTGGAGACAACGCAGGGACGTCCAGCCACTCTTCTCCTCTCCATAATGCCAGACGCCAGGGAGGTGTCTCTCAGCTAATTCCTCAGCAGATTATAGAGCGGAGAGGACAGGGGCAACTGCTGGGGAACGAAGCCCAAATTCCAGCAGCCCCACTCTCCTGAAGGGTGGATCTCTGTACTCTGGGCTCCCGGCTATCTGAAGCTTCAGACAGTCCCATGGGTTCATCAATGTTTCTAAACTTCAGTTGTTCATCCCAACGTTGTAGTTTTGTCATACTCACACACCACCTGCACGCACTATTATTTCCTTCATACTGTTCTTTACGACAACTGACTTCTTAAAAGCACAGCCTTATCCCATGTATGACATCTGAAATCATAGGAAAGATGTGCAAATCATATTTTTTTTAATATACATTAAAATATATACCTAACTATTAAAACACAAAATATATTAATATATCCAGGAGCCACCTAAAATCATCTCTTAAATCATAACATATGTGGCTCCCACTTTGGGAAATACCCAAGTTGGGGCCCAGGCACAGCCATCACTGCCTGTGGAAGGAAAAGAGACCCGGACAGGTGAAACAGCAATACAGGCATTTCAGACAACCCATTAAAAATTGGCACAGAGTAACACCTGAAGGGTTAATCTGCATTGCAAAAGGATTTTTATTCCTGACATGAGTTCCCTTAAATCGCAGCTTTTATATGGGAAGGTCCCTATCAGCCATACGTACCAATAAATAGAATTGCATGAAAGATTTTTGGAAAGCATACAACACTTTGCAGATGGGAGGTGATATTGCTGTCGGTATTCGCATTATTATTAGTTTTATGATCATTAACTCCTCAAAGGGAAATGTGGGTTAAAAGATACAGAAAGCTCCAACCCCAGCTCTAGGGAAAACTACTGTCATCTTCTCACATCTGTCCCCCAGGAGGATGAAGCATCTGGGAAATGACACTGAAAACAGGATTGATTTATAGGACTGGCATCTGGACACATGCCCAGGAACACGATGACTGTTTAAGGTGAGTGCTCTTGAAATAAAGTAATAGCAGAGAGAGAACTGTCTTGGATTCCTACCAGCTGCTGGGAAATGTCTATCTTACAAGAGCTGACCAAGACCGTCTGCAGCCCAGGACAGGAGCACACCCTCCAGAAATGCCCCGACCATACACGTGCACCCAGTCCAGCCCCGACTCAACAAGAAGTGGTATCTCCTCCTCCGAATTTAGTCCCCTTTTATCAGAATCCTTCTCATGGCCCTGACGACTTTCTCATTATATTCCTACTATCTGTGCACTTGCCCGCTTGCCCTGACCTGTGAACGCTTTGTGAGAAAGGACCCGACCTTGTTCATCTCATCTCCTCCCCATGTCAGGCAGAGTGCTTTGACTAGAACACAACCTGATGGTGGTGTTGAATGAATCAACAAGGTTTCTCACCGCCTCTTTGCAGCCACCCTGCTTATCTTCTCAAGTGGCCAGGCCTGGTAGAGGTGGAGAGCATCCTACAGGAGTTCAGGATGGGATAGGGGGCCTGGAATTCCCTATCTCCCAGAAAAGGCTCCCTCCCGCCATGCTAGAGACAAGTCCAGGAACACTGAGGCAGCAAGGCAGAGAGGAGGAAACAGGATCTAGGAGGGTCAGTGTGTTTAGGGGCGACATGTGCCCAGGCACCCATGTGCTGCCTCCTTAGACCACGTCTGAGATGGAACAAGACCAGGGACATGGTGCACGCTTTGCAGGCCTCATCAAGTCTCACTCACTTGACAAATGCACTGGGCACCAGCCAAGCACCAAACACCATGCAGCATTCCGCAATGAATAAATACAACGTGGCCCTTGCCCTCGAGAATAGGATATGCTCGAGGAGGCAGATGTCTAGAGTTCCAAGCAGAATAAACTTTGGGCTGAGACTGAGGTATAAGCCAGAGACCAGAGTAAGGGTGGACCCCTATGGCATCAGATGAGCGGAACCCCATCTGTGCTGGGAAGCGTTTCTCAGAGAAGGCCCATTAGGAACCCCACATACTTCGATCCACACACTACTGAGCTCCCAGCCAGAACTCCTTGTTCATAATCAGACATGTTCCCAGCCTCTCCTTGTGCGGAGGCTGGTCAGACCCTAAGGCCTTCGTGGGCCCATTGAAGAACGTGACTTACTCCCAGTGCTCCGAGCTAACACCAGATGAGAGAACAAGGAGTGGAACGCTAGCCACTGCCAGCCTCCCATTACAGCTCCTCTCTGCTCTGCACCCAGGCCTACAGCTATTGCTCCACCCACACTCCACACAACAGCCCTCTACCTCTACTTGGGCCTGCAGTCTATTTTTACCTCCATTAGCTCCTCCTCAGAACCACACTATATCGTGGGTGGGGTGGGGCTGTGAGCCCCATTTTACAGGAGAGACAAAGAGGCCAGGAGAGGCTCAGTGACAGCCTCCTGCCCACGGCATTGCTCTGTGCACCACACCCTCTAGGGTGCAGTGTTGCCTGGGGTCCACAGATGGGTGCTCTCTGTTAGGCAACCTGGCTTGCAGGCTGCAAACTCCCTGCCATACTTTCTAACTGGCCCTCCTAACCACAGAACGGAGAAGAGGTGAGCAAAAGGCTGAGGTTAGCGCGCTTAGAAGTGGTCTTAGGAGACAGAAAGACCGGTTTGGTGTGCCATGCCTCAAGCAGCACTGGTGTGGTTTCCAGGGGAAAAAGGAGGTGAAGAGAAGGGAAGGGATTGATGCAGCCACTCCTCTCCTGCTCTACCTTCAAGGCAACTTCTCTTAGGGGGCACTGCTGTGGAGCATGCCCACAGCTCCAGAGTGGGTGGGCTGGGGTCCAGCAGATGCTTCGTGCCTATGCCCGCCTTAGGAAAAGGGCCTACCCGCCTGGCTCCTGCCTCAAAGCCAGTTGTCACCTCCCCATCTTCAGCGGATCCAATTCTTTTCTGTCAAGGAAGCTCAGTGATCTCTGGCTCGCTCTCTCTCCAAATGCTCTCTTGCCCTGGCCCAGATTCACCAAACCTCCTTCCTAGGAAGAGTGATCCCCTTGCCTGAACTTCATTAAGTGCACTTATACCACTGTTGCCATGGAAACAATAAAGTATGGCCTCCTGCTTTCACATCAGCCAGTTCCTCTGGGGCAGCAGGCTCACGCCACTGACGTGCCCACCAGGTGACTCATGTCACTGTCAGAGAAAGCCCCCAGCACAGCTGGGGAAAGCCAACAACCACTCGCCCTGAAGACAACTGGTCCAGAGGAGGCAGGCACGGCCCTTCTCCCCCAGGAACAGCTGCCAGGGAGCACAGCCCCTCACATCCCCTCGCAGGCATGTGCCAGCCTCTCTCAGACTGAGTGAGGTTTGTGCACCAATCAGCCATTTCTGCCCGCACACGGCTTCGGCAGCAGACAGAGAACTGCTAGCCCTGCCCCCTCCCCCGACAAGCATCCAGGGCGTGTCACATTCCCACCTTCACAGCCACCAAGAAGGGGGACCCTGAGCCAGGGCTGGTCGGGGTTCCCAGCTCGCATTCCTCCAGGAGAAACACATCTTCATCCTCCAGAACCTTGTCCAAAAAGCCTATCGCCTCTTCCTCTTCCATGGCAGCCGGAGCCGCGGAGGGCAAACAGGAAGCAGGGTCCACGCAGCAGCAACAGCAGCAGAAGCCGTTGCCGCCGCCCGGGAGGGAGGCAGGCGGGCAAGGAGGGGAAGAGCGTGCAGGGCAGGCCTAAACCAGCATGCTGGCCTCCCTGGAGTCAGTCCTGGCACCTGGCCACCGGCTCCCGATGAAAGGCTCCATTATGAACCTTTTCCTGCAGCAGCTTCCCAGCCCTCCTGAGCGCGGGGCTGCGGGCCGGCCTCGCGCGCGTCCCCACCCTGAGAAAGGGGGAGCGGGTCCTCCAGGGCAGTCCCGCAGGCTTTGGCCGCCTCCCTGCGGAGCTCCGGGCGGCCGCGGCCGCCTGGACGTCAGGGCTGTCAGCGGAGGAAGGCGCGCCGGCGGAGCAGGAGGCGCCCCTGCGCGGCCGCCCGGCCCTTCCTGCTGTGCGCGCGGGCCGGGCGCAGGCGGGGCCCCGCGCTCCTTGGCCGCCGCTCCCGAGGTCTGTCTCGGCGCCGCCGCCGCGCCGACCCCTGCGATCCCGCCCTTTCTGGGCTGCGAGGTTCGCGTTTGCTATTAATACACAGGAAATGCACGACTTGACTTGCGAGGTGGAGCCGTTCCCTCTCTGTGGTCACCGGGCCAGCGGGCTGGCAGAGGCTTCTGGAGCGCGGAGGAGGGGCGAGGAGGCCGCAGACGGGCCGGTCGCAGGGGGAGGTCTGCCTCCCAGAGACAGGCTTTATTTACAGCCCCTCTCCGGAGCCCAGCGTGCCGGCAGGGGGAGGAGCGGAGGAGCAGCTGCCCGCACAGCCTCGTGGACGACCTGGGCCAACCTCAGTGTCACCTTGGGATCCCCACAAGCCTGAGTCCCCTTCTCACCTCTGCCTCAGGCTCTGACACCTTTATGAAAGGGAGTCCAAGGTCTGGTGAGAAAACAGTTTCCGGACCCAACTAGGTTGGAGGAACAAGGCTTTGTGCAAAGAGGCCTGACCTGCCTCACCACAACAGAGCACAAGTGCCAGCCAGGGTTTGCAGCAGGGCCACCTTGGACGCTGCAGGTGCCGCAACTTCTACTCCCAGATGCTGCTGAGATTAGCAGTACTACCTCCTCGGGGCTCTTTTCCCTCAAGTGGGGCCTGGGCCTAATAGAGCCAAGCCCACAGGAGAGGGTGCATGTGACCCAGGACAGGGAACTTGGCCAGCCCTGCCCACCCCTTAGCTCGCTTCCCTTGGCTGCTTGAACAGTTATTGAAGCTGAATCCCTCCAGAGAGTGAAGGGATCCCAGCTGGGATCCAGAGATGGACATGCACCCACTCTTGTGGAGGAGAAGTTTGGGGCAGCACCTCCAAAAGCTCTTGCACAACACCCAGGGCAAAGGTTACACACTCCAGTACCTATGATGGTGCAGATAAGCTCAATCAGCGAAGTGAACCAGCTGGGGACTGTGGAACTGAAGAAACCCCTGGGCTCCAGCTCATGGCTGCTCCATCAAGGACTGCTCAAGAAAAGCTGGAGATCTGGGTTCTTATGTGATAGCTCTCGATTTTTAAATGATGGCAGATAAATTACATTAAAAAAAACACACAGAAAACCTGGTGTGGTCAAAATGAAAGACATCTGTGCATTGAATTAGGCCCACAGACAAGATTGCTACCTTCTTGCAGCTGGTTGTTTCTTTGAGGGGAAAACTGGGAGTTGTGTCAGGGAGGGGGTTCCCTGACTATCTCCTCTGTCCCCTTTCCTCATTGGATCTGACATCGTGGAATCAAATTCGGCTTCATTCACTACCAACCCACCCCTTACCTTTCTAAATCTATATAATAGGTGCCACCAATTAGGTAGATCAAGTGAAAACTCAGGATTCTGGGTGGTGAGCCCCAAAGCTCCAGCCCCACTCAAGCCAACACCCCCCAATCTCCCACTAGCCCCCCCCCCCCATATCTCTAGCCAGGGATTCCCCTGAAACCTTCCTGATGCTTCTAGCTCACAATTCTCTCTCCCAGTACACAGGTGCCATGACCAGCTACTGTGGCTCTTCATGATACAGCATCTGAGCTGTCCACCCATTTCTCGTGTGTCTGCCATCAGCATCCTTATACACACGTCACAACCCCTGCAAGGTGGCAGCTGTGTGGCCACAGGGGGAAGAGTCACATTCTTTGGAATTGATTTGGAAAGGAGTTCCAAAAGAGGGTCACCTGTGCACCATCCTTGGCCCACCTGGTGTCAGCACCTCTCCTCTCCACTGGGTACCTCAGCTGAAAACAGGGCGCTTGCCTGAGCCTCCAAACTGGGCAGAGGGTTGAAGAGGAGAGAGAAGGGAAAAGGAGAAGAATGAACCTAGTTTCTTATCCCAACTCCCCCAAAAAGTCTGTGGACACTCTAAGCTCTGGGGGGGAGGGGGCTCCTGCTATTCTATTAGAGCAGAGAACCTGTCCTCACCAGTGACAGGCTCCTCCCTGTCATCAAAGCTGATTTACAAGGGATTTTGGGCAGGCTCTCTGGGGCCTCTGGGCTGACAGGGTTCCACAGAGTCACACCCCACCCCATACCCCACCCTCTCCTTCAATCCTTGGTTTTCCCCGTCCTTGCCTTAGCTGGGTTATAAATAGCCAGGGCACATCTGAAGGGCCCTTTCAGCCATAATTCCTCATTTGGTTTGGGCGGGTGAGGCTGTTCCCAGGGCTTGGGAACAACCAAGCCTAGCATTCCCCAGGACACAAGTGTGCCAGCCCAGGGCTCTGTGCCACAAGTTCTGTGTCTCATCCTGCAGGCTGCCCCCAGACAAGCAGGTGGCATGATAGAAGGGCCTTCAAACCCAAGCGCCCCTCCTATGTCTGTTTCCCCAAACAAGGGAGTATGAGGTGCCCTGAGAAATCTAGAGTATCCCTAACTCCCTTCCCCACGTCCCTATCCAGAATGACAAGACTGATACCCACTTCTTCCCCAAACCCTGACACCTCTCAGAAGCTGCTCCCTGAATATCTACAGCATCTCTACTCCACCCCATCCCAGTTGGCTGGAAATTCCAGTGAATAACTCGAATGGCCTTCCATCTCCAGCGGGCACACAGACGCCACTCAGAGGTCCTAAGTCCTCCCCCTGGAGGGGAAATGACTCACAAGTCCCACTGATGTTCCCTCCTTTCCCTTACAAATGCTCTGAGCCAGCGCCAGCCCCGAGCTTCCTCCCCTCGGCCTCCATGCTCCACCTCCTTCAGCCCGCCTCCTAAGGATCCTCTCTAGAGCAGCAGCTCAATCCAAAGTCCCCTAAATTGCCTTTTTCCAAAATCAGAAGCCTCCCTCTCTACTCCGTGGCCTCTGCAGTCTGCATCTTCTCAAATTCCCCCAGCTGTCGTGACCATGCTCGTATTACTTCTGACCACTCTGGTTTAGACTGGCCCTTCTTTCTCCTGCCTCCTAGGAATGTGGAGTCACCCATTCAGGACCCCAGCCTCAGCCCTTAGAGAACTCATCCCGTCTCATTCTAGGCCAGTGGTAGCCCTTCACCAACTGCCACTCCAGCATCTTGCTCAGCTCCAAGTGTGACATCTGTGCTGTCAGCGGAATCACCTGACTTGGAAGTCCCATCAACAGCCCCTCGACTCCATATCTCCAAACCAAATGACCCTTCCCCTTCCCTAAACCAGCTTCCCCTTCTGGCTTCTCCACGGCTGTTAACAGGGCCACCATTTTGTGACTCTTCCTTCCCTCAGGTCCCACATCCCTTTTACTAAGTTCCTTTGGTTCTTCCTGTTTTCCTTCTCCCAAAGCCACTCCCCGCCCCCCAAACAAGGTTTGCAGCATCTCACACCTAGACAACCACACATGATTCCATTCTGACTCCTGTTCTTGCCTGTCCTCTTCTGTCCATCATTCATTCATTCACACCCATAGAAAAGGCCTGGCATTACAAACACACACATCGGGGAGACGCGGGGCCGCCATTAGAGTGCTCTCCTTAGCGGGTGAAGGACACAGGAGCAAAGGCAGAGTTCTCATTGATTGACAGTAGTGGGAACATAGGACAAAGGCAGTAACCCTGCCTGAGAGGAAAAGCTTGAGGGGGGAGGGGCTTCTGAGCGGCACCTTGAAAAGGGGAAGGGTTTCCAGGCAAAGAGAGGAAGGCAAGACAGGAAAATGTTTTATAAGGAATCCCAGAAAGCACGGCTGGAGGACAGCAGAGAAAAGGGGCAGGAGGTGGACTTGGAGAAGTGGCTAGAACCACACCTTGAAGAGCGAGGAGGGGCAAGGACTCCGCCCTGGGCAAGGGGCACCCACTGAGCTATAGGACACTCACCAGGCCCACACTCTTAAAGCCACCGAGAGTGTACTTGCCTCAACCCCACGGCCTTCTCGCACACGTATTCTCCATCCCTCATTCCCTCACCCACTCAACCAATGAGTATTTATTAATTGCCTACTGTGCACCAGGTACTGTGCTAACATTCAGAACACAGCCACAGACAGACACACGGATGGCCTCAGGGACAGACGGACCCCTGTGAGCCGAGACAGTGCCAGGGGAGGGGCACAGTCTCAGAACTGTAGCGCTGAGGTATAACTCTTTCAGAAAGGCTAACATGGAAATATCTATTGTGATTTTAAATGTTCACACCCTCTGACTCAGCAACTCCACTTTAAAGGATTTTTCTGCAAAAACATTTGTATGAGGGCACAAAGATCTATGTGCAAGGTGTTTATTGCATTGGTGTTTCTACTAGGGAAAGACTGGAAACAGCCCAAATGTCTATCAGAAGAGGATTGGTTAAGTGAGTTACGGTACACCCATAAAATGAAATACAGAGTGATGGTAATGCCAGGCCTTTTCTCTGGATGTGAATGAATGAATGAATGAATGATAAAGAAGGACGAGGTAGACCTTTAATTACTGATATGCAACATGTCCACCTACTAAGTAAAATAAGAGCAAATTGCATGATAGTATGAAATATGATCCCACTGTGTGTGTGTGTGTGTGTGTGTGCGCACATAAATATGTCATATAGGAAAATGAGAAACATACAACCAACTCTTAACAGATGTTCTCACTATAGGATGGGACTTAAGGAGGCTTTCACTTTCTATATTATGTATTTCTGTAAAGTTCGAATTTTCAGTGATGTAATCAGGGAAAACAAAGAAGTTTAAAAAAGAAGTGTGGTAAGTGCTATGATTGCGAAAGTAGAGTGAGCTCTGGGGGCACAAGACAGGCATATCTGACACAGCAAAAGTGGAGTCACGGAAGGTTCTCTGGAGGAGCTAACATTAAAACTCATACCTAAAAATGCATAAGGATTAGCCACGTCAGAGGGGGCTGCAGGGCAGACGGAACTGTGTGAGGCAAAATGACATGAGTTCAGATGGGGTGGAGAGTGTTCTTTCATTCATTCAACAGACATTTACTGAGTATCTACTGTGTGCCAGGCACAGTTCGAGGCACTGGAGTTTGCAAGGAGCAAATGTTTCATTAAAAAACTGACAAAGTTTCATTGCAAAGCTCACATTCTAGTTGGGGGCATGGTTGGCAGGCAACAAGGCCCGCAGAGGTAGACAGGGGTCAACTGGTCAGGCCAGGCAGGGCCTTGACAGCCTGGGATGGCTAAGGGCTGGCTTTTGCCACAGGACGAAGGGAAGGCACTGACCGCTTGTAAGCAGGGAGTGTCATGACCAGTCTTCAATGCATATCGCCCCACATACACATCAGATTACACTGTCTAAGACACTGGCTCCCCCTGCACCCAGCAGGAAGCCACGCCAGCCCGAACAAGGGCAGCGGGACTCTTGCTGATGACTCAACAGATCTAACTGTTCACAACCTCTGCTGCTTGCTGCCTCCAGAAAGGGCCAGGCACAGTCTCACCTCCAGGCCTTCCTCCAGGCCTTGGTTTGAAGCCCCTTCTCCCTCTTCTCAGCCTCCCAATTTTCTTGGCAGAAGTTCAAGCCCCACCTCTGGATTTTCTGAAGCTCAGTATACCCCGGGCCAAGGAGAACTGACCTCAAGGGGCCAGTACCAGGGGCAGGTGGTCGGTTACAGGCGCAGATGGAAACAGATTCAGCATCTTCCTGATAACTGTGCTCCTCCCTCTGCCTTCTCTTTCTCTGTTATAGAAGTCATTCCATAAATCTTATATAGAGTTTAATTACATAAAGCAAGTGTTGGGTATAAGCCAGTACACAACACTGTTTCTATAGTAAAACAAATGAAAACAAAAAAACTCTCGTGGGTTCTGGATTTGAATCCTCACTTTGCCTCTTGCCAGCTGTGTGACCCTGGGCAAGTCATTCATACTCCATGGGCCTCATTTTTCTCATCTGTAAAATGGGAATAATTACAGCATGAACTCTAGGGTTGCTGCAAGGACTAGTACATATACGGCAGTGCCTGGCACATGTCAAGTTCTCCTAAGCACCGCCTTTTCTCTTCTTATTTGGTAGTGGTGATAGGTGTGGGGACGACAGAAGTGGGGATCTCTAGCCTACTCCCCAGCTGTACCTCCCACCTCTTCCAATGAACCAAATGCCCAGTCACACCAGACTATCCTCCTTTTCTTGAACCTCCAGAGGTTTACCCACATTCCAGAACTTCCACCTTTATCTAGAATATCTTTCCTGACCAGTGCCCAGGCAGAACACTATCTACTCTCTGAGGCTGCCTCCTTCCTGATTCCCCCACCTGAGGTCACATGACTCCTCCCTCAGACGCTATACATCTTTCAGATGTACAGATGGCCTTGAAATAGAGGGAGGGTGTGTTTGTGTGTGTGTGTGGGGGGGGGCAACCCCTGTTCATACTAATTCCCAACAGCACCCAGAAGCATATTTTGTAAAAAATGCATGCTCAGAAAATACTTAGTGAGTGGAAGTGACCCCAAAAGGCTTACAGGGCCAAGAAAAGGGTCTCCCAAGAAGATAAATCAAGGGTTCAGGTTGGGTGGGTGGTTCCTATGGAAACTGGTCATATGATGTGGGCTCCTGGGGCTAGAGGGAACCCAAAAGTCACTCAGTTCTTCCAAAGAAAAAATCTCCTCTCTACCTTTAGTCACCAACCTCTGCTTAAATCCTTCCAAGGACAGGAAGCTCATTACCTGTCCCACTGCCAGACAATTCTAACACTTGAAATACTCTCCTTAATATTTATTCAAATCTTACCTCATAGTAGATACTATATCATCATCCTGCTCTCCACGGCAACACAAGATAATTTTCTTTAATTTAATTGGGTAATACTTTCCAATGCAACAAGTATAAAAGGGACTAGTGTGAGCAGTCCCCTCCTATTCCTGTACAGACACCCTCTATTGCATGTCACCCTCTAAGACCCTGAGATTGTTGGCTTCCCCATAGCCCTAAGGTCCTATAGCGATAGAAACTGGTTATATAGAAACCATCCGCCCAACCAGAATGCCTTGACTTACCTTGTCTCATACGCCTCCTGGGGCCATTACCACCCACTCAATCTTTTCTGAGCACGTACCTTTGCCCACTTAATGAATGCCCAATGTCCCCTAAGGGGCCTTCTTCCCCCGAGAACCAGCGTTCTAGACTCGCACATTTCTAACCTCCTTCTAGACCAGTGTTTCTCAACCAAGGGCATATTGCTTCCCAGGAGACATTTGGCAACGTCTGGAGACATTTTTGGTCATCACAACTGGGGTTTGCTACTGGTACCTAGTGGGTAGAGGCCAGGGATGGTGCTAAATACCCTACAATGCACAGGACAAGCTCCCACAACAAATAATCTTCTGGCCATTTCCAGAGCACAAACCCTGCTCTCAACAGTCCAGAACCAGAACCCAGGCTGAGGAGGGAGGAGAGTGCACGTAACCAGTGCCAAATACAGCGGGTCAAGCACCACTTGATTTCTATTGCCCAGCACTCCCTGCTTCCTCAACTCCCAAACCCTCATGGTAGATTGGTGTCCTGCAAGATGGGCTCACAGGGGACGCCCCCACAGCTGGGGCTGGGGAAAGGGAAAGCAGATTAAGGCCAGGTGGGAAATGGGCCAAGGTCACTCTAACCCCTTTCCGAGCAACGGGGTGCCTCTCTCCTTCCTCTGAATCCCCCAAGGTGGCACCCTCCAGAGGGGCCTTCACCCGGCAAATGCCACTGGGAGCAGAACCAATTCTGCCAGGACTAGAGCAGGACGGGAAGGCCAGAGAGCAGCCAGAGCTAGGGGCTTATGGAGAGCTGAGTGCACATCCCAGGAGAGATTCAGGGTCAGCCATCACCTCGGGAGCAGGTCTTCCATGGGGTACAGCACTAGGTGTTTTCACAGTCATTATGTCCCTTGGTCCTCGCAGCAGCTCTTCCACAGGAGGTATTTATTCTCATTTACAGCTGAGGGAACCAAGACACTACAGGTTGCCCAAAGTCACACCGGCGGGAAGAGGTAACACAAGCGGGAGCAGACAGTAGTGGTGCTGAGTCCCCCACCACTTACCAGCAGCTGTGGGACCTTAGGAAGAGGTCCCACATTAGTTTCCATGTCTGTAAAATGGGGCCATAATGCTGCCTACTTACTACACAGGTTGTGGTGAAGACTGAATGAGTTAATATTACAAAGTCCCAGAACAGGGCCCAGCATTTAGTAAATGCTAGGAAAGTGTGTCCATTTTTTCTCTTCCTTCCGCCACACAGGCAGGAGGGTGAGGAGTCTCCAGACAGAAGCAACCAGTCCAAGGTGGACAAGAGTGTCATCCATGTGAAAGACGGCACTAGCACCCACTAGTGGAGAAACTGGGCAACAATGATGGAAAATAGAGTCCGTGGGGTAAGAGCCAGCCTGCGATGGGGTGTTCTCTGCCCTTCTGGAGCCGGCAGAGCACAAAGCCCACAGGCCATCCAGCCTCTGCCCTCTGGCGGCCAAATGCCTCAATTCTCAGGGGCTCTCCCTGTACTTGTTTCAGGGGCAATGTAACACCTGTTGGGGTGATTATGTGGGTCAGCCAGCCTCCCAGTCCCACCTACAAAGACCCCAGGGCTCCAGGGCAGAGCATGGGTCTGGCCCATGTACCTGGGATCTGTAGGAGATCAACAAACTTTAATTGAATGAATGTTACTTTGGAAGCGGCCTGATTAGCCGATGTAAAATGGTGATGAACTATGACCCCAGCGCCTGGCAGGGAGAGGGAGATCCCAGACAGGCTGGGAGAGCTCCAAGTTCCCAGTGTGCTTCATCAGGTAAGACTAGCTCAGACAGGTGTGAAAGGGGGGATGGGCCAGAGAGGACAGGGAGGGCCAGCTGTGCAGGGGGCTGAGGGTGTCTCCCTACTTCCTACTTACCTCCTTCTCAACTCAGATAAGCTAAGGAACCCCCTTGCTCCTTAGTTTACTCATCTACAAAATGGGGGGCTCCCGTCGTGGTTGGAGTTAGGTGGCAATGAGGCCCACGGCCTCCCAGCATAGCACCTGGCACGTGGAAGGAGACAGTCTCCTTCTCTTTGCCGCGGGGACCAAAGACTCAGGAGGGGAGAAATGAAGAGCGAGCCTGCTGAGACATGAGGTTGGCAACTTCAGGAAAGCACGTCTCTGATTCCAGCAGGGGCAAGGAACACCTGAGAGGCAATCAAAAGCATGAGAGCCGCAAACACACCCAACCCAGGCCTTGAGCGCCATCCGATGGGAGCACGCTGGGACACAATCTCAGATGCTCCCAGCTTTCCATGTGGCCTCTCCATTTACGTAGCAGCAAATTCCTTGTTGTACAACCTCAAATCCCAAACCCCAAGTCTTCAGAAGGCACTGAGGAAGGGAAGAGGGGGCAGCAATTCACCCACAAGCCTGCACCTGCCCTCCTTTTTCCTCCCGGGCCATCGTTTCAATTCCACAAACACCGCGTGAGTACCGGCAGGTGCCCGCCTGGGAGCTGCCAGTGGGGACCATGGAGCTAGTAGTAACTGGGCGCCTCCCAGACCACGAAGGGCTCAGCGATGGCCTGTAAAAGCTTCACAAGGGAGGTGGGGTCTGAGCAGACCTGGCAGGCTCCAGCATTAGAAAGACCCAAGTTTAACTCTCGGTTCCCCTGGCTGGTCTTGGGCAAATTACATCACCTGTCTGAGCCTCAGTTTCCTCAACTGCAAAATGATGATCATTGGATGTAGGGCTGTGGTTGGACTTAAACGAGACAAGCCACGAGCTCAGAGCAAGTCTAAGAAGCTGTGCTGGTGAAGGGGAGGGGAACGGGGGGAGGGAGATGAAAAGGATGACGATGGTGATCATTTCAACCCTCCCCCACCCTTATCTTCAGATCCTCCTGCTAGCTGGCATCTGAACCCCTCAATTCTGCCTTTTATTAAACACCCTTTGACTTGTTCTGGGTACCACAGGAAGTACAGAATGAGTCTGATATTGAGTAGTCCCCAGACTGCCGTTTACAAAGTGCTCTGCCTCACACCATCTCACAGAAGTGTCACACAGCTGTGCGAGGTCAGGCGGACATTCTCAGTATCTGCACTTTACAGATGAGCAAACTGGTGCTCAGAAAGCATGAGTGACGTCCCCTAGATCACACAGATAGAAAATGACAGTGCTGAGACAACACCCAGGTCTTCTCTCTGTCTTGTAGCCCCCTTTTTACTGCTCCTCCCGAGAGGGAAGACAGAGGAGTCTTGGTGTCTGGGGAGCAAAACCATGTAAAGCCATGGTCCTGGCAGAGGGAGGGATGCCGCACCTGTTCGCTGAGATGGAGAGTCCCTGGCCCTCATTCTCAGGATGAAACCAGGCACTCTCCGTTGAACTGAGCCAACAGTGGTGTGTGGCCCTGGCCCTGCCAGAGGCTCTGCTCAGCCTGGGCCTGGGGACAACGAGGCATCTTTAGGACAGAGCTTCGGGTTTCACCCTGACACCTTGCGGAGGGAGGTACTGCACGGAAGAACAAGGCTGGAGGGGGGTGTGCCAGTGAGGGAGAAGTGTGTGTCCTGCCAACATCACAGAGCTCTGGCTTCCTCTAGGCTTCCACACCTGGCAGAACTAATCCAGCCCCAGAAAGAAGGCTGCAAAAGCAGATTCAGTCATTGTCCAGTAAATATTTACTAGCCTGGGTCTTTGCACTGCTCTTGGCACCCCACCCCTCAAAAAGCTGCTGAGGAAAGTGTTGTGCGCCCAGTCACCGGGGACTGAGCACCCACAGTGAGCCAGGCCCAATGCTGTAGGTCTCTCTGAGCTAGCCCAGTCTGCCCCCTTAACAACCCTTTAGGTAGTTAGTCCTATTTAGAAATGAGGAAACTGAGGCTCAGAGGGTTTATGACACTTCCTCCAACATCTCACAGCTTGAGAGAGCAGATGTGTATCTATCCAAAGCTCATGTTTATGCCATTCTCTGGGCTGCTGGGAGAGTAAGACTGTGATGGTTTGTGTGTTAACGTGACAGGGCCACGGTGTCCAGACATTTGGCAAAATGTTATTCTGGTGTCTGGACGAGATTAACATTTCAATCAGTTGACCGAGTAAAGCAGATTGCCCTCCCCAGTGTGGGTGGGCCACATCTAATCAACTAAAGACCCGAATAGAACAAAAAGTACACTGAGTAAGAGGGAACTCCTCCAGCTCCGTGTTGAGCTGGAATATGGGTCTTTTTCAGCCTTCAGACTCAGACTGAAACATCAGTTCTTGGATCTCAAGCCTGATGGCTTTCAGATTGGAACTTACACCATTGGCTCTGCTGGTTCCAGACTCAGAGTGGAACCCCAGCTCTCCTGGGTATCCAGCTTGCTGACTCCATGCCTTGGGACCTCTCAGCCTCTAATTCCTTATAATCAATCAATATCCTGCCCTCCCCCATGGGTTATGTTTTTCTGGAGAATCCCAACTAATACAAAGACCAAACCTTGGGCTTCCAGGCACAAGTTGGCTGCATATTTGGGTGTGGAATGCCAAGCTGCCAGAGGCCAGATAATCTAAATATCGAGAACAATTGTCTAATTTGGTCCAAAAGTCCCCTCAGTGCCCAAGACCCAAACAGGAAGCCTGGTAGGGAGGGGACCTGCCTGGCGAAATGAGCAGAGCCAAGTAGCAGAAACGTTAGCTTTCTCTTTTCTTTCTTTATTTTTAAAGTACTCAGGAAGAGGTGTGTCAATTCTCCCTTGCACCCCAATGTAAATAGCAATACTTGCAGAGTCCACTAGATGGGGCCCGCGACACAGAAGAAAGGGCAAAAATGCAACTCCAGGAGGGAAGGTAGAGGCAGGGGGGCAGTAGGCTGTGTCACCTAGGGTCCCCAAGGTACATAAAAGCTCTCACCCCTGCCTTGCATGACTTCTAATCAGCAGTGTAAAAATCAATCCTTGGGTTTTCAAGCACTTCAGTCTGTCACTGCAGCATGTCTGGATTTCAAAGTCCTCAAACCAAGTTATTCCCTCATAAGCCCCGAGGCAAAATGGGCAGCCACAAACTGAAGTTAAGTCACTGCCCGAAGCCTCAGAGCTCCAGGCCGGGCATCTCCCCGTTATGTCTGTGACCCATTTCACTGGAGAGTGAAAGCACCTGACGGTACCCTTCACCAGGGAATCTAAAAATCGATGAATAAGCCCTCCAGCAAGGTGGTCATGTGATGAGGGAAGAAACCAGGACAGGAAGCGAGGAGGAAGGCAGAGAGGGGAGAATGAAATGGCAAAGATACTTTTCTCTTTAGCGAGCGGCTCTCTTTGGCCACACATTCTCTCAGCCAGTGTTTCTCGCCCTGTGTTGGGTCCTACAGGAAATCTTCCTGCACCTGCTCCCAGTGGGGTAAAAGCTTAGATCCCAGCGGATCTCTGAGCCCTGTTGTGGTCAGAGACCTAAACACAGAGATGGGAAGCCAGAGTTTTCTCCTCGCTTCCCCCGTTGCCTTCATTTCAAGTCCCAGAATACCCTCTCCTCCATCAGTAGCAAAAATCCTGCCTGGTATGTCCACGATGGCTATCTCTCACCTTCCACCCTTCCTAGAATGACAGAGCAACACCCCAGAATGCTGGCTGTGGGGGGCCTGGACCTCACCAACACCCTCACCCATCCCCTCCAACTACCACCTGTCCCCACCATCCCTTCCCAAACTTGCACTGCCTGGTAGCCGCTAAGCTCTGCCTCTGTTGCTATGGCAACAATGTGGCTTCCCCCAAGTGGGAAGCTGGTTGCCAAGGCCCTGTTGCCAAAGGCTATAACAGCCACCCTGGTGTGTGAAGAGGGGGGTGAGAGCTCGACAGAGAGGTGGAGGGTGGCCAAGGAGCCTAGAAGGGAAGGAAGCAAGGGGTTCTCAAGAAATGGTGGCATCCAGACATTCATCCCCAGCCAGACTGGGGGGTGCTGGGCCCTGTAGAAGGGGAACATGTATCTCACAGCATCTCAGTGATTGCTCCTTGGGGGTATTAGAGGGAAGAAAGGGGATCCCCGCACACAAAACACACCTGGACAAGCCCTCTACCAAACAGGACTGGGTACTCTAATGGAGTACTCTCCCAATGGGGTAACAGTTTTGATTCTCCCCAACTTCAGAAAAACAGCCCCCAGGAATCCCTCTGTCTCATCTGCTCATGTGTCTCAGACACACGCATACAATCTAGGCCCAGACACAACCAGTCCCTGGCCAGCGACAGCATTAATTACAAGGATTGCAAACCTCCACACATTTCCAGCCCTCTGGCCTGTCTCAGAGCACACACTTAATATCCCTTATCAAACGCTTCTCTTTGGAGCAAAGCATCCATCAGTGGACAAGAGGCGAGGGGAACACCATTAGGGCTCCCTCCCTTCCGGAGTCCACAGAGGAGGGCTGGAGGGGGCCTTGGTCCTCAAGGAATGTTACAGAAGCAGTTCCCCCCACCCTATGGTGAGCGCCGAGTCCCGCCTTGGTTTGCTGAGCGGGCATCTGTACATCTACAGCCCGCAGGTCACAGACGCAGCCACTGCCCAGCCCGGGCCCAGAGAGAAGAGCCTGTTCCTTCCCTCAGGGCCCGTCCTGCTAGAGGGACTGAAAGAGGAGGTGAGGGTGTCCAGCAGGGAGGGGGAGCAGATGGTTGAAGAGGAGGCAGAGAGAGCAGCGGGTGGTGGGAGAGGAGCCTAGTCTGACAGGGGCTCAGGACTGGAATGCGAGGATGAGGGCAGCGACACTAGCCAGATCCTCATGTCCCCAGTCCTGCTCGCCAAGTAGTGTCCCAGGCAGAGCCTGGCCCATGACACCGACGCCTGCCTCCACCCTCCCCGAAAGCCCTCTCTTCCCTATACCCAGAAAGAAAAGCAGGTGTACCTACCGCAGGTGCCAGCCCCTCAGGTGGGGTGGGGGAGATGCTGTCCCCGCCACCCTGGTTGCGGGCGCTGAGCTGGGGCGACATGGTGGGTGACTCGTCGATGTACGGCATAGTCTCCGAGCCCTCTGGGGGCCCCTTCTGCTCCTCATTCCCCTCTCCGTCGTAGTCGTCTGCCCCGTAGCTGAAATCTGAGACAAGGAACAAGAAAGGCCACTGAGAGTCTTCCACCAGGGCGGCCAGGGACTGGTAGCGCAGTGGGCGCCTGCGGCGGCCCCCGGCGGCCATCACCCTGGCCACAGCATCCACGGCCCGGCACGAACAGGGGCTGCGTGGGGCCCAGGCTTCGTGAAGGGCTGAGCAGCACCAGCAGGCACGGGTAGCAGTTCAGGGGCTGCTGGGAGCCAGGGAGGAACGGCTCCGCTGTTGCCACCCGCTTAATAGCATGCCGGTCGCGTATTTCGAGCTGCTGTTTCCTTTGCCTCCTGCCTAATTCCAAGTCTAAAAATGAACAGTGGGAGCAGGAGGCAGGACGCTTCCAACTCTCCTCTCTGAGTCACCATTTTGCTTTTTATAGGGAATAAGGAGGTGGGGCGGGCCGAGCGATGTCACTTCCTGAGCTCCTCCTCCTAGGGTACCATTTGTACACTGAGCCCAATCCCTGGGGGGGAGGGGCAGAACAGGTTTCGGGGTGGGGGTTGAGGAACTGCACCCAAGGGAGCCCTCACCCCTCTGAACAAGGCCCCGTGCAGGATGGAGCCCAAGGCTGGCAGAGCGTGGGCGAGAAGGCGGCACAGAGACCTGGCAGGGACACGACTGAACACAGACTTCTGAAAAGCCGGCATTGACTTCTATCATTTCAATGGAGGCCTCCTTCAGAGCAGGAGGGAAGCAAAGGCTGTAGGAAGTCCGGCTGCTGTGAACCCCCGTGGCTGCTGGCACCACTCAGGCTCCAGAGCCCACGCACAGGCACCTCTCTCCTCCGACAGCAGGCTGAGCTCCTGGGGGCGCAGGGCAGCACCTCAGAAAGGCCCCAGGCCTAAGCCCACCAGTGAGGGTCTCTCCTTCACCACGACGTGCCCAGCACCCACAGGCCCACGTGCAGCAGCAGGACCTCTGGAGACTCGTGTGGAGGGAACAAGTGAGCAGAGAAATGCACGGTTCCTCTCAGGTCTGAGGCTTGAGCCAAGGTCTCCACTGGGACCTGGCTGCTCCTTCTGTGTCACAACACACCAGCCCCCAGGCAGCCGGCAGCCTGAGAATGGTGTCAACGGGTCACTAGGGCTCCGGGCCACAGCCGCACTCAGCCCAATCTGGCCCTTTGGCAGCCAAGAGCTTCCCCCAGCCTTGCACCTGCTCCCGCGACGTCCTCTCCAGTCCCCGTGTGGACAGTCCGTTAAGCTGTCAGGGAACATGGGCTATTTTGTCGCAGGATAGGCCACACGTGAAGAACCACTGGACCTAGTGATCAGCCACTGAGACGTGTGTATGCCACGTACCCGGCAAATAGGGCCCACGGCCGTGGAGGCTACGGGCCTGTGTCTGAGGCGGGCAGGGGGTGAGCCAACTCTGCTATTGCCAGGGGTCGGGAGGGGAAAGAGCCGCAGCATCCATTCTGCCCGAGTCTGGCACTGTGAGGGGGGCTGCCTGTTTGCTGAGACCTGTCCTCTTGGGAGAAGCACCAGGAGGAAGAAATGAAACATCATGTTAACCTGCCATGTCTCTCCCAGGAGGTTCCACGCTGCCCTATGACTGCCCGAAGTCAAGGCTGGGAGTTGGAGCTATGGTGAACTCTGGCGTGGCCAACAGTTCAGATTCCAGCAGGCCACCCTGGCTCTCCCGTACACTGACCAATTCCCAGGGGTCACAGGACCAGATCCCTCACTCAAGACCTTTCCCAACAGCAGAAGAGAGAACAGGGAAGGTGATGAGGCTCACGTCGGCGGCACCCCTGGGTCACAGCAGGGCGGGAAGGTCTCTGCCCCGCCCCCCAATGCCATCTTTTCCCCCTCGGAATCTCACTAACCTCCCAGAGAAATCTTCTCGAGAGAGCCCTCCTTGTCAGCAGACTTACCAAAGAGGAAAGGGAAGGGTGCCTGAGAGTGAGATGCTAGCCACAGGAGCGGGCAGGCTCAGGGGTGGAGGCAAATGCCCACAGACCTCTCTGCAAATGTTCCTGGATACCTCTGCTTTCCTTCCATCCTCCAGAAGACCCTGACAGCCCAGACAGTCAGTCAGAGACCCAGGAGGACCCTACCAGGAAGAGGGACACAGAAAAGACAGAGAAAACAACCCTCAGAGAAGGAAGGAACCCTGGGACCTTGGGAGGATGGAAATCTGCCAAGCACGGGCTTCGGATGATGGAAGGCCCCAGATAGCAGTGGACCATGGCTTGGCCACCAGGTCTCGAAAGAGAGAAGGCAGAGAAGGTCGCTGACAGCCAATATCCACTTCCCTCATAGGAACATAAATCTCATTATATTCGGAGTGGCAGTGTGCCAAGCGGCCAGGGAAAAGACTACTTTTCCTAGTGGTGTGGGCCATGGGATTAACTTCTGGCCAATGAGATGTTAACTGGATACTTTAAGAAAGGCTGCTAAAAGAGACTGTTCTAGCTGAAAAGTATGCTTTTTGGGTGTGTGTGGGGGGTGCCTCTTCATGTTTCCTCCTCCTGTTGCCCGTTTGGAAAGCAGATGATACGGTTGGAGCCCCAGCAGAAATATGAAAGCATGAGGAGATAGAAGCCAGCAGTGAAGAGAGCTGAACAGAAAGTTAGGAACCTGGGCTGATAATGGCACAATGAGCCCCCATTCCACCCCAGGACTGTCTACCACTGGACTTCTTTTCCATGAAGAAAAAAATGCCTATGTTATTTAAGCCACTGTTATTTAGTTTTTATGTTATTAGAGGAACTCAAATCTTATTGTAACGGATCCAGATGGTTTTCCTTGATATGTTGTCTGGGTGCTTTCCTGGCTGCCATCTCCGTTTCTTCTAAGTCTCCTGGGTGGAATCCTCTTTTTCTTCCCACCCCTTAAAAAAATTGGTATTCCTTATATATCCTTACAATAGAGGACTGCTCAGCAATAACAAGGGACAAACTACAGATACACGCCACAACATAAATAACTCTCATACACTTTTTACTAAGTGAAACAAAAGGGCACATCCTACATGGTTCTACTTATATGAAGTTCTAGAACAGACAAAACTAATCTGTGATGAAAGAAATATACAAGTAGTGGTTGCCTCTGGGGGTGGGGTAGAGAGAGGAAGTGACTGTAGGGGGCAGAGGTAACTTTCTGGGGTGATGAAAATATTCTGTATCTTGGCAGGGATTTCAGGTACACGGGTGGATACATTCGTCAAATAGTACACCTCAGATCTGTGTGTTTCACTAAACATTGAACTCTAGTGAATGAAATCATGCTTAACGTACTGAAGAAACGTGTACTGATGTCGGCAACTTACTCTGAACCACATGAAAAAATAAGACGGGTTGGTGACATTCAGAGGGATGAATAGATGTGTGATAAGGCAAGTGTAGAAAAAAGGTAATTATAGACTCCAGATGATGGGTACATGGGTGTTCCCTGTATCATTTTTTAAACTTTTATGTACGTTTGAAATTTTTCACAATCAAATGATGGGGAAAAATTGGTGTTCCCCCAGGCTTCTGTCACTCATGCTCTGCTCCCTCTCCCTAATCTTACTTATACGCCGGGGAGAGGTATGAGCTGCGTCTCTCTGATGGTTTCCTGAACATCTCCATCTACTATGCCAATCACTCAACTTGGAAACCTAGGAGACACTCTAGATTCCTCATCTCCGACACTCTGAACTCTCCCCATTTCCCATCCTCCTCCTGACCCTCACTAACTCTTATGAAGACAATTCCAACATTCTCTCTCCATGACAGCCAGACTGCCTATCTGACCATGTTTCTCCCCTGGTCAAAATTCAACAGTTCCCCATTCACTTCAAGGATACAGTCAATCTCCTCAGCTCGAGGTCCTTCATAGTTAGCACCCGACTCTACCTTTACAGCACCCTAGTCTGCTGCCCTGTAATAGAATATCTTCTAGGTCCCTGTATTTGGTTGAATAGCAGTTCCCACATGTATGTGTCCAAATCCTAACCTTGGTTACCTGTGAATGTGACTTGATTTGGGAAAAAAGTCTTTGCAGGTGTAATTAAATTAAGGATGAGATCCTCCTAGATTAACTGAGTGGGTCCTAAATCTGATGATGTGTCCTTATAGGAAACAGAAGGGGAAAAGACACAGACACGCAGAAGAAGGCCATGTAAAGATGCAGGCAGAGATGGAGTTCGGCTGCCAAAGTCAGGGAATGCATGGAGTCACCAGATGTTGGAAGAGGCAAGCCAGAATTCTCTCCCTAGAGCCTTGGCCGGGAGCATGGCCCTGCCTACACCGTGGTTTTTGACTCTGGCCTCCAGACTGAGAAAATACATTCTTGTGGTTTTAGGCCACAAAGTTGGTGGGTTTTCTTGTTTGTGTGTTTCTTATTTTTACGGCAGCTCCTATGAAATTAATACAGTCCCCAAACACACAACACTGTTTCCCATCACTGGACCTTTGCACATGCTGTTCCTATATCTACAATACCCTCCTAATCCCTTGTCCAATCCAGTGGAATTCTTTTTTTTTTTTTAACTTTTATTTATTTAAGTGTGTGTTTACAGGACCCATCAGCTCCAAGTCAAGTAGTCATTTCAATCTAGTTGTGGAGGGCGCAGCTCACAGTGGCCCATGTGGGAATCGAACTGGCAACCTTGTTAAGAGCCCCGTGCTCTAACCAACTGAGCTAACCGGCCGCCCCTGGTAAAACTCCATTTAGCCTACAAATCCAGCTCAGTTACACCCTTCTCCTGGGAACCCCCTTGTCTCCTGAACATATAAAGCACTTTTGCAAACCAATGAGAAAAAAATATGAATACCTCAATTTTCTAAGTAAGTTAGAGGAATGAAAATTAAAAAGAGAACTACTAATGCCCAGTGTGTGTGTGTGGTTTTTTTCCTATCAAATTACAAAGATTAGAAAAAAAAAAAATACCGAGAATTGTCAGGGAACAGACACTCAGAACTTCTTGGAGGGTATGTACAACTGGCACAACTTTTCTGAAGTCAATTTGGTAACTGGTATCAAAAGCTTTAATAGTTGGTACAGCTTTTAAACCCAACATAATCCAAGACTGAGTCATAAGAAAGTAATTCTAAATGTACATAAAAATAAAGTTTCAAGGTTATTAATCATAGGGCTGTTTATGCTTATGAACTATTAAAAACAACCTGAATGATTAATTATAGGGGTTGGTTGAGTAAATTGTGGTATTTCTGCAAGATGGACTATTAAGTAACTGTTAAAAATTATATGGATGATAAAAAAATATGAATGATGTACATCACCTGATTAAATGAAAAGGAAATGAAAGTATAGTATGATACTATGTTTGAAAAGAATAGAAATGTTTGTATATGCATAGAATAAAGCCTACAAGGCAACAACACAGAACAATTATAAAGCATTTAGATTCTGGGACTTGGGAAGAAATTAATACGTGGTTTCTGCTCTCTAGGACCCTAGCGGACGCTGCTTGTCTCCTACCCAATATCCGTCTTCCCTTCTTCCCTGCTTACCGCACTCTGGTTTTATATGAGGTGGCCATGGATCCAGTTCCAGGTAAGATACCCATTTTCTCTGCCTTTCTTACAACAAGGAGTGGCCATGTGACATCATTCTGGTCAATGAGACCCTAGTGAAATATAACGGGACCTCTGGCAAGGCCTTTGCTTTGAAAATTAAAAAAGGGCCTTCTCGCCTTGAAGGCAGATGTGATGACAGGAGCTACAGTGTCCATATTGCTGCCATGAGGAACTCATCGCAAAAGAACGAAGACATTTCCCTGATGCTGATGAGCTACTGAGCCACACTAGCACCAGCTTACCTCATTTTCCTGCTACGTGGGAAAGATAAGCTCGTACGGTGGGTTTTCTGCCACTTAAAATGAACACATTCCCAAGTGATACCTTTACAGCCCAGCAGAGGAAGGTAGTCCAACAAGCAACAAAACATTCTAGATGCTATGACAGAAGTACCTCACAGGTGAGACAGAGAAGAGGGAGCAGCCAACAGTGTGAGTAAGAGGACGGCTAGAAGGGCTTGGGTGATACTTGAAGGGAGCAGGCTTCTCACTGTGGCAAAGAGCAAGGATGCCGGGGCCACACAGCTTAGATTCCAATCCAGGCTCCATCGCTTCCTAACCTCTTCGTACTCAGAAGAGTGCCTGGAACAAAACGGCCTCTTATAAACGGATCGTGGGTAAACCGATGAACGTGAAAGAACATGACGCAGGGACTGAGCACACAGGGCTGCTGCGAGGATTAAACTGGATAATGCAAAGCACTTAGCACATGGTAAGCACCCAATAAATCTGAGCAGCTATTATTATTAATTGCATCTTGAAAGATGTGTAGGTGCTTGCCAGGCAGATGGGGGACGGGAGCAGAGTTCTAGGCAATGAGAAGAGGCTTGGCAAAGGCACACAGTGTGAAACAGCAGGGCCCCTTAAGGGGACTATAAATAGAATAGCCCGGCATGGCTAGAACACTGCGTGAGCAGGAGGGTGAGGAGGCAGCTCGCCGTGGAGAAGTGGGTATAGACCAGCACAGAGGGCCTCCTGGGCCAAGCTAAGAGTCAGGCAGGACCCAGCAAGGGCCACTGATCCGGATCATACCCACTGCGGGGTCTGGCTAGCTACATGACTGCCGAATATCGCTAACTTTACGTAATTCCTCCCAATGCGTATGTTGACTTACCACGTAGGCAGAATGCTGGGACCTCCAGCTATCCTAGGGGACACGCAGATTGGGACCACACGCCAGCATAGGGTTACCTATTCAGAGCCAGTAATGGATGGAGCATGTGCCAGGTTCTGAGACCACCAGTAACAGACCATGGAGACGTGCTCTTTTTGGGCAATGTGAAGAGTTGGCCTGTGGGGGACAGGTTCTAAGCCAAATGACTGACCCTCATTTCTACCATCTTAAGCCCTGGCAGGCGCAAGGTAGAGGCACACAGGTGTCAAGCTGTGTACCACTTTCCCCTGAGGCTGTCTAGCACCAATGACCAATGGACACAGCCAGAATACATCCTGGTCCTCCCAGCCTCCAAAAACGATGCTGAGGGCAGTTTTGAGGATCTTTCCAACCTCTTCTTGGACACTCTAAGAACCTGTGGGTGCAGGATAAAGTTCTAGGTGTGGAGTGGTCCTGCCCTCCCAGCAGGGGTGGTACAAAGGCTAATGTTAGGTGATAAACTTATTTTCTGCCTTAGAACTGATGGGAGTGGGGGCGGGGGGACCTTGGGAGTACAACTGAGGGAAGCCCAGGCCTGACCATCATTCCCACTGAAGCAGCATCAAAAGTCTTCAGAGAACATCCAAATTCTCTGTGTGCCACACGCGGCATCAGGCGGTGACAGAGTAACAATGCGCAGACTCCATTCCTGCCCTCCAGGATCTCCCAGTTAGCCCCACGCATGCTCACTGTCACCTGTGCCAGGCCTGCGCTGTGCACTACCTCACAGCAACCGCGGGACAGACAGATCTTACAAACACTATGTTGAACAAAACAAACCAGACACAGAAGAGCACGTGCCGTAGGATTCCATGTACATGAAGTTCACGGCTGTGGCTCCCTGGGGGTGGGCGGTGGTGGTCAGCGGGTGCTGACAGGGGAAGAGCATCAGGGAACTTTCTGGGGTGCTGGAAACATCCTGTATCTGGGGGGTGGTTACACGCTGTATGCTTCAGATTCGGGCACTTTAAAAAGTTTTGTGTGTTGTTGTTTTTTTAATTTAAAAACCAAGTAGGCAGTCCCATTATGACGCTCACTTACAACCGAGGAAGTGAAGGCATAGGGGGTTAAGTCACTTGCCCAAGGTTTAGTGGCTGAGTGGAAAACTGGATCGAACACAGCAGGTCTGACTCCAGGACCTGTGCTTTAACCATTATACTACTATGTAGGACTCGTACACGCAGGAAAAACCACACAGGTGGGTTGCTCTCCGGGACCCCGACTGGAAGAAACAACCCGTGTCAAAGCCAGAGGAGGAAAAGGTCCGTATGGCGAAGAGTCTGAGCGTGGCATGACAGACGTGAGAGAGGAGGGGAAGGAAAAGGCCCTTCTCGGCGAGGGCGACAGTGTTGCAAAGGAGGGGGGCAGGACTGCACCCTTTTGTTCAGGGCACTGATGAACCGACCAGTGGAACTAAAGCTGAGGTCCCAGGAGCTCTCCTCCTGTGTGGGTAGAGTCCTTCCAACTTGCCATTCCTGTCACTAACGCCCAGAAAACGATTCCGCTCCCTGCTCGGATCTGCCCTGGGTGCTGGGTGCTGGGCACTGGACTGAGGCCTGCCTGGACCCGGCTATGAACCTGTGTACACGTGGTTTCCTGATGGCAGCCTCTCTCCCAGGAGGTGCAGAGATGGGTCCATTTTCCAAGTCCCCTAACTCCTCCAATGAAGCTGGGTCTTCCCTACATTCCCCGCAGATCAGCTCAACAGTTAGGGCCATCTGACAACCCCTACAGTGACTCTAGTCTCCTTCCCACAGCTGAGGGGCACACAGGGCTATGCAACTTGGCCTCCCCCCAGCATGGTAGAAGCCAAGACCCCAAGGCAGACATGGAGTCCAGGGTCTTCTCACCATGCAGAGCTGAGCTGCTGTCGAACCGGGAAAACTGGCTTTATCAGCCCTGCGGATTGACAGCTGGCTCTGAGTCTCCTCTCTTAGCTTCAGCTTCTCATCATTGAGACAGGGATAACATAGGCTGGTTGTGAGACATTAAATAACATCGCGTAGGTTAAAGAACTTGGGAAGCATCTGGCAGAACCGTTCTCGGTAGAGATTGGCTGAAGGAACAGGAGAACGGGATCTTCAGGGGTCTGTGAGCACAGATGACACAGGGGATACCATCAGGAGCCCCTCAATTGTGGGTACCAAATGAGGCGTCCTGGGGTCAACATCTTTCCCATGGGACAAGCCACCTCCTTCTCTGCACCCCTTGCTCTATAACTGATGGAAGAGGGGGTGGGGAGCCAGGACAGCAGGTGATGGAGGGCGTAGGCTTTGAGTCAGATTCAGGTTCCAATCCCAGTATTACCACCTAATAGCCATGTGACCTAGGGCGAGCTACTTAACCTCCCAGAGCCTGTTTCCTTACCTATAAAATGAGACTAACACACCATATCTATACCACAAGAGTTTTTTGTGGGGTTGCAATGAGAAAACATATGCAAGCAAGGCACCTGGCCCAGGGCAAGTGCCAAGTAAACAGTAGCTATTACCACTACTACCCCGGTCCCCTTCCAGAGCAGTAAGTGCCCTTGGGGATCTCCTAGTCCTTGAAAAACAAAAAAACCAAACCAGGGCTTTGGAAACACAGCCAGGCTAAGCTCTGCCAAGCCTTCTTCCTCCCTCAACTTCCTCGGTCAGCCTACAATTCCTTCAGTAGTCTCAACATCAAGCCAGACATCTCGGACCCTCTGAGTAGTTTAAATCTTAAACGTTAAGACACCAATTCCATCCTACGCTGCACACTGGAATCCCCTGGGGGGTTTAGAAATGACTGGTGTCTGGCTCCCAACCCAGAGATCCATTATTGAATTGGTGTGGGGCGGCCCAGGCAGCCGGGCTGCTAAAAGCTCCCCAGGTGACTCTCATGGATTGTAAAAGCTGAGAACCACCGGTTTAAGGCAACGACCCTGAGGTCAAACCCCTTCAAGTTGAATGCAACTCCTCTGAAACAGCCAAAGAAGTCATCAGCCAGGATGTACGAGAGGCACAGGAGAGGTTTCTTGGAAGAGGCAGGGTTTGAATTAAGTCTTGAAGGGCTGGGAGGTTTGCCTGGGAAGAGGTGCAGAGGCGCACGGGAAGGGCTTTGCTCCGTACATGAGGGCTTGCAGGCAGCACGCAGCCCGTGTCCTGTTCAGACAGGGCCCTCAGCCTGCAGCCGCCGCCTGGACCATAAGATGAACTCCTCCTCACCTCCAGGACTCCAGGTAGGCCTGGAGCAGGGACATTAACCCAGCAAAGGGACAACTGGAAGACAGGGCAGAGGCGACGCGGCTGCTCATTCCTGGAGGTCGCATCGCTGGAGCGCTGGGTTCTGGCTCCGCCCCCGCTGCTGAAAACAGACTCAAGGCCCCCCGCGGGGGTGCGGCTCGGCCTTTGAGGTTGCCATGGAGACGCGACCGCTCCTCCACCTACAGGCTCCCTAGAGGAGGGAGGCAGGGACCGTGGCCGCCTAGAGAAGCCAGGGCTCCAAATCCTGAGACAAAGAAATCCTAGGTATTGGGCAACAGCAGTAGGGGCAAAAGAGGCAGGAGAGGGGCTGGGGACCTGCCAGCTGGCCCTGGGCAGGAAAGGGAGAACAGCTGCATAAGTGTCCAGGCTCAGGGATGGAGGAGAAACGTTATTATCTGAACTGTATTTTACAGTGTACACATCAAGCCCACAGCCGGAATGTCATTTCATCTTCACAACCCAGGCAGGTTGTCAGAGTAGATATTATTCCTTCATTTTACACAGGGTAAAACTGAGGCTCAGAAGTTCTGGGTCTCGTCCCTTGCCACTTGGCTAATAAACACCTGAGCACAACTCGCTTTTTGGACCAAGTCCATTGCCTTTTGCATTTTGACATAATCTCCCATTCAGGCAGCGGGGCCTAAAATCCCTAATTACTCTGTAGGAAAATATATAAAATAAATATATAGGAATATTGGTGCAGAATGGCCGGATGGCCTTGCCATAATGGAGGGAAGTTTACTTCATGGGTAAATGGGCAATGGTCATTCAACAAACATCTCCTCATCATATTATGTGCCGGATGCAGTGATAGTTACAGACCCCCCGCGAGTCTCAGCACCCCCAGCTCTACTACCAGTAGCCCATCAGCCAGTCAGTGGGATACAATGCGTTAAGGCCAGAGGTCAGACGGATGTGAGTTCTGGTTCCAGCTCTATAGGACTTCCAGCAAGTTGCTCGTATTCTGAGAGCCTCTACTTTCTCACGGTAAATGGAGTGACACAGCTGCCCTGCTCCTGACACAGGGCTGCTCTGAAGAGCAATGAGAGATACCATAGAAGAAGAGTATTCCACAAACAGTATAGCATTCCATCAAGCAGACAAAAAAATAAATAAAATTCCTCTACAAAGAAAGTCAAGTTCATCTTCATTTGGCCTTTGGTACATTCTGGCTTCCCCACTAGGTGGCAGGAGTCTGGAGAGCAAGGACGGCCCCCTTCCATTTAGCTCATATTATTCGTGGCACTCAGGACAGTATTCACACGTAGCAGATGCTTGTAACTGCCTACTGGCTGATACAAGCCCCTAAAACTCCTCCTAATCTCTCCCCATAGCAACCAATTCAATTGTTTAGGGTCTGGGGCCAGGAGATCACTGACAAATCCTGCAGGAGTGCTGGCCCTTGTGAGAGTTAGCAGCTTTATCTGGCTTCCTCCTTCCCCTCTAAACCGTCATGAAATGATGATAAGTAATGATCCCTGACTGATCTGATCTGCTCTCCCTCCCTTCCCCCATGCTGGTGGAAAATAGCGTGTGGCTCCAAAGAGGCTGGGGGGTGGGGTGTGGGGTGGAGGAAGTGGCCAGGAGGTGATGAGAAAGGAGAATCAAAGGACCATTAGGACAATGACCTTCGAATCCAATCCCACTTATTACCCGCCTGGGATGGCTTCCTCAGAGCCCCTCTTCCATACGTGGCTTCATGAGTCCTTAGGGTATTTATGAAAAATTAAATGACTCTCAATCTAGTGCTGAGAAGTACTAGTAAGGGCCAGTTCAAAGAACAGATAAGTAATATAAGGTCCAGAGAGGTCATGAAGACTCTCAGAGGAGCCTCGCTTGTTGGTGGCAGCCAGGATCAGAAATCTATGACCCCTGCCTTCCACCGGGGAGTATGTGGGGGGGGGGGTCTTAAATCCCAGAGCCAAGTGGCTCCAGGCTCCCTCCCCTCTCTGCAGAAGTCAGCCAAGACATTCCCAACTTGCACAGGCTTGCACACCCTCACACACCTCACACATACACCCCCAGAAACAGCCTGACCTCTGCCCAGCGCTATCAGGAGGCCGACTCACTGGCATTCAGATCAAGCTGCTGGCTCTCCACACACAGCCTCCGGGACTTTAAAAATAATTTTACTACTGAACAGGGCCACCAGAGGGCGCCTCAAAATTCAAGTCCTTCTCTCATTCCCTCATCTCCCAAGTACCAGTGGGTCTGCCTGTTCCAGCTTCCTGTTGTCACCTACTGAGAGGAGATGACAGGACCTACCCAAGTCAACGGCCTCTTCTCAGAACACCACCTTTCCTCTGGGCTGGTGCAAAGCCAGGTGAGGGCTGCGCTGGGAAAAGGCTCGCCCAGCCAGCTTGTTTCTGCCCTTTGCACACACAGGCACATATTCAGACAGACCCACCTCCTCCTTAAGGCCCTGGCACCTTCTGAGTCCCATTGCTCTGGTCAGCACTCATGCACAATTCTCCATTCTCCTTCCCTTGCTGCAATGACCTTGGAGACCACGGGTTCCAGCTGGTGCAGCCTCCATCGGGCTGGGTCCCTGAGTGACCGTGTGGAACAGAGGTCCCCACCTACCTGTGATGGTTGGGTGTGAGCAAGCAGGAAATCCTGCTTGTGTTGAGTTATAGGGACTTCACGATTAAGTTGGTTCCCCAGCATAACCAGCCTACCCTAACACCCCTGCAACTCCTCCATGTAAGGTCAGCCAGCCAGCCCTAGGCCCCAAGAAGCCCCATATGTTCTTCCCAATGCATGAGAGTTCCTTTCTCTTAATATCACCCATGCTGGGCTCATGGTGACCCACAGCCACTCTCCTCCTGTTCAGGAGAAAACCAGGAACCCAGCCCCCTCTTCTGAGGGTAGAGGGGAAAGAAATCTGGAATGTCCTCAGCCTAATGTTTTGGTTTAGCAGCTAGCACCAGAGGGCCAAGCCTTCCCCACCAATTTGGTGACCTACCCACTCTCCTGGGACTGAGTCAGTGGGCCTATCCCTAACCAAGAGCCAAGGATGGCCTGTTGCTGACATGTGAAGCAAGCCCAAACGGAGACGGAAACACGCATTTTCATTGCAGCATTATTCACAATAGCCAAAAGGTGGAAGCAACCCAAGTGTTCACTGATGGATGGATAGATGAAATGCGATCTATACATATTATTATTCAGCCTTAACTAGGAAGGAAATTCTGACAGGTGCTATAGTGAAGATGAACCTAGAGGAGATTATGCTAAGTAAAATAAGCAGTCAGAAAAAGATCATATTATTTCACCTATATGAGGTACTAGAATAGTAAAATTCATAGTGACAGGAAGTAGAAAGATAGTTGCCAGGGTCTGGGGGGTGGGGGAGAAGGGTTGTTAGTGTTTCATAGGTGCAGAGTTTCAGTTTTGCAAGATGAAAGACTTTTGGAGATGGATGATGGTGATGGTTGCACAACATTGTGAATGTACTTAATGCCGCTAAACTGCATACTTAAAATTGATTATGATGGTAAATTCTGTTATATGCATTTTACCACAATTTTAGAAATGAATGAAATATAACAAACAAACCAAGACAGGCAGGGAAGGAGCAATACCAGAGACAGAAACTCTGTCATGGGGATTAGCAGGGTACAAGGAGACTAAACCAGGCCTGGAGCCCACTCAGCTTCCAAAACGGACTTTGGAGTCACCTTCTGAGTTACAAAGGCAGCTTCCACCTCCACAGTTCATTTCTGTTTTGCTGCCAACTTCCTGGCATAAGACAAGCCTGGCTCTGCCTTAGGCAGGGGCTGCCAGACATTTGTCAGCTTCCATTCGAACACTTCTTCCCCTATCTGGTAGTACCTAGGCACCCACTACCAAGTTCAACCTACCCCACACCCAACCAATGCCAACGGCAAGGTCTCAGCGCGCATGGAGACCAGTGCAGGGTGAACTTCCCCCAGGTCACTGCTTTCCCTGGCTCTGCCCTACCCCTCTGGCACCCTCCAAGTACTCCACTCAGATCCATACCGCTCCATCCTTCCACCTGGCAATGAGAGATGCCAGCCTCACCTCCCACAGGAAGGCAGCCTCCTTCAAGAATTAAGCTGAGGAGCAGACAGGGCCCAGGGGCTGACAAGGGATGGTGTGTGGAAAGCAAAAGAGATGTTTCAATTTGGCCCTCAAAACAAGGGCGGCTGAACACCACAGGCCAGAGAAGACAGGCTGAGAGAGACAGGTACCAGGGCCCACAGGGCTGGCGGGACCTGCCCTGCCCCACGTGTTTACACTGGAACCATCTGTGCGCGGGCAGGCTAGCAAGATGAGGCCAGAGCCGCAGTGGCCAAGGTCAATTACCTCGACTCCCAGGAGAGCTCCTGGAAGCATCCTTCCCATGCTTGGACTTGTGAGTGTGAGATGAGAGAAGGGGTACAGTCCCCACAAAAACCAGGGCTTGGCTCATATTAGAGGCCACATATCATGCATAGACTCTGTGGGCAGGCAAGTGGGCACATCCCAGTCTCCCAAGAAAATGAAGTCGATTCTGAACGGGGGACAAGAGAAGAGTCACAGGGTCTGGAGGCATCCTCTAGGAGCTATGAATGGACATAGTACTGGCTCTGGAGCCAGGCTACCCAAATTCACATCCCAGTTTTAGCTGTGTGATCTTGGGCAGCTTGCTTAACCTCTCTGTGCATTAGTTTCCTCCCCTATCAAATAAAGATAATAATAAAAACACTATCTCGTAGAGCTTTTGTGACAGTTAAACGAGTTAGTCACTAAGAGCAGTGCCTTTAGTAAGTAATGTAGTAAGTAGTCTTTGTGGTTGTCACTGATTGATGCTATTATTATTATTATTATTTCTCCCCACAATCCTGGCCCTGGGAAAGACGCTGAGAAGTAGCCCAGTTTGTCTGACGTCTTCTCAAGGGCTGGAGACAGCTGCACATTGTGTGGGCAGCGCACAGGTTACCCAAGCACCAAAACAGGCACAAGAGAACGACCCCCCTACACATGGCAACCATGCTCCCACTTTCGCTGCTTGCTCCTCCTGGGGCCACTGACGGCTCTTGGCCTTAGATCTGAGCTCCTTCCTGGGAGCCTGGGGCCCTTCCACAGGGTTAGGAAGCAATCCAGGCAGCTGTCTGCAGCAGTATCCTCCACAGTCCTACATAGAAGAGGCAGAGCCCTCAGCCTCCTGAGAACCATGAAGTCAGGAAGGGAGGAAGGGAGAAGCACTCACACACAGGTACAGGTCTCCCTGGGCTCCTGCACATGCACAGGGAGTGGTCATCAACACACAGAATTCACAAGTGCAGCTGGTATATCGGCGTGCGTATGTGGGCCATGCATGCTAGCTCACGATCGTCTTTCTAGAAGGTAAGGGCAGAGACAGTAGAACAGTCTGGTCAAGAGCTCATGCTCTAGAGCCAGACTGCTGGGGCTTGAATCCAGCTCTACCCCTTACCTGCTGTGTGACCTTGGGCAAGTCATATAACCTCTCTGTCCCTCTGTTTCATTTTCAAAATGGAATAATAGCACCCAGACTCCCAGGGTTTCTGTGAGGATGAAATGAGTAATTATATCTAAAGTGCACTTAGAAGAGTGCCAGCACCTCTCAGTACTAACTGCTATTCCTATGCCTTATACGCTCAGCAAGTCAGATCAAATGACTGCCAGGCTCTCGCCGAGACCCTAGTTCTCATCTGGTTCTACATCTCACCCTGGACCAGTTCACCAAAACCCTCCATGCTGAGAACTCATCTGACAAGCAGTACTCACCCCTGGAGGGCTCCTGGCAGAAATCTCAGTCTATGTACCATGGGCTTTGCCAATGCCCCACCCTGACTCCACTCTCCAACTGCTTCCTGGGTCTGCCTCTGTCCACAGGTGACACCCACTTCTCTATTCGTCCCGTTCAGAAATCAGAAACCGTTCAAGCCAACCATGTCCCACAAACTTGTGTTTTTCTCTGGAGAGAGACTACTATGGTTTTCCCATTAGCACATGCACAGTGTATTTCATTACTGGACAAGAATTGCTGGTTCTAGGGGGGCACCGGGAATCCAAAAGAACACTGGAACTAAACCCCAAAGATTCAGGTTTAACTCTTGGGGAAGTCACTTAAACTCTCTAGGTCCCTGAGTTTGCTGCTCTGCAAAACGGGACAGCATTACCCAATCTGCAGGACAGAGGGCAGGAGATGGTAAGATGAGGAGGCAGCGTCTAGTGCAGTGCCTGGCACACAGCAAGTGCTCAATGCGTCTGGAACGTGGACTGTTTCCCTCCTCTCCCATTATAGGCAAAACGTGAGAGAAGAGATCTGAGCCGAGGCTCTGTGCTGGCTTGGCCAAGCAGTCCGTTATCTTTAGCAAGATGATGAGCTCTGTCAGGTGGTTTAGAAAAATATCCATGACACAGCCTGGGTAGGTTTTACTGGCCGGGATTCAGCCACTGTTCTGCATGACGGGGTGCACCCTGGACCCCTCTCTTCCCCCAGAATCTGGTTCACTGCCCCCAGAATTAGGCAGAAGGGCCAAGGGAACCACCTGTGTTCTCTAGTGACACACACCCCACCTGGTCAATGGCTTTTGGAGCAGTTGCCCCATCATGCCCACCTAAGCAGATGGCACAGCTCCCTGTGGAAGGGCTGGGAATATAGGCTCACAGATCCGTGTGCCTATCACATGACGGCATCACTAGGCAGGAAAACCACACCCTGTGACTAACTCATCCTTCTCACTGATTTGAAGTCTAGTGGTCACCATAGCAACAGGCTCCCGCTCCAGCCTGCCAGGCGGAGGGGGCTGATGCAATTCTCAGGCAGTGAGCAACTCCAACTCAGCTTACACAGCTCTGTTCCCACTCAAGGGTGGGTGACTGGGGAGAACAAATGAAGAGGGAGGAGATGGGCACACACCCTACAGAATTCTCTGTTCTCCCCCCAGTTCTGCTCTGAGGGCTGGATCCAAGGAATGTGAGCTCTGAAGAGAGCAGGGGGTTCCCCTCCCATGTCCCTAACAAACATGGTGTCACTGCAGTGGCTGCCACTTCTGGAAGATTCATCTCCAAGGCCTTAGGCAATCTGGAGGAGGGGGAGACAGACTGCACCGTGTGCCTCTCTGCTATCACGTGAGCCCTTACCAACCTTCTGAGCCAGCACCCCACCAGCTCAGCACCCCTGATTCCCTCAGCCCGCAGACAGGCAGCTCTTCAGAATTCAACAGGTGCAGCTTTACCGTTCTCTGCTCAGTTGTGTCTCTGCCATAGTTGCATTAAAGCACCCATAAATCCAGCCCCTGCAAGCTAAATTGTCCCCAGAATACCACTGCGCCCCATCCTCCCAGCTCTCTACCCCACTCCAAAAGGGTCTCTGGCTCCCCTGGGCATCTCGCTGGAGTCCAACAGTCCTACACGAAGGACACACAGGCCAAGAACCACCCGACCTCTTAATGTCTAAGTCACCCAACCTCACAGATTGAACACTCAGAAAGGAGGGCGGTCAGGTCACTCCCCCCAACTCCCCCCCCCCCACACACACACACCCAGGAAACAGGGAAGGGAGCCATGTTAGGACGAGAGCTTGGCAATGCTAGGGGCCCTCTGTCGCCTCCCGGCGCCTACCCATGGCTGCAGGGCTCTCCTCCCAAGGCTGCCGTCCTGGTGAAGGTGCCTCTAGCACCAGGGATGCTCCATCCGGCAGGCCCCACGCCCTTCTCTATCCCAACAGCCTCTTCTGGCCTATGCTCCCTCCTACCTGGCCCGCACCAAGGGCATCTACCCAATCAGGAAGGGGCCATGGCACAAACAGGCCCTGCTCTGGGACCTGGCACCCTGCACTGGGAGATGTGCAGGCGTGCGGGCGGAGGGAGGGAAAGCATGCCTCCACAGCACCCTGCCGTGTGCCCGCGGGGGCCAGTCCCACTGGGCCTCCCCATGGCCACCCTGACAGATGCAGGAAGTGATGGTCTCCTGGGGCCGCTCACTAGAGAGATGCATTGGGCTGGGGGACATCCCAGCAACACGTCCTGCAGGAGCCTCCCCGATCACTGAGAGGAGGTAGGCAGAGAGGCTAAGCTGTTAGAGCTGGAGGCGGCTGTCCAGATCTGAAGGTCAATGGGGTAGAGAGAGTCCAGACAGAAACACATCTATGTATGGTCAACTGATTTTCAACAAGGGTGCCAAAACCATTCAAAAGTTTTTTCAACAAATGGGGCCGGGGCAACTGGAGAGCCACCTACAAAAGAATGAAGTTGGACTCTTACATCATGCCATATGCCAAAATTAACTCAAAATGGACTGAAGACCTAAATGGAAGAGCTAAAACTATAGAAGTCTCAGAAGAAAACACAGAGGTAAAGCTCCCGACCTTGGATTTAGCTAAGGATTCTTAGATATGACACCAAAAGCACAAGCAACAAAAGAAAACATAGATAAACTGGACATCATCAAAATGAAACACGTTTGTGCTTCCAAGGACACTATCAAGAAAGTAAAAAGACAACCCACAGAAGAGAAAATCTTTGCAAATCATATATCTAATAAGGGACTTCTATCTAGACTATATAAAGAAGTCTTACAACTCAACAATAAAAAAACCCAACTAAAAAATAGACAAAGGATCTGAATAGACATTTCTCCAAAGACGGTAAAGATGGCTTCCTTTCATGCAATAGACAGAACACCTGGTGTGCACCTATTATGTGCCAGGCACTGTGCTGCACAAGAGGGACACAAATGGGAGGCAAAGCAGACTCGGCCTCTGCCCTCAGGAGACTCACATCCAGTGGGCAGAGAGTACACATCCACCATGTGCCTGTACACGTCGCAACTCACTTAATCCTCACAATGGGGTAGGTACTCTGAGAGCCCCATTTTACAGATGAGGAAACTGAGGCATCGAGAGGTTGAGGAACCAGCTCAAGATCACACCGCTAGTAAATGGCAGGTCCGAGATTCACACCCAGGGCAGTTTTCTCCAGGGTCCATGTTCTGAACAACTGCATGATGTTAAGAGTTTTCTTGAAGCGATTCATTCTACCGGGAGTCAGAGAGGGCTGCTTGAGGGAGGTGATGGTGAACGGGGTTTGAAAGTCTTCCTCAGGCAAGCAAACAGGGAAGGAGACTTGCAGAGGCACAGAGACAAGAATCAACAGAGTTGAGGAAACACTGGCGGGTTCAGTGGTACTGAAGCAGAAAGTGTAAGTGCCAGGTGAGGGTTGGGGACAGTGACACGGCCGGAGAAGGCTATGGTAGGCAGCGGTATTCCTCCCTCCAAGAGGGCAAAGGGGAGCCATGGAAAGGTTTTAAGCATGCGGGAGACCTGACCCAATTTTGGTTTATGGATGCCCTAAGGGGGCTGGGTGGGGGTGCCCAGGGCAGACAGGTGGTCTGGCTGACCAACTGGGGAGGCCTGGAGAGAGATGACAACTCAGGTGCCGGTGGCGGCCAACAGTGCTGGAGAGCACCCCATCCCATCCTCCTCCTCGTTATAGCCATGTCTATAACAAGAATGGGTGAGCAGGGTGGGCGTCCGCTGGCCATCAAGGGACAGAAGAAAAGGAGCTCACTAGGGCTCACTAGGCCTCATGCCGGTGTGATCCTCAGTGCGGACAGTGAGAGCTCTGGGGGACCTGAATTCAGACACACAACCCAGCAGCCTCCACCCAAGGGAAAGCGACTTTGTTCTGTGACAGGAGAGCCCTGGCCTCAGCTGCAGTGGGCTCAGGGATGGAGCAGTTCCAAGAAATGAGCCTCTGCTGAGATAGAACCAGGGGACTGCTCCCTTCACATGGGGTAACAGCACCCTGTGAGAAAATAAACTTCGTTTCAAGCAAAAAGAAAAAAGAAAAAAAAAGAAAAGAAAAAGAAAAGCCACCTCCTGAGTTTCTGGCTGGGTACCCAGGGAGCAGGTGAACCCAGATGCTGTATTACAAGCTTTATGTGCATTACCTTACTTAATCCTCTTAACAACTGTGCAGTGAGTTCTACTTTGCCCCCATTTAGTAGATGAGTAAGCGGAGGTGCAGGAAGGTTAACTAACTTGCCCTGGCTAGTTAATGGTAGAGCTGGGATCCGAAACAGGCAGCCTGAGTCCAGAACAAGCTCTTCTATCCACCTCCATCCTCATTTTAACAGTGTTTTGACTTCTAAACATAGCCATTGTTTCTAGATACTAGAAAGGAATTAGATTTCAGACCCTGTTGCACAGTAATAACAGCCCACATTTACACAATAAATTAACTCATTTTAACCTCATAGCACCTCACGAGGTAGGTTCTATTAATATCCCCATTTTACAGATGAGGAAACTGAGGCACAGGGAGGTCACGTGTCTTGCCCAAGGTCAACAGCTGCTGAGTGGCCAAACTTGGAACCCGAGCAGCCTGTCTCAGACACCGCCCTCTCTTTTGCTACCTGACTACATAAGTAGTGCAACAGCGCACTTCTAACATGCCCAGGGGTCCGGTCTCGCAGGCCATAGCCCACGAGATGCAGTAACTACAAGGCAAGGCCATGGCTAGAACGTGCCCAGCAAGAGTAGGGAGAAGCTGACAGGAGGACAGGTGAACGGATGAGAAACCAAAGGTACGGTGGTCTCTCAGCAAAGGGTGTGTGGGCAGACAGCCCTGGTGAGGGCATCGGGGCCGTGCCCTCTGCCTGCCTGCTGGGCGTAGGACCACTGTGCTGCCCACCTGGACACATGAGGGAAGCATCCAGTCACTGCAGGTTGACCCATGAGTGGATCATGCGGTCAGTTCGGCAGGTCCCCTTTTGGAATGGATTGCAAAGGAGCATCTCACATACTAAGGGCAGGTATTGTTTTATGAATCTTGGTTCAGATATGTATACACACACGTGTATATAGACATATATGGTGTTATGTGTGTTGCATTATAAAATGATTTTCCTACTATGGATTTTGTCCAAAAATGTAGGACTACCATTATTTCTACTAAATAAGCTGTAGTTTATTCCTATAATGGAATTCTACGCAGCTTTGACGATGAATAATCTAGAGAACAACGATGAATCTCAAAAACATAATTGTAAGCAGAAAAAGGCAAGTCAGAAAAATATTTATACTATGATTCTATTTATATAAATTACGGGCAAAACTACCCAGTTATATTATTTAGGAGTGCGTACCTATGTAGTAAAACTCTAAAGAAAAGGAGAAAATGATGAACACAAAATTCTGGATGGTGGTTGCCTGTCTGCAATGGGGGGAAGTGGGAGGGGACAGTGTGATGGGTTGAAGTGTGTCCCCCCACCCCAAAAGATATGTTAACTCAGAATGTGACTTATTTGGAAATAATAGTCTTTACAGAGGTAATTAAGTTAAAATGAGGCCATTACAGTGTGTCCTAATCCTACATGACTGGTTTCTTTATACAAAGTGGAGATCGGCTTGCAGAGACAGAGGGGGGTAATGTGAAAATGAAGGCAAAGATGGAGGCAATGTGCCTACAAACCAAGGGATGTAAAGACTGCCAACAAACTACCAGAAGCTGAGAGAGAGACCTAGAACAGTCTCCCTCAGGGCCTTCGAAGGAACCAAGACTGCCGACACCTTGGTCTTGGACTTCTGGAGTGCAGAACTGGGAGACAGCACCTCCAGGGGGGTTGCTTAAGCCCCCAGTCTGCGGTGCTCTGTATTAGTAAACGAACAGTGAGGCACATGGCAGCTTCTTAGGACTGAGTGCCAGTGGCCCCTTCAAGCCTAACAAAGGGCAAATGGATGTTTGTCTCATAAGTCTTTACCAAACCAAATCCAGACACTTTCTATGCTCTTTCACATAGATGACGTATGTCATATATATAAAATAGAAATAAAAACCACACAGGGGTCATCCAACTGTTAATTTTACAGGTGAGGGCATGGAGGACCCACCTTAGATCACATACCAGGTGTGTGGCCAAATTAGAACAAGAGCCCAGGTCTCGCACCTCCCAGCTCCGTGAAAGCCGCCAGCATAGTCACGGCCCAGGGTTACGCAGAAAAGGCCAAATTCTGTGCAGAGCACAGGGAACCCTGAACTCACAGTCTTCTGGGAAGCAGTAGAGACCCTTCACTCTCCTGCGCCGTGGGTCATGAACACAATGCATAGGACCACAAAGGAAATCAGTTACATCAAAATGCTATTCTAGCCATGGGGACTTGGTGAGTCCAGGAGAATGAACGAACTGATCAGTGCCTGGACACAGGAAGCACTCAACACAATTCAGTGATGGTTTTTACTGTGCATATTAGGAGTTAGTTCCTTTTCCTTGGGCCTGGGTCAGTGAAGCTGAGTGGGGACACCCTGAGACCCATGCCTCGGAGCCTGGGCTCGGCTGAGGGAGGGGGAAAGCTGCCCTGAACTGCAGGCCCTGTGCGTGAGGCTGCCACCAAGCAGCGGGGTGCTGTCCCGGGAGAACAGGTCCCTCAGGGCTGAGAGGAGAGACACACACAGCAGGCCTTGCCTGGAGACAGGGAGGTAGGCCCCCAGAGGAAAGAACAAACACAGCCAGGATCAGAGCCCTCGGGGCCTAGTCACGTGCATTGCTAAAGGGCAGAAAGTGACACTTAATAGGTGCCTCTAGGGGCCCAGCACTCGCCACACATTATATAACTGAATTTGTTCAAATGTCAGCTTTGCGACTGCACACTACATGTGGATTATACCCAGATCTTGCAGATGAGGAAACTGAGGCTCAAAGATGTAATGACTTCATAGAATCAGTATTAACATCCAGGTGTCTGGCCATAAGGAGAACCTCTAATGCAGACTCACAATCATTCATTCATTCATCCATTCATTTGTTCATGCATTCACTCAACAAACCTTCAGTTACATGGAAATCTCCCAAGGTGGGGTACTTCTCCAGTGAAGACACTGTCACTTGATGGGGCTGCTATTCTTTACCCTTTGGGCCTCCAGGGAGTACTGTTGACAAGCGCCCTGGGCCAGAGAAGGGGGCAGGTGGCAGCCAGGCCTCACTGCCTTCTAGAGAACCCTGCAGACCTCTAGCCCAGGTACACCATCCCTTCTCAGGTACACCAAGGCGGGGGCCCTAAAATCTTGCCTCCTCTTCAGCACCCCATCCTGGGCTTTTTAGAAAGGCCCACTCGCCTAGAAGTCAAGTCTTTACAACCGGGCCAAGGACACCTGCGAGGTCCTCAGCACCCGCCACATGGCTGACTAATAGTAACGACAGCATCCACTCTCCTCTGAACCCCAAAGCAGCCCCATGAGTCCGTCTCCACTGCAGAGAGTCTCGTGAAGTGACTCATCCGATGCCACACGAACATTAAGCTGGGGCTCTGGGAATCAAATCCAGGCTTTTGTAATTTTGTAATTTTGCAACTTTTTTTCCTTTACCTACATATCCCTTAGAGATGGGAAGCTCCCCAGCAGAAGTGACAATGTATAAGACTCACACTGTGACGGGTACTCAGCGAGCATTTATCAATAACAATGATCCTTTACTGGGGTATAAAACAGTATGATGAACATAGGAACATACGTTGTAACCAATCATCAGCTTAGCTGACGTTTCCCACAACCCCAGGACATACATGAGGCAGGTATTTATAATGCGCACTTTGCAGGTAGGGAGTCGGTGGGATGATTTTACCTAGACATGGGCTAGTTTCCTGGAATGTGCCCCTCCAGGTCCATTCTCCCTGCTTCTCTACCCTGCTTTCTGCCTCAACAGACATCAGAGGAAGAAAGGGGTGTGAGGCTGGGATATTTCCTATGGTCCACCCAGGCTGTGTGCTGTAATCAAAGGTTGCAGCTCCTGCCAGGAAGCTTCTCACACCATCTCTGTGTCTCTAGGTGTGGGAACCAGATCTGCCCCTCACCCTGACCACATTTTGGTCATGGTCCCCTTAGAAACTCTCTCCAAACTCCCCAGTGTGTGTGTGCCATCTGCTTCCTGCTGGACCCTGAAGGATGTGGACATCACCAGGATGGGGACCCTGGTCTCCTGATGGATGAACCAGGGATTCTGAGAACCTGACCACTTACTGAGTAGTCCCTCGGGGGACTTGTGGGGAGGGGACAGAGTGAAAAGGAAGGTGGCAGAGAACTGCAAGGAGCTGGTAGCAGAAACAGCAAGCCAAGCTCTTGGTCTCAGGGTTCTCTTTGAACTAACTGGGGTTCACCTTCAGAAAATGGGGAAAGACCACAATCCTGAGAAGGGACCCCGGGAGAGGCCTGCGGTGGGATGAGATGCGGGAAGACTTTCGTCTGGGCTTCAGGCCAAGCGAGCCACTCGTTCTGCCTCCATGAGCGTTCTGGAAACCGGTCTCTGTTTACAAGCCGGGGCAAGGACGGGGCAGCCCTTGTAACAAGGGGCACTTCCAGACGGTGCTCCTGTGATGGGCTGGGGTACAGAGGGGGGCGGGAACATGGGATGGCCTTGAGAGAGAGAGAAGCTGCAAGCATCTGATCCCCCCCCTCAGCGTCTGAAAGAGCCAGCTGGAGAAGAGGAGATGCCACCTGTTGGCTTCCAGACCCTCTTTCCCATTCATCCCCCTTGGCACAAGCATCCAGGGTGGGTACTAGGACATGGGACTCTTTGAGGTCATCTCGGCCAGGAGCACACAGTTGGGCCACATGGCCAGACCCTGGACAACAGAAGAGCAAAGAGGAAAGGCTCTTCTCAGAGGGTGGGACAATGGCACGTGGATTTCCTTTCTCCTACTTTTAGGTATTTTTCTAGTCTTTCATAACTACATGCTTTCATTTTATAAAGGGGGGGAAATATCTATCCTGGAGAATGATTAAGACTCTCAAGGAGAAGGAAGACATCACACCGTGGCACAGTTAGGTATGGAGGAATGTCTCTGGGGAGGACCAGGAATAATGAGGATTTGCAGGCACGGACCTCAGTCGGGCCTGAAGCCCAAGTCTTTTAGGGACCTTCACTTTATACAGTGTCTGAACAAATATTCAGGGATGCAGCGGGGTGTCTTACACCTGGTGACAGGCTGGCACACGGCCAGTGTCTCCATGACATTCAGGGGCGGTGGGCAGGAAGATGTGAGCTCCTTATGCCTGGCTGAACCCTCCCTCCATTCAAGGATCTCAGGGGAACCGAGGAAGTCACAGCTCCCTCTGGGAGTATGCTGCCTTATCACCTGCTTTGTGAAACCATCTCTGTAGGTTTCCATGCCCTTGAGCTTAAAGAAACTTGACATTTTTTTACAGTGGCAGTTGGTAGGCAAGATGCAGCCTGGTGTCCTGTTTAATAGTGAGAGAACAGGGGGACTAGCTAGTGTCCTTGTGTAAGCTACTTACCTAATCTGTGCCTCTGTGTTCTCATCTGTTAAGTGGACGTAAGTGTCTTCTTCATCAGATTATTGTCAAGAATAAGGGAATTAATACACAGGAAGTGCTTGGAACAACGTAGGACACATAGTAAGTGCTAGGTAAGTGACAGCCATTATGACTAGCATTTCTCCATTCATCACATCATTATTTTTTTGTGTCAACACTACAAAAAACCACCTCAGGATTTCTGTGACAACTCCACAGAAATTTCTTATCGGCTTGGCCTGTAGGGGTGGGGGGGGGGGCACAGAGGAGAGAAGAAAGTAATGAAATGAGCAAAGAACTCTAGATGGATCCCCTTGCTAAGTGTTACTACATAGGTACCATTTAATCCGGTGGTAGGGACACCAGAGAAAATGCAAGACAAGACACCCAGTAAAATTTGAACTTCGGATGAGTTGCATGGAATATACTTATACTAAAAAAAAAAATAAAAAGAAAGAAAGAAAGTCATGGCTTATGTAAAATTCAAATTTAATTGGGCATCCTGTATTTTTATTTCTAAAAAATTTGGCAGCCCTCTCAGTGAGGCTGGTAAGGTTGTTCCCATTTTAGAGGTGGGAGTGACGAAACTCAAAGGGGCTCAGTGTCTGGAGATAACTGTCCCAGCACATAGTCAAAGGCTACGCTCCCTGTCCGCAGCACGCTTTTCCCTCCAGCTGCACCCCTCTTTGCAGAAGAGGAAACAGGCCTAGAGCGACAGAAACTGAGCCCTGTTACCTTCCTACATCACAGCATTCTCTTCAGCCCCTGGACGGAGCCTGCATGCAGGAAGAGCCATTTTTTCCCAGAGCGAGGGAGGTATTTCTCCCCCAAACCAGTGCATCAGGAAACCTTCCAGTAGAAGAGGGAGGGTGGGTGGCCAGGGATGGGAACCTCCCAACAAGGGCTATAGTCAGCCAGGGTGGCACCCACAGCCCTTCCGGGAGCTGTCCCTGCCTGGGGCTGGAACCTAGAGGCAAGAAGCCCAGGAGAAAACTCAGGAAGCACCAAAGGAAACCCCTCCGGAAGTCCTGAAATATTTCCATGGCCAAGAGAGAAACTGTTAAAGTGAAAGCAGCACTCGGTACTAACAGAGTCTCAGAGTTTGGGGCATGACTACAGTGGCCCGAGCTCCAGCCCAGGTCACAAGGCCCCTCCCCAGAGGTTACACAGGTGGCCTCGGGCCCCCCAGAGTGCCCCATGCACCTTCCCCTGAAGGGGCCCCACCTCTGCTCTCCCAGATTCCAAGTGGGGGTTTCACTTCAGTCATTCTCAGCTCTATTTTTACTCAAAGGTGGCAAGAAATGGTGTTCAAAGCAGGACAGTTCAGTCACCTGATTTCCACACCTCTGCAAGGCCAGGGACCACGGCTAACCTTTGCTGGGAGCAGGGACAGGGAATGGTTCAAGAAACCTCTTGGGGGCTCCTCACAGGGCCAGGAGTCTAGGTCTAGAGCCCACTCCCTAGTCTGTGACTTCTCAAGGAGGTGACATTCAGCCTCATGTCACCTGGCCAAGAAAGGCCAAGGGGCGGCCTCGAGGCCAAGGAACAGCATGTACAGAAAAGTGTGTCTGGGGAGCTGAAGGAATTCAGTGTGGATGGAGGGTCGGGAGGGTGGTCAGGACGGAAGCAGCGTCTGAAAGAGCTCTGTGCTCCGCCAAGGACTTTATCCTCCAGGAAGGAGGGAGGGGGAAGGTGTGAGACTGGCCATTGGCTGAACCAGATCCTCCAGGAAGGCTCGGAGGAATCTAGGTCCTTCCTACCCAGCCTGGGCATCACCTGACGGCATGTCAGAAATGCCATCGGAAGGCCTCTCTCCCCCTTCCTTATGCCCAGCTCTACCTCCTCCTCGCACCCTCTCCGCTCCTTGATTCTTAGGTGGCCCTCCAGTTAGAAAAATGGACCCCAGGCCCCCAGGACATTCCCTTTCTTCATACCCCCCAACCAATCACAAAGCATTTCCAAGCTCCCATTCGCTAGGGGCACAGCTGGGTGTTGCAGGAAAGATTCCCGAATGGAGCTGGGCACACAGAGGAGCTTTTCAAACACACAGATGCCTGGGCCTCACCCCCAGGTTCTCATTCAGAGAAGGCCTGGTGTGTCCCCCACATGGCACCCCTGGCCACGTGCCCAGGCTGGTCATCCACAAAGATCCGGGTTCATAGCCCAGCTCGGCTCTTTATAGGCTGTGTGACCTTAGAAAAGCTGCTTAACCACTGTAGAATCTTGGGGGAAGTTTCCTCATCCATCCAGCTGAGTAAAAAGAGTCGGGACCTCCCTGGGAGGTTGACAATTAAATGGGACATTGTAAAGTACTTAAGGACAATGTCACACCCTATAAATGGCAGCCTTAGTTATTCTTCTTCATGCCTCTGAGGAGTTTAGAGTCGGGCAGAGAAGAAATGACAAGAGGCACAAAACACTGTATAGGTAAACATTATAAAACACTAGATAAGAAAATTCTCAGTGATGTGTCCCAGGGCAACCCGTGTTCTGACTTCTGGGGGGGGGGGGTCTCTGGGACAGAGAGGGTTAGCGCTGGGTGGGAGGGTGTTCCCCAGAGCAGAGGCTGGCTGTGGGTAGGTGAGAAGCCTCACTGACTGGGGCGGGGCGGGGGCGGGGGGGGGGGGGGGGGGGGGCGGGGTTGCTGAGTATGCTGCGGGGAAATCCAAAATCCAAATGAGGGCGTCTTGAATGTGGTGGAAAGCAAATGCCCCACGGGAGGTTTCTAGACAAAGGAGAGGTGGGTGGGAGTGCAGTGGAGCCACAGCCATGTGGAAAGGGGGTGGTGTCTCAGTGGGGTTGGGGGTAGAGGAAGCTCAGGTGTCACTGCAAGGGCCTGGCTGTGGCAGCAGCTGACCAGCCACCATTGGGCCCCAAGGCCAGAAATAGCTCTTCTGACATCAAATTTGGGTCCCTTCCTTCCTTCCTTTCCAGGGAGCAGGAGACATCACCAGCTCTTGCATTTGGTCTCTAAAGGTTCTGCACCCAAAGACAACACATGGTGCCCACTGACCCACCCAGGTGGGCACCATCGAGGCCCAAGGGTGGGACGTTTGGTCAGAAGCTGCCACGGGTCTGCAAAGCGTTTGCCCACCTAAATCAAGGGAAAATGGGGCTTCTACACGGGTGGGTAGCACACCAGCTGGTCTCTCATTAGCCCTCTCAATGATGCACTAGAAAATTAACAACCAAGGCTTTCTGCTCCATTAACACTGAAGTTGTCCCTTCAGGGGGTACGGGGGTGGGGAGGGCATGGGTTTTGTCTAGACAGAAGCACTCATAAAGACCAGACGCCTGAGCTTCTGCACCTCAGAAAGGGGGTGGGCAGAGGAGAACTGGTAGGTCCCCAGCATGGCAGGTGTCCCCCTCCACCACGGCGGAAGTCCCCAGCAGAGGCTGATCACAATGGCTGTTCCTTCTTCTCATCCTGAAAATGAGGGTAAGAGCCTTTCACAGATTTACTAAGGACTAAATGATAGCATGAACGTGAGAACACTAGCGCAAGTCTATCACCCATTCGGTGTCCAATCAATTGCTCCATTTTTATTTTGATTGGGAAACGGGCGCAAAAGAGAGATGTGCCGTGGATTGCCTTTATCCGGCCAGAACCCAGAGTTACAGAAGGGTCTGACTTGGTTCAAGGTCTGCAGTCAATCCTTTAGGAGTGGGGACTAAAGGGCCCTGGAGACCTGCTACCCAAATCGTGGCACCTACACCCCCATCGGCGGCGTGGGCATTGCCTGGGGTTTTGCTACAATGCACAACCTCAGGCCCCATCCCGCACCTACGGTGTGAGAAGCTGCATTTTAACAAGACCCTTAGGTGATTCAAATGCACAGTAGAATTTGAGCGGCGGCTCTAGTATATTTGGTCCTAGGAAAAAATCGTTTTCTCCCCTCCCCTCTTCCATCACAGGAAACACGAGTTGCAGGGCTCTGGGTAGATAGGGAGCCGGACCAGAAGAGCCCGTGAGGAGCACCTGCTCGGTGGCCATCTGCATTAAAGCACATTCAATCGCATGTTGAGAAAATCATTCCCTTCTGGATTCCTTTCAATCTTTCCTGTTACTGAAGAAGAAAGACTCTGTTTCGTACCAGTATCCCTTTCACATCCCTCTATCCTCTATCCTCTCTTTCCTTTCCTTTAAATAAAAACACGGGAGGCTCAGACCTAGATCTTTCCAACGGCAACAGTGCGTCACTAGGATGAATAACATCGTTTAGTTTTTCGAGCAGTTATTTGTAAGGTAATTTTTGATCTATTGCAAGTGGTACCGATGTCCCATTAGTTTCCTTTCTAAGTTATATTTTAAACAATGAATCACAGTAAAGAAAAACATGAAGTCCATAACAGAAGCGTGTGAATCTGGCAAAAACCACAACAGTATATAAAGGACTGCAGTTCGGTAAATTATTCCTGCTTGCAGTTCAGAAAGCCCTTTGAGATCATTTCATCCACTGTGTTTCATATGGCAGGTCATGAAATTAATGTAGTAGGTCATGACCAGTACTTTTGGGGTTTGTTTTTAATGGAGTAGAATGGAATAGAATAGACCAGAAGAGCATAAAAATATGAGTGCATTGCACCTGTGATAGGGTAAGTATTGTCCCATGAAACTTTGCTCGTGTGAATACTGGCTTATGATGTAAAATGCATGTACCGTCATCGGCCCTCTCAATCCACGGGTTCTGCATCCACAGATTCAACCAATCATGGATGGAAATATTTGAAAAAAATATTATGTTGTTGCTGACACGTACTACCGTATTTCCCTGAAAATAAGATCTAGCCGGACAATCAGCTCTAATGTGTCTTTTGGAGCAAAAATTAGTAAGACCTGGTATTATATTATATTACATCATATTATATTATATTTGGTGAGAGGAAGGGTCGGGAGCAGCTCAGACCTTAGGGGCAGCTGAAATTCCACATGTGCCCCCCTACAAACATATGAGTGAGTGGAGGGGGTCATGGGTCCCTACACCCAACCAAGCAAGGGTTCCTAAAAATGCCTACAGACTAAGTGTAGGAAGTAGGCTGCCAGTGAAATTTTGAGCAGCAAAGGGCAAGGAAGTGAACAGAGTTGTGGAGTAGCCCCTCCCACTATCCCACTTTCACCTTCCTGCTTTGGTTGTCAGCTCAGGGCAGCTTTCATCCCCTTTACCACATCCAAAAAATTCACCACACACAAAGGCTTTGTGCAACAAGCCCTCCAATCTTCTTCCAGCCAGTCTGGCTCCAGCTCAAGAGAGGTCTGCTCAGGTGTAAAGCCCCCCAGCACAGGCGTCCCCAGGGGACTGACCTCAACAGGGGACTCTGGGTTGTGGGGGGGTCTTAGTGGGTGTGGGGAGTGGGGCTGAGGGTCTGCTGGGATCTACCCCATCATTAACATGCTGTATGCAGCTGAGTTCAAATGCAGAAGTTGGATCTGCAGCCCAGATGGCTCCGAGCCTCAGCAAAGGACCTCGGTGTGCAGTGGCCTGATTTAGGGCCCAGGGCTCTCTTTATTTTCCTTTGGAAGCTGTGGAGATGATTTTAAAAAGGCCTGAGAGGAGGGCCAGCACATGTGGGCTCTGCCAAGTCCTCTCTGCCTGCAGTCCCCACTTCCTTGCCCCTAGCCCTGCTCTGCTCTGGAAACTGGGCACTAGCTGTACCCCATCCCTACCCCCAACCCCCCAGTGTCTCTGTCTTTCTCTCTCTCTCTCTCTCTCTCTCTCTCTCTCTCTCTCTCTCTCTCTCACACACACACACACACACACACACACACACACACACACACAATCAGTGCTTCTTGCCAACAATCTCAGGGACAAGGTAACACTGAAATATGGGCTCCAAGCGCCCATGGAAAGATCTTCTTAGGATCACCCCTTAGGAAGAGGCAGCCCAATTAGTGAGCACTTACAGGACTGAGAGCTGCCCAAATGCCATGGGGGGAGCCAAGACAGCCTTCACAGTTGTCATGCTAGCTAGAGAGATGACCAGATCAGTCCACCTCGGGGAAAGACCAGCTGCCAAGGGGCCTGCACTGGCACTGCAAGGCAGAAAGAGCAGTTTAAAGTCAGGCCAAACCTGAGCTCAGTTCCTGGCTTGTATTCTAGCTCTAGGACCTTGAATTAATTACTTCACTTCCCTGAGCCCCAGTTTCCTCCCTATGAAACAGAGATAATAATTCCTGCCTCATAGGAGAAGGGCTGTTGAAGATTGGTGATACCATATGGGAAACGTCTGGAACACTGTTGGCACATAGTAGGTACTCAGTCGATATTGGCTATAATGGTTATTGTTGTTGGAAGCTGAATGGGCTTATATAGAGAGTCAGAGTAATCTGAGATTTTATCCAGCTCAAACTGAGAGAACTTGTGCAATAACTTAACCTCTCAGAGCCTCAGTTTCCTCATCTATAAAATGGGGATGATAACAGGTACCTTGTTGGGTTGTTCGGATAATGTAAGGAAAGTACCTAGCATAGCATGTGGCACATAGTAGGGCTGGTGAAATGTTATCTTTTCTTTCATCCTTCCTATACCAAATGGAGAAATCTAATTTCCATGAACCCAGCAGGACGGATGAGCTTTCTTTTCATTGGGTCCCGTGGTGGTGTGAGACCCAAGGATGAGGTCTCTATGTCCCTTCACAGAATCCAGACACTTTCCGAAAGAGGTCCCCATTGCACAACTCCAGGGGGCACCACCACATAGCACACACTGCCATCCTGACCCCAAAACTCTCAGAAAGAAGTTTTTCTCCTAAAACTGCACCTTCAAAGGGGAAACCCACTTACAAAGATGGTCCATCGGCTGTTTAGGCTGAGGGTAACATGCAGCTGAACAGGGCGACCACAAGCGAGGAAATCAATTGCTGCTGTGGGGAGTAGATATCCTCCAGCTAGGAAAACAACTGGGCTTAATTACACAACATCTTTGGACTCTCTGTAATCTCGAGCCATTAAACCCTTGCTGCTGGCCAGGAGGCAATGCCCAGGAGGACGGGGTGAACCCAGCATCCTAATAGGATCAACCCTTCACTCCCATGAACGTAATTACGGCCACATCTTTCCCCAGCAGCCCTGAGTAAACCCACAGATCCCTAGTCAATACAGGGCTTCTCGAGGCAGCACCAGTTCCACCGAAACCCCAGAGGCCAGTGGCCATGTCAACCAGAGTGACAAGGACTCTGAGCTCCATCAGGACTGGGTGGCTGAGACCTCCCAGCCACCCCATCCCTTCTGGAGACCTTGGTCACCTTGGGCAAAATGCCTGACCGCATCTGCCATGTCTCCCTGTGGTCTAGAGGGACGTGAAGGCATCACAGGTGAGGGTCAAAAGAGGGGACTAGCACCTGACCAATTAGGTGGCCATAGAGCCCACCCCATCTGACCCCACCTTCTGAAGACCACGCTGTCGGTTTCGATTTGGCCAGTCAACCCATATTCATCTTTTGTTCCGACATGTGATGGGAAAGCAAGGGCAGGAAGAGAAGACAGGAATAAAGCATAAGGGCAGCAAACTGAGGGAGAGGCCCGAATCAGGTCTGAATCTGGGGACAGAGAATGGGCTGTCCCGTCTGCAGTTGGTCATAGTGCCACTCGGCCCCACTTCAAAGGGCTCTTTGCCTGTGCCTTGAGAAGAGGGTTGGACTGAGCGTCCATCCCCAACCCCCATTCGGGGAGGCATCCTAAAGTCTGCCTGTTGCCCTGATTTCTTTCTTATTCCCCATTTACGGGGTCCGGACGTGTTCTCCCCAAGCTTCAGGGACAAGCAGAACGCTCCCCCTGCCCGTCTGGTGCGTCCACGGCTCCCACTGCCTCTATTTTGCCCAAAGAATGCACGCGAAGGTCACAAGTCAACATCAGCCTCTCCCAAGCCGCCCTGGAGACAGGGAAGCCTGCAGGCCTTTCCTACTGGCATCAGTGGCAAGTGCCATGGCCCCGTAGGTACGATGTGATGGGTACCTCAAGCCCCATGGATGGCCTCAGCCTGCCACACCAGGGGCCCGACAGAGACAAATGGCATGGAGATGATGTCGAGTTGTCCTGAAGCCGCCTACTTCCGGGTTTGCCCTCAAAGCCGAGTCCAAAGCCACAGCACAAACACTGGCAGTGCAGTCTTCCAATCACAGAATCACAAGCCCTAGCAACGCGTGGGACTCCCTTGGGGGGTCTCCGACTCCACTACAAGCTACTTCAATTACCAAATCCACACAGCTGGAAACTTGTGAATGGGCCAGCCACGGGTTTCTGGGATTGCTAGTGGAGTAAGGAATGCAAGCAGCCAAGAACCCAGAAGCTTTCTTTTCACTCCCAGACTCGCTCACACAACCAAAAAGTACTGAGGGCTTATTCAGCACAGGACTAAGCACCTAAGAACTTGGACCAACACTCTGACCCTCACACCCCCTTCCTACTCCCTTCCAAACTCCTCCGCAAGCCTTTCACGGATTCCTTTCACCGCTGGGGACCATGATGAGCTGGACAGCCAAGCCGTTCAACAGCACCCCTCATCTTCAAAGCACTTTATATAAACATTGACTCATCGACATGGTACCCACGGGAGACATCACAGCCTCGCTTTACAGAGGAGTGTCCACAAGGCGTGTGCACCCAAATAGCCCAGGAAACAGACCATACCTCAGAGAACAGCCCAAGTCTTCCATGTATCCCACCCACAAGCGTGAGACAGAATGGGGTTTTCTCACTATTTATTCCCCCATCTTCTACCCACCTCACAGGATTTTCTAGCTAATTCTTCACGAGCGTTCCTGTCACTTCTTCCTCTTTCCAAAGAACGACAGCAGCCATCACAACAACAAATTACGTTTCTCTGAATGGATGATTTCATTCTTCTGCCAGCCCCACCTCTGAGACTCCAGCAGCCATGACAATTATGGGCTGGTATTACGCCTGGGGCTGCCGAGGAAAAGGAAATATCCATCTATAGGGGTTCACTAACACATCAGGGGTGGTCTGGGTGAGAGAGTGGCTCTGATCAAACCTACATAGTCTGCCACGCCAGTGGCTAACACAGGAATAAGGTGGGAAACTGAGGCAGGTTCCTGCTCCTCTGGGAATGGGTTGGTGTCCTCACAGCCCCAGATGCTTTCCTGGCCCTTAGACAAAGCGCTGAGTCTATAGTGGGCATGGAAATATCACGAGAGGCTGAAATAGCCCTTGGAAATGTTGCTTGGGGTAAGAGAAGTGAGCTCCAAAAGAGGTTCTGATAACAAGAGCTGATTCTGCCTTCTGAGAGGTCGAAGTAACTGCAGGCTTTTGCCTGGCTCCACAGCGTAGGTATGTTTGAGGCCAGAGCTGAATGGCTTGGGACAAAAAGAGGCTGAAATGGGCAAAGGAAAAGATCTTACATCTAGCCCTCGGCTCTCTATTAAATAAATCCTGAACATATGGCTACAGGCTTTCCATTTGAAGATGTGCCAAATTATTATTAGCCTACCTGGGCCCATTCACATCTGAATTTGGATCTGTTTGGAGGACAGTCTCCACTTCGAGGGACAGAGGAAGCTTCAGAGCAAACCCCCCCGCCCCGCCTCACCACTTTGAGGTGATTCCACAGAATTTAATTTAGTCAACCTAATCCCATGGTATAGAGAAAACCAAGAGAAAGTGATACGTGTTTTGTGGAAAGGGTGATGAAAGATACAGAGATCCCCAATAAAAATTAAAAAAAAAAAAGATACAGAGAAGATAAAACGAAGAACACAGCCCTACAGAGAGAATCACACCAGCTCCAGGGAAAGAATGTAGACAAAGCACTCGGGGGTGACGCTGACAGTATTCCATTAGTGTAGGAAAATGAGTGATACAGAGACAGGAAGTGGAGTGGCTGGAACCCTCACTGGCCACTCCAGCTTCTCAGGGGCAAAGACTCAGCTCCAATCGGTCCCAGTTCACTCCGGCAGCTGGGAGTGCACCCATCTCCCTGAGTCAGACAAATCACCATCACCGCAGCCCTTCGGGACTTGTACCACAGGGGAGAGGGGGTCTACTGCCCACCCCTATCAAATGACCATCACCCTATAATGGCAGTAGACACACTCCCCCAGCACAGATGCTGAAGCCAGAAAAAATGCGCTGACAACTCTGAAATCAGGAAGCGTGTGAAGAAGGGCTGGTTGGCATGGGGCACTTTCGGAGCAGAGAATCACTGGCTTCAGTGAGCTCAGACAGAGCCTCAACCAGCAATCCCTTGGCTCCAGGACCAGGTCCCAGTTCCTAGGTACAAGGACAGGCCAGTCACTGAGGCCACATACCCTGCTGGACCATTTCAGGGAGAACTCTGTGACAGAGGACCAAAGAGACAGATGCTCCCCACTTCATGACATTTCAAGGCCTTGAATAAGCTCAGACATCGCCAGGTGAAATTCAGTCTTCCTAGGGTATGATCTGAATTCCAGCTTTGTCACTTATCAGTTATGGGACCTTGGGTAATGATTGGAACTTACTGAGTTTCTCTCTCTGTAAAATGGAGGTAAGACGACCCATCTTGCCAAGGGGTGAGGTTTGGAGAGAAAGGATGGAACGTGGTGCCTGGCACATAGCAGATCCTCAGGAGACGCCGTTATCACGGTTAGATGCTATCATCACCAGCTTAGAAGGAGACTTATCGCTGGGTCACTCACATCCCTAAGAAGTACCCTGGCTACCCTGTGCCCTGGGTACCTCGCCTTTACAATTCCTGATGGATTTGGCTCTGCTGGTAACTTTGCACCCCAGGACTGTGAGCCTTGTAAGCAAACAGTTTCCCGGGAGACAAAGGAACTTCCTCTGGGAGCCACAAAACCCTGCTGCCAGGCAAATGACAGGCTGGGTATTTGTTTTAATTTAGGCTCTTGTCAAGAGGAAACTTCATGGCTAACAGCCCAAACATGACTGCACAGCACCTCCCCAGGAAGCCTCATTCTCCAGCTCTCAAATAAGTTGTTTTGAAGAAGGAGGCAGGGACTCCTCACATTGCTGCCAAGTCAGTCCCCCCACCCCGCCCCCAATCAGGCTGCCCTAGGAGCCAGAGGCCAGGGTAAAAGCAGCAGCAGAGTAGACAGCTCAGATACTAGCCTGCCTGAGTCAGCGCTGGTTCACAGACACCCCCAAAGAGGCCCTTCGTCTAATTCACTTTCCTGGACCTGCCTTCCTTTGGTCAGAAAATTTCAAGGCAACCTCAGGCAATTTTCTTCTCTGTTGAGGGGCGCCGGGAGAAGGGGGAGATAGGAAAATTTAGAAATAATCAGGTCAGAGACAGTTCTTCAGGGCAATGAAGAGAAAGCCAGAGCCAGGATTCTATGCTTTGGGAAACAGGGAAACCAATACTGGGTTTCACAAAGAGCCAGAGATATTCAGGAACACAAGCAGCATGTGAATACGAGGCATTGTTATGACTGTTATTTGCAAGAGCACAGCTAAGAGGTCACTAATCCTTCCTGAGGGCCAGGAGCTGATCTGCAGCAGGACTCTGAACAGATGTGTGCCCCCATTCATGCAGACACACGTGCACACACACGCCACACAGCCGTGGGCCCTGACCTTCACCCAACAGTGCCGGCCTCCACAAGGGAAGGCGCAGATGGAGTGGCTGGGCTGGGCGAAAGGACCCGTGCCCAGGGGATCCCTCTTTGCCCCTTTGATGTTGAAAAACCAAAGTAGAATGAACCATCACAAGGAGACCTCCTAAGGGGAGGAAAGGGAGGAAAAAAGGATGGAGGGGGAGGAGAAGGGAGAAGAGGGAAGAGAAGGCATGGGGAATTATGGGGATCCAAGGGGATGCAGAGGTCAGAGGCTGGATGCTGAGCACCGAGGAGCCTCTAGAGCTCAAGGCACTATCCTTGTCCACTCCCTCCCCCCACCCTCCACATGACAGATACCAGGTTGTCCCTTAAAAATGTCCTTGTCTCATGGCATCCAGTGTCCAGAACCAGATCCTGGCTCCACTTGCCTCCCCCAACTGCTGCCGCCCGCCTTAGGTTTCTGGGCTAAGAGAGTAGCGAGAGAGAGTGGGAGGGTCCTACTGAAGTGACGGGGGAGGGAGAAATCCACTTCCTATCTTCCTCGGGGGCCAGCCAACAGGATCCTCTTCCTACATCCCTGAGAGCGTTGGAGAATGTGTCTCAAGGCAGGGGTGGGGAGAAGTGCATGCAGTGCTTTAGCCACGTAAGGAAGGTGGAGGGGGTTGGGGGTGGGGGACGCTCACCCCCAGAATGTGTGAGTGATCAGTTACACATCCTCAGCCGCAGCGCAAGAGCAATCACATGATCAGGGCAGATTTGGGAGCAAGGGGGTGGAGAAGCCTAGAAGGTCTGTTTTTTTCTTCTTGGGGGGGGTGAGGATGGGGGCAGGAAAGACTGCAGAGCCGGGGGTTTTCAGCTCCATCCAAATGGCCCCCACGGAGAGATCTGCACACACAGTCTCCCTTCCCAGCCACCCCCACCCCAAAACACACACCCGTCTCAGGAGGTCCCTGAGGTGGCAAACTCCGGCCCCAAGGGCTTTGCCAAAATGGCCTTTCTGCTTCAGCCTGGACAGAAGGAGCAGCCAGGGAGGGGAGGCAGCACCCCCAAGGGCTATCTCCTCTTCCTGAGGGCTGGGAAGTGCTCAGTTACACAACAGGTGGGAGAGGGGTGACACAGCTCTCCTGGCTCAGGCGACTCGCTGCCCCCCTCCCACCCACCTGAAGTCCGCTCTGGGGACCCTGTCTGCGGCCGGTCGCGGGCGCCCCACGCCGCTCTCCCGCCTCCCAGCCCGCTGGGCACCTGGCCGACCGTGCCCGCAGCCCCAGGCCCGCGCCGGGCTCCCCGGACAAGCCTGGCACCTCGGGCCCCAGGGCCGTCGGGGCGCCGCGCGGGACTCGGGCCCGTTCCCACCCGGCCTTCCCGGCCCCGCGCGCGCACGTACTGCTGTAGAGGGTGTCGATCCAGGAGAGGCGCGGCAGGCCCCGGTGGCTCAGAGGCTCCATGCCCGCGGCTCCGCACGGCGGCGGTGGCGGCTCCGTCAGATCGGAAACCCGACCCTCATCGCACAACAAAGGAGGGAGGGCGCCGGTGGCGGGCGGGCGGGCCGGCCGGGAGCCGTGAGGGGCAGCCAGCCCCGGAGGCCGAAGTTGCCCAGCGCGGGGTGGAGGCTGGGGGAGGCAGGGAAACAGGTAGCAGGGAGGAGTGAGCCGGCGCTGCCCGGAGGGCACAGGCGGGCGGGCGCGGGCAGCCCAGCGCCCCCGGGAGCCCTTTCGGCCACTGCGTCCGCCGCGAGCCCCGCTGCGGATCCCGGAGATTCGGCCTCGCAGCCCGCGCTCCAACTAGCAACTTCCCGGGGGCTGCGCGGAGCCGAGGGGCGGGGGACGCGGGCAGCGACCAATGGGCGTGAGGCTCCCGCGCCCCCTCCCCTCCGCAGCACGCCTCCGGACCCCGTGGGGGTGTGGGAAGCAGCCCGGGTCCCCACCGACGCCCGGGCGAGAAGGGCTCCGACCCGTGATGGAGGAGGGTCTTGCAGGGCTCTCCCGGCTGCGGCGCAGGCTCAGGCTTCTCCTCCTCCCCCCGCTGGGCCCAGCCGAATTCTGGCAACCCGCAGACTAGGTGCCGCAGGGAGACCTATGGGCCCGCAGGGGTGACATCACCTGACACCCCAGGATCTCAAAGCGCAGTTTCAAGGGGCCGGTGCGGCTGCCAGGCCCCTCCCTAGGCAAGCCTGGCGGGTGGTGCTGAAGGGGTTAAGGTCCTGCCGGTCCGCAGCCTTGTCTGCCCTGGAGCTCTTTCCTTCCAAACCTTAACAGGGCTTCATCTATTTAAACACCCTTAATCTAAAAGCCAAGCGGTTCCTGCACTACACGCCAGGGGTGGGCTGCTGGAGAAAGGCAGGAGGCTGGGGGTCAGTGTGGGGCTGTGGAGGACAAACTGGGGTACAGAGAGGCTCCAGGGTCTCTGCCAGGTACCCTCCAGGAGCCTTTTCTGGGGATTCCTAGCACAGCCCAGCAGGCATACCATGTATGCATAATCACATACAAGTTGAGGGAAGTTTGGGGTCAAGATGCCTCTGAGAACAGAACCTTTAGAAACAAAATCCCTTCTAAGACCACTCCCCAGGAGCAGTGGCCCCTAGGTGCTGGTTCCATGCGACCCAAGGCAACTTGGGCCACCTTGGGCCAAAGGACTCAGGAGAAGGGACTGGAGGGGAGCAGGTCAGCCTAGGGTGGTCCATCTCCTGAGCCCAAGGGAAGGGAGGCAGTGGGGCCACCAAGGGAATGAATGGCCCACTGGGCCATTTATGCTGGTTTCACCTCAGATAGTGAGTAGACCCTCCCGCCGCCCCACCCCCAAGCACTTCATGGGACCCAGCTCTACAGACAGGCCTGCAAGGTGAAATCTCCTCCTGGCCTTTGTGGGGGGCCAGCATCCACGGAGGATGTGTGTGTGGGGATGGGGGTGGGGGGGGTCTCCTCATCTTTCCAAACTGTAGGTCTAGTTCTTCTTAAGGGGAGAAGCAGGCCTTCACCCACGATGCTGAAGGGAAGCCTGCACCCAGCCCCAACACTCACTTGCATAGAGGCTGCCCAGAGCTGCCCGAAAGGAGATGGTGGCCACCAGCTTACACAGGTAGGGGGAGCCCCTGCGAGAAGCAGGGAAAGATACTCTGGAGTGTGGAAAGCCTCCTCAGGTAGCTGCAGTTGAACCATGAGGAAACATTGGGCCCTCCCTGCATCCACTCGGCTCTCCTCTACCCAGCCCTCCTGCCTCAGGCTCTGGCTCCCACTCTTGTGGCCCCTCCCTGCTCAGTTGTCACCCTCCCACCATCGTGTCTTGCATACAAGACTGGGAAGACCAAGCAGGCACCTGGAGCTTGGCAGAGAGGGGGGCGTGCATCTCCAATGAGATGCTCCAGAAATAGAGGCAGAATGGAAGAGGGAGCAAGTGGGCTCTCCACGGAACCAGAGGGCGGACGGTGAGCATGGGGGAGCAGAGTGGGGCCCAGGGCTCTCTTCTGCCCACATGGAACTCTCCAAAGGCATAGAACCCAGAAGAAAAATGTCAACAGGAGCACAGCCCAGGCAAGCAGGAGCACTGCCCCCTCCCCAACCACCACCACCACCACCACCACCACCATCACCAAGGCAGTCTGGGCCCTCTCTGCACACTGTGGGGATTTTCCTGATGGCTACATCCGGGCACTGGCTGTAAGCAGGCCATGAATGTATGTTTCTGCGTGAGTCACATACATTTGCATACATTTTACATTTTTATCTACAAAAACTTGAACAAGCTATTTTCAGCACTTTTCAAGCTAAAAATGTTACAGTTGCTCTCCTTAGCATCGCCATAGTTTGCTTTTTTCTACCTTCTGTCCAATCCTGTCCTGGGCCTTCCACCCCAGGACACAAAACAGGATAGACGGAAAAAGGAATCTTAGAGGCAGTATGGAGGGTCACTTCTAATAATTAACAGAAAATGCCTACAGCGCACCTGGCTTAGACCTTAGTGTTTTGTTTACAAGATTATTTCACTGTGAACCTCACTGTTATCCCATTTTCCAGATGAGAAACCTGAGGCACGGAGCAGCTAAGTAACCTGCCCAGCCAGTAAGTGGAGGGCTGGGACTTGAACCCCAGCCATCCACTCATGCTCTTAAATGCCATGCATGCTGCCCTCCACTGGCAGCTTACTGGTGGAAGCGGCGTGGCAAAGGTCCCTGGGAATCTTTGCTGATCATGGGTTAGAGACCACCCTCTAGGAAACCCTTCCAGCCCCTTTCTGTCTCCACACACCTGTCTCACACATACGTGTCCAGGGAAAGGGCAGTTACTTCAAAGTTTCCTTGAGGCTCTTCCTGGACAGCTTCCAGAAGATATTTGCACCACACAGCCCAATTCTAACCTCAGCTGCAGAGACACGGATGTGGGCCTTTGCGCACCAGGGTCATCTGAGACTAGAACAGAACCCTCCAGATTCCTGGCACTAAGGGTGGGGAGGAGGTTGGGGGAGACACGGTATCAGTTCAAGAGTCACTCTCATCTGCATTTTGACAAAGGTGAAGTGCTCTTTCAGCAACCCCAATCTGTCTGAACGGCAGTGGGGCATTTCTGTGGACAGGTCACCCTGATTCAGCTAAGTGCAGACCTGTCTGTTCACCACAAGGCACTGATTCAGCACCCATTACACTGCGTCCCCCAAGCCCGCACTAACCATTCGCTGTCCAGTCCTTGAGGCGAGCGCCCTCCATCTTCCCTGACCCTCCCTCTGGCCTGTGCCCTCAGGCTGCCCTCAGCGTCCCCCCTCCCATCCTGACCGACCTGCCTCGTCACCAGACTTCAGGGAGATTTAAGAGTCAATTGCCTTGCCAGGGGTACTGATGATGAGGGGCTAAGTGGGGAGACGATATGTCCCATTCTGAAGGTCTGTGGCCTCGCCCTTAATTCCCAGGGGGTTGCTACTCACTGTCTCTCCAACAACCAATTCTTGCTTCTACCAGCCATTTGGCCAGGATGGAAAAAGCCCAACAGATTAGTATCCAATAATACACGTTGAATAAATAAAGTTAATGATAGTTAACATTTATTGAATGCTTCTTCAGTGCCAGGCACTGCTCTATGTACTTCCCACAGATTATCTAACTCAATCCTCATAATAAGCCAGTGAGATAGGTTACCATCCTCCCCATTCCACAGAAGCATAAAGACTAAACAATTGGCTAGCAGTGGTGACCTTGGAAATGAACTGAGATTCTGAATCCAGAGTCCGCACGTGTAATCTCTGTATTGGGCTACAATGAGTGAACAAATGAACAAACACAGTGAAGTTAAACTCTAGGAGGAAGAAATCGGAGCTACAGGAAGAGTACAAGGCAGTGTAATTTCAGAACCCCTTGGGTCACCAATGATTAAGCAAAAGAGAACCGGTTCCCAAAGAAAACCACATCTACTACAACAGGCCAGATGACCCTGGAGACAAGCTACACGCAATCCAATGACAGCCTCCTGAGCTCTAGGCCCTGCCAAACCCTACTGCTTCTGTGACTTGGGCATAGTCTCAAGCCCTTCCAGCCTCAGTTTTCACATCTGTAGGTAAATACCCAGATGGATCAGGTAGATGACTTCCTGGCTTTCTACTCGCCCTAGGGGACTATACACTTTGCTTCCTAGCAAACCCTGGGGTGGTCTGTTTCCCACTCCTTGCTTCATTTCCTTTACCTTGGTACAGTAAAGTGGTACTTACTGTTCTCAGTTCCCCTCCACCCCTTGTGCCTAAGAAAGAAGAAAATTCCCCAGGCTTCCACTGAATCACCTCTACGGGAGAAACCTTGGCCTAACAGTTCTATCCTTGGCTCTCTTCCTCCCTGCCTCTTCTAGCCTCCTTGTTTTCCCAGCAGACAGTGAGATCTGCAGGCAGCACAGATTAACTCACAGCCCTCCCAACTTATTCATTTCTCTACCAAAGTTTTGTGTCAGCTTGAGTCATGGGAAAGCTCTGCAGCTCTGGCAAGATGGAAACCGAAGAACTGCATTCACCCTCTTGCCGCCTCCCTCAGTTCCACGGCCAGGAGAAAGCACAGTGACACCCATGTCCCTGTAGCGTACCCAGAGTGTGTTGAAGCCCGCTCCCATGGCCAGGGTCACACCATCCATCCAGCTTTCTGGGCAGAGTAGCTGCCTTAGATTAGCTAAGCAAGAGGCAGTTTCAGGAGGGTCTCGTGCCAAGCCCCCGCTCAAGTGGCCCCCATCCAACATGGCTCAGATGGCACCATGAGAGATTCCCTAGAGAGATGGTCAGAGGGCTCAGCAGTAGGGTCTGGAGCCCTCTTCCTAATTTACTTACCACGTCTTCATCAGCACTCGGAAAGAGGCCAGCAGAAGAGACGGAAGGATTCTCTAAGTCCCCAAATCCAGAAAGAAAGTTCAATGGCTCCAACCTTATCAGCTCCAATGAAACAAAGCAGGGGCATATCCAGCTGGGGTCAGAACTCAGAGGCTGGCCCTCTGCCTTTCTGTCGTCACCATCACCGTTCCCCTGAAGCTGGCTGTGCTCCTCGTTCTTTCAGCCAGAGTTCTGCAGATGAATCCCAGCCCTGCGCTGCTCTGTCAGGAGTTCTGACGCCACCCACCAGGCTGGCCCTGGCCCTGTCAGGCCCAGGAGTGGCCACAGGGGCAGGCTGTCAAGGAGACTGGCTTCAAGAAGTGGCAGCTCAACATTCACGAAGGCTGGGACAAAGGAGCATCAGAGCCTCGCCAGTGGGACTCGTCATCCGTGGAGTCTCGCTTTGGGGTTACCGTTCAAGTTGGCGCGTGTGTGGCCCTGTCTCTTTAAGGACCGGGCCTCTTTAAGTCAAGTTCCCTCTGCAGTCACTCCTGCGACCAGACCTCCTGCGGCAGACAGTGGGCCCTCTTGAGCGCCATCTGGTGACCCAACAGAGCAGCACCTCAGCCACAGAAAGGAAAGGCCTGCACTCAAATCTCAGCTGCACCCACAGATTCTGCACAGGGCTGCAGGTTACCCTTGTGAGCAGCAAGGGTGGAGGTCAGGAGGAACTCCATTTGGGGTTAGGAGACAGCAGGAGCCCCCAAGAGGGGCCTAAGAATAATCATCCAAATCTCCCCTAAGATATTTGAGAATATCTTAGGGGAGATTTGAGATACCTGGATTTCCCTAGTCTCCTGCTTGTCAGCTGCAAGACCTAAAGCACAGCTGTACATACTCGGTCCCCATAAACACTGGAACAGTGATTCTCAGTTAGGGGAAGGGTAGTTGGTATTGCCCCACCAGAAAGTGTTTGCACTATGCAGGAGCGTTTTAAAGACAGAGAAGTTAAAATGTCTTGCAATATGCAGAACTGTCCCAAAGAATGTTTGTCTCCAAATGCCAACAACGCTGAGAACACTACTTGATTAGGGGGAACTGAGTATAGTTCCTTGGCAAGCTCAGACCCCCCGTTCTTCTTTTCCCTTTGGTGTCCTCCCTAAATTTTACCTCTGGCCCAGGCCACCTCCATAAGGGATGCCAGTGGCTCTGGCTACCCCTCCCCAGAAGCTGGGCACATCCCTGCACCCAGCCTGCATTGTATCGTCATGCCCCCTGGAAGGAAGAAGCAGATGGGCTAGTGGGCTAGCTCAGGTCATTAGGAACCAGTGGATAGTCTCTGAGAAGAAATCACAGAAGACCAGCCATCCCCTTCCTGCAAGGGACTACCCTTGCCTGCCTTCCTACATGGATGACTCGGCCTCACCCTGCTCTCTGTCCCCCTACAGCCCCAAGACGTGCGTCGTTTACAAAAGGCACTTTCAGATTCTGGTTATGAAACTTTGTGACTCCTAATTTCCCCTTTCCCAAACTTGTTGCACCCTGTCCTGGGCGGGTCAGCTCAGTCTCGTGAACACAGTCCGGTACCAGTAGGTGACGTGAGAAACCAACTCATGTGACACGTATTCAAATGAAGGAAAAGTGGAAAAGAATGGAACTGGCTGTGGTGGTCAGTGAAAGCTGCACAGTGGCCACCTTTGAGCTGGACTGTTGGTTTCAGCAGCCCCAGGCTCACAAGGCTGGCGTCACAGCTAGAATGGTCAATTGGAGAAGTAGGTTTCCCAGCAGCCCACAGAAACTAGCGAGCACTTTCTAAAACACATCTGGCAGATCACTCCTTTCTAAGACCCATCTATGGCTTCCCACGGCTGTCAGAACAAAGACTCATATCCTCTTGGTGGCACAAAAGCCCCTGTGGCCTGGCCCCTGCATCTCCTTTCAGTTTCATCTGGCACTTTCTCCTCCTTGCTCTCTTTTGCTTTTTCAGGACTTTTGCACAGGTTGATATCTCTGCCTAAAATGCTCTACCCCTGACTCTGCCTGGATATCTCCTACTCTTCTCCTGATCTAAATGTAAATATTACTTCTGCTAAGAAGCTTTCCTTACCCACCAGACCAGGGAGACTTGCACTTCAGATTACTTAGTGCTCTTGTGAATCACTCAATGCCTGTTTGCTTGTTTCGTCTGCTAAACTGAGAGATCCAAGAGGGTAGGAACCACATCTCTCATTCACCACTGTAAACCGAGCACCTTGAAATAGTGGTTTCAATGAATAAATGAGTGAGTAAATGAATGAATAAATGACCAAATATGGTCCTGGTCACAAAGGGCCTGGAATGAGGAAGGACAGGTACCTTAGCTAGCCTAGCTTCACCAACTGGAAAAGAACTGTCTGGGCTGGTTTCAACATCATGTCAAGAATGGCCATACTCGGGGCAGACGGGTGGCTCAGATGGTTAGAGCGTGAGCTCTGGGCAACAGGGCTGCTGGTTCGATTCCCACATGGGCCAGCGAGCTGCGCTCTCTGCAACTAGAGTGGAGTCAATGAGCTGCTGCTCAGCTGCCCAGGTGGCCAGATGGCTCAGTTGGTGGGAAAATGGGCTGTCAACCTCAAGGTTGCTAGTTCGACTCCCATAAGGGAGGGTGGGCTCCTTCCCCTGCAACTAAGACTGAACATGTAACCTTGAGCTGAGCTGCCACTGAGCTCCCTGATGGCTCAGTTGGTTGGAGCGCATCCTCTCAACCACAAGGTTTGACTCCTCGACTCCCACAAGAGATGGTGGGCTGTGCCCCCTGCAACTAAGATTGAAAGGACAGCAACTTGACTTAGAAAAGTCCCAGAAGTACACACTGTTCCCCAATAAAGTCCTGTTCTCCTTCCCTAGTAATAATAATAATAATAATAATAATAATAATAATAATAAAGAATGGCCATACTCTCCAGAAAGACTCAGAAAAAACAACAGGATCATAGGATCAGATTTGGGGCAGGAGAATGGCTGCTCCAATTAATTCTCTAACTGCTCACACAAAATCCCAGCTAAAAACTCCCAATGCACAGGGCTCCCGTGCTGAGCGGCCAGCATTTGGTGTGCACTCTTTTTCACCCAATCAGACTCTGACATGGAAGTGGAATAGGAACTCAGAAATGGTTCATCCCACTCAGGGAACTTTGGTCTCAATTCTCGGAGTTCTTCCTAGTCCTGTCCCAAATTTGCAATTAAATTTGTTTTTTTTAGATGAAAGAGGCAAACTGGTGTTCTTCCCTGGGAAAAAGCAGTGTTTGAGTGGGTGCCTGCCCTGGGTCTCCTCTTTCTGTTTGGTTGGGAATCTGAAAAAACAGATGCCGGTTGTCAGCAGGGATCCTGACCACCCCTGTCTCAGGGGGCTGTAGGCTGAAGCTGTCACTCACTGATGCCCTTCCAACCAGATAGCTGGAAAAATCTTGCTTTCAGCTTAGTGAGAGAAAAACGATAATGGAAACTGCTCTAGGGACTCTATCCCCCCACGGTCCGAGCTGGAGATACTCTGCAGACTGGCTGACGAATGGACAGACAGACAGGCCTTGGGCACACCTCTGGGACTACTGCTTGCACTGAGCCATGGTGACCACTGGGCAGGCCTGAGAGCTCTGGAGGGCACTGCCCCAGACTCAGCTGGTCTGCTAGGCACCTGCAAAAAGGGAAGAAGGTTCGTTTTCCCTTCACTGAAACAAAGAGACAAACTGAACACCCAATTTTTAGTCAAGGTCAGATTTGCTGGCCTTGGGTCTGTGATGGTCCAAAAAATCATCCTAGGCCACTGGAATCAGTACCCCAGATAGTTAGTCCTCTAAGCTACCTGCCAGCTTCTCACCTGCTGCCTAGTAAGAATATTCTGGCATAGCTAATATTCTCAGGGTTCTTGTCTTCCCTGACATGAAGGGACTTGGCAGGAAGAGGCAGTGGTTGTCGGTGAAGGGTCGAGAAATAATAAAGGTGATAGCAACAAACACTTATTTTGTGTTTTCTGTGCCAGCACTGAGCTAAGGAGTCTGTATGTATTAAATCATTGAATTATCACAGTAACCCTCGACTGCTTCAGAATCTACGTCTTAGCCCCTCAATACTCCACTACCTCTCTCCAACAGAAGGGAAATAGCACTAAACTGACCACACCCTGAATCTAGAGCCTGGCTCTGCAACTGACTTGCTGTGTGACCTGGAGGAACTTCCTTTCCCTCTCTGGGCCTTGGTTTCCTCACCTTGACATGCAGGAATGAAGGTCATCTATGATTCCTGAGAGAGAAATAATGAGGATATACAAGGTGTGATTAAACAATACAGTCAATGTTTAAATAAAACAAAATCTATTACAGTAAAAGACACATTGCCATTAATCCCCCTCAAAACAGTAATCCCCCTTATTACAGTAAAAGACACATTGCCATTAATCCCCCATCATTCTTGCCACTTTTGGAAGCAGTTCTGGAAGTCCTCTTTTGTGAGTGTCTTTAGTTGTGCTGTCATGGCTGCCTCGATGTCCTGAAAATGTTTTCCTTTCATGGTCATTTTGACTTTGGGGAAGAGACAGAAGTCGCATGGTGCCAGATCCGCTGAATAAGGTGGATGAGGACACACCATAATGTTTTTATTTGACAGAAACTGCCACATACCAGAAGCAATGTATGACACGGAGTGTTGTCATGATGGAGTATGCTTTATGGCACACTTTAAAACACACCTTCCCTCAACCATATCTCACACCCGAACACACCAAACAAGTTGAAACTTGTCATGCAATGTTACTAAAGTTTAATGTGCCACCTCCCATGTTGAAGATCCCTGCCTTTCCATTGGATGGCACTCGGCAGCAGCATTCACTGTATTTTGTGATCACAATGGAAAGGCTCTGTGTCACACATCACTTCTGGTACATGGCAATTTCTGTCAAATAAAAATATTATGGTATGTCCTCATCCACCTTATTCACTGGATCTGACAACATGCAACTTCTGGCTCTTCTCCAAAGTCAAAATGATCATGAAAGGTAAACGTTTTGAATCAATTCAGGACATCAAGGCAGCCACGACAGCCCAACTGCAGCCACAAAAAAGGACTCCCAGAACTGCTTCACAAAGTGGCAAGAACAATGGGATAAGTGTGTTTGAAGCGAGGGGAGGTATTTTGAGGGGGATTAATGGCAATGTGTCTTTCACTGTAACAAATTTTTTTAAATTTAATTCACCATATAGTTTTTAAATTATACCTCGTAGTTATAAGGGAAGGGGAAAAACCTTTCCTCTTTCCTATTCCTCAGGTCCCCAATATTTCAGGAAGTGCAGTGGGCTTTGAGGGCTAGAAAAGTTATTCCTTAGTTCATGGAATATTCCCTGAGCCTTATATATGACAGGGCTCGTTTGCCTAAGATGCTTATGACAATGGATTTGAGACATGCACAGAAGTCACCAAGAGGCAAGTCAGTGCCTGGTGGGTCCAGACAGTGGCCTGGATAGTGTGTTATGGAGGGAGGGGGGGTGGTCACCATTTTGAACTGAGTTGATGACCAAATGCTTCTTAGTCGAAGTGCCATTTGAACTGGCACTAAATATTACATTGGCAAAAATGGTAGGGTGGGGAGGCAGGGCATTATGGGGGCAAAAGCAATTGCCCCCAGAGGCAAAAATGGGGGTGAAGAGAGGAACTAGAATGGATGATAAGAGAAGATTCTTTGGGGAAGTGGGGTAGACAATAGACTATTGCTAATATAATGTGTGGCCTCAGCATGAATTCAGGGACACAACAGAATCTGCAGCCTTTCTTAGGGCCTGTCTTTATAAAAAAGCCTTTTGGGACACACACATACCCCTTAACACTCACAGAAAGTTTTAGGACCCACCTCTCCCCACTGTGAGTCTGTGGGCCAAGGCATCTAGTTACTGAAAGCTCTTCAGTCAATGTGTACCTGGCTTCACCGATATTTATGTTCTGGGCACTGTGTTAAGTATATTACTTTCCCTCTAACTTTTTGCTTTCCAGCTTTATTGAATAATTGACCGATAACATTGTGTAAGTCTAAGGTATACAATGTGATGATTTGATAAAAGCATGTATTATGAAATGATTACCACAATAAGATTAGTTAACACATCTAATGCATCTATTACCTCACAGTTACCTTTTTGGGGGGCGGCAGGTGGGGGTTTAAGATCTACTCTCTGAGAAAACTTCAAGTATACAATATGGTATTGTTAACTATAGTAACCATGCTGTACATTAGATCCCCGGAACTCATTCATCTGGTAACTTAAAGTTTGTACCCTTTGACCAACATGTCCCCATTCCCCCTACCCCCACCCCAGCCCCTGGTAACCATCAATCTACTCTGTTTTTATGTCACTCTCATTTTTAATACAGGACCCCTCTGTGTGGAGGATATGATCATGTTCCCCACTTTGTAGAAGAGGCTCAAGGTCACCCCTCTAGTAAGTGATGGAGACAAGTTCACTCAGATCTGACTGGGGCTAGAGCCCAAGCTCCCCAACCACTGATGTTTGTGTCCCCCTAAAATTCATAGATTGAAGCCCTAATCCTCAGTGTGACAGCATTTGGAAGTGAGGCCTTTGGGAGGTGATTAGGCTTAGATGAGGTCATGAGAGTGGGGCCCCGATTATGGGATTAGTGCCCTTATAAGAAGAGGAAGAGAGCAAACAGCTCTCTCTCTCTCTCTCTCTCTCTCTCTCTCTCTTCCTCTCCTTCTCCCTCTCCCTCTCCCTCTCTCTTTCTCCCATGGAGAACACAGCAAGACGGTGGCACACTACAAGCCAGGAGGAGAGCCCTCACCAAGAACCCACCCATGCTGGCACCCTGATCTCGGACTTCCCAGCCTTCAGAACTGTGAGAAATAAATGTCTATCGTTTAAGCCACCCAGTCTACGGTATTTTGTTACAGCAGCCTGAGCTAAGACAGCCACCAAACAACCATAACCATCCACCAGTCGCGATGCTGCAGAAAGCACTGTAGCCTTTAATAGGACAAGATTCTTCACTAGCAAGGACGGCGAGATACCAGGTAGCACTGGCACCTGACACTAATATGAATTTATCAGCAAAGCTCTCAAAGCTACTCTCCGGGGGGAGTGGCAAGGAAAAGAAGACACAATGATGCATTACCACCCTCTTTCTCCTCAACTGAAGTCTGACAAGCTCTTGGGTCTTTCAACTACTCTGTGGGCAGGTATCTGGAGCGTCCCTGGTGGTAAGGGTGTTTTCCAATGCTGTAAGAGTTACCTAATCTCTGGGGCATGTCTCTCACAGAAGCAGCCCCCAGCCCTGCCTGGCCCAGGTTCAGCCACGTATTGTAAGAAGCATCGTAGGGAAAATTATTCCTTAACTAATCTCTCAGGGGAATGCAGGAGAAAATTGGGGTATCTGCTCTACATCTGCCTCATTCAAATTTTCCGGCCCTAAAGAAGAGGATCAGTACACTCAGAACTTTCTTGAAATTTTTCTGTGCTCTGAACAGAGCTAGGGGCCCTGGGGGATGATACCACCACATGGTGAGGGATGAGAGATTCGCTTTCCTAAGGAAGGACCTGTACTTCTGAGAAACTTTCCTATAGCATTCAAAGGGCAAAAGCTCTGAAGATTTCTGGGTCCCCAGCAGTGCCACCTGGGCACCAGCACTTTCCAATCCTGAGGGGTTATCTAACTTCTGAGGCATGTCTCCCACAAGGCAGCCCACTCCTGCCTGGTCCAGACTCAGCTGAGTAGTGTAAGGAGCCTGTAAAGAGAATCATTCCTATTCTGGAAGCACCAGGAAACAGAGTCTGATCTCATGGTTTGGGGTGGAGAGGGGGGTGCCTGGGGGCTTGGAGCTACAGCAACTCAGCTTCGTGCAGAATGGGTTCAAACTTCCGCCCCTGCCTACCCCCTCCAGGGTGAGTCCCATGCTCAATTTCTAGTTTGACAGGTCGCAGACAGGAAACTATTGTCCCTCTGCCTCTGGACTCCTCCAAAGTCCCAAGCTCTAGGGACCCCCTTGGGTCTTAGCCATAGCACAGATTAAACGTGTTTCCTCACCTTAACACTCATCTCAGGGCCCAAAGTCTTCTAGACAACTCATTGCCCAATCCCCCACGCCCCACTGAGTTATTTTCCAGGTTCCTATTTCTGTCTGATTATGCAAGTTTCTTTCCTCCAGGAAGTCACAGGCTCATCACATGAGAGTAGCCACAGATCACCAGTGGAGGGGGTATGGTGCTGGAAGGGGTTCCCTTTCCTGGACCCCAGGCTGGTCTCCAGAGCCTTGGGTGGTGGCACCCCGCTCCCCGCAGCCAACACAGAGAGACTGGGACCACCCAGGGAAGAACAGTGCAGCCCCAGATGAGATCATGACTTGGTTTTCAGTCTCCCCAGGGAGACTTTTGCAGGTGGCCCCTGCACATGGGATGTATGCCAGGCAGCCCGAAGCGGGAGACAGTAGCAACCACTGTGTATAGGCCAGGAGGACATGGTACCTCCTCTTAATGCCAGCTGGACCTGGTTCCAGGCCTATTCTGCACCTTGGATCCCTGGCTCTTGGGGCAAATGCACCCAGCTGACTGGTGGAGCAAAGCCATGCAAGAGGCCTGAGACAGGAACGTTTGTTGCTTCTGCACCTGGCTGGCCGGAGCCTCCATACAGGGGCTCTTAAGGAGGCTGGGTTTTTCTGGGCTGCTTTTGTAAAAGAGCCCCTATTGGCCTCCCACCATAGCTCTCCGCGGATGAGGAAGCAACCGGAGACGCTCTGGCCCTCTGAGTTCCTGGTTCTCTGGGACGCCGCACATGGAACTACACAGGCAAGCTCGCCACATAACTCTCCAGGCCTACCAGGAGCCCTGACTTCCTACAAAGACCACTAACCCCAACACTAGTACATGTGGACACATCTACCCAAGGCAGCACTTCTGCTGATTTCTAATGTGGTTTTCAAAGCCAAAAAGGAATAGGTTCTGTCTTGCTGAGGAGAGCATGGTCCAGACATACCAGGAACTGACTTCCCCCCGGCCTGCCTGGTCCTGCATGCACAGGTGCCTGGTTCGTAGGAGGAGGCTATCTCCCTCCCAGACCCTCGTTCCTGAAGGTGTGGAGCTTCACTCCGGAGTGGTCAGAGTCACAGACACCTAGTTCCTACAAGCTGGAAAGTTCTCTCCAGCTCTGCAGGTAGCAGGGAAGAATGGGGAAACAGGTAAGCGGTGCCAAGGTCCTGCTCGGTGCCAAGGTCCTGTTCGGTGCCAAGGTCCTGCTCGGAAGAACACCCAAGCTGCTGGCTCAGATGCCACACTGCAATTAGCACCTCGTCATTTGCTCATTTGTAGGCATTTCACACATCATCAAAAGGCTGCATGGAAGGTGTGAAACATATAGGCTGTCGAGGTTTATTAAAAAAAAAACAAAAATTATAAGTTTATTCTATTTTTTTCCTGTTGCAAAAGTAATAAAGCCACAATAAAAAAAATTTTTAGACAATAAAAGAGTGAAATGTGATCCCTAAATGCACCACCTTGATTAGCATTTTCCAGCCCTCCTTGGCACGCATACAATGCGGGTCTTTCCGTTGTTATCATCAAAGCAGCTCCCCAGACTGCGCTGGGAATTGCTCAGCCACTGATTCTTGGCCAGTCCAGCCTTCCTTCTGTCCCCTTGTCCTGTTACATCCAGGGCCTGTGCTATCGCCGTAAGCAAGGAAGGACCTCGCTTCACTCAGGGTCCGCTGGGCCCCAAACACAAAGATGAGCCTCTGGAGGGAACAGAAACTCTAGTTCCTCGTCCAAGTTTGTTCACAGTGCAAGGAAGACGTCGCTGGTTCCTTGTGGAAGGGAGGACTACTAACAGCTTGTCAGTGCTGTCCAGGGTCACCAGACAGAAAGTGTCATCCGTCGTGTCGTCAGAAGGAAGCTGAGAACTGCTTCTGAAGTGCCTCAGCCCTCTTCCTTCCTCAGGGCTGGGCAATAGCTTTGAGATTAGAAGGAAGTCTTGGGGTTGAGTAGGGCTACCCACCAGCCTCATGGGGGGCTGTATTAGTGACATCAGCGCTTTAGCCACAGAAACTGAGGAGGTGGCGATGAGCGGGGTGCAGGGAGAATAATAAGGAGAAATTTACGTTTGCATTCACTGCCCAAACCCTAATCCCTGACAAGGACAAAGTGAGTGGAGGGTTGGGTTTGCCATTCCAATCTCAGGAGCACAGGAGAGAAGTCCTTTCCAAGCTTTGTCACATTATGGCACACGCAGGAAACACCAGTGTTGGCACAGCATATGGGGGTCAGCAGACAAAGCTGTCAGCGGTCAGAGGCAGGTGCACCTCCCTGCCCCACGACGTGCCTAGCACCCTGAGACTGACATCGGTGTGCCCCCACACCTTCAACCCATCCTAGGCACACTGACTAGGAAGTTTGGGAGAGGGCGAGGGGAGAGATGGCTTTCTACTTCTAACAAACCCTCCCAAGGGGCCTCAGGCTTCATAAGCATTTCTGATTTTAGAAGTCCCCAAATGGCCATGATAAAAATCAATGCAACTCCCTCTCAGGCAGCAATCCCAGCCCCCACAGCAGGTGAAATGAGGTGATGTCCAGGTGAGTTCACCTGCATACTCAGTCAGTGGGGCTAAGGGCACATGTCCCAAGCAGACATCCTATCTGCTGCGCATGGCTGCTGATAAAGCAGAATTGACAGCCTGGAAGAGAATGCCGCAGCGTGGGCCAGGTATCAGTTATGCCAATCTTGTCAAAAGGTTCCTATGTCCCAGCCAAGGTGGAGACTGCTATTTACTTGTACAAAAGCAGAACTGCCAAAACAGTCGTGGTTCTTCTCTGATGCTCCCCGATGGGGTTCACCCATCCTTCCAAAAAGGGGGGGTTAAGGACACCTGCTAATTCCCCCCGGGCACTGAGGCCAAGAGCTTCGGTCCCCTGCATGCAGCAGCGTCACCCAAAGCGGCTCCCATTAGCAATGGCTTCATGGGGCCAGTTTCTGGGCTGCTCTTCCGGATGCAGACTTGAATGGTTTAGGTCAGGATGTGGGTGCTGGAGCTAGAACAGACCTGGGTGCGAGACCTAGTGTCCTGAAGCTATTGAACCTCTCTGAGCCTCTGTTCCTTTCACTGTAAAATGAGGATGGCCATGGTAACTGCCTCAGATGAAATGGTTGAGAGGCTCCAATGAGATAACAGATGTAAGACACACAACACAGCGCCTGCTCCGTCACACACACTCAAGCAATGAATGCTCGTGATTATCATTACGTCCGCTGGGCCACACACGCAGACTACATCTCTCCCCTGAGGGCCAAAACAACGCAAAATGTGAAACAACACCCTCCCCGCTCCCCGACCCCCAAAAAAGATTACAGCAAGCCTAGTAAAGAGATAGTGTGAGTACCTTGTTTCCCTGAAAATAAGATGTAGCCGGCCCATCAGCTCCAATGCATCTTGTGGAGCAAAAATTAATATAAGACCCGGTCTTATTTTTAATATAAGATGGGTTTTATATAAGACCGGGTATAATATAACATAATATCATATCATATCATATCATATCATATCATATCATATCATATCATATGTAATTTTTTGCTCCAAAAGATGCATTAGAGCTGATGGGCCAGCTAGGTCTTATTTTTTGGGAAACATGGTAGTTATCCCAAAAAACTAAGGTTACCAACACCTAACCACACACTTTGTTTTCTGTAGGTGTCTCATTGTCACTGCAGAGTTAACAACTCATTAGTGTTTTGAAAAGTCAAAGCAACCCTATTCCTCAGAAGTGTGCCCCCTCTATACTTTGCTATTCAATAGCAGTTAGAATAAGAAAAAGAAGATCCATCTAGAAAGACAACCCCTAGCCTTAAATTCAGGGCTCTCACGCTTAAAAGAGGCAGGAGCTTCTAGACTTCAATTCCCTGAAAGATTCCAAGGGTAATGGAAGCTGAAAAGTTAAATACAATATACACTCTCTAAACAAACAGAATTTTCTCCAAGGCACCAAGGCCGAACAACCTCCCTGAGCACAAGGGAAACTGAGGTCTGAAATGTCTAAGTGTGCCCAAAGACAAAAAAGATACATGGGTAGTTTTTTGTTAAAATTGGATATCTTGGATTATCCAGAGTAAACACTAAATCAACATGTTGAACCAAAAAATTTTTTTCTTAAAATCAGAAATTAATGTATACCCATCCGAATGCACACACACACACACACACACACAATTTAGGGTATGTCTCAGTATTTAGGGACATGTTGCCATCCAGAAGGACCTCTTATAATAACAAATTCAGCTCTGCTATAGCCCCACAGTTCACATCAAAAGAAATCTCATCTATTTCTATTACTTATCTTGGAGTTCTACGGGATCGCTCTTTCTATATTGCAAATTGCTACCTTTTCATATACTCTTCACCATACAGTCCGCAAACACAAATGTGCCAAGCACGAACACACACACACACACACACACACACACACACACACACACACTATGAAGTCACATTTAAGGGCATTTTCCCTGTGGACAACAAGGCCCAACTTCCCAACCCTCTTCTGGAGGACCCCGCTATGGTGCCCACCGTGCCCTTTTCGTGTGTTGACATGCTAGCTCTTGGTAAATGTTGCATGAAATCTGATGACCCTGTTAGGGAAGAGAACATGATTCAGTCATCTGTTCCTAATCCGCAGACCCTTGATGAAAGTCTGTCTAAATTTAGGGTTTAGAAACACTGCGGCTGGAAACAGCTGGCTTGAAGACAAAGGGCCCTCTGGTTTCCACGAGGAGGCCCCAGCTGCCGGCGAAAAGGGTCGATTCAGCCCTCTCCGCTTTCTACTATTTTCTCCGTGAATGCTTGTGAGCAGTGGTTCCTGGGGAGACCCCTTGGATGGGGCTTCTGAGTCCAGGGGTGCTCCCCGAGGGCTCCCAGGGGGCGGGGCCGGATGGGGGCGACGCCGCAGGCGCTGTGACATTTAAATGTGACATGCGGCACCCGCGGCCGAACTGCCTCCGCCTACACGCGTGATTAATCCTACATCAAATCGGAAGCTGTGCGGCGGCCGCTGCTCTAGAAGCCGGGCTTGGTGGGCCACGGGAGATGCCCTTTTTCTGAGGTTTACACAGTTATTGCCATGCAAATGCACTCAGGGCTTGGGACCCTGTTTATGTGCGAGAAGGCAGATGCCGCAACCCACCGGAAGGCTATCGACACCCTCCGCACCTGGTGGTGGTGGAGGTGCGAGAAATGAAGGGAGGCCCAGGCTCTCCCCAGGCCCTCGGAGACCAGACCCGCCAAGGGGGTGAGGCGCCCGTGTGCGTCCTGCCCCACCTCCGCCAAACCCCCAGCAGGAAGCGTGGTACACTCCAGGAGGCGCCGGCAGACGCGGAAGGTGAAACCAGCTCCAACCCTTTATTCTGGCTTTAAAATAAACAGATCAAAGAGTTTTCGTTTCCTGGTTTCAGGGCGGGGTCCCCTGGGAAAATCCCTGGACCAAAGAGGGAATGTGCGAAAAAGCAGGCCCAAGGCGCGTGGTCCGCCCACTTCCTCTTGGTTTTCCCCAAACTCAGCTGACGTCACTACCAGGGTCTCCCGGATTTCCCCCAGGGGCACTTGGGGAAACAGGGTCCCTAGAACTTGAAAACCTTTCCTGGAGGCACTTCAAGATATCTCTCTTCACGGGGCTTAAAATGCCCATAGCAAGAGGGAAGATCTGAAATCCAGATTAAAAGTCTCCTGAAATTCAAATGATCAGGCAAAGGGCTTGCCCACTCAGGTCTCCCAAAGGAAGCTGCTAGACGAGAGAGTAGCAGAGCTGAGAGACCCCAGTGTCCCTTGGGACTCCCTCAGACCGTTTTTGGTTTGTAAGAAATACACCACTGAGCAAGACTCATTCATTTATTTTTCAAGAGTAGTGCTTTGATCTGCTGAAAAAGAAGCACTGGCTTTTTTTCAAAGTGAGAAGCATGGATTCAAACTAATTAGCTGTGGGCCCCTTCACACATTATCCAACCTTCTTAGGCCTCAGTTTTCTCATCCATAAAATGGTGTTAATAATACTAACCTCTTACGGTTATTGTGAGAATAAATGAAACAATACACAAATTATGTACAAATCCTTGTACGTATGCCATAAAAGGACTGGAAGGATATATAACCTACAACAAACTATTAACTGCAGGTTCCTCTGGAGAGAGGATTGGAAGTGATGGGGAGAGATAAAAAGAACTGGGATGTTTTACTGCAAAGACTTCAGTACTGCTTGCATCTTTTATATTGAAAATACATTTATGCATAATACAGGGACTGATTCATGGTATATTAGGTTGTTAATTTTTAAAACTGAGATTTAGCTCTAACTCAGTTTTCCTTTGGGGCTTCTGGTTCAAGGTGGCAGACTGGGCATGTAGTGTTTTTGTTTGTTTTACACTATTATGATAAACTTGTCATATGCTTCTCCTTCTTAAGCCAAATCTCTAGACATGCTATAAATCACATATTAACACAAAACCTGTAACAGCCCAGGAAAATGACACAGGGGATTCTCAAGGATCAGGAATTTTAAGTAACCCCTGATAGAAGGGGATCGAAGGAGGAAACCACAGACCACAAAATGCCCAGGAGAGAAATGCTGCCAGCACGTGGGGTGCAGGGGAGAAGCCGATCCTGCAGCAGGAAAGCATCCAGGTGCAGCCACCTGGGAGACCAGTGGACAGGAAGCAGGAGCAGCAGCCAGATACCCCTCCTCTCCCATCTCCCTTTCCCCAGACCCAGAGCCCAACAGGCTCTGGCTTCAGCCCCCTTTTTCACTCTGTGGCTATTATTCCATTTCTGGTGCATGGAGATGTATATCTTATTTTTAAGTACATCTCTATCTTTTTTAATTTAAAAAAATGTTTTTACTTATCACGACTTTATTTAGAACAGAGGGATACGCTTAAAGCATGAATTCACAGCATGAACTTGATCAAAAAAAGTTGAAGTGATCAATTTTTCAGGAAAATATAAAGTCCAAATATTGGTTTGGAAGAAAAACAAAAAACTTGAAAAAGGACTAACCCTTAAATAAGTGGACAAGTAGGCAAAGACCTACACACAAGACCCGGTTATAAAGGCAAGAGCTCCCAAACCTTTACCAACAGAAAATGCCCATGTTACATAAACTGTTTCAGGGCATAGGAGAAGATGGGAAACTACCTAATTTCATGACACTACCATAATTCTGACACTAAAACTGGATAAGGGCAGTAAAAGGAAAGAAAACTTAAGTCATATTTTCTATGAGATGCAAATGATCTTAATTGCAATTGGCATCCTGAATCCAGCAGCGTTTCTTAAACAAACAGTGCATCTCAGGCCGCTATGCATGGTTGTGCAGGTTACACACTGCACAACTTGCTGTCGTGTGCATGAGTTTTTTAGTGAACAATAGAGCAGCCTGCAACCCTGTAAATCAGATCAAATGGGGTTTATTCCGGGAATATAAGCCTAGATCAATGTTAGAAAATCTTTTTGTGCAATTCACTACATTGATAGATTAAGGAAGAAAGGAGAATACAATCATCTTAACATATTTGAGAAAAGCATTTGTTAAAATTTAATACTGATCTCTGCTTAAAGAGAACAACAACAAAATAATACTCCTGGAAACTAGCAATAAAAAAGACAACAAATTTCCTTAACTTAAGTAAATCTATAATTAGCATACTATTCAATGGTGAAGTGTCAAATGTATTTGTATTAAACGAACAAACAAAAAGAATGGGCAAAGAATATCACAAAGAAGAGGAAATAGGAATAGCCAAAGAATATAAGATATAGTGCCTCATTAGTAATCAGGGTCATAGGTACATTGAGATGCCATTTTTTTTGTCCATGAGATTGGCACAAGTGAAAAATAATAACAAATGTTGGTGAGAGAGTGAACAGGTTCTCTCTAAAAGTACAGTGAGAATATAAACTGGAGTAACATTTTTGGAGGACAGTTTGACAACATCTATTAAATTTTAAGTGCACATAATTTTCAATTTCGCAATTCCATGTCTAGCTAGTCTCCAGAGAAAAATTCATGGCTATTCACACATGGGTTGTGTACCGTCCACGATTTTTCATTTTCATTGTGGAGGTGTTTGGAATAGCAGAAATCAGGATACTTTGCTGGGGATTAGATTTGTCCCTGTTGCCTTTTCTCCAGTGTAGAAATGCTTTGGAATCACAGACCTTATAACCTTATAATTATTCTCTTAAAAGATCCACCACTTTGGAGCCACTGATATCAGAGGTGGCCTCTTTGCTCTAGTTGAGGAAAGAGGGTGCTAAGAAGACCCACTGTGTTCTAATGGTTTAAAAAGAGAAGTAGCCAGACCCCCCTCCCCACTCCCAGTGCGTCCCCAGGGATGGAAAGGAAGTGGTGGATGCTAGAACTTGTCCTGCTTGGCTTTCCTGGGCAGATTGACACATGGGAATCTGTCTGTGACCTGAAGGAACTAGGTATTAGGAGCAGGTGCCCCCCGCCGAGCTCAGCACTGAGGAATTGACATATTCCCCTCCAAGGACAATGGCAGTTCAATAGGTGGGTCTAGATCAGTGCATTCCCGCACCACCTTTGCGTACCAGGGTCATCTGTTGGCACGGTCTCAGTACTGCGAAAGAAACGCAGGTTCTCTGCCAACTCGGGGTGTAGAGGCACCAACCACTGCGCCCTTTTTGACTCTCTAAGGAAGAGCTTCAACAGGGATCGGATGGGCTTTCTGCTGGTAGGCAAGTGGACACTGGAACTGAGGAAATAAAGAAAAGTGCCAGAGGATGTGCCTTCAACACTGTGGAGTGGGTGCTACCACTTCCGTAACTACTGGTCAGCTAGCAAAGACGTGGTTGTTTCTGTTTAGTATTTGAACAGCAGCGGCGGTCAACAGTTTATAAAGGCCTGCCTTGTATCTCGTGAGCCAGTGAAAGCATGGGTCTCTAGTGTATGGATATCTAGGCAGTGTAAAGCTGTTTACTAGCCTGTGTACTCCCACAGGGAGACTGAAGGTTCTTAAAGCAGAGGGTTGCACCCGTTCCCCAGATGCACGGCTTGGCACAATTCAGGCGTCGATAAAGGTTGCTTTAATGGTGCCTGTATCCCTTTCTCCTAGAAAGAAGGAGTGTATGGTAGCCCAGAATTGACACCTCCTGCTCATAAAATCAGACATACAATGCTTTCCTCCTGGAACCTACTTTGAGGTGGGTGATGTTTTATTATCCAAATCTTTCTCTTTTAACTCTCTAATGCTTGGTGAGTTAGATACTCCATAAACGTTGAGTATTATAGTAAAGGTGTTTTGTTAACTATTTTTTAATTGATTGTCTTGGAGGTTATAAGTACTCCCTGCTCTCCACAGTGACTTTTAAAAAACACCAGAAAAAAAGTTCAATTTTTCAAAACCCAGTAGGTTTGCCTATTTACAAACTCAGCAGCTTTCAAATTTCAGTGAAATTGTCGTCTTACTTCCACACAGATCAATCTCTGCCCCTAAAGAAAACACACACATGTATTTCATGGCACCTACATTTAAGCCACTGAAGGCTGGTCTCTTTGAGAGGGAGAAAGTAGTGGCAGGAAGTAATGGAATCTGGGGAGGCAGAGGTTCAGCCTACCTGTGTTGGGACTTTGGGGCAGTCGCTTGTCACCTGGGTGGTGAGATGTGACCCAGTGCCCTCCTTCCCCAGAGCTCAACAGGAGGAATGAATGTGGGTGAGCATTCAAAGCCAGAACGTGACACCTTCAAACACCACAATCACTACCTGGGGACAGCAAGATAGCCACCAACATCATTCAAAGCACACCTGGCCAAGTGTTTTGAAATAGCGGATCTCAATGGGACTTCTCTGTCCCATCCACCACATGTCACTCAGCTTCCTGCTGCTATGTGTGCTCTCAGGCCAGAGGTCACCTTGGGCTTCTCCTCTCTCTGACTGCTTGCTGGCTCCTAACACAAATAGATTATCCACTGTCTGGCAACTCCTTATCCACTCACACACCAACTCAAAAGGGCTTTTCCCTCCCCATTTTGCTTAGAAGCACTTAAAGTTCTTAAGTAAACAGGGGATTTTGTTTTATTTTTTGTTTTGGCTTCCTTTTAATGTGAACCTTTGGGGCTGTGCCGGCAAAAAGGGCCTCACTAGACATGATCCACTAATTCTACTTCTGGGTATATACCCCAAAAAATTGACACCAGGGTCTCAAAAGGTATTTTTACACCAGCCTTATTCACAATTACTAAAATGCAGAAGCAACCAAGTGGCCATTGACAGATAAATGGAAAAGCACAATGTGCTTATCCATACATATACGTACAACGGAATATTATTTAGCCTTAAAAATAAGGAAATAAAGAGCCTTAAAAAGGAAGAAATTCTGACATATGCTACAATATGGATGAAGCTTAAGGACATTATACTAAGTGAAATAAGCCAGTCACAAAAAGACAAATACTGTATGATTCCACTAATATGAGGTACTTACAAAATAGTCAAATTCATAGAGACAGACGTAGAATGGTGGTTGCCCAAGGCAGTGGGAAGGGGGATGGGGAGCTGTTTTATGGGTATAGTTTCAGTTTTGCAAGATGAACCACGTTTTGGGGGTGGATGGTGGTGATGATTGCACAACAGTACAAATGTATTTACCACCACAGAACTGTACACTTATAATGGTTAAGAGGATAAATTTTGTTATGATTATTTTACCACACTAAACATTTGGGGGGATAAAAGGGATATAATGTATGTAGCCTCACTCTGTTTTCCATATTTGGTGACAACTGTAATAAAATGTCTTTTTCAATAAAACAAACTATAAAAATGCACATTTAAAAAAAAAAAAGACAGTGACCATCCCCTCACATCAAGCCTAACTCTGGGGTGCTAAGAACCCCCTGGACTTGTTAAAAATGTAGATTCCAGGTTTTGCCTGGATCCACTGAGATTCCACATGGGCGGGGGGGGGGGGGGGGGGCGGGGAGAGGAAAGGGGGGCAAGCACAGGAATCTGTCTTTTTACAGTGTTCCTGCAGAGAACTCTGACTTGCAGTCACTTCTTTATGTAGATTATTCCAAAAGAAGATTAACAGTTTAGTAATTTCCTCCATCACTCTTTCAGGTTAACGAGCACACACTTGTCAAGCAGGTAGGACACGGAAGGCACTAAGGCAGATGCTAGGAAAACAGGGGGTGAATAATAAATAATAGGAGTTACTTGGTGAGTCTTCACTACACGTCAGTCAGGCACTGTTCTGAATGCTTACCCCGTGGATTGATTTGGTTAATCCTCACCGACATTCCAGGAGGTGGATGCTATTAACACACCCATTTTTGCAGATGAGAAAACCAAGGCACGGGGAGGTGAACTAACTTTTTTAAATCCTCACAACGAATAAATCTGGCTCCAGAGACTGCACCCTTTACCACCATAAACGAAGTCCTATTTTCAGAGAGCTTTGTAAGCTGGGGGGTACCTTGAAACGACCATAATAAGAGGCAGATTGAAACCCCTGTTAAATTGAGATACAGAGACAAGCACCGAGGGAGGAGCCCTATCTGGGATGACGGTGTGGACTCAAAAGATTTTTCACCCTTTTGCCAAACAGCTTAAAGGAGTGTGGAATTCCCCAGCAAATCCCTGAATGGAGCCACAAAGAATCAGCAAGAGTCAACCCACCCTATACAGCCCAGCACAGATCCACCCATTGTTCTAACATAGATGTCTACAAGACAGGGTACTACACAAGTGCCCGCCCGGGACCAAAGGAGAAAGCTGGCTATTTCCACTTTTCAGTTTCTAAAACCTCTTTTAGAAAGATTTTGTAACGTGCTCAGGTCAGGCTGAGAAGTGGTTAGACGTGAAACTGCTGATTGTCGGTTTTCCTTCCGCACTGTGCCTGCCTGCAATGGATTCACCTCAAAACTGTGATGTGGGAGGACAGAGAAAGCTGTCAGTCAATTTGAGACCCAAGAGTAAACTAAGGGGCATCCAGAGCAGGAAGATGACCCCATTTTAGGTGCTAAGCAGACATTATTAAGCCTGAATTAAGGTGGCAGAGGTTGAAGGTCATTTTCCTAATGCGTCGATTCTTGTGTGGTGGCGTCTCAGAGATTGTGTGCAAACTGCAGTAGACACTGTCTGACCTCATACTAAGCTCACTTCTTCAAAGATGACAGGCTCTGTGGTTCCAAAGAAACAAACTGGTTAAAAAAAAGGCAGTGTAAGACGCTTGCTATTTTGAAGAGGTGTGAAATGCTGTCTGGGACTCGTACTTTTTTTCCCCTTTCTAATCTTAAAGACGAGCTATTAGAAGTTCCCTCCAACCTAAAAATTTATTTTGACTTTCATCAGTTTTTGAAATCTATGATACTCATATATTTTATTGATATATATCTCTCATGAGTACCTGTCTTAACAAGTTTAAGTTACCTACTTAACAAGACTAGATGCTAAAATGTCTACAGTTAACCCAATTTAAATAAAGAAAACAGGAGAGGTTTTATATACTACTAGATTTACGATGTGTCTCTAAAAACTCTGATTATAAATGTCCTTTACCCTCTCATTTGGCAGCTCTTTCAATGCACATATAAGCACAAGAGCCAAGCTGTATTTCTTCCAAGTAAGCAACTCAGAGGAAATACTATGGCCCAAATCTAATTTTGATATCCTAAATCAATGCTTTCATGGTACATATGAATTTGAAGCATAGAATTCAAAACCGAAAGGTTGTTTCTCTCCTTCTCTCCCGAATAAGCCAAACCAAAAAATAAAAACAAGGCACCCACCCTTGGAAACATTTCAGAGGCTAAAAGAGGCAACAAGAAAACAGGTCCAGTGAGATGTGGGATTTGGGACTTACTGGCCTTGGTGGCAGACAGCCGGAGTCCACCAAGGATTCCTGCCCCAGTCCCCTCCCCAGAGGAGGGCTGTTGCTGGGGAGCAGCTGCCCAGGCAGGGGCTACACTTGCCAGGACATCTGCGTCTAAGAGGGGACAGGTACTTCGTCTTTGCCAGTGGGCTATGAGCCGAAGACATGGGTATCACGTCTGTGCTAAGAGAGAAAAGGAGCAAATGTATCTTTACTCCCTTCTTTCCCCCATTGCCCTCTGAAGCTGAGAACTCCCAGGCAGGAACTAGGGGAGGGCAGATCCACAAGAGTTCTGGAGCCTGGGTTCCAAGTGACCTTGGGAAGCAAACCTGCCCATCAGGAGCACCTACATTCACTGTTAATGTGAACCAGAAGAAATTTAGCCTGTTAGCTGCTGGCTGACACGTGCCAGTTGGTTTGTTACAGTAGGTGGCACTACTCTAAGTGTTACATTCCAAGGGGCTGAGATTGGGGGCTGGAGGAGGGAGTAAATGCTTACAGGTGAGTTAAAAGGCTAGGAAAGAAATACATTTTTTCCTTCTATGGAAAACTTTAACACAGGGATTGTAATCTCAAATGCCTGCAACACGAGCCAGGTCATGTGATACTAATAGCTATTAACGCCTACGCAACACTTAACATGCAAAAGGCACTGTTCTAAGCACTAACTCATTAGTTCTTCCAAATTTGTGAGGTAAACTTTTATAATACCCATTTTGCAGATGAAAAAACTGAGTCCCGCGGGGGGTTAAGTAATTTGCCTAAGTGCCCATAGCTAGTCAGTGGCAGAGGCAGGGTGCAAGGCCAGGCAGCCGAGCTCCAGAGTCTTGCTCTGTTCACTACTTTATACACACACCTCTCACAATGTGAGTGGGTAGAGGGATCAGACGAAGTCTGAAGCAATTAGGGAATCATATCCAGACTGAAGAGTTCAGCTATTGCGCCTGATGACTTCCACATGTATTATAGATTTTCCCATCGTTCAAGAAAAGCCAGAAATCCCAATTTTATATAAAATAGCCTCATTTTAAATTGTTTCCATTTTGTTTTAACCCACTGCAGCCCAAACAAAGTCCATCAGCAGACCGAGTGTAGCCTGGGCTTGGCCACTTTCCACCTCCGCTTTCAGAGCAGCTGTACCCAAGGACCACACTGTCTTCTGCTTGTCCATAGGCTCTGGGGAATTCTGGGTCTGGAAGCCAGAAGGGGAGTCAACTCGGCAAACAACAGCTCCTTCAGGCCCGCTGATATGAATAATTAATTTCTGTTTTCTCACTGCCAGCTTGCAAAGGTTACCAACAAGCCCAGCATTCAGGAAGCAACTCTGTGCCCTTCTGAGATAAAGAGAACAGGCATGAGGCGGTCCTAGGGATGTTCAGGGAGCCCCATAACAAAATCCGGCATGGAGGCCTGTGTTCAGAGGGAGCCTGTGGATGCCCGTGCAGGCCCGTGTGTGTGCTCCCTGCATGGCTGCCACAGTGGGGCTGTCAGAGTCTGCAAGGCTCATCAGAGACATGACACTCTGTGGCTTTCGCTGCTGTCAGCGGGTGAGGGCTCTGAATTCCTCAAGATGCTTTAAAGTAAAACAAAAAGGCGCAATTCTGCAGCTGAACCAAGGCAAGGCAGCTGCATACAAAGCAGGCCTTTCTCCACACCAGGACCACAACCTCAGCTAGACAGCACCCAGGTCTCACCTTCCTCCAGGGCTGCAGCTGTGAGGCATCCGTAATTGGATGCTCCACTACTCTGGCTCTTGGATTATTCAAACTGCAGGATTTCCAGAAGCCTCAGGTTTCCGTTAAGGATATGACCAGGCAACAAGATGAGTAAGATACCATTTTTCACCCTTCCTGTCTATCTCAGCAACAGACATGGCTAAACCAGTCATGACTGTGATGATAATAAGAAAAGGAACCAATACACACTGTTTACTGTGTGTCAGCTGCTAAGTGCTTTCTATATTGAGTCATTTTATCTTCACACCAACTTTGTTAGGCATTGATATCTTATTATTAATCACCTTCAGTCTACAGAGATGGAAACTGAGGCACAAAGAACGTAGGTTAGCTCAGGGTCCCAAAGCAGTTAAGTAGCAGAGCTGGGATTCCAACCCAGGCAATGTGGTCCCAGACAGGTTGCCCTTGACCATCATACCAGTGGCTGTTTACATTTACACAGAGCTTACTGTATGCCAGGCCATGCCACATGTTTTCCAAAGATCACTCCATTTAATCTCTATAATACCAGGTGATGTATAATCATCTCCACTGTACAGAAAAGAAAATAGGTTTACAGAAAGTTGAGGTAACTCGGTTAAAGGCACAAAATAAAAAGCAGCCTATAGCTTGGATCCAAAGCTGGGTTCCTCCGATTCCAAGCCAAGCTCTTAACCATTACTTGGTACAGAGTCCGAGCTCATCTAACTGACTGGTGTTCTTTAAATTAGAGCTGGAAAACCACTTAGTCCAATCACCTTATTTTAGAGATGAGGACCTGCAGCCTGGAGAGAATAAGAGTTAGTGAAGAGATGGAGTAGAGTAACTTTGGCCCCAGAAAGAGCTGGGTTCCAATTCTAGTTCTGCCCTTTATTAGCTGTGTGACCTGGGCAAGTGACTTAATGTTTCTAGGCTTATTACTATAGAATGGGAATAATAATCCTTAGTCTCATGGGGCTGTACTGATTAAAATATATGTGTAATATGCACCTTTACTACATATGTGGCATCGCAAAACTATTTCATTATAGTCCGATATCTCCCCATTATAGATTGATAGTTTCAAATTTTTGTTTATGTCTGTTTTTATGATTTGAATTAAATTATGGTGTAAGTGATGAGTAGGCTGCAAGGATGACCCCCAAAATCTAATTAATAAAGACCTTGGAAAATTGCAGTGCACTTCTGGAACTTTTTTGAGCGTCACACTCATTCCAAATGTACAAAATCGCCAAGGAAATCACATTTCTCAGAGATCTGGGCAATCTAGAGATCTGGGCACATTTAGGCCTTCCACCTTCACAAATAAATATACTACGAGATCAATGACATTGTGGACAAAATAGGTTTCCATGTTTTTAAATTCTAGTATCCTTTTTATAATATTAGTGATTTCATGATTTTGCTCCTGGCACCATGGACCATGCTGTGATGGCTTGTCAGGTTCCTTTGCACAAACATCAAGATTGGGATGTATATCTGGTTTCATTTTCGGGGTTCTTATTTTTCGTTGCCATGGCTAATTGTTTAGCAGGATTCGCCTATGTGACCAGCCCCCTTGAAAGTCTCAAACCGAGTTTCTCGAGGCAAGATATTCCACACATGTCCTAGTAATTTGCTATTAGAGACAGAGCACTCTTATATGGCCTCAGACAAGGAAGGACGTGAAAAGCCTGTGCTGGACCTCTCTGGAGTCTGCTGATACATATATTTTTCTTGCTGCTTTTGCTCTGTATCCTCTGTAAAAAAAATCTTAGCCATGAGTATAATCTGCTGTTGAGTCTTATAAGTCCTTCTAGCAAATACCAAATAAAACAATAGAGAAACAATTTAGCCATTTCTAATGTTGTTTTTTACATTTTTGAGATCCGCCCTCTCACATACACATACAAACAGCTATGGTTACCACTTGGCCTTAGTGAGACGGGAATTTAGAGGTTTTGAGGAAAATACTTTGGTTTCTTAAGCTCAGAAGAGCCACTCTTCTGTATGAATATAGGTTGGGTGTTCGTATTAGTCATGATACACTAGGCAATTCTGCAGTAACAAACAGCACCAAACATTTCAGTGGCTTATAATAATGATGGCTTATTTCTCACTCTAGTATATGTCCTTTGAGAGTTCACTGGGAGCTCTGCTCTGTTTTGCCCTTTCTCCAAAACCCAGCTGACAGTGATTGGCATGGTGGGAGTAGCCCTTGTACTGACCTGTGTCTTTTTTGTCTTTGTAGCCCCAGAATGTCATAGCTCCTGGCATATAGAAGGTACTCAATTAACGCTCATGAATACCTGGACATTCATTTCATTACTTGAGTACCTTCTATATGCCAGGAGCTATGACATTCTGGGGTTACAAAGACAAAAAAGACACAGGTCAGTACAAGGGCCCCTCCCTCCATGCCAATCACAACCCCAAGAGCAGGAATGAGGCGTGCTGGTAGAACCTCAAGTTTGGGACATTCTGCTCCCTGCGCCAAGTCTAGAAAACACAAACGGTACCGGTAAGATGGAGCCAGAGGAATTAGGCCAGCCCCATTCTGCAGCAATTCAAAGGGCCATCTGGACCATCATGGTGATGGGAAAGCGACTGAAGAAGCGGATGGTCCTTTTATGTACATATCTCATCCAAACAAGCCCTGATGTTCCCCAAGAGCTGGTCTAGTTATTTAAAATCACTGCATGTGGCACATTAGAAAAGAAAATGGCATCACTGGAAGAGAAGCCTGGACTCAAAACAGCCCCACCTGATGAAATGGTCTGGAATTAGAGAGTGGTGATGGTTGTACAACTTGGTGAATATACTAAAAACCATGTTTCCCAAAAAATAAGACCTAGCCAGACCATCAGCTCTAATGCGTCTTTTGGAGCAAAAAATTAATATAATACCCAGTATTATATTATATTATATTATATTATATTGTATTATATTATACCCAGTCTTATATTATATAAGACCCGGTCTTATTTTACTATAAGTTTTTACTATAAGTTTTTATTTTACTTATAGTAAAATAAGACCGGGTCTTATATTAATTTTTGCTCCAAAAGATTCATTAGTGCTGATTGTCCGGCTAGGTCTTATTTTTGGGGAAACATGATATACACTTTTAAAAAAAGGTGAATTGTACAGTATGTGAATTATCTCTCAATAAAATTAACTAATTAATTTTTTAAATAGGAGGAAAAAATAACCCTACTACTTAGCTCTAAGCAAACTTGGGCGTGTCAGTGAACCAGTCAGAGACTCAGTTTCCTCACCTGCAAAATGAGAATAGTAGTACTTTCCAATTGAACAGAACAGTAGACTCTTCTAATTATTAAATGTGATAAGGTAGGTTTAAACACTTAACACAGTACCTTGTAGAAACTAAATACATTCTAGTTCCTTTCCTCCTAAGTGCCAGTAAAAACTTTAAAACCATCATTTTCTCAGCAGATACAAGATATGACACAAGCTATAGGCAGCCTCCCTTCAGACAGTCTTGTCTCAGGCAGACTGGAGCAAGGATCACATGGGAAGGCAGAAACACAAACCGAAGCTGACGCAGGTTTACTCTGCAGCTATGCAGTGCAGAAACAGCAAGAGCGATTCACGTGCTGTAAATACAGCTACAGAGACAGAGCGGTGGCACATAAGGCAGGTGGGGCACAGAGATTTCTGCTTATCGTTCTAGTTGTGTATGCAAACAGTCCAGTTTCCAAAAGCGTCAAATCTCTCTCAACACCTGGAGAAGTCCCTGGGGGTACCCTGAAACCCTAATGTTGGCAGAGACACCATGTATCAAGTTCTTGCTATGACTCCTCAACACCAGAATGAACCCAAACAGAATTGTCCAGCACAGCACCAAATCAAGGCATTGATATTTTCATTGAGCTTCTCATTTGTGACTATTCTGAAATCAACCAGGCATTTACCAAGTGCTTGCCATGTCCTCAGCCCTGTGAGAAATATAGTTGTGAGGGAGAAAAAGAAGCATAAGCCATAATTTCTGCTCTCCGGGAGCCTGCTAACCTCTTCGTTTGGGAGCAGCACTTCACAGTATATATATATGTAAAAGGCATCGTGCCTTGCACGGAGCAGTGGTTCAGTCATTATTTGTTCACTGGTTCAATGACTTAATAGATGGCACAATAAGACAATTGTGCAAGTGTGGGGCTCCCTCTAAGAACCACAAGATGGGTTGGAGTAGTTGGAAAGGCTTGTGTCAGAGTCTGCTAGTTGCCTACTCAGTATCAATTCTTCCATTTTCCCTTGTAACAGAGCCCTCTCTTTTATAGAAGGTGACCGTATGCTCAGATAAAATACTACATTTCCCAGCCTACCTTGTAGCTAGCTAGAGTGGCTAATGAGCAATTGTCGAGAGGCTTCCAGGAAAGTGACTTAAAAGGCAGACCAACAGCTACCACTCATTCTCACATCTTTCCTCCATTTCTTTTAATTCATGTCTGAAACATGAGTGTGATGGCTGTATTTCGAGCAGCTATTTTGGACCCTGAGGCAACTTTGAGACAGAAAAACAGAAAGAAAAAAGAAGCCTGAATTACTGATGATGGTGGAGTCCTGGTCCTCTCCCTGGACTGCTTACTTCTGGAATTCTTTTACGTGAGAGATAAATAAACCTCCATCCTGCTTAAGCCACTTTCTGGGGTTTTGTCATCTGCAGCAAACCCACATCTTAAACAATACAAGATTCCATGAAAAAGCCAGGTCTTAAAGGAAGGGTTGGCTTTGTGAATGGGCAAATGGAGGTAGGAGGGCATCTCAAATGTCAGAAAGAACACAGGAAGAGACACTGGCAGAAATAAGCACTGGCTGAATGCAAATGGGTAGAGAGTAGGAAATAAGAAGAAACCGGATGACGGTTTTATAGATGTTGCGGAGACAGGGCTTGATTGGGGAAAGACCAGGGACCACAAAGGACCAAGAAAGCTTGTTTCCCTCCAAAGCAGCAAAACACCTCTGGACCTGGAGGGAGGTAAGAAAGGAGAGAAAGAGGAAGATGACGAGGTTTGGGGAACTTCACGACATGGAGAGACGTGACTATGAGCTGCGGCTTGGTTTAGCCAACTGAAAGTTCCTGTACTTAAAATAATAACAATAACACCATCGAAGATTCTTAGATGCCCGACTGTTGTGCACTTAAATACATTATTTCACTGAAATGTCACAACAAGTCTATGACATAGTCCTATCATTATCACACCCACTTGGCAGACAAGCAACCTGGAGCTGAGAGAAAGTTAGTAACTCATCCAATGGATGCCTCACAATCTTGCCAGCTGGGGAACGTCAAGCCCAATTTTCAGATGCAAAAAGTTTTTGTACCATTATTTCAAAGTCAGGAACATGTATGAAGATCCTGACTTTTAAAACATAAATATCCACAGTCAAATACAGAGTGTCACGCAGGGACTCAGCTCCCGCTCCCCGCACAAGAACACAGGATATGGTGAGGCCAAAAAGGAACACCCACGGAGCCATAGATAGGGGCATCATACCACTATATTCTCACTGGCGGCTAGCTTGGAGACACAGGAAACAGGAGCCACATGATCCGCAACCTGCCGTCCACTTCTCTGTCAACCAACCAACCCCCTCGTGTAGCCATGGCAGTTATATTAGTGGCTAATGGCTAACTGGTTACAGCTGATGGCCATCTAATAACCAAGCCAGCACCTTTCCATGTGAGGCCAAGAGCCTGGAAAAGGCTCTCTGGGACTCTGTCCCCATACAGAGCCAATCGCTTTGTGAATAGTTTCTTAGCCAAAAGAAAAACATAGAGTAGAAAAGTGTTCAGGCTTGGTCACATTTCTTACTTGTGGAGGAGGAATGAATTGTTAAACAAACCCACCCAGACACTCTGGCTGGCTGGTAATGTGTTCATGAAGTGTAGACGGTGTTATGATGGGGGTGAGAGGAGGGGAGAGGCCAGCTTTGAAGAACAAAGCAAACAGTAACGCAATGTCAACTTCAGTTACAAATGAATCACAGCCAGCCACCAGCTCATGCGTCTCAAATAGTTTTTTAATATCTCTCCGCAACAGGGAATGGAAATAAAAATTACTCTATCACGGCTAAGGCTGAAAATCCAGTATTTTGAATTAAGTTATTCAAACACATTCACTGAACACAAGAAATTCCTTCTGGAGCAAAAAAATCTCATTAGTTACTAACAGGAAGGGGGAAAAAACCCATCAGGTTACAAATGAACTAGGTAACATGAGTATCTAGCAGGAAATGCATTTCCTGTGAAGATTAGAAATAAAAAGTCTGCATCGGCAGCTTGGCAGAATCTGATGGTAGGGCTTCTCACATTGAGAATCTAGAATTCTACAGCTGACCCAGAACAGCATTAAATGCTGCAAGTTAAAGAGAGTCCTGTTTGGGACCAGCCTAGTGGCTCAGGCAGTTGGAGCTCCATGCTCCTAACTCCGAAGGCTGCAGGTTCGATTCCCACATGGGCCAGTGGGCTCTCAACCACAAGGTTGCCGGTTCGACTCCTGCAAAGGATGGTGGGCTGCGCCCCCTGCAACTAGCAACGGCAACTGGACCTGGAGCTGAGCTGCGCCCTCCAGTACTAAGGTTGAAAGGACAACAACTTGACTTAGAAAAAGTCCCAGAAGTACACACCGTTTCCCAATAAAGTCCTGTTCCCCTTCCCCAATAAAATCTTAAAAAAAAAAAAAAAAAGAGTGTCAGTTTTACAAGGCTGACCCAAGTTCCAGTGCTGACCCAAGTCCAGACAAGCAGTTTGATTCTGGGTAAATTGACCTCTCCAAGCCTCAGCCCCTTCACCTATAAAATGGGACTAATAATTTCCACCTGCAGGGATGGCTGTGAGGCTTCACGCGATGGTCTGCTGCTCCTGTTACTATGACTGACAGGCCTCCCATCTTTGGTGTTCTCTGATTAAAATCCTAGGAAAGGAAAAGCCATAGGATCCAATGGAAAGAGCCTAGATCCAACTCACAGACCCTGCCTTGAGGGTCATGAGCACATGAGCTTGAGTTTACTTTTAAGGACTCTGGGGTCCTTATCTGTCTGGAGAGGGGCAGGATTAGACTAACCGTAAGATCTCTTCCTGTTCTAGGCTCTTGAATGTCATTGAAGTTCTAAGTAACAGTCCTTAGCCGCTCCTTTCAGGATTTAACAAGTCACCTGCTAGAAAGTTGTTTCTTTACCTAAAACCTATGGTTTCTACCCCAGGAGCCAAAGAGTCAGTGAGAACCTTAAAGGCAGGTCACCAACTTTTGCAGTCGTAGCCCTTAACACAGAGGCATGAAGTAAGACCTCGATAAATCCTTGTTGAGTGGGATGGATGGATGGATGGATGGATTCCAAGGGCCAGCAAAAATGGAGACTGCTTGTTCTCCACTGAGCAAAGTTTAATGCAAGGAGAAAATGCTATCAATTTAAAATCATAATGATATTTACTTTGTCATCTGAACTAAAACCAGAATATCAGATGAATAGTCACTGCCAGTCAAAAGGGTGCCTGACCCTGAAAGCCATCTTTGGGCTTTGCTAGAAGAGAGCATTTTGGTCTACAAGGAGTACATGTGTGGCCTAGGGGATACCACAGGCTGCAGAAGGAATGCATAAACCCCAAGAAGGACATGTCATTCAACCTTCCTAGCAGGGGTAGCCCAGAAGTACGTCAGCGTGAAAGGTAAAACACCAAGGCCTTCTCCTGTGGTTATGCATTATGGCTGCCCAAGAGTGCCCAGGTGAGGAGAGGTCTCAGATCCACCAGGGATCTGAGGCCAAGTCTACCCAGGAGCCCTGAAAGTTGACCTCAGCAGCAGATGCACGGTCTGCTGGGGACTTTAGTGATAAAAAAAATAATAACACACACACACACATATACGCTACACAGGTGTGCACGTACTGGGCATTGTGTTCCAGATGCTTTGTTAAATGCTTTCAATATTTTATTGTATTCGTTCTTAACTGTCCTGAGAGGGAGGTGCTATTATTTGAAAGCACAGGCACAGGAGCCAGACTGCCTGGGTTCAAATCCTAAGTGCCGCTTATAAGCTGGGTGACCTTGAACAGGGTTATTGAAGCTCTCTGGGCCTCAAGATTCTCATATGTAAAGTGGAAATAATTATAGTGACCGTCTCATACAGCTGTTGTGCGGTATAAATGAGTTCATAGGTGTGAAATGCTTAAAACAGCAGCTGGCACAAAGTCAGCCCTCAGTGTTAGCTATTCCGATCATTCCCATCTAATTGCCAGAGACTGGGGAAAGGTAAGTGGGTTGCCCCTGGCCTCACACCCGGTGAGAGGCCGGGACAGGATACAGACACAGGTATGACTCCATGGCACACATGACCTAATACAGCTGCTTCTAGCTCTGCAGCCCCCAACCCCCATCCCATTCACTCCACAACCCTCATCCATGGCAACGTGGCCTAGGCTACCAGGTGCTCAAAGGAAGATACTAAAAGAATGGGGGTTTTAACTTATTTGAACTCGGATTTGGCTGCTATACGGAGAAACAAAACAAAACAAAACCCATGTGTCTCGGTACAGGGCTCTGCCCCTCCCTCATCTAAGAGAAAACAGCCCTTATCAGAGGCAGGAGCACCTCTGCCTCTGGACCTTTTAAAAAGAGGTCTCATGTGCTCTCTTTCCTAGAAACCCTGAGAGAGAGGCACAGCCTGAATTGCCCAATAAATCCAACCTTTAGTCAAGGATATCTGAACACAGGAAAATGGCATGGTTGCTGGTGGAGAGGGAGAAACAACATGAGGGCCAAGCCAGCAAAAGAGCCTCAAGAGTGCAGATGACCCCTCTGCCCTGGGTTCTGCTCTGCTGCCTGGAAGGTTCTAGGAAGAGTCTGAGCCAGGAAAAACACATGCATCATAGAAACCAAACCATCTGTGATCCAGAATGATCTGGGAGTGAGACGCTTTGAAGCATCAAATCAAAATAACCTGTAGTCATGGTTAGTAAACACTATGGATATTTGCTATGTGCCAGGACCTGTTCAAAGCCCTTTAGAAATAATATCTCATTTACTCTTCCTATCAACAGCATGAGGTAAGCAGTGTTTATTAGCCTCATTTTACAGATGAGAAAACTGAAATACAGAAAATTCAAATAATTTTTCCCAAGGTCACACAAGCAGTCTAGCTTAAGGGCCCATAGTTTTTATCAGCGTTTTCAAAGCTTTTTGTCCAACCCACACCGGAAACACATTCCACACCAGGATCGATGCTACATCACACATTTATACATAATTGAAACAAAGTTCTTAAACAGAATAATATTCACCATTACCATGTGCAATGCACTCCGATGTTTTCTATCCTGTTCCATCCCATTTAAAAAAATACATCATTCAATTAATATGTATGGAACACCTAATACATGTTAGACGTTCTAGGCTTTGGGGCTAAGTCAGTGGATGAAACAGACAAAAATCCTTACCCTCTGGGAGCTTGCATTTTACCGGAGAAAAAGATGAATACGATCCACGTGCAAAATTGTACCATCTGAGATGGTAATTTGGTGAGTGAGGAGAAAAAGAAAGCAGGGACGGCCAAGGGTGACCAAGGAAGGCCTGACCATGCTTTCATTCCTCACCTCACTGATTTCCGTGGGCTGTTACTCACAGTGTGAAAACACCTGCCCTTAATCCTTCCACTCTAGTGACTCTCTGTATGTCTTCCTAGATTGTGAGCCCATGTGCACTTGGATGTGACCACGTGCACATGTGTGCACATGTATAGGAGTGTGTGGAGGTGTGGGCATACATGTATGCATGTGCATATCCACCCCCATTCACTTCCTTACTGGAGACGTTTTGGAGACAGGAGGCAGGATACCCATATGCAGCTCTGCAGGGGTTCCCTACCAAGCTTGCCCTGCAAAGAGGTCCTGGAATGGGGCTGGAGATACAGCCTGGGCACCCCTAGCCAAAGCCACGAGTGCCAAACATGTGCCTTGGCTGGAGTCTGCCGTCCAGAAGAAGGAGAATCTTTATCATTGATCCACCCAGAGAGGGCACCTTTTGTAAATTGTTAGGCCAGAGGGAACAGAGTTCCTCATTGACATCAGGATGCTCTATGTGCTAGAGTACCCTTAGGAAGAGAGGAGATAGCTCACACAAATAAGTCACTCCCTGGGGAAACTCCAGTGCATTGGGCACACCTGGCAAGGTGATTGGTGTGGGTCTGAGGGGAGATGGGATTGGAGCCAGCTCCGAAGCACCTCTGGGCCACTTGGGCAGCCTCCATTTGGAACTTGGCACTAGAGTGAAATCTTCAGACTCTTCCTTTAAGTTAAAGGGGCACATAAAAAATGTTACTAGCATGAGTGGCAAAAGCATGAGCTATGGGAAATGCAGCCAATTTCTGCTAATGAATAAGCGTAATTGATCACAACAAATGACTGGATGGATCTTCCAAATGTGCTTTTAGCAAAGCAGACAGTTTTTCATTCAAATGCAAACTTATCCAGCTAAGATCTAATAATGGAGATTTTGGAACAATCCCAGCATCAGTGATTTCTTTTCTTTTCTTTTCTTTTCTTTTTTTCACTTAGCAGGAAAGCATCTGAAGTTCCTGGTCACAGCTTGAACTACCCAGACGCCAAGTTGTGCTTTCCCTATAGCTGAGGAGACTGTGACTGTCCCTCGGGCAGCAAAGGGGGCAGTCACAGGTCACCTCACACGGCTGTCCTTTCCTCCTCAGCCCCATTCCCACGCCCTGATCTATGAGGAGCTGGGTGGGTGGGAGACAGTCAGTTCCGTGCAATCATCCACTTGTTCAAGAAATATTTATTGAGCACTTATTACTATGTGTAAGGGGATTCAAAGATGACTAAGACCAGGTCCTGTCCTGGGAAGAGAGGGCAGATGTGAAGGGAAACAACAAAGGACTGGAAGTCCCAGTAGAGGTCTCAGCTCTCTCCAACCAAGCACCAAATCGTTCTGAGCTTCGGTTAACTCCTTTATCAAATAAAGGCACTGCATGAGACATGATATCTAGACACTAGGCCAGCTTGAAGACTCTATGATTCTAAGCCTTCTCTTCCCACTCAGGCTCCTAGGCTCCTAGGAAGCTGACAGATCAAGCGCAGCCTTGTAGGAAGGGGGCCAGTCAACAAAGGCAGGGGGCCATGAGGAAAAGGTACATTTTCCCAAAGGAGAGCCTGTTTCAATTTGGCCCAAACACCAAAACAGGCTGGAGTAAAGGAGAGATAAATTCAGAAAATTAAGTGGAAGGTTTAGACTTCCATATGGAGGAATCCAGGGGAAATGGGAACCACTGGAGTTCGTGCAGAGGATACTAGCGGGTGTCAGTGCAGGGGCATGGGGCGGGCCCAAAGGAATCTGGGGGGACCTGTGGAGGATGGGTTGAAAGGGGCCAGAACGGATAATGTTGCAATAGTCAGAGCAGAAAGGCTGAGGCCTCAGCAAAAGATTCCTCCCACGGTCTAGCCAAGCGCATCATTCCATCACCCTCCAGCCATCGCTATAATGCGTGTTTTCATAAACTCGCCTAAGCTGAAATCTTTAAGGTTGCACTCTCTTTTCTTAAGTTCCACCAGTGGCTTCAAGGTAAACACATAAATCGTATCTCCCTTCAAAGGAGAAGCCTGAAGTTAAACAGGACCAACAAGGTGTGCCAGGGATGGGGTGCAGGAAGCGGCCAGCACCCCTGGGGAAGCCCCCCCCCCCCAAGGAAGCGCGAGACGATCCAGCGAGAGGTGAGCCTACCTGCAGAGCAGCCGTCTTCGTGGTCCGAACTGTTGTGGCTGCAGTCACTGCTCCTCTCCGGCGAGCTATGGCTGGGTGAGTCTCGCTCCGGCACCCACAGGAACCTCTTGCGCCGCCACCGGGGGAGGTGCTCGCGGGCCCCGCGCCGTGGGGGCTCGTCCACCGCTAGGGGCGAGCCCCTCCCGTCCTTGGCCTCCGACTCCAGCTGCTCCAGGTCGCGGCTCTGGCGCTGCTGCCGCCGGCCCCCCGGGATCAGGTGCATCCAGCGAGGGGGGCTGGACGCCCGCGCCGGCTTTTCGGCCTCCTCGCGGGTCCCGAGCCGGCAGGGGGCCACGAGCAAGTGGCCTAGGACAAATTTCTCGTTCAAATCCACCATCTCGAAGTCGTGGTCACTGCTGTCGCCCCCATCGTCGGCCCCCGCGGCGTCCAGCTCGCCCTCCTCCGAGCCCCGCCCCTCGCGGGTCCCAGAGGATCGCTCCTCTCCCGGGGCGCTGGGAATTGTGCCATCGTGACCGGGGGGCTCGCAGTCTGCCCGGGGCCTGAAGAGGAGGCGAGGCTGCAGCAGCTGCTGGTGGATGGCGGCGGTCAAGGTGCGCACGGCGCCCCCGGCCCCCGCCGCCCCGGGCCAGGCGGGAAGGTCCAGGCACACGAACGGAGGCGTCTCGGCCTGGGCGGCCACCTCCGGGTCTAGACGCGCGAGACCCAGGGGGTCTTCGCCGCCGCGCGCCGAGCCTTTCTCCTCCGGCGGTGGCTGCGCCTGCCCCGGCGCGACGGGCGCCGGCTCCTCCGCGGAAGCTCCCCCGCTGCCGCCGTCTGCGCCCTCCAGGGGCCCGCAGCCGAGCTCCGGCTTCTCCCCGGCCAGGGCTGCCTGCAGGTAGAAGACTTTAAACTTCTCCTCTGCCAACACCTGTTGCAGCCGCTTCAGGTTCAGTTTGCAGCGCTCCAGCTCCCGCTGCATGTCGAGCACTGAGTCCAGCCGCATGGCTGGCGCCGCCTCCCCGGGGAACTCGGCCTGCCAGTGGCGCTCGAAGTCCTGGGGGTCCCACATGCCGGGCGCCCCTTGCGGCTCTCCGGGGCCCAGCTCCTCCGCGCGCAGCGGGCTGGGGTCGCGCCGGGCTCGCTCCCGGGAGCCCGCCCTGGCGCCGTAGCCTGCCCTTCCCTGCAGCCCCAGCAAAGAATGAGAGAAAAAAATAAAGTTTTTCCCCTTCCGCCCTCGTGCGGTTTTTTTTTTTTCCCCTTCTTGTTCTGGGTTTCGCCTCCCTGACGTAAGCTGCTACCCGCGGCGGAGGCAGGCGTCTGGTGGCCCGTGGTCCGCCCCGGGCAGAACGCGCCGAGCCGGCCGGGTCCGCAGCCCCCACTCCCGGGCCGGGTGCCCCGCGGGCTCCCGCGTCTGTAGAGCCGCGGCGGGGGCGGAGCCTCGGTGGCGCCGGGCCAGGCCCTGCCGGCGGGCCCCGGAGCTGCGCTGGCGGCGGGGAGGCTGGGAGAGAGCGCGCGGGGCGGGCCTGCGAGCGGTGCACCCAGAGGCGCGGTGGGCCCGGCTCGCGCCTTCCCGGCCACCCCGGCTGCGCAGCTCCCGCCGCGGCGCGGGCTCCCTGCACCCGAGCGCGGGACTGCGCGGCCCCGAGCGGCCCAGGTGAGGGAGCGCGCAGGGGCTCGTGGGCCACGGGCCAAGCTTCCTCCACCCGGCGCTCCAAGGCCTTCCCTACGCAGGGTCAGGGCGGCGCCGGGGACCCAGAAGGAAAGGTGGGGCCAAGGCGATGTGGCGCGGCGGCGAGGGCAAGTGTGCAAGAGGGTGGTCGGCTGACCCTCAGGGTTGTCATTCGCCAGCATTTATTGAGCACCTTGAGCTAACTTGATCAAAATCACGGAGCTGTTTAATCCAAAGATGAGGATAAAACTTTGGATTTTCTGAGTCCCTTGAAAGCCTTCTCTCCAGTGCTCACTAGAGCTTTTCAGGGAAAAAATGGGCAATTGGACATAGCCAAATGGCTATGTACTCCCGTGTGACTGAGTTGAAACATGACAATAGGGGCCTTAGACACTTGCGTGTCTAAGAGGACCCTCCAGTCCACCTCCTCTTCGTGGCCTCAGCAATTCTACGGAGCAAAGAAAGAAGGAGCTGGGTACAGGCACCTGCGCTGGCCCTCGGGGTGGGGTGAATGGGGGACTCCCGCTTCGCCCTCCACTCCATACCTGGTTGCATCACACTTTTCCAGGGTATTTATTGGGTGAGGTCCTACTGTCTGCAGAGAGAGGTCCTGATAAATTGGCTTGTGCTAGCCGCAAGGGGGAGACCTTATCTTTGATTCACATTTCCTTCATTTTAACGATGAGGAAATTGATACTTTAAGAAACTAAGTGACTAGGCAGCTGGAAATTCTTCCTATCCTCAGTGCCCTTTGGAGACTGACGCTAAACCCCACCACCTTTTCTCTCCACCTCCCTGCCACTCGCCTGTCACCTGAACCGTCTGAACAGACTATCCTGCTCCAGTTTGCTTTTCAATCCCTTTCAATCAATCCCTCAAGGCTGGATATTGGGAAGCTACCAGGAAGATAGTTCTTAACCACAAATGAGATCATGCCATGCTTTTGCTCAAAATCCTTCAGTGACTCCTGGTCACCTACAGATGGAGTCCAGATTCCTCTGCGTGACAGAGGAGGTCCTCCCACATTTGGTCTCAACCATCTTCTCTGCCTTCCTTCTGTACTTTAGCCTTACCAACTCTATGCTGTCCCCAAAGATGGCTCAATTGATGGGTGTCTTTTCCTCTTCCTTGGAACTCCTGTCCCTGTGCATGGACACAACTCCCTGCTGTCTGGGGTTCTCCAGCCCTCTTTTAAGACCCAGCTAAAGCATCCCCACCTTTCTGGCCCCCTCCCTCTTCTTCGTGTCACCATTCCATTTTGTACGTGTCTTTATCTTTGCTCTTGTTCCATTTTCTTATAATTATTAGTGACATCTTTTGTTTCCCCTACTTTCAGAATCCCTCAAGGGCAGAGATCGTGTCTTCCATTTCTGTATTCCTGACGCTTCTGGAAGAATGTGGTAGGTAAATGTTGTTGAATGAAGGAAATGAAAAAATGTATGGATGGACAAACAGATGAAGGAATTCCCCATCCTGCGGTTCCTGCTTGGCTTCTCCAGCTGTGAATGACTCCAGACTGGGGGCAGATTTGCTTCCCACAGCGGCTTTTCAATTCCAGATTTTCTTTCTTTGACAAAGTGTGTGTTTACTCATTTTCCCAGTATCCCTTCTTCCTTTTTTAATTTGGTGTGCCACTGGCATGACTCATCACAGTGTTTTGTCTTTTCGCCTGACTGCTATGGGGGGAGTGGATATGTTTTCAAATACATTAATTGAGTATTCCCCAGTTTGTGTGAATTCTCAATTGTTTACCTAGTTCCTCAAGTGTTCCCTCCCACCTTACCTTCATATGTCGAAGAGACTGTCCCTACCTTACCAGAGGCCACCACAATCTCCTTTGTCCCCTGGGAAGGACTGAGGAGCTCCCAGTGCCTACAGCAGCCAGTGCAGGGTATTCCATTAGACGAAGTCCATAAGCATCTTGGACTCTGTTACGATCTCAGAATGAGAAGGGCAGGGATGGATGACCCCAGTCAACAATAGCATATTGATTGGAAGATGTTTCAATATGTATATTTAAATGCACAAAGAAAAAAAAACTTGTAAGTTACTACAAGCATCAATTTCTGAATTTATAAGTTCCCTGAGAAGACAGTTTCAACTCTGTCCTTTAATTAAAGCAGCAGTATGATTCCCCTTTGGTCCAAGGAAGTTGTTACCAATACCACTAATTTTTTCCACGAGGACCAATATAGCTGGAAACGCCAGCATACATCTTCTATAAACAGATCCCAAGAGCAAACTTCATTGTATGTAGCTGGTAGATGGTTCGGTTTATTACTTGGCTATGGGTCATCATGAGGGCAGAGGCAGAGTGGCTGACATTTATTGAGTCCACACTTCTAGATGTCGTACATTTTTTATTGCATCTAATTCCTCACAACAACCCTGTAAAGAAGGTATTATTGTTGTCACTTCAGAGAGAGAGAGAGAGAGAAATGAAAATCAAAGAGGTCAAAGGTCACACAGTCAATCTGCTGGATTCTAAAGTCCAGTAGCTTTGTAAGGACTTGGCCCAGGCACGTCTGTCATTAGCATTTATTCATTCAATAAATATCTGTTGAGCACCTACTAGGTGCCAGGGCCTGGAAAATAAAGTTTCAACTTTGTAACCTGGCATATCAGAATCTTCACAATGGGTCCTCTCACCTCAGCCTACTTTTCCAACCTCATTTACTGAATTTCTTCTCTTGGTGGCACCCATTCAGCCCCCTGCTCTGAGTCACCCTCTGAGCAGATGCATTTTATGTCCCATGCCATCTTGAATTTCTGCTGCTGCTGCTGCTGCTGTGGACAGTTTCCATGGGTTGCCGGGGTCTCACATCAAGTGCCAACCCCTACTACTCTCCACTTTTCTGCCCTAGGATTTTTCTCAGTCACAAAGCTCTCAAGGGCATCCCAGGTGAAAGTTTCTATGGGGGAAGTTAACATCCTCTGAGCATTTCATGGCCAGTGAAATTGGGAGCTGGTTAATAAGTGCCCCAGGCGCCTGTCTTTGAAGGGCATTTCTGATGCTCAGTGGTCTCCAACAAGAATGAGCCCAGTTATTCACACTGGTAACCAATCCAAAATGAGCTCTCAATTGGCGTTCCCTGCTTGTCTGTCTCCCTTTCCCTCTCCCTCACTCCTGCTTCCGGGGACAATATCCTGACTAAATTATGTACAGCAGATCCTTGTGTCCGTTCCGGCTTTCCTCCTCCGGCTCCTTCCACCAAGACACCCTCCAGCCTCCCTGTGCCCTCTTTGATACAGCCACACAAGGTGCTTCAGCATTCTTCCTGTTACCCCTTGGTCTCTTATGTCTTCCTTTGCCATGCTATTTCCTCCTTTACCTGGTCCTTTTTGCCTGTCCAAGCCTCTCTAGCCTATGACTTGCTCTGTAAAGCCTTCCCTTCCCCAAGTCCAGATACGCATGCTTATCTACAGAGGGATTTGCCTTGGTCTCAGCACTGGTCATACCACACTATAATTCCACGGCTTTTTTGAGGAAATCCTGGCTCCAGCCAGCTGGCATCTCTTATTCCTCCAACTGCCACAGCCCCTAACATGGTGCCAACAGAGTCAGTGCCTAGTATGTGTCTACTGAGTGAATGAAGGAATGAAGGAATGAATGGTGAATAAGTGAATGATTATACTCTACCTGGACTCTTTAGGCCTTAACTGCATGCCATTTTAAAGTAGGACCACCCTTACCCAAAGGAAGAGTGGAAAGACATCTCTGAGGTGATGCTGCCAGGAGCTCTGCTTTTTAAAAAATTCCTTTAAATTAACAAGCAGCCTCTATGGAAACACAAATTTTAACTATCAATCATTCACACTTCAGTGTGAACTGCCTTCTCCCTGGCTTTCTTCAGGGTTATCTGAAAGGGCTGGGAGTTTGGACTAGAATGGAGAATGGAAACAGTGCAGCCAGAAGAAGGAGCATAGCCCGGAAAGGACTGGGCAATGGTGGGACCTGCAAATTTGAGTGCTGAAGGTGTGAACACAGAAAAAGAGGTCTCTTCCTTTGAGTACCTTTTCCACTAGGCTTGCTTCTTCGAATGCAAAAGTTCTCCTGACTACAAATTAGAATAACCTGGGAGTTATTAAAACTGTCCAGTCTTGAACTTCCTCTAATACCAATTCATTCTGAATCTTAGGAATGGGACCTCACATCAATATTTTATTAATTTTTGGCTTCATTGAGATACAATACAATAAATCCAGTGGTTTTTAATATGCAGTTGGATAAATTTTGGTAATTGCAAACAGTCATGTAATCGCCTCAATAAACAAGATATAAAATAGCTCCATCACCCTAAAAAGTTCCCTCCTGCCCTTTTTTGCAGTCCATACCTTTTCCTGACTCCCAGTCTCAAGCAACCGTAGTTTCCTATAATTTCTGTCACTGTAGTTTCGCCTCTTCTAGAATTTTATATGACTGACTGTAGTCTTTGGTATTTGACTGAGTGCTGAAACTTAGCATAATGTTTTTGAGTTTCATCTATGTTATGTGTATTTATATTTCCTTCCTTCCCATCCCCGTACCCCCAAAGTCAAGGATAGGCCTTTTAATGTACGTTATCACTTTTATCCCTCATCATAGTTCTGTGACAGAAGTATTATCATCGTGCAGATAAATAAATTATGGTTTGATGAGAATATGAGAATTGGTAAAGATTACATAATTCTTTTTATTGCTGAGTAGCATTCCATACTATGAATATACTCCTATTATTTATCCATTCTCCAGTTGATGGACATTTGGGTCGTCTTTGTGTGGACTACGTTTTCATTTCATTACACCATTTTAGAGGGTATGTAATGGTATCTCATTGTGGCTTTAATTTGCATTTCCCTGATGACTAGTGGTGTGTAACATCTTTCCAGGTGCTTATTGGCCATTTGTATATCTTCTTTGTGAAGTGTCTGTACAAATCTTTTGTTCATTTTTATTGGGTGTTTTCCTTATAATTGAGTTGAATAGCTCTTTATATTCTTTATGCAAGCCTTTTGTCAGATACGTGTTGTGTAAATAATTTCCTTCTAGTCTGTGGCTTGCCTTTTCATTTTCTTATCTGTAGCTTTTGAACAGTGAACATTTTTTATTTTGCTGAAGTCCATTTTGTTAAGCTTTTAATAGTTTTTGTGTTCTGTTTAAGAAATCTTTCCCTCACCCAATGCCACAACGATTTCTCCTATGTTCTTTGCTAGACATTTGATAGTTTTTTTCCATGTGGGTATCCAGTTGTTGAAGCACTAAATTACTTTGGCAGCTTTATGAAAAATGCAACTAACTATGTAAGTGTGAATCCATTTCTAGATCCTATTCCGTTCCATTGATGCATATGTCGGTGCTCATGGCAATACCACTTGTCTCGATTACCATAGTTTTATAGGTCTGAGAGCATGTAAGTCCTCTAACAGTCCTTTTTAAAAAATTATTTTGGTAATTCCCAGGTCCCTCGCCTTTGACATAAATGTTAAAATCAGCCTGCCAATTTTCCAGAAAAGCCTGTTTGGATTTTGATTGAGATTTCTTTGAATGTGCAGATAGATTTGGGGACAATCGCCATGGTAACAATATTAAGTCTTTCAAACTACAAACACGGAATCTCCCCATTTATTAAGGTCTTCTCTGATTTCCCTTAGCAAAGCTTCACGTTTTCAGTGTATGTATTTGTACATCTTTTGCTCAATTTCTAAGAATTTTATTTTTCTTGATGCTACTGTAAACGGAGTTGTTTCAAACTTCAGTTTTCAATTGTTCATTGCTGGTGTATAAGATTACAGTCGGTTTTTGTATATTGACCTTGTATCCTGAGACCTCACTACACTTAGTAGTTCTAGTAGCTCTAGTGTAGATTCATTATTCATTTTGTTTTGATTTCTTTTTAACTTTTATTTATTTTAAGTGTGTTTTTCCAGGATCCGTCAGCTCCAAGTCAAGTAGTTGTTTCAGTCTAGGTGTGGAGGGCGCAGCTCGCACTGGCCCAGGCGGGGATCAAAACAGCAACCTTGGTGTTACAAACATTGTGCTCTAACCAACTGAGCTAACAGGCCGCCCCTTGTTTTGATTTTTTATTGAGATAAAATTCCCATGCCATAAATCTTGCCACTTTAAAGTGTACAATTCAGTGGTTTTTAGTATATTTTCTCACTTGTATAACCATCACCCTTATTTATTTCCAGAATAATTTTATCACCCCCAAAAGTAATTCATACCCATTATCAGTCTCTCCCCATTTTCCCCCAGCCCACTAGCCCTAGGAAACCACTAATCAACTTTCTGTCTCTATGGATTTGCCTCTTCTGGACCTTTACTATAAATGAATTATACAGTACGCAGCCCTTTGCTTTTGACTTCTTTCACTTAATAATGTTCTCCAGGTTCATCTGTGTTGTAGCATGTATCAATATTTCATTCCTTTGTATGGCTGAATAATATTTTATTGTATGGATATGCTACATTTTGTTTATTCATTCATCAGTTGATGGTCATTTGAGTTGGTTTTACTTTTTGGCTATTATGAATAATTCTGTTATGAATAGTCAAGTACAAGTTTTTGCATGGGCATGTTTTCAATTCTCTCTGGTATTTCCTAGAAATGGATCAGATGAACTCTATGTTTAACTTATTGAGGAACTGCCAAACAGTTTCCTGAAGTGGCTGACTCATTTTACATTCCCACCTGCAAGCTATGAAGCTTCTAAATTTCCCCACATTCTCACCAATACTTATTATTTTTTCAATCATAGCCATTCTACTGCATATCAAATGGTATCTCATTGTGGCTTTGATGTATTTATATTTTCCTAATGATTAACGATGTTGAACATCTTTTTGTGTGCTTATTGGCTATTTGTATATCTTCTTTGGAGAAATGTCTATTCAAATCTCTTGCTCATTTTCAGTTGGATTATTTGTCTTTTAATTGTTAAGTTGTAAGAGTTCTTTATATACTCTGGATACTAGGCCCTTATCAGATATATGATTTTTAAATATTTCTTACATCCTGTAGGTTGTCTTTCCACTTTCTTGATAGTGTTCTTTGATGCACAGAAATTTAGAATTTTGATGAAGTCCAGTTTATCTACCTTTAACCTGGTTGCTTCTGCTTTTGGTGTCATATCTAAGAAATCATTGTCTAACCTAAGATCATGAAGATTCACTCCGATGTTTTCTTCTAAGAGTTATATAGTTTTAGCTCTTGTATTTAGGTCTTTGATCCATTTTGAGTTAATTTTTGTACATGGAGTAAGAAAAACGTCCAACTTCATTCTTTTTTTCCTTCAGATTTAATGAGACATAAGTGATATATAACATTCTATAAGTTTAAAGTATACAACATGATGAGTTGATACACGTATATATTCAGAAATCATTACCACAATAGGGTTCGTTAACACACCCATCATTTTACATAGTTACCACTTTTTTCTTGGTGAGAACATTTAAATGGTGTTGGGAAAACTGCATCATCACATGCATAAAAATGAAACTGGATGTCTATCTTACACTACTCACAAAAGTTAAATGGATTAAAAGCTTACACGTAAGACCTGAAACCATAAAACTCCTGGAAGAAAATAGGGATAAAACTCCTTGACACTTGTCTTGGCAACAGTTTTTTGGATATGATACGAAAAGCACAAGCAACAAAAGCAAACATAAATAAGTGGGAATACATCAGACTAAAAAGCTTCTGCACCCAAAAGAAAAAACCAACAAAATGAGAAGGTCATCTACGGAATGGAAGAAAATATTTGCAAACCACATATCTGATAAGGGGTTAATATCCAAAATATATGAGAACCTCATACAACTCAATAGCAACACAACAAATATCCAATAAAAAATGGGCAGAGGACCATATCTTCCAAAGAAGATATTTGAATGACCAGTAGGTATATGAAAAGGTTCTCACTAAGCATCAGGGAAATGCAAATCAAAACCAAAATGAAACATCACCTCGTACCTGTTAGAATGTGTATTATCAAAAAGATAAGAGATAAAAAATATTGGTAAGATGTAGAGAAAAGGGAACCCTTGTGCACTGTTGGTAGGAATGTAAATTGGTACAGCCACGATGGAAAACAGTATCAATATTCATCAAAAACTAAAAATAGAACTACCATATGATCCAGTGATCCCACTTCTGGGTATATATCCAAAGGAAATGGAAATACTATCTTGAAGAGATACCTGCATTTCCCCCATTGAGTATTCTTGGCTCTCTTGTCAAATATTAGTTGACCTGTCTGCAACAGTTTATTTCTGGGTTCTCAATTCTCTTCCATTGGTCTATGTGTCTATTTCTACACTGGTACCATACTGCTTTGATTACCATAGCTTTGTAATATAGTCTGAAATCAGGAAGTATGATGCTTTCAGATTTGTTCTTTTTCAAGATTGCTTTGGCTAATTGGGGTCAGTTTCTAACTGACTAACAACTACACTAACAACAACATATCGGATCCTTTTACACTCCATGGATCCATTGTGTCACGCCACGTGACAATCACTTTTGAAGGGAATTTCTGCTCAGATAGTGTCTGCAGCTGTATTTTGTTCTCTTCCCTCAGCTTTATAACCGGAACAGCCAGTTGGAAGAGATGCATACTACAAAGTATGGGGGAGGGGCATGGAGCTTCCATGTCTCTCGCCCCACCCCTCATCCCTGCCTTTGTCATAATTTATTTGTTAAAGAAATTAGATGGTTAGTCCTGTAGAGTCTCCCACAGTCTGTATTTTGTTGATTCTAACTTTATGGTATGTGGTATCTTTTGCCATGTCCTTCCTGTGAATTGGTGGTTAGATTTAAAGGCTTGATCAGCTTTAATTGGGGGAGGAGGTAAGGTTGCTTCACAGGTAGAGTTTTGTTCTTCCCTCAGAAGGTACATCATACCATCATGTCTAGCCATGTATCTTCTTGTGGTGTTAAGTAGCCATTGATGATAATTGCAAATGATGTTATGCCATCATTCCTTCTTCGTTTAGTAGCTGGCAAATGTCTATAAAGAGAAACTTCCCCTCATCAACTATTTGGTTGCCCAGAAGTACAGTTCGTAAAGGCATCACATGATAGATGCGCGATTCTTTACCTTTATCTCCAATTTTTTAAAGTAATGAGTCCTTGAAAGGTAACCAATGAGGTTTTCTTTTGCTTTGAGTTATTTTTAGTATAATGATAATTTCAGGAATTTAAACATATTTATGCATTTTGTTCCACTGTAATTATTACCTTTGTTCCATCTTTAGCCAGTGGGAACCTCTTCAAGTTGCTTTTCAAAGTCTTTCGACATCAATGCAGTGGTCTTTGATAGCTTTCCTGCTCTTTTGTTTGACAAGATGTTCCAGATTTATCTTGTATATTTCCTGTCCGGGAAATAAAATTAGATATTTTCCCAAAGAGCCCTGGTTCCTTGTAGTGGGAAATGGCATTTAGACACCTCAATCAGGATAGTAGAGGTTTTTATTTCTATTGAGTTGGTCATTATTTAAATGTCTTTTTAGTAGAAAAAGCTAGAAAATATATACATTAGTCATGACATAGTTTAAATATATATTTAATATTCTTTGACAAATTTTTTACTTAATCTCATAGATCTCACTATCTCCTTCTTTTTCTCCTCAAAAAAAAGAGTTCCTGTTCTCAAAAATACTAATTTGATTACTCATACAATAGCCTCATGGATTTTGTCATTAATTTGCATGTCATCTGTGCCCAGAGACCGTGCCAATCCTCTCTGTGTCATTCTAAATTTAGTATATGTGCTACCAACGTGAGAACAAACTTTATAATCTTTACCAATCTGAAAGGTGAAAAATTGTATCTTTTTTTTTTTTTTTTTTTTTTACGGAGCCAACTTCTTTTATATGTATTATATTTTCATTAATAAATAGGTTTTCTTTATCTCATTCTAGTTTTATTTTGCATTTCTTTGGTAATTAATAAGGCTGAGGGTATGTCTTTTTATTTTAGGCAAGTTACTGGTTTAAGCCTTTCCTCCCAAATTGTAGGTATTCTCCACAACAGCATTTCCCAACTTCAGTCATCTGCATAGTATGTTTTTTCCTAATCAACAAATCACCCATGCTATTATTTACTGAATATATTTTTAGTTACTAAGCCCCCTCCTAGACAGTCCTATACAAGTGTAGTAAATATAAATGGATTTGGTGTCTACAAGGTCAGACATTTAAGTTCGCGAACTTACCCTAGAAAAATTGCTACATACCTCACTGCTGAATATCACTACAGTCACCTTCGAAGTACTCCCCTCGGGAAGCTATGCACCGATGCCAGCGCCTAGTCCACCCTTCAAAGCAATTTTGGAACTTTCTTTTTGGAATGGCCATCAGAGCTGTCATCGTATTACCCTTGATGTCCTCAATATCATCAAAATGTCTTCAATATTTCCTTTGTCTTCGGGTAAAGAAAGAAGTCACTGGGGCCCAGATCAGGTGAGTAGGGAGGGTGTTCCAATACAGTTATTTGTTTACTGGCTAAAAACTCCCTCACAGACAGTGCCCTATGAGCTGGTTCATTGTCGTGATGCAAGAGCCATGAATTGTTGGCGAAAAGTTCAGGTCGTCTAACTTTTTCACGCAGCCTTTTCAGCACTTCCAAATAGTATGTTTGGTTAACTGTCGGTCCAGTTGGTACAAATTCAAAATGAATAATCCCTCTGATATCAAAACAAGGTTAGCAACATCGTTGCAACAAGTTCACAAACTTAATTGTCAGAACTTAAGTAGTTACATACTTCCCTAGTACACAGTTACATAAATACATTACTCTTAAAGTAAAAAAATGGGCACCTCCTGAAAACATCTCACGTATCACCCGCCTGTGGCGTGAGTACCACGCTCTGGGAGCCACTGCCCTGCAGGTTTTGACATTCTGTGACTGGAATGGAATGAGAGATGTCAGTCATTGCCCCCCATGTCAACGTATCTTTCAGAAGAAAAAGATGTGAGGAAAGCCAGATCAAACACCTGCCCTCACTTGGTGCTACAGGCAGCTGTACCTGACAATGATGGACTTTACCATTTGATACGGAGAAAAGGAGGAAGAGGAACTGGGACTGGATTTGCATAGCTGCTGTGAGCCAGCTGGGTGTCTTGGGGAAATGCATGGCCACACTAGATTTCAATTCCTCATCCGTAAAACAGGGAAGTTGGAGTAAATGATTTGCAGTCCCTTCCAGGTTTCAAGGCATGGTGTGTAACTCTTCCATTTTTGTGCAGAGTTCCTAGTTTAGAAGTAAGAACAGTGGTTCCTTACAGCCATTTCTTTTCTCCCATTTGGGTTCCCGGGTCAGGACTGGTGGTGGGTGGTCCCAGTCCATGCCAGCAAGATTCTTTCTGGTGTCACTGACAGAAAAGTCACACCCAAGGAGCTGCAGTAACCAGCTCCTAAACTGAAGAGTTAAAGCAGCCACGCCCAGATCCTGGAGGAGCCGAGGTTAGCACAGTGCAAACTGTGATAGTCACAAAAGGGACTTGCCTTCAGAGCAGGGGCACAGCCCAGCAGGAAAGGGCATGGTGAAGTCTAGGAGAGGAGATTCACTGAACCCTGAAGCCCACGGCATGTCCAGCCCAGGAGGGTCCAGATCGGTGAAGACCAGGAATGTGCAAATGTGCGAGTGCTTGTGTGTGTGTGTGTGTGTGTGTGTGTGTGTGTGTGTCTTCTAGAGAAACAATAAAGCACAGTGATTACGAACCAGGCAACCTGAACTTGACTATCACCCTTGCCCCTTGCTAGCTACATAACCTTGGACAAATCACTTAACGACGTGTGCCTCAGTTTCCTCATCTGTAAAATAAGGATTATAGCATTACCAACTTCATAAGATAGTCAGAAGGATTAAAAGAGTTAACCCATGAAAAACAGAGTCGTCATAAGCAACAGTTTGTGTGGTGTCTAACAGAGAGAGGAAGAAAAGAAAGGAGGGAAGGTGAAAGAGCAGGTTCATCAAAGCTGTTTCTCCAGTTAGGTGGGCTGCTGGGGATGGGAGTGGTTTCCAGCCCTGAGTTCTGGGAAGAAAATGGGATACTCAGAGGTGAGCTTTACTCACAGAGCAAAGGCTACTCCCTCCGCTCCCCCAAACCCAAACAAACAAAAAACTGCCCAGAGGTATTGTGTTACTCAGGGCCAAGAACAGACGGAGGCCCCTGGTCTCACCTGACAAGGTATGTCTTGCTAAGAAAAACAACACATTGTTCAGTGGCATGTATACCTCCTGTTATCTGTTTGAAGAAGCCAAGTTACTAGCGATGGTATCTTCTATGGAGACTGACATGCAGCTCAGAAGAGGGCGAACTGCACTTAATCTGCAGGGATAGTCTGAGTTACCATGGGTTGAGTCACCTAGAATAGCAACAGATAGATCTGTGGAGCATGTCATTTGCTCAGACAGTTACGTGTGCAGAGAAACCCATAAATTGCCCTGGTCAGTGGGTATTCTAAATGGTCAGTGCTGGGGCCACCGGATCATCCCACAATCAAGCAGTGCTCATGACCCCAGCGTGAAGAATCCCTTCCAGAGGCCATGCCCACTGAAAATGCTGCCCCAAAGGAAGTAGTTTCTTCTTCACACTAGGACAGAACTGGACACCTATTGTAATATTTCCTTTTTTTTTTTGTACTAAAAAAAAAACTCTAGTAATTTCCTTGAAGCAGTGTGTGTGTGTGTGTGTGTGTGTGTGTGTTGTGTGTGTGATATGTTACGGGAGACAACCTTCCTTTTGGCCCCTTTACCCAAATGCTGGGGGAGGTTTGAATCCTGCACGAACTTCAACTATTTCAACTGGGAGTTTTCCCTGCTGCAGGGCACTCTCCTCAGGGACTGGCTGCCACCCTTGGAATGAAGAGTCACATGACCATAGGGTCAGCGTGAAAGGCTCAAAGGGCAACATGAAGTTCTTTTATAACTTTCTAATATTTCCCCTTCCTGCTGAGTCACGTCTGACTTCCTTATACCAGCTCATGCCTTATGTTCTACGCCAAGAGGCAGCAAGCTTATTCTCTAAAGGGCCAGAGAGTAAATATTTTAGGATGTGTGGGCTATATAGTCTCCGTCTGCACCTCTCAAGACTCCTCTGGTAGCTGGAAAATAGGTAGCTAGAAAACAGCTACAGATAATATATAAATGAAGGAGCATAGTTGTGTTTCAATAAAGCTTTATTTATAAAAGCAGGAGCCGGACTTGGCCCATTGGCCAGGAGGTTGTCAATCTCTTGTTCTATTTATAGAGAAGGGCGGTGGGATGGGGTCGGGAGAGCTGACATTTGTAAGGTGTATATTACATTTCAGGCACTGGGCTAGCACCTTTGATACACAGTATTTCATTTAATCCTCACAAAATTCACTGTATGGAAGCTACAATCAATATTCTTATCTTATAGCTGAGGAAACTGAGGGTCAGATATACTAAGTGTCTCGACTGAGGTTGGTCAGTGGATGCTGGCAGGATCTGAACTCAGGTATGTGAAATTCCAAAGGCTGTGCTCTTTCTACGGAAACAAGAACCTGTGGAATGCTAGAGCTAGACGGGCATCATAGCTCACCAAATCCGTCATCCTCACTTTAGAGAGAGGAAATGGGAATCATATGGGGAGATCAGACTGAGATGAATTTGTCTTCTTTCGGGGGATACAGGGGTAGCCCTAATGCCGTCACCTGGGACACAGTATCTCCCCTTAGGAATAAGTGGTTTTCAGCAGGGACTGTCACTCCCTTGGGGCAGATACCAAACTTCCTCCTTCCATGCTTCACATTCTCCTGCCCTTATCTTCTGCTGAACATCTAGTAATACGTCACAGAAACAGTTACCAATTGTTTTCTCACTGGAAGTACTAGAGTTATTGTGGCAATGATTATGAAGGCTTGAATTAGCTGGACAACTTTATATTGCAAATACCTAACTCAAATTGGCTTAAAAGATAAAGGTCATGTATGGGCTCACATAACTGAGCAGTCCAGAGATAGGGCTAACTTCAGGTGGGGGCTTGATATACGTTCAAACAATGGGCCCAGGACCCAGCTTCTCTCTGTTTCTCATCATCCTCAGCATTGGTTTTAATCTCAGGCATGCTCTCCCTCATGGTGAAAAAACGGCTGCCAGAAACTCCTGAGGCTACATTCTTCCTGACTGGCATATTTCCCCCCAAAAGAAGCGGGATTTTACTTTCCAGAAACCCCAGTAATCATTTCTTTGCTTCTTATTGGCTTGGTTTAATTATCCATTTTAAACCAATCACTGCATCCAGAGGTTGGTAATGAGACAGGGGCTATTGTAATGGCCCCTAAATCTTCTATTTCTAGTGCCACTTCTAGTGGCACTAAATCTTCTATTTTGAGATTCAATTTAACAAGTAATTTGTCTTGGGACTTTTTGAAAGCTTTCTTTTATTTTTTAGAATTAGTTAATTAATTAATTTTTATTAGTTTCAGTTGCACAAAACAATGTAATTGTTAGACATTTATCATTTATATCCTTCACACAGTGACAACCCCCGCCCCCATTCACTACCCCTCTGACATCGCACACAGACATTATATTTCCACTGTGTCTATTCCTAGTGCTGTACTCTGCTTCTTGTAACTATCTGTCTATCTATCCATCATCTATCTATCTATCTATCTATCTGGATATATATATATATATATATATATATATATATATATGTCTATATATATAAAATTGTAGTTGACATTCATTATTGTTCAGCTTCAGCTTCAGGTGTACAGTGCAGTGATCAGGGAGAAAGCTTTCTTTTCTTTGCCTCCCTCTCCTCCCACCAAACCTTAGTGACTGATTACTATACTTTTACTACGCAGTTTCAGTGGTTCTGTTTACTTGGCCCCTGCAGGCCCAGTCACTTGGGAGAGGTTTTGCATTGGTATGGGATCCAGTCCTGGCTGCAACTTAAATCTACATCATATGCAAAGGTTTTGATAATCAGTTTAACCGCACCTCCCCCCACCCCAACGGACAAAGCTGAACTCAGTAAAATATTCCACTATAGGCCAAAGCAATTTACATCCTGATTAGAAAATACAAAACTTGAGATGAAACAAAGACTCGATGCAGTAGTTTCCAGCAGACTCTGCCCAGACTCTTCTCTTACTTTAATAAATCTTCCTTCTGTATTTCTACCTGCCTCGTGAATTCTTTCACAACCTTCGAGTGAGCAGCCACAACAGTTGGGACATTGTCTTAAGCCAATCAGGATCCATCCTGGAGCTGGGGGTAGGGTTAACTGTACCTAAACCACATGGCTCAGCACCAGGGAAGGGTTTTCCCCATGAGAAATCAGGCCCGGTGTTGGCAGGAGAAGAGAGATTGGCAAACAAAAATGTCTGCCTGGGGTTGAACTAAGAGTCCTCAAAGAACTCTCTCATGCCTGAGAGTTCACTATTCTAGTGTGTTTGTTTTCTTCTCCAGGCGGAGGAGAAATATACTATCCCTCCCTTATTATCTTTGCACTCACCTTCCTGGCACACAAGTCATGTGTGAATGGCACCCAGGGTGCATGTGGGGCAGCTGTGTTCCCAACGGGCACATCTTGGTGGCCAGCTGTGCATCTGAAAGTGGGAGTGTTCAGGTGACCCACTGTGGGAGGGTTTGAGATGTCTGAGGGAGTTGTGCTGGAAACAACCGCTCACCCACTCTCCAGGATGAGTAAAAACTGATGCCAGAGAAGTGAGCAGGGCAGAGTGCTCGTTTCACTAATTCAGTGATGCCTTGGCACAGTTTTAATGCCATTTAGGGTGCCCCTGGCCACAGGCCTCTCAGAGGAGGTCATAGTAAGGCAATCAGCAAATTACTAAGCTTGCAGGCTTTTTCAGAGTTCTCATTAGCAAGCGATACATTAGTGTCACCACAGGCTACTTTGTTGAGTGCCAAAAAACTGTGATAGTTAGAGGCACTGCTCTCGTTCCAATTTAGGATAATGAAGTGGAAGCTGCAGACCCATCTGTCTTTCCTATGGGGATGGTGGCGAGGGAGGGGTGTCAGGAGTTCTTTGAAATCCTTTCCACCCTAGGATGAAGACTGATGTAAGATACAAACACAACCATGGGTCGTGTGGAAACAAAGAGGAGATATCAAAGCCTGTGGCCATTTAGTGGCCTCACGCTCCTAATTCACTGTTTTGGTTGTGATATATTTATGTATAGATGGTGGTTGGCTGTCCTACATTGTTTAATGGTTTGCACTTCAACTTTCTTCCTGATTGGCATTTTTCCCCCAAAAGAAGAGGGATTTTACTTTCCAGAACACAGCTCACTGGCCCATGTAGGAATCGAACTGGCGAGCTCGGTGTTAGGAACACAGCGCTCCAACCACCTGAGCCACCGGGCCAGCCCTGTGAGAACATATCTTGCTGAACTTTTCATAAAATACATAAGAAGATTTCTTATTCTCTTTTTACATCTGCATAATATTCCAACATATGGAGGTATCATAATTTAACCAATCCTCACAGTCAAGGTTCTTAACATCCAGTCCTTAATCTCTGAGGAGTGTTGGCTCTGGTTAACTCACTTAGTTAAAAGCCAAAATTAGGGCAATTCCACTCTCAGGTATATGTGCATATTCCTAAAAATACTGAAAGCAGGAACTCAAACAGATACTTGGACACCAACGTTCATAGCAGCATTATCCACAACCACCAAAAAGTGGAAACAACCCAAATAGCCATTGACAGATAAATTAATAAATAAAATGTGGTATATTCACACAATGGAATATTATTCAACCACAAAAAGAATGAAATTCTAGTATATGCCACAATATGGATGAACCTTCAAAATACCATGCTAAATAAAATAAGAGAGACACCAAAGGACACATCCGGTATGATTCCTCTTATATAAGGTAAATTCATAGGGACAGAAAGCAGAATAAGGTTTCCAGGGACTGGTGATAAGGAGGAATGGAAAATTATTGTGTGATGAGTACAGTTTCTGTGTGAGCTGATGCAAATGTTCTGGAATTGGATGGTGGTGATGGTTGCACAACACTGTGAATGTATTTAATGCCACTGCATTATACACTTAAAAATGGTTAAAATTGTCACTTTTATATTATGCATATTTTTCTACAATTAAAAAAAAATTTTAAGTCAAAGTTAGGGGCAAAATCTACATAGGGGCCTATCAGTGCCACTGTGTCTCCTACCACCTCAGACCCATCCCAAGCCCAGCTGGTGATTAGAAATCAGTGCCCTCGGCCAGAAGTGGGTCTGGCTCAGGGCAGTCTCTTCCAGTTGCTGGGAAATACAATTCATTTGCTGCTTTAATAGTGGGTTAAGAGAGTTGGCTATGACACTGAAAAGTACACCTCAGAAGTGTAAATAAATAAGACACCTGCATTGTTCAAACATCAAAAACCGCAGGTAGTACAAGTCTCCCTCCCACTCTTTTCTCCATTCCCTTAAATTCCAACGTTCCCCCAACAGGTGATTCTTATTTTTAGTTTCTTGTTTATCTTTCTGGAAAAGTTATAAGTATATAGAAGCTACTATGGATACACATTATTTTCCCCTCTCTTTGTTTACGCAAATGGTAGTACACTGTTCTGAATCTTGCCTTTTTTTGTTTTTAGAATATATCTTTTCTCCCCGCTTCTTCCGCCTCCAGCCCCCACTGCAGTTAAAGCATTGTTTCTCAGTCTAGTTGTGTAGGACACAGCTCCCTGGCCCATGCTGGTGTGATGAGCCTTGCGCTCCCTTCCTGACAGAGGCAGTCGGTTGTCCAGGTTGTCTGACGGCTGCTCCTGACAGCCCACAGCAGCCAGCTCCAGAGAGAACCGTTGTTCGCAATCTTAGCTGTAGAGAACGCAGCTCAGTGGCCCATGTAGGAATCGAACTGGTGAGGTCGGTGTTAGGAGCACAGCGCTCCAACCACCTGAGCCACCGGGCCAGCCCTGTGAGAACATATCTTGCTGAATTTTCCATAAAATACATAAGGAGATTTCTTACTCTCTTTTTACATCTGTATAATATTCCAACATATGGAGGTACCATAATTTAACCAATCCTTTGTTGTTAAACATTTAGCTGTTTCTAATATTTGGCCATCACATAATTATAATGGATAACCTTGCATGAATGTCATTTTGCACATGTGTAAGGATATTTGGAAGTGGGATTACTGGATCAGAGGTTATATGCATTTGTAATTTTGATAAATACTGACAAATTGCCCTTGATATGGGGTGTCAATTTACCTTCCTACCAGCAATGTATTAGAATGCTTGCTTTCTGGCCCACAGATATCAAATTTTTGGATTTTTACTAGTATAATGGGTGAAAAATGATATCTCAATGTGGTTTAATTTGCATTTATCATATGACTTGGGTTGAGCAGCTTTTTATAATAAAAGCCATTTTTTCTCTCTGTGGACCATCTGTTTATATCTTTTGCTCATTCTTCTCTTGGGTTGTTAATCTTTTTTTCATCAATTTGTAGGAGCTCTTTAAATATTAGGTAAATTAATCCTTTGCCTGTGATATTAGTTGAAAATATTTTTCCAAGTTTGTCATTTGCCTTTTGACTTTGTTATTTGCCTTGCAGAATTTTTTGTATATCCCATTTTTATTAATTTCTTTTTAGTGGGTTTTGGATTTTGTTATATGATGAGAAAGGCCTCATTCTCTTTGGAGTTATAACAGAATTCTCTCACATTTTCTTCTATTACTTTCATGATTTCATTTCTTTTTCTCATCTCAAACTTTAACCCAGTTGGAATTTATCCTCCTATGCAATATGAAGTGTGGATCCAACTTTGTTTTTCCAGTGGCTACTCAGTTGTTCCAATACTATATATTGAGAAATCAATTCATTCCCCCACTGGTTTTGGATTCTGTCTGAAGACTGTGAGATGGAGTGGTTTACTAGAGTCCCTACTGTAGGCAGATTCCATATTTTGTCCCCCATCCCTGTAGGATTGCCCAAAGTACTCCTTAGACGCTCAGCAAATGTTTCTGGAAAAAGTGACCCCAAGTGCTTTGCTCATCCAGCTGCATTTCCAACCTCTCCCAGATCTCATCCAGTAATTAATCCCTATCTTGTTAACTCTTTGATGCTTAAAAAAAATATTTTTGTCATACTTTGTCTAACTTTTTAATTCTTATTCATGGAGAGAATTGTTCTAAATTACCTAGTTCCACTACTACCAGAAAAGGAAGTTCTGTGGAGTTTAATATGTTGAACCATCCTTGAATTCCTGGAATAAACCCCACATCGTCATGATATATTAATTTTAATATATTAAAATTTTAATATTCTATTTACTAATATTGTATTTGGACTTTTTGCATTTATATTAATTAATGAGATACTCTATATATTTAGTGAAGTCTTTACTGGTTTGGCATCAGTCTTGTGCTATTTTTAAAGGATTTTGGAAATTTTCCTTCTTTTTTTCTAGTATGTAACTATTTAAACAAGGCTGGGGTTATCTTCTCTTTAAAGACTTGGTAGAATTCCCCTGTGAAACCACGTAGTACAGTGGTTTTAATTGTAGCTGTCCGTACCCTTGCTGGGAGGTGGGGGGCTATGAAAGAGAGAACTGTAATCTAAATGACAGACAATATTTGATTCACAGTAGTGCACACAGCTGGAGCTGGAGCAATTGTGTAATTAAAAAAAATAATTCTAGTAAAATTTCAATACTATGAAATTATAAAGATTAAATTTTTGGTTTTTTGTTGTTGCAAGAGTCAAAAAGCTTTAAATCTTTTCTTTTACTTATTTCATGCTCTAGCCTTTTTCAGAGAACAAACTATGTTCAACCACTTCCCAAACTTTATTCTGTGTTTCTCAGCCCTCAGAATTCTAGAGATGTGTCTAGTTGCTTCAGGCCATAATGATAATCCTTCCTGCAATTCCCAAAGCTAATCTCCTATAAAATTTGACATTTTGCTCCTCAGAAAACAATTCCTATTTCTGGGCTTCTTATCTGTGTTGTTCTCCCCCAAAGGGGGAGGTTTTTATCTCTTTGATTGCTCCTATAAATGGAGTAAATGTGATCATTAAAAATAAAGATGAAAGGGAGGACAGGTGGCTCAGTTGGTTAGAGCATGAGCTCTGGGCAACGGGGCTGCCAGTTAGATTCCCACATGGGCCAGCGAGCTGCGACCTGTGTAACTAGAATGAAGTCAATGAGCTGCTGCTGAGCTCCGGGGTGGCCAGATGGCTCAGTTGGTTGGAGCGCGTCCTCTCAACCATAAGGTTGCTGGTTCAACTCCTACAAGGGATGGTGGGCTGCACCCCCTGCAACTAACAAGGGCAACTGGACCTGGAGCTGAGCTGTGCCCTCCACAACTAAGACTGAAAGGACAACAACTTGACTTGAATGGAGCTTATGAGTCCTTGGAAAAACACTCTACTGTTCCTCAATAAAAAGTCCTGGAAATACACACTGTTCCCCAATAAAGTCCTGTCCCCTTTTCCAATAAAAAAAATCTAAAAAAAAAAAAAAAGATGAAAGCAAGATGAGGAGGCAGAGCATCAAATCTACAGTCCAAAGCAAAATCAAAATAAACAAAACCCCTTTAGCAGCAAAACTTCTTTAGGACAAAGTGCTATTTATTAATGGGCTGTGTTCTCATCTCCCCTTGCAAAGGAAAAATCACTCACAAAGACCCTGAGGCACAGCCAAAAGGTGTTGGGTCAAAAGCAACCTTTTGCAAGATGGCCTGGTTTCATAGGAAGTGTAGGGTGTAGAGTTTAATTTGGGGCTTCAAAGTCATAGGAGACTGAGGGGATTGGAACCTGAATTGGAACCTGACCCTGCCCTCACAACTCTGGGAAGTGGACAGGAGTCAAGCTCATCATCAAGACAAGAAGTGGTTGAATTTCAAAAGGAAATTGTCACATTCAGCCAGTATGCACCCCTACTTATGTGACTAGTGTGATTTTGCTGATTTAATGAAGTTAGCCACAAACCAGGGGAAGGTAGAAATTCTTGTTGCTTAGGTTCATGCCTGTTTCTGTCTCCAGATTGTAATCTCCTTGAGGACTGGATTTATATTTTCAATCTCTAATGAATTTCCCAGTGCGTGGCACACAGAGTACATGCTCAGTACACGAGAGAATGAAATAATTAAAATAACAGCTTACATGTATTTATTCATTCATCCACTGAGTACTTTTTGTGTGCCTGTGTCGGCCCTGTGCTGGGTGCAGGTAATAGATGACAGGACAAGCCTGGTTTCTGCCCTAATGAAGTTTGTGGCCCAATGGCACTAGATGTCGAAGCACCAGAGGAGGTCGCAGAAGGGACAGTGGGTGTGGGGTCCCCCTGCGCTCTAGAGAGGCTTACCATCCGCTGTCGGTGGGACCTGCGGAGCACAGACCAAGGAGTCTTGGGAGAAATGTCCCCGATTCTGGGGCCTCTCGCTGCCTGGGTCCCCTGTGCAGTGAGCAGTGATGCTTTCTTTGGGTGTGGAAAGATGAAGAAAAACGGGCACCCTCCTTAACAGCCGCTCACAGCCCGAGGCCCAACGCGCAGAAATTGTAATCTGCACCCTGGCAGTTACCAGAAAAGAAAAACCCACAGAGACTGGAAGAAAATCACACAGCTCACGGAGATGTGATTTCCGGAGGGATGGAGGCGAGAGCTCTAAATAAGGCAGTGGCGCGCCCCCTGCTGGATACAAGACCGTTCTGCAACTCGCGGTGCATCGGCTGATCCAGGTACTAGGAAGAAGGCAGCTTTAGACGCTAGGTCTGAACTATTTTCCTATAGATTGCAGAAAGCTAATTCCCAAGGGGGAAAATCTACCAAGGCTGATCCTGAGCCCTTATCTTCCTTACCTTCTGGGAGATTCAGGAAAGGGTAAGTGGTAAACAAAACTCCATCTGTAACCAGGGCCTTGGCTACCCACTCTCTTGGCCAACTCACTACCCTCTTGGTGCCTTAATTTGTATCTTGGGCTTATTCTAGGGAAAAAAATATGAATTATTATAAAACATTTGTCCCTCTCTTTTTCTGCAAATGCAAGGAGCCTGGGCTTTGGTATTGATGAACATAGCATCACTTGTAAGGTCTATCTCTAGCTTACTGACATCTCTATTCACCCCTCCCCCAACAGCGTATAATTTGAGGATTTTCTTAAATGAAAGACTTTAACGCCCCCAACTAATCTTTAACAGACGATAATTATAAATTCCAAACAAAAACTTAGAGACATGTGAGCTTCTGTCAGGTTTTCATTTCAATAGATCTGCTAATTAAAAGCTATAATTTAACAAATAATGACTTAACCATCTCACTTTGAAATCAAACAAAAACCTACCACTAAAACGCTGGACTAGATAATGAATCCAGGCACAATTCAGACTCCTGCTGGGCCTTATGCTGGCCCCCTTCCAGCAAAGGGCCTGCCGCCTTTGATTAGCAGCAATAGTTTTCCAAACCGTTTGGAGCAAACTCACTACAGGGAAGATAAGAGAGCAATTTGTGAGGCTAAGTGTTTTTTTGGACCCAATCCCACTGCTGATTGAGCAGCATGGAATATTTATCCCTTCCTTGCCCTCATTCATTGTCACTTGGTCAATTTCATTTTCTCCCTGATCCCTCTCTGGCCCCTAGGGGAGAATGTTGTTTCTGAAGTAATAAGCAGCAAGGAATCGTGAAAAGGAAACCTAGCAATAAAACCAGGTGATGCTCACTGTGTGTGGCATCCTAAGTAGTTAATAAAATAATAAACGGTGAAAACAAAATTGCTTTCCACCTACCATGCCCCCTCCCTAAGCTGGGAATTGGACATCTGTGCCAGGGTAAAAATAACCTCATGTTCTGGAAGCTCCCCGGGAGCCCAAGCTCTCACCAGTCGCCTGTGTGCCACCTGACTGCTCTGCCAGACCACTTATTCTCTGGTACCTCTGAAAAGGCATCAGGGATTGGCAAAAGGCTCCTATGAAGCTGAGGTAGGAAGAGTGGATCCTGGGTGAGACCCCAGGGGACACAAAGGATGGACACTCCGAATGCCTGCAGGTGCAGGGAGGAAGGAGCTTTCAGGTGTGTCCATATCACCCTGTCCCCTCCAGGACCTCAGCCTAAGCTATTACATCCCAGGAACTGCTCCTGCTTTGAAACCATAAACCCCAATGTTCCCCTCTCTTGAACACAATTTCTCTCCTTTATCTCCCTCTCCCTGCCATTCTACCTGTACGTGTTCTTCAGCCTCACTAGACCTAAGAACAGTCATCATCATCATCATCATTTCCATAATAACATCAATAAGAATTGACATTTATTGAAGCTTACTATATGCCAGGCACAGTTTTTGGTACTCTATGTGTATTACTTAATTCTCACAACAACCCTATGATACAGATTCTCTTGTAATCACTATTTTACAGATAAGGAAATAAGCTCAGGGAGATAACTTGCTCAAGTTCATGGAACCAAAATTTGAACTCGGTTGGTCTCCAGATCCTGTGGCTTTAATCACTATATTTTTCCATGCAAGTATACGAAGAGCTGTTTTTATTGAAAGAAAGTGATAGGGAGCGGGGAGGGAGTTACACAGTATTCCATACAATGGTTGTAACAAAACTCATTTAATGATTCCCCAATTCATGGATATTTAGGTTACCTCCAATATTGTCTATTTGAAACAGTGCTGCAATAAATATCCTTGAGCAAGGCTTGATTATATTACTATGTATCTAACACCGAAGAAGTTAAAAATATAGGAGAGAGAACAATTTGAGCAATAAAATAAATAAAATATTGGATTATAACCCAAAGTTATGTTAAATTTATATTAGATGAATATCTATGAGTTCATAATGAAATAAATAAAAGATTGAATAAATAAATAAATGGGGGAAAAGAGACAAATCTCCAATGCAGAAAAATTCCAAATAATTTGAAATTCCAAATAAATGTGATCTAGTATCCTGGATGGGATCCTGGAACCGAAAAAGGATATCATACAAAAACTAAGGAAATCGGAATAAACGATGGACTTTACTTAATAATAATAATGCATTGATAGTGGTTCATTAGTTGTACAAATGTACTATTGCAATGTAAGGTGTTAATAATAAAGGAAACTGGGTGCAGAGGATATGGGAACTTTCTGTACTTTCCTCTCAATTTTTCTGTAAATTTAACATCATTTAAAAAATCGTCTATTAAAGAAAAAAGTAAAAGAAAAAAATACTGGAGAGAGACAGGGACAAAGTCTAGGTTTTGTGAGATGGGAGTGGACAGGGTCCCCGCTCAGCAGGAGGGACTAGCTTCAGACAGCAGAAAGAAACGCACAGGTGGGTGCAGACAGGTATTTTTTGGGGCCAGGGCCAGATGTTGAGGGCCATAGCCAATAACCTCAATGTTCTTTCATGAGTCAGGAGGTGAGGGTGGGGTACTTGCTGAAAGAGGGCCTATCAAAAGACTGTGAGTCGCAAGTGGTGAAAATTTGGAGACCCCTGAGGGAAATGCAGGAGGAAGCTGACCAAGGGCAGTAAAGAACAATATCCCTTCTCATCACGGATCTGCGCTTCCGTGAGGCCCCCAAAGATCTAGTCTTGAGGCGGCAGGCCTAGAGGCCTAGATTGACTGTCTCCTTGGAGTTCCACATCTTGACCAGCAGACGGCGCCGAGACACCACTCAACTTTTGCTCCCCCCCCCCCCGCCCCCCCCTTTAGATCGCCCAATTTTCTCATTCCAAAGTTCCCAAGTCTCTGATTCTAGTAGTAAAAAGTTCTTTTCTAAGTTACCCATGTTTGAAGGAAAACTTTTCGAAATAGCCCAAAGGAACACCTTTCAGGGGAAAGAATTTAGCTATGTTTCTGAGAGCTAATTTCTTTTACTTGCCTTCCTCCAGGAAGCTCTGAGAAGACCACCATTACTGAGTACAGTAGCCCCCCCTTTAGCCACAGGGGATACATTCAAAAATACTGAAACTGCAGATAGTACCAAACCCTACATATATTGTTTTTTCCTATACATACATACCTATGATAAAGCATATGCGAGGGTGGTCCCATAAGATGGGGCTGAAAAATTCCTATTGCCTAGTGACATCAGAGCTGTCGTAAGGCCCTAGTACAACGCATTACTCCCATATTTGTGATGATGCTGGTGTAAACAAACCTACTGTGCTGCCAGTCGTATAAAGTATGGCACAGACAATTACATGTAGTACATAATACTTGATAGTGATAATTAACAACTATTTACTGATTTTTTTGTATTTACTACACTTTTTATTGTTATTTTAGAGTATACTCTTTCTACTTATAAAAAAAGTTTGCTATAAAACAATCTGCCACGTTACATGGGCAGCAGCCTAATACATCTTGTGTTTACCCCGTCTCTCTCGATTGCATCATTTTCTCTTGTGATTGATTTAATCTGGTGTTTTATACGGTAACATGCTGTATAGGTGTGTAGTGTAATAGGAGCAATAAGCTGTACCATATAGCCCAGGTGCACATGTAGACGATGCCATCCAGGTTTGTCTAAGTGCAGCTATGATCCCACAACGAAATCATCTAAAGACCTATTTCTCAGAAAGTATCCTCATCACTAAGCTGAGCGTGACTGTAGAGGTAACATTTTAGATACACAATATATATTTGATCTATTTGTCTCTAATCACTAGAATGTAAGCTCCATGAAGCAGGGTTTGTTGTCTGTTTTGTTTATTGCCATAGACTAGAACAGTGCCTGACACACAGTAACTATTCCATAAATACTGATGAATTAATTTGGGGAGAGTCACCCCTTCCCCCCACACATACATCTTAAGTTAGTCAAGGTACAGAATCCTGGAGTAAGATGATCTGTTCCTGTCTTAACATTCTTGGAGTCTATGAAATTCCACCCTGAGTCCTGATGTCGACTATGGAGCTCATTTGAACAAAAACGTAGAAGCAAACAAAATTTCCAACCCTGTACCCTGGGAGGAAATATTTGCTAGACAGCACAATATTTGTGCCAGGAGTCCCTGAGTTGTTTTAAATGATTCCACATTTTATCTGATTTAACCCTCACAACACCCAGTGAGGAGGGTTTTATTAGCCTAATTTTTAAAATGAGGAAACAGGCTCAGAGAAGTTAACAGTTATTTACCTAAGGTTACCCAGCTAGTCACAGGTGGAGCCAGGATTTGAGCTCAAATCTGTATGGCTCAAAATCCACTGAAAGGTCTTTCTTCTATGTCCTGATGACCCCGAGGTGAGGGTTATACTTATTCCTTCCAACATAAGTATTGAGGGAGCTGAGACCCTGTTGGGTGGGGAAACCCAGCCCACTCAGGAGCTGCCACACACCACAGTGGGCAGGGTGGAGGGCTGTATTTGAAGACAGGCCTCATCCCACCAGAGAAGCAGCTGGGATTCATTGCTGCCTATCAGGAATATTCCCAATTGAGTGAGATCTGGTTACAAGTGCCAGATCTGCCCACAGGCCCCTGGAGCCGAAGCCCCTTTCCTCACTGAATCCTTGTGAAGACATTTACGGTGTTTCTATGGGCCTGCCTCAGCCCCACAATGGACAACAATCCCGATACCTGACCTCCCACTAGCTGCTAAACCTCTGGGAGGCTGTTTCCACATCTCTGAAATGGGCATAACAATACCTATGGCAAAGGGCTGTTCTAAAGCTAAGGAGACCTCAGCATTCCCTGGAGAATGTTCACTCCCTTTCTTCCCCTTCCCTGACCCATCCCCATCCCCAGCAGCTGTCCGGTCCCGGCCTGGGCTCTTTGCATTATGGGAGAATATATGGATATATGCCAGAACCCTGCAGGACGTAGGGAATAATCAGTAAGCACCAGGAATCCCCAGCTCAGATCCTGGCCCTGGGAGACCCAGTGAAGGAAGCGCCAGGACCTGGGGTCCGCGAGCCCCCGGCCCCTCCCATTCGAGCGGCTTGTGGCAGGATGTGCGGCCAGCCCGCAGGACTAACGCGGGTCACCACCAGTCTCGGTTGCTTCAGGGCGCTGCGTTCACCCTCGCCCTCCCCGCCCTCCCCGCCCTCCCCACCCTCCCCACCCCCCCAACCCCCCCAACCCCCCGCGCCCCCGCCCCCGCCCCCGCCTTCCAACACGGTTCTAGCTCCAGGTCTTAGCTCGTAAATCTCCTTCACACAGAGGGCGATAAATCAAGGGGCAGTGGAGGACCCCCCAGCAGCCTGAGCCCTCCCTCCCCCTTCTGGAGAGGGCGGGGGCGCAGGAAGCCCCTGGGACAGGGTGGGCGGGGCCGCCCCAGACCCGCCCACTGCGGTGTGTTAATTACAGGCTGGGGACCTGAGGGGCCTGATTTATCGCGGGGCTGTCCGAGTCCTGCGGCGGGGGCTGGGCACGTCTCGCGGAGCCTGGAGGGGCAGGGGGGAAGAGACCTGAGAAGCTCCCCAATTCTGAGGGCCTTGTTGAAATGACAATCTTGATAGTAATAAACTGTAATATGTTTATGTAAATAAAATATAAACATAATAATTGCCATAGCTAACATTCATTGAGGGACTGCGCCAAACTGGGCTAAACACCTTATTAATTCATTCATCAAATAGTTATTGAATGCCTATTCGATGCCAAGAATCTTGCATATACTCTCATTATCTCATTATCTCATGAACGTCCCCAAACAGCCCTACAAGTTAGTCAGTATGGTTCCCATTTTTCAGATGGAGAAATCCAATCAAGAAACATTTACATGACTCGTCCAAGGTCACTAAGTGAGTGGGTAGTGGGTTCAGGACTCATATCCCTGGCTATTGGTCCCTGGAGCTTAAACTTTTGTGACTAGATTATCCTGCCTCTTTGCTGCCATGTGCCTCACTATCTTCCTGCTGCACTCCGGAGGTCTTAACCTTGCAGAGAGACTCAGTCCTCATTGGCAAAAGAGGCCCTCTGCCTCCTTTTATTTTGAGGTGGTAAATTCAAAAGGAGTTAGGAGGATCAAGTTAAACTGAAGCTTATGCAAATGCTTTTTAAAAAATTATCTGTAGAATAAAGTGAAAATAGATGTGAAGGAGATAGAACATCTATTCTGTGTGTGATGGGAGAACTATGAGAAAGAAAAGCAAAAGTGCAACAGAAGCAATATTTGAAAAGATAAAGGTGAGGAACTTTACCAAGCTGAGGAAAGAAACAAGCCACCAATTCAAGAAGCCCAACAAATCCTAGAAGATAAAATAATTTTAAACCCCATACACTTAGGTGCATCATAGTGAAATATTAAAACCAAAACAATGCAAGTTTCAAAGCCAAACTGGAAAACAAATTACCTTCAAAGGAGCAACAGTTACTCTGAAGCTGACATCTCATCAATTTGCAATGAAAGTAAACCGACAACATCATATCTTCAAAGCAATTCAAAAAAACATAACCACCAACCAAGACTTGCATAAGGGAAATAAAGGTGAGCGAGTCATCACCAGCAGTCTTTCCCTAGAGGAAATTCTCAAGAACGGAATTCAGGCAGAAAGAAAATATCCCAGTTGGAATGTCTGAGATGCAGGAGGTAATGAACAGCAAAGAAATTAGTAAATATATGAGCGAATTTAAATAAACACTGGTTGTATAAAAAAGGTTATCTGTAAAGCTCTGTATGACAGTGTATTATTAGTTAAGGTGATGTCAAATACTTGAGTGGATAAATCTCCAAATCTCAGTGGTCTAAACATGGGTTTATTTCTTGCTCATGTTGTCATTCAATGTGGGTGTTCCTAGTCAGACAATTTTCCTGGGCAGATCTCCTCCAGGCATGAGGAAGGGCCCAGGCTCGCCATCTTTAGCTGGTGGCTCTGGTGGCTGCCCTAGGTCTTCGAGCCAGGAGGAAGGGCAAGAAGAATAGAGAATGCAGAAGGGAAGTTGTTATGGGCCGGCCTGGAAGTGGCGCATATCACTTCTGCTCACATTCATAGGAGAACTCAGACAACTGCAGGAAAGGCTGGGAGATGGTGTAACGGCTGCATTCTTTATCTGTTGCTGTGTAACAAGTGACCTGAAAACTTACTGGCTTAAAAGAAGAATGAACATTTATTATTCTACAGTTTCTATGGGACAGGATTTCAGGAGTGGCCTACCTGGAAGGTTCTCTTCCCCTTTTTGTGCCTGATGGAGTATGTATGTGATTCCTAGAACTCCTGCAGCCATTTTGCCACCATAAGGGAAGCCACCTAGAAAAAGAAACATACATAGACAACCTATGAAAAAAATCACAAAAGAATAATTAAACGGATGATTAAACAACAAAAAGAAGGGATTCTAAATTCCCATAGAAGTGTAAAGGGCCAAGAACACCCAAGACAATTCTGACAATGAACAAGGAGACCAAGGGATTAAACAGGCATTAAAGAGAGATGGCTGGAGGTGGCATTATTATATCATTATCATATTATAGACATGTGGCATTACAAACAATCAGAGACAGAATAAACTATTCACCAAACAGAGTTGGAAAAATTGGCACCTGGATTCCAATAAAAACAAAAATTAATAATCATGAAAGCAATAACAACTACAATAATAATGGCTACCATTTACTGAAATCTACAAAGTGCTAGAAGTTTTCATTGGATTTATCTCATTCTATTCACACATCAACTCTACAAGGTAGATATTCTCATTTATTATTTCCAATTCACAGACGAGAAAACAACCTCATGAGGGCAAAAATGGCTCCTTGAAATCTCACATGGCTCAGTCTCCCACACACTAGGTAAGAGCCTCATTTCCCCTCTTTACAACAGCTGAACCCTGTCTTGAGACTTGCAGACCAGGGCAGAAGCTGTCTCTCTTGGGAGACATGGACAGAGCCCTCTATCTACACCAAGCAGGCCCCAGACCCAGAATTCCTACTTCACCCCTGTCTGACCCTGGGGCAGATCTATGGCTGATTAGAACCTGGCTAAAAGCACAGAGGTCTCTTTGTCATTGCTTTAATGAGAAGCCAATCACTAGGTCATTAGTGGGTGGAGGTGATGAGGAGTTTGGTACTGGGGTGGGAGGGAGGAGGATAGTCTGGGTTACCTGGATGATTTACAGCTGCAGTGGCCAGGCTGACTGGGGAAGGGAGCCAAGAGGCAGGAGAAAGTTAATAATATTCACCAAGCATCTTAGAGGAGCCAGGCCCTATACTGGGAGTATGTCATGCTCTCTTTTATTTAATCCTCACAACAAATCTGATGAAGCAATAGTATAACATATCCCCATTTTACAGACAAGGAAACTGAGGCTATACAGCTAATAAATACTCTGCTGTTCTGTGTTATAGGCACCGCAGAGGTGAATGTAGGTGAAGGGCTAAGAAATATTCTAGCTTTGGACCAAGAAGGAACCAACTGTCAGGATGTGCTTTATAGAGGGATGTTACTCTGTGGGCTGAGAATAGGGGCAGGGGAGAGGGTCATATCCCTGCATGAGCTTGGAAGAAAGAACCCCTGGGGTGCTAAGTAAGTTTGCCAGAAAGAGGATAGTAATAATAACAACAACAGAATATTACTGAGTACCTACTATGTACCAGCCACTGCACTAAGGGCTTTCTGTGCAGGGTGTCCTTTAACTCTCACAACTCCATGAGGAGGCAGTTACTAACCCATCTTACAGATGAGGAAACCGAGGCCAGGGAGGGTAAATCACTGGCCTCAGGTCTCAAAGCTGGCAAATAGCAGGTACAAGGATTGGCTTGGGATAAAAAGAGAAGAAATAGGATGGTTGCTTACTTTCTGCTCTGTGTTGTCAGCATTCTTGGTGGTAAATCTAATTCGTTTCACATAAGCAGAAGAGGAAGTTATTGGGCAGATCCGAAGGATCTCAGAAGATCAATGGAAAGTTAAGAAAGCCTGAGAATTAAGTTTGGGAGACTCATAGGAGTTACAGGAACCTGCGTGGCTGGACCCTCAGCCTAGCCAGTACCCTCCCGTGGCTGCTGCCACTGGCCCTCCTACCGAGCGATGTCTCCCCTCTTCCCTGTTTCTTTGAGAGACCTTTCCGGAAGCCAACTCTCCCGGGAGGGTCGAATCCTTAGAGCCCCATAGGGTCGGTTTCTCCCGCAAGCCCGTTCCCGGCTTTGTCTCCAAGGTGGGAGTCCTGTCCTCCCTCGGGGGAGCGACGCCGGAACTTCCAGAGGACGAGCAGGAATTTCTGAAATCCAGGCTCAGCCGAGCGGTAATAGGCACCTTCGGGGCCGCCAGCGGAACCGCCAGGCCCTAAATCACGGCCGCGGCCCCTCCTCCCTCGGCCTGCCTCCTGCGGCCGGGCCTGGAGAAGCTGCGCTCCCGGGCAGGGGCGGGTTCCTGCCGCCGGGCGCTGCGACCGGGCCCCGCTGCAGGTGCAGGTGCCGCGGAAATACTTGCTCTGCTGCCGGCTTTGAAGTCGGCGGCGACCCCTCTCCCGCCGGGTCCGCCTGCGCCCCCCCCCCCCCGGGAGCTCCCGCCCCCCCCCCCAGCTCCCTGTTCCGGATCGCACCTAGCGATCCAAGGGAATCCCTGCGGATTCGTGGGAAGGGGGCCGAGTGCAACGGGGGCGCCTGTCTCTGGGAGCCCCCACCATCTGTCAAGAGAGTGACAGCCCCCACCATTTGTCAAGAGAGTGTCGCCCCAGCTTTATTAACTGGGCCATTTCCTGACATGTGCCGGCATAAGAGAGGGAACCAGCCTGGAAATGCATGAAACACTGGCAGGAAAGGCCAAACCCGTTTGGGGAAGGGATGGGAAGGTAGGCCCGCTGCCAGCCCTGGGTAATGTGTGCTGTTTGGGCATTTGCTTTACTTGTACTAACCTCTTCATGTCTTAATAGTGCTGACTTGAGGGTTGGCGGTTAGGGGGTCAGCAGGGACAGCGGTGGTTCAAGTTCATTTCCTTCCCTTCCTGATGGTTTTGTTTCTTTTGAGCCCCATCGCTCTCCACTGCGATGGATTTTCCCTCCAACCAACGCGTGGAAGGGGATGTTCTAATTAATGTGCAAGAAGGAAATTGTGTGCAGTCAAAATTATCCTTGAGTAAGACTGAAATTGCAGTACACCAGGCATTATGTATATAGCCTGGAACAATTCTTATGCAAGCTAACATTTAATAAGCCCTGAGCCAGACTCTGAAAGAACAAATATGTATTACATCTTTCTGAGCATGCAAACCACTTTGCTGTAAAGACAGAATTTTGAATTCAAAATACCTAGCGGTGGTGTCTGAGAAGTTTTAAGGTGCCAACCACATGTTGAGAACCACAGCTTTAAGAAAACCATCAAATTCCCCCCAGGTCCCTGGATGAGTGGGCAATTATAAAGCATATCTATTTGGCTTCAAGGTTTACTTCCTTTTATTTTTAATAATGAACTTCTATAGACTTAAGTTCACACACAGGTTTATGGGTGTCAATCCACGTGAACGCCTGTAGCCCTGGGCCTGGTATGTAATAGGTGCTCAATAAATATTTACTGGATTTGAATATACAGCTTGTTTGATCAGACCAGTGTGGAATTTCCAGAGATTCGTGAATATCTTCGTATCAGGGATTGAACCGTTTATTCAACATTCGGCAAATATTTCCTTGTACTCACCATGTACCAGGCACTGTGCTAGGAACGGAAATACAGACGTGACCTAGATGTGGACCCAGCATGAACGTAAAAGTACAATATGAGCTATTAAGTTCTAAGGTGGGATTAAGCACAGGGGAGCCCTGTGGGAGAGGGCCAAGGGCTGGTTTCACAAAGGAGGAAAGGTTAGCAAGATTCTTGGAGGCTGGTGACTGAACTCAATCAGGCCACTGCAGGCCATTGAACTGGATCCAGAACTCAGACAGGCAATGAGATCTGAAGCCTTCCCAACACTGCATGCAGGGAGCTGAGTCCCAGAGTCCCCTCAGGCTGCTCCTGGCTCCCTGGGCCCTAGCTCACCTGCAGCAGGATCAGCCGGTGGGGACTTGCTGGTCGCTTTGGCTCTCTGGTGCTGTGCCTGGGGTCCCAGCAATCATCAGTTCAGAGACTGAATTATCCAGAAAAGCACAGGCAGCAAAATTCAGCCCAGGAGGCAGGCAGTGGAGCGGCTCCAGACTTCTGGCTTCCAACCCGTATTCTCTATTCCTTCCTGCTTGTCTCTGTTCATTTAGAGGGCCCTCCCTCCCTCCCTCGCTCCCTTCCTCCCTCCCTCACTCCCTTCCTCCCTCCCCACCTTTCCCTCCCTCCATGTTTTCTCTATATTGGTCAAGCTCTTTTTATTTTTCACACCTGGTTGAAATTATCTGACTATCTCACTGGCTTTTGTTTCAAAGAGCAGATGCCAGGCCTCTAATACCTGCAGGTGGTCAGTGGGGGCTGTGGGGACTGGGGTTGGGGTGCAGGTGTTCTTTGAACTGAGAATGCAGGTACAGCCCAGAGTGATTAAGAGCTTGGTCTTCAAATAGGAGCCACACCACCTGATTTGAAATTCTGGCTCAGCCACAGCTCAGCCCTCTAACTTGGGGCAAGTTTCTTAACTCTGTCAGTCTCAGTTTCCAGTCTATACAATGGGCATTAATAATAGGACCTACTGTATAGGATTGTTGTGAAGCTAAGATAATGTATATTTATAAAGCACTTAGTACCGTGCCTATAAGCACTCAGTAGGAGTCAGTACCAATGTTATCAAGATGATTATTGTTATTGTTGCTAATTATAACTAAGTAGCATGGTGGACTGTGAGTTCTCACCGGAAGAAGGAAAACTATTGGAAGCAGTTTAAGCTTGTTTATTTTATCACCTGACTGGCGCCCTCCCCTCAGCTCCTGCATTGGCCCAGGCAGATTCTCCCCTTTGCAAGGCTGCCCTGGGGACAGGTGGGAAGGGAAGGCTCCCTTGGATAGGTTATCTCCATCCTTCCATGGAGATGGAAGTGCTCTGGCCTTGCCCATTGATTTCCTTCTGATCGTGGGTCGTATGGGCTCCCCAGGAACACCACTGGGGAGAGGAAGCCCACTAATGGTCAGGCTTAGGCTGAGGTTATCCTCCAGATAACAAGATGCAGTATTTCTTGAGGCCCACTCTTTATCAGGTTCTATGTCACTGAGTCCTCTGGGGTTGATATCACACCCATTTTGCAGATAGAAAACTGAGGGTTGGAGCTTTCCCCAAGGTCTTCATGAAAGTGACAAATATCAGGTGAGTTTAGAATTAATCTTGTGATCATGACCATTACACTACTCTATGCTACACTTAGGGCCAGCTTAATGGGTTGGGACCTGTGTAGCTGCACAAACCCTATGCTTAGAAGGGCCCCAATCTCGGTTTAGTGTTCTGCTGTCACCATCTTCAAATTCTTAATAATTTTGAACAAGGGGCCCTGCATTTTCATTTTGCACTGAGCCCTGAAAATTATGTTGCTGGTCCTTCCTATCCTCTTTTGTAGATGTCTTCCTTGTAAACAAAATCAAAAGGGTGCAGGGAGGGGGATGTGACTGGCACAAGGTCACGTAGCAAGTTGATGGCAGAACTAGAGCAGGTCCAGTAGAATTCTCTAGAATCACTCATGTGTCCAACTATGCCCTAAATGGGGGAAGTTCTGGAAGAGGCTACTGGCTGGGGGGGGGGAGGGTAAGAGAGGGCTCCCACCCACCAAACCACCTCTCCACCTGGCCCTTTTGAGACTTAAATGTTCACTTGCTGCCTCCTGGCCTGCCCACCTTTGAGCGCAGGGGTCAGGCTTTTCTGAGGGGCTGGGCAAGGCTGATGAGCAGAGCAGTGAGTCAACTCTCTCTAGAGTGGCATCAAGGAGCCAAGGGGCATGGATGAGGGTGGGAGCAGAGGTGGCCAGGGAATGGGACTCTCAAGAACAAGTCTGGGCTTTGACCTGATTCCCTGCCTCTCACTCTGAGACCCATTGAAACTGACATCCTTGGAGGTGTGGACATGAATGCTCAGCTATCTGGGGCCTACGCTCTGTATAGAATTCTGCTTGAGGCGTGTATTTCTGTGTGATTGCATGTAGCTCTGTGTGTGTGTGTGTGTGTGTGTGTGTTGTGGGGATGGTGGGAAACATTTTGAGCATAGAGGAGAAAACATCCAGTTCCAGCTGCTTTCATTCACTTTTTTTTCTTTTTCTCCCTTTTTTCGCCTTCCCCCCTCCGATTCAGGCCGTTTTTCCTCAGTCTAATTGTGTAGGACACAGCTCCCTGGCCCATGCTGGTATTATGAGCGCCGATCACCCACACAGCAGCTCACGGGAGCTCTCACCCGCTGTCGGCCACTCATGCTGGACTGCGGCACATGGCAGCATTCTGCAGCCTACGGCAACTCACGCCAACCTCTGGCTGCTCACGGCTGCTCAGCTCCAGGGAGAGCTGTTATTCACAATCTTAGCTGTAGAGGGTGCAGCTTACTGGCCCATATGGGAGTCGAACCGGCCACCTCAGCATTAGGAGCATGGTGCTCCCACCACCTGAGCCACCGGGCCAGCACTCATTCACTTTTTAATTTCACAGATATTTTAGATTTGGGGAATACAGCCTCAGAAATACAAACAGCATTGGGTGCTTACAGTCTGGTGGGTGAGACAGACAATAAAACAAATAATCAGACAAATAAATACACTGATTTGTTTCCTAGTGCCTGGCTCTTTCTCTTCATGGAGTAATTCAGTTTTAAATAATTGTGTTAATGGTATCCTCTTTGGTAAGATGGATGGGAACCCTATGGCCATCCCAGCCTACACCACAGCAGGCCTTGGCATTTTAGAGGCATTTGGATCATGGCTGGGAATGAGATTGACCTTGATGCTCCGAATAAGTCACCTGGGGATGCATGAAATTCCACTGGGGGTCTTTCTCTAGGCTTGAGCATTACTATTTTACTGAGACCTTGTTTAAAATTGAAATGCTTGGGGGTGGGGGTGCCAGGTGATTTACTGAATTCATAACATGGCAGTGCTTTCTCATGAGATAGGGCTGCCCAAGGGCCCTGACCCCCCAAAAATGCCCCTGATGGGTACCACCAGGGGGTCCAGAAGACCACAAGACAATCTTCTCAGTCACCTTGTGCTGCTGACTCAGCCCAGCTCTGCCTGTGGAAAGGGGAGCCAGAGGGAGAGAGGGGAGAGTAAGGCCTAATCAAAACCCAAACCCAGAATTCCACTGCTCACTCTGGTAGCTGCAGAAGCCAGAAACTCCAGGCCCATCTTAACCTGCAGGGTACTGCAGTAACAGATCTACCCCTCCCTGATGGAACAGTCATGTTTTCCGCAATGACAGCTCTGTGGTTGTATAGTATGTGACAGAAACTTTCAAGGTTCTTGAAATACATTCAACTACCACTGCGATCTTTCGGTGCTCGCCCGCCCAGAAGCCAAATTTGTAACTCTGTTTGGGGTGGAGAGGAAGAATGTGGAACCCAGCCACCCCAGAGAGGCCCTGGAGTGAGGCAGGGCAAGCTCTCCCTGGGGCTGGAGCACTGTCCTGGGCGTGGCCTGGCTGCCCGTCTCGTCCCCTCATACAAGAACCTGCACGCTTCCTCCCTCCTTGTTTCCTTCCTCTGGGTCCCCGCCCTCCACAACCTACCTGGAGGCAGGTAATAAAGCTGGAGGAGGGAGATGGATGGATAAAGAAGGCAGAGAGACTCTGGTGCCATAAAGCCAGCTAGAGAGGGCCCGTCCTGGGAGTGTCCAGCCTGCAGCAGCCAACGCCGGGGAGGTGGGCTCTCAGCTTTGCGAGCCTGGGCACCAGGCCCTGGAGAAGGCCATGCACCGGGACGTGCCAGGACCAGGCCTCAGGGGCCTGAAGGCGGCTGAGGGCTCTGCGAAGGGCTGGGGGGACGCTTGCCTGGAGGCCGGGAGGGATTTGGGGGTGCTGAGGGAGAACGGCGCCCCCCGTGGCCTGGGAGAGGCAGAGGAGGTACCAAGCAGCAGGAAGCGCACGCGGCCCGTGCGGTCCAAGGCGCGGCGCGTGGCGGCCAACGTGCGGGAGCGCAAGCGCATCCTGGACTACAACGAGGCCTTCAACGCGCTGCGCCGGGCGTTGCGGCACGACCTGGGCGGCAAGAGGCTCTCCAAGATCGCCACGCTGCGCAGGGCCATCCACCGCATAACGGCGCTCTCCTTGGTCCTGCGCGCCAGCCCCGCGCCCCGCTGGCCCTGCGGGCACCTGGAGTGCCACGGCCAGGCCGCGCGCGCGGGGGGAGCCGGGGACGCCGGGGACGCCGGGGACGCCGGGGACGCGGGCTCCAGCCCAGCGCGGCTCGCGCCGCAGCCCGCCAGGCTCTTTGCGCCGCGCTGCGCCTCGTGCTCCTCGCACACGCCCCTGGGGCGGCCCAGGCTGGCGGCCGAGGCGCAGGGCTTGGCCCAGGCCTCCGCGGGAAGCTGGCGCCGATGTCCAGGGGCTCCCTTTGCCTGGCCGCTGGGCCACCCGCGGGTGGGCTCCGCGCTGGGCTCCCAGCACCCTTGACCTGGCCAGGAGCAGGTGGGGGGAGGCTGGCCCGGGGGGAGCCCATGGCAGGATGACTACACAACGGAAGACTGCAGAGAACGTGCCAGAAGGAGCAAAGCTGACCAGGCTGAAGCCTGAGCGGAAAAGCGGTGTTGGACTTGCTCGTGGGAAGGAACTCCGGAGCCTCAGGCTGCGCACCCCACTCTCCACAATCCCAGCCTCGGGTGGCAGGTCGGAGAAAGGAGCAGGAAGGATCCTGCCGGCTCTTTCTTCCATTCGGACTTGATGAATTCTTCTTGGAACGTGCCGTTCGCATCCCTGTGCCTCTGAGGCCTATTTTCTCTGGTTGCTTTTCAGGAAAATGGGAGCTTTTGGACAGGGAGACTTGTACGTAGGAGTGTGGGTGGCACCTGGTGTGTGGTCTGATGGCACAGTGTGGGGTCCCCTGCCCCTGCCTGTGCTGATGCCCCAAGTCTGTGACCCCGGCGGGCGAGGCAATCAGAAGCAGCCAAATAAAAAGGAAGCTCTCATCTCCGTCTGCTACCAGGACTCCACTGGGCTCAGTGACCCAGGGAGTAGGAAGGCTGAGGTGCTCCAGGCCTTGGTGGCTCACCCTGGCATGTTGGGCCCCAGACTGGAGCCCACGGGTAGACCCATGGGGCCACTGGGTTATGGCAAAACTCCTGGAGTGGCTGAGCACTGTGAAGGGCACTGTGGGAGAGGACATTATTTGGAGACGGGAAGTGGGACCTGGAGGCTAAAGGTATGGTTAGCCCCATCTCTGGACCTGCTGCAGGTCTGCTCTGCAGTGAGTCATGGTGAGAGTGGCAGTGCAAATAGAGTCTGGGACAGTCTCAGGGAAGGAAGCTGAAGGTAAGGCCAAATTGTGTGTGGTGGTGGTGGTGGTGTGTGTGTCAGCGAGTCCTGCCTGAATCCCACGTGATAAGATAAAGCTTCCAGGGAAGAGGGAGCCAGTGCAGGCAGGGCCTTTGTGATGAGGGACAGATTTGGAATTCAGGAAAGATTATGGGGAGGCGGTTAAGGAAAGTGAGGCCTCAGGCCAAGGTCCCTGAGGAAATAGGAGGCACAGCCAGCTCCCCAGAGATACCTGGAGAACTGCTCCCATCTAAGACAAGCACTCCTGCATGAGCGTCTGGCCTCGCCCAGGCTGGCTGGGCTGGTGGGACTGGTGCTGCTTGCTGGGTAAGGAACCAGACATGTCAGGGGAGGGCTGATGCCTTTCTGGTCTCCTTGGAGAGCTGGGCTCTTGCCAGCTGTGGGGAAGAGTTCCACAGCTCAGAATGGGGGACCCCATAGGAGCTGGAGACATGCTCTTAGCCCCATGGAGGAATGAGGGTTCCCCAGAGCAGTCGAGGTGAGGCTCACTGCCATAAGCAGAGATATCTTTGCTTTCTGCAAGCCCCAAGACTGGCTGGCACACTTGGCATCCTGTCCCCAGCTCACAGACTCCCGGTTTCACAGGGCAGGTGGCTATGACACAGATCACAGGACGGCTTTGACTCTGGGTCATAAGGGTCATGGGGTCCAGCCAGGAGCAAACTGTGGGACTCTGGCCCCAGGCCCGCCCACGGAGCCTTCCCTCTCATGGAGAGGCAGTGCGATAGTCTGAGGTGCACAGAAAAGAGCCAGATGGGCCTGGGATCCAATCTCCACTCGGCCGCTTCTTCCATGTGTGACCCATGGCATCACTTCACGTCACTAAGCCTCCAGTTCCTCACCTCTGACCCAGGTGATTCCACCTCAGCGTACATTCCTTCATAACCTACAGTTGCTGGCAATAAGAAGCTGTGCCACAAATTGTTAGTGTTTATGTATTATTAGAATCTTATCACAATGCTTCCATCTTGCTTCAGCCTCAGGTTTTATTCTCTGGAAACACGATAATATGACAAGCAAGTCCTGCTTTCCTATATTCCAGGATAGAAAGAGCGGAGAGTTTTTCTTGCCCAGCTGCACTTTCAGCTCCAGGTTGGTGAGGACACTCTCTGCAGGTGGAAGAGTGAGTGTGTAGAAGTGTGAGGTCAGCAGGAGGTATTTCTCTGTCTCCTCACTGACCAGCAAAGTGACCTTGGCAAATCGCTTCATGACTTTGAGCCTTGGTGTTCCCATCCGTTACAGGATATGACTTACATCAGAGGCTGTTGTGCAGACTAAATGGGATAATGCACTGAAAACACTTGGTACAGTACCTGGTCCAGGCAAGTACTCACTGAGTGGAAGCTGTTAAAACATATTCTAGGGGCGCCCGGCTCGCTCAGTTGGTTAGAGTGCTCTTTTTTTTTAAATTAAATTTATTGGGGTGACGATTGTTAGTAAATTTACATAGATTTCAGGTGTACAATTCTGTATTACATCATCTATAAATCCCATTGTGTGTTCACCACCCAGAGTCAGTTCTCCTTCCATCACCATATATTTGATGGTTAGAGTGCTCTTAACAACAAGGTTGCTGGTGCGATCCCCACATGGGCCACTGTGAGCTGCGCCCTCCACAACTAGATTGAAACAACTACCTGACTTGGATCTGATGGGTCCTGGAAACACACATGTGTTTCCACACACACACACACACACACACACACACACACACAAGAACATATTCTATTCACAAGGTTGTTATAAGGAAAGAATTCATGGGAAGGTGTTTTATAAACTAAAGTCTACAACACACTTGTTATTATCATTATTTTATCAGGGCTATGTGTTTGAGTGCACACACCTGTATGTTTGCCTGCTGATACGTATTTGCCTAGCATTTGGAGGTTTTTTTTGACATGCACACATTGTGTGCATGCTTATAGAGATGTGTGGATGTGTGAGTATTTGTGTGTGTATACGTGTATGTATGTATACGTGTATGTATGCGTTAGGGGATCCTAGGCCAGAATACATTTAATTATGTGCCTTCCAGGTTTTCGGGAACCTTTGCTTGAGTTTTTAAAATCTGCTTCCCAAGACCATATCCATTCTCCAAGATGACTGGTCATTGTGGAGAAAAGACAAATCTGTGATTGTTAAAGAAAAGGAATTTATGAACCGAGACCAGATAGGTTTGTCCAAATATAGAGAAAAATAGTACAAAGATAGGTGTTAAATGAATAAAAAATGGAAAGTACTGGAAAGAGAAAACATGTAAGACTGAGCTGCTAAAAGTGATGGCCATAAGGTATACATAAAGACAGAAATTATGTATCTATAAGGTTAGTAACAATGACCCACTCAAAAAGTGTTCAAAGGAGAGAGAGAGAACTACTAAAGGGCAGAGAATAATCATTCTAGCACGTTCAGCAACTTGATAGCTCACAAAGGGCTCTTATGCACTCAGTCTCTTGGCTTCTCTTCCAAGCCCTTTCCTTATACCCCCTCCCTCTATCACAGGAAACAGTAGTACCTCACCTCTCTAGCAATGAATGAGACAGGCAGCAAAAATAAATAACAATGATAAGACCCAGTGTTGTCGAGGATGTGGTAAAAAGGGCACATTTACAGATTTCTAGTTGTGCTGTGCATCTGTTCTTTCTTTCTTTTTTGGTAAATAACAAATTGGCAAAATCATAATAAAATAAAAACACTCCAAGACAATAACCCAAAAGGAAAACAAATTTGCAAAAAGGCAGTCCCAGCAGTACTGTACAACATAGTGAAAGATTTGAAACAACACAAAGCCCAACCAGAGAGGCCCGGCAAAGCGCACTCTGGGAGTCAATCAAGGTGAAAATCACGATGAGGTGGGGGAGCAGATCCCAAAGGGCTCTGTGCCCACTGATTATAACTGTAGACAAACATGTATGTGCATGAAAAGACCTTGAGAGAATACAGAAGGACGTAAACAGGGTTAATGTACATTAGGTTCTTTGTCATTGTTTTTAAAAGGTGAAAGATTTGTCTCTGTAGGAGACTCCTCTTTTTAAGAGGAGTAAGAAAATGTTTTGAGCAAGGACAGCACGGATGAAGTATCTTGAGTGGACTCCTTTGGAGGGACCCCACCTCACGGATGGGAAACTGGGGTGCTTGGTGTCGGGAGCATGATCACATCAAGTTTTCTTTACACTTGGCGTGTGTGTGTGTGTGTGTGTGTGTGTGTATGTGTGTGTGTGTGTGTGTGTAGACACCAGAGGAGGGTGAGCTGGGCCCAGGAAGGCCTCAGCGAGAAGAAGATTTTGCTTACTTGCTCCTGCCCTGTCAGCCACATAAGAGTTCCTGACACTGAATGAGCCAAGGGGAGAAAGCGCTGTGGGGGCTCTATTACCTCTTCCCCTTGGATTAGGTTCCAACTTTCCTACCCTTCTGAGGTTTGCTTCCCTGCCCGCCCCACCCTCCCGTATGCAGGTCCACCTTCCACTGTTACATCTCAGCATCCTTCCTGCTAAAGTTGGGGGCGGCAGAGGGGGAGTGGCTGTTGGTGTGGACACTCCCTGGGCCTTCCTCTGGTTCACCCAGCTGGTCTTCACTGTGAGCCAGGCTCTGGGCTGGGGAGCTGTGGGTACGCCTGCCCCCTCCAGGACCTCACAGCCCAGGGGGAAAGGCGAACAGAGAGGGCAAGGACTTTCTTCGGTTCCCTATGTCCACACGCGGGAGCAGCCAGCTGTGGAACAGAAGGAGGTCCATACATCAGTCTAGCTGGGCGGGGGCTCATAGCTCAGGCCCCTGAAATCAGGCAGGACAGGTGGAAGGTGAAGTTGGAGGAACTCAATGCCCTCCCTTCTTAAAGGCTGCAGCTGACCTTGTGGCTGGGCTGAAAATGGGCCCAGGGTCCTCAGATCTTCATGTTACAAGTCTAAAACTTTAAAGTTTTTATGTGAAATGGAGATTTTAAAAAAATACATATTGAGTCCATACTGTGCAGGCCAGCCCCCCTTTGTATGATGAATACGGCCCGAGGGCGTCCACTTAAGACTTCAGTTGGGGTTTGGGGGAATGAGGAGGTAGCCCCGCAGGCCGGCGCAGGCACAGCTGGCTGGGATGGGCTCAGCAGCCCTGGATCCCAGACCGGAAGCTCCCTCCCTGCCCCTCCTCCCTGCGGTCTCCGCTCCACCTCTGGTCATTCCCCTCAGCGCCACCAGGCCACTAGATGGCATCACGAGCCCAGGGGCGGGCAAACCTGAGTCCCCAAGCTCCCAATCCCAGCCCACCCTCACAGCCATGGGGACTTCTTGGCTTTTTCTTTTCTGAGTTTTTATTAAGTGAAAAAGACCCCTTTATGTCACGTTCATTCTGTTCCCTAGGCCAGCGATGCCCAATAGAAACATAATACAAGCCACATTTGTAATTTTTAAGTTTCTTGCAGGCACATTAAGAAAAGGAGAAAGACACAGGTGATATTAATGTTGGTAATGTTTTATTTAGCCCAATATATCCAAAATATTCTCATTTTAATAGGTTATCAATGTATAAAGTATTAACAAGATATTTTACTTTTTTGGGGTACTAAGTATTCAAAATTCCGTGTGTGTGTTTTATACTCACAGAACATCTCGATGTGGACTAGCCACATTTCAAAGGTTCAGTAGTTCCATCTAGCTATAGGCTACAGAATTGGGCTGGGCAGCTGTAGGCCCAGTGGAGGGCCTGAGTTCCGCCCCCCAAGGGTCAACTCCCAGGTTGTAACATGGGATTCTGTCCAAGTTGGATACTGACTTAGAGTCTAGGGATCTCAGGGACCCAACCCTCTGCAAGAGCTCTCATATTTTAAAAAGGCATAGGGGCGGCTGGTTAGCTCCATTGGTTAGAGCGTGGGGCTCTTAACAACAAGGTTGTCAGTTCAGTCCCCTCACGGGCCACTGCAAGCTGCGCCCTCCACATCTAGATTGAAACAATTACTTGACTTGGAGCTAATGGGTCCTGGAAAAACACACTTAAAATAATAATAGTTGTTACCAGAGGGTAAGGGGGTGGGGGGTGGGTGATGAGGGTAAAGGGGATCAAATATATGGTGATGGAAGGAGAACTGACTCTGGGTGGTGAACACACAATGGGATTTATAGACGATGTAATACAGAATTGTACACCTGAAATCTATGTAAATTTACTAACAATTGTCACCCCAATAAATTTAATTAAAAATAAATAAATAAATAAATAAAAATAATAATAAAATAATAATAGTTATAGTAATAATAATAATAATAATTTTTAAAAGGCATCAGCACATTTCTGGAAGTTCCTGGGCAGAGGAGCCCAGCTCACACACACATTCCTCCCTCACCATGGCCTGGGGCGGTAAGAGCCTCCCTGAGGACCTAGGTGAGGAAGGTTCCCCTCCATCTCACTGCCCTGGAGATCTATATTTTATCAAACCTGAAATTTGTCACAAAGCCACAAACTAGTGTGGACACTTAATTGCCTCCAGTCTTGGTTCCCCAGGGTCCCCCTCAGACCTTAGCAAGTGGCTCTTGGCTGCTCCCCTCCCTTCCCTCTGGGGGCGGGTCCTGCCCTCTCTCTGACCCATCTCACTCCCTCTTTCAGTTGTCACTCCCCAAGCTAGAAGCAGCATTTCTGAAGTCAGCTAGATACCCGACCCAACGCCATTTGTTTCCACTAAAATGGTTCATTTTGCTTCAAACTAGCCCCCAGACCGGACAGAGACGAAGTCTGGTTTGGATATAGTTTGAAATGAGCATTTCTTTCCATTTCTGGGCCTCAGTTTTCTAATCAGTGTTATCAAAGGTCTTGGACTCTCACCTCAGAAGCCCCTTCCATCTCTACCATCCCACCTCCCCATCGTGCATGACTCCAGGGTCTTAAACTGTTTCCTACATCCTCCCCTAAACTACACACATACACACACACACCCTGGTGGCTCCAGGTCATCCTTATAAAACAATGTAAGGAAAGAGACTGGGGAGGAGAAGTAAGAGAGAACAAAGGCGGATAATAAGAAAGAGAGCGGACAGGCAGCCAGAATCCAGGCCCTTCCGAGTTGGCATGTGTCCCCAGAAGCCCCTCACAGGAGGACATTTGACTGCTCTTCAGCACCGCAAAATACTCTGATGGGCATGAGATGGGGCCAACACTTCCCCCCAGCACCCCATCTGCCCCACCCATTGGTGAGCCCTGCAGGAGCCACACCGGTGCTCCCATCTCCCCTTCACTCCTGGAGCCAGGAGCCAGGCTCTGAGTTGGAGGTCAGGGTCAGGGTGGGTTGTGATAGCTTCAGGGCCCAGTCTTTCCGAAAAGATAGGAGACAGCACCAGCCTGCTCCAGTAGGAGAAAAGCAGAGGGCTCAGTTTCCCAGGACGGTGGAAGACATACCCCCTTGTGACCCACTTTGCCTTTTTCCCCTTCCAGAGCTCCTAGCCTAGAGGAGCCTGTGGCTGCAATGGAAAGCAGAGGCCGGCTCAAGTCTCTCTGGGCTGGGCTGGGCTGGGCTGGGCAGAGGCAGAATGCTTCTGGGCGGTTCTCTGGGGAGAGGAGAATTGAAAAGGAAAAGCATCTCTGAGGAGGGCAGCGAGGGCGGGAGGCTGTGTGGCATAGGTACACACACACACACACACACAGAGCCGCCCTGAATTAGTCTGAGCCTACTCAGGAGGGAGAGTAGCATCTGCTCTTTGCTCTTGGAGCTGCTTTCTGTTGCTTCCCCGCCCATCTGTGCTGTCAGCAGCGCCAGCAAAGTTGGCCTCGAACTTGAAAGGAACTGAAGGCTCCAGCTTCCAGGGACTCTGTGGGGCAGCAGGCAGGACCCAGCCTCTGAACTTGGAGCTGGTTCGAAGAAGCCAGCCCTCTCTGCCCACAGCTGGCCCTTGGTCCTCAGGTGACCCTTCTGCCCCTGACCTCGAGGCCCCCAGTCTGGGCTGAGGAATGGTGCGCTGAGGTCCTTCTGGAGCCCCTTGTTCCTGCCGGGAGCTGGAGCAGCGTAAGGCCTAGGCCAACATGGCCAATCCCATGCAGTCTCAGTTTCCCCCAGCACGGGAGCCAGGGACCTCCTCACCCCTGGACCTGCCGGAGATGGAGATGCTTCTCACCAAGGTGGAGGGCAAGGATGACAAGCCCCTGAAGCTGTCCAAGTCCCTGTCAGGAACTCTGGACCTGGAGCAGAATGGCCATGGCCTGCCCTTCAAGGTGGTATCTGAGGGGCACCTGGCGGCCTCCCTCCCTCAGTCTCGGGCCAGTTCGAGGCGGGCCTCCTCCACTGCTACCATCTCCTACGCCCAGGACCAAGAAGTTCCCAAAGATTACCTCTTCTTAGCCATCGCCTCCTGCTTCTGCCCTGTCTGGCCCCTCAACCTCATCCCCCTCATCTTTTCCATCATGGTAAGTGCTGCTCTTTGTTCCAGGGCAGGGGCTGGGTCCCGGGGGCGGCAGGCATGTTCCCTTGGCAGGCGCCAGACACCCTGCCTAGGGTGTAAAGAGCTAGGTGTTAGGGGCGTAGGGAGAGACTCCCTTTCCCAGCTCGCCTACTCCTCCCCTCTGGAGAAGGTCCAGGGGCCCGGAGAGCTTCTGATTGCTGATCTTTTTCCTCTCTGCTCCTGGGCATCACATCTCCACTTTGTTTGTATACAACCCTGCTGAGGAGGAGGCCCCCTGGAGTTCAACTCTGCACTGCAGAAAGACAGCCAGGTTGGGGGTCCTGCATGTTGTGGGGTATGTGGGGGGTTACCCTGAGGCGTCATTCTTGAGCGGAGCTATGTATCAACAGAAGTTGCAGCCTGCATGGAGTCCCAGGGACCGTGTACTCAGGGGGGGACCCAACCCCCTACAACTTCTGTCCCCCAACCCCAGGCCACCTGGGTGTCCTTAGAAGCTTTGCCAGGTCTTATTTCCCTGCCGTGCACTGAGGGCCCTGGTTCCTGGCTCCCCAGTGGCTGCTCCTCTGGGGGCCAGTTCTCACTGAGGTCCTCTGGACCTTGGTGGTGGCATTGATTTCAGTATCTGTCCTCAGGGTAGGGGAGGCTTGGGCCGTGGGTGAAAACTGTGTCAGAGGGCATGGCTGCCCTTGCCAAGGAGGGCATGTGTGCTAGTCTTTGCTCCTCACACACTCGTGCTGTGGGGTTTTGCTAAATTGTCTTAGATTGTCCTCAAACCAAGCTATTTGCATACAGCTGCTTACGGAGAACGCACAGATAATGTCAGTAGATGTTGGCACATGACTTTTGAGGTCTGGGAAGAAGAGAGCTAGAGCTAGAGCTGGATAGGTATAGAGAGAGAGACAGGCAATGACTTTCCGAATGAGGTTAGGAGCAGGGGGAAGTAAACTGCCGACTCCCAGCTGGTCAGGGCCAGAGGATTGGGTGGGGAGACATCGTCTGCTTTTCTCTGGAGCGACTTCATTGCTGAGTCATCTATCACCCAACCCCCCTACCCCCCCCAGGTGTGGTCACTGCTGCTGCCTCTGGGGCTGTCTTCTGAGAAAGCCCCTATTTCCTCCTACGTCTTCCTCCACTTCACTGATGCCTAGTCCATAGACAGGAAAGCCCTCCCTGACCCCCATCAAATCCAGCCCCATCTAGCAGGATGTCAGTGGATCCTGGCAGCGTCCCTGAGTCCAAGGGACTTGGCATGGGCACCAGTCATGGCTGGACAGGGCCCAGGGTGGGGCCTCTGAGGAATTTCCTGCTCGGCTTGCTATACCTGGGGGTTGCTGGGGGCAGGGCCAGCCCCCAGGGCTACAGCCAATGGCTGTGGGTGGGGCCAACCTCCTGGTTATAGGAGAGGCCCCAGTGGGGGAGACAGGCTTTGGGGAAGAAAATCACACAAGGACCCAGGAGAAAACAGTTGTGGAAGCTGTCTTCTAGTGGAGGTGGCATGGTGCAGGCTGGATAGAAATTGCCTTTGTCAAAGGAAACCTGGGCCCGACTATGAGACCACTGAACCCACCCTCTGGGCATTTCTCCGTCCTCCTCAGGCTCTTCAATGAGGCCTGATGGTCACTGGACCTGAGGCAGGGACTAGGGAGGTAAACCAGACGTCATTACCAATTCCCAGAAGCCCCTAGTCCAGTGGGGAGAAACTTGTAAACAGAGCCTTCAAACACATTGCAAGAAGTATCCATGCTAGACAAAACCACAAGGAATTGTGTGGCCTCGGGCAAGTCAGCTGAACCTCTCTTCTCTTCCGTATTCCTATCTGCAAAACAGGTGTCACTGTAACACCTACATTACAGAGCTGTGTGAGGGTGAAAGGAGACGAGCCATACAGACTGCTTAAGAACTACACCCAGCACATAGTGTGACTACATGGTGACAATAATTCTGTGGCAGCTGAGTATCTCCCTGGTGAGGGGTGGAAGCCATCGTATGTTTACTGTTTTTTTTTAAGAGCTTTGAGATATAATTCAACTATACAATTCACCCAAGTAAAGTATACAATTCAATGATTTTCAGTATGTTCACAGATAAGTGCAACCATAATCACACTCAATTTTAGAACATTTTCCTCACCTCCAGAAGAAAGCCTGTACCTTTTTTCTATCACCACCTCCTACCTTACCCCGATCCCTTCCAGTCCTAAGCAACCACTAATCTTTCTGTCTTTATGGATTTGCCTCTTGTGGACGTTTCAGATAAATGGAATCATACAGTATGTGGTCCATTGAGACTGGCTGCTTTCGCTTGGCATTGTGTTTTCCAGCTTCGCTCATGTTGGAGCATATGCGCTGTAGGGTTTGGAGCCAGATTGGGGTGTTGTCAGATTTCCATTTTGGTGGATCAGTGCAGGATGAGAGGAAGGACGGCAGGGACCCCTCTGAGCCTGGCATTCGGGAGAGGGGACCTTTGCAGGAACGCAGGCGAGAGACAAAGGGGCCTAGACCAGGGCCATGGCAAGAGGCAGAGGGGGTTTCTGGAAAGCTTCTAAAAGTTAGTAACACAGACCATTCATTCATTCAGTCGACCATTCACTTGAATGGCATGTCGCTTGTCTGGAAGGAAATAAGTGGTAGAGGATGATTAAACCTCCCCTCCCCCATGAATGAATGTGCTTTTTTATGAACCAGGCACCACGCTAGGCATTTGGGAAATAGAAGGGTAAGATGTGGTCTGTTTGGCATGAGAAAGGTGCCAGAGTGTGGTGGTGGAGGGAGGTGTGCAGGGACCTGCTCTAAGAATCTAAGTTTTATCCTCGTGGCTCTGAGGGCTCCAAAATATTTTTAAGCAGCGGTGTGATGTGATCAGTTCATATTTTAAAACCAACAGTCAACTGCATTGTGGGAAATGAACTAGAGTAGGCAGGACTGGGGGCAGGGAGACTCTGGAGGAGGCTCTTGAGATTGTCCAGGCAGGATGTGAAGGCCAGAACTCAGTAATGGGCTTAGAAAGGAGGGCACTGATGAGGGAATTGCTTAGGAGGTCGGTCAGTGCTGCACTTGCTTTAGACTCCTGGTTATCCAACTCAAAAATAATGGGCCTATCATAGAGAAAGCATTGGGGACCACAGCATTTCAGGGGTGGGCAGGGGGACGTGGACAGAAAAGGGTTTGGAAAAGAAGATTCTAGGAGGTGGGGGGGGCTGGAAAAGAGAGCGGAAGTGAGTTTGAAGGGAGAAGTGAGTTTGAAAGAGGGAGAAGTGAGTTTGAAAGAAGAAGTGGTCGGATGCAGAGGAGAGATCAGGTCCAATAAGTATGGGAGTGACCACTGGCTTGGCCATTTGTAGACCCCTGGTGACTCTGGTGATGGAGAGGCATAGGCAAAAAGGAGAGGAGAAGGATGAGGTGAGTGGAGAAGAGTGGAGAAATGAGATTCGGGAGGAGGCCACCCTTCCTAGGAGCCATGAGGACAGAAGCAGAGAGAAATACTCAAAGGAAAGGGAGCTGGTTCGTGCTGTAGCATGGCTTCCATGCCACCAGGAACGGGGAGGGCAAGGTCATTGACTGAGAAATAAGGGCCTGGTAGCAGAGGGGAGGAGACATAACTAGGGACAGGCAGGTCGACGGCCCAAGTGCTCTGCTGAGGCTGAGACCATGGCTCTGAGTTGTTATCAGCCTGCATGGGGATGTGGTTTTTCTCCAGCTGTAGTTCTAGTGTCACAGATGTGACCCTGGGCCCACCTAAGGCTGGGGGATGGCAGAGTTGCCATGAGGGCAGGGCCAGATGGCACAGAAGATATTGGCCGGGGTGTCTGAAGAACGAGGCTGGGCTGGGAGGGATGGAAATGGAAATGGTTGCTGTTATTATTAACACTGTAAGAAACTTTGCAATGCCAAAAGAAGGGGCAAATCCCCGTGGCCAGGCAATTCTTCCTTTAACCTATTTTGGGATAATGGAGTCTCTCCCTTCCTTATACCACCTGGGGTAGGTGGACGGCCCTGCCTGGGGTTTTGGTGGAAGCCTCTGAGCCATCCCTTCTCTGTAGGTTGTTCCTGTAACATGTGGAAGCACTGAAGAGCTCCAGAGTGGCTTCAACATTTCCTTTCTTAGGCATTTTTGATAACCTACTTATTTAACTGATGTGTTGCAGGGTCACTTTCATTCATTTATGCATTCATCCATTCATTCAACAAGAGTGCTGAACTCCAACCGGGGCTGATGGTCAGCTAGTCCGCTGGCTCACAATATTGACAGACTTCAGAATCAGTTGGTAAATAGCTGCGCTCTCAAGCCCCTAAGCAGTTCCAGTCCCTCCTACTCATCACAAATGCCCTGACTCATCCCCTGGACCCCCAACCCCCATGCTTCCCCACTCTCCAGTAACTGAAGGGTTAACCTGTAGTCAGGACATTCCAGAAACAACTGCACTGTTGCAGAGAGAGAGTTGGGAAGGGGGCGTGGAGAAGCACATCCCTTTGCTTTGACCTCCGGGGAAGTGCTTGATCTCCGTGGGAGGACTAATAGCTGATCAGCCCTGGCACATCTGGCCAGTTCGCCTCAGAGCTGCTGGGGTTTGGCTTGAGCCCGTGGGTGGAGAAGCTCTTTCCTGAGAAGTTCCCTTGCCTCCCTTCTCTGGCTGGTTTCAGCCTCTGGCAGCTCCCCCAACATCCTCCCACCCCCACCCCACTCTCAGACTTTTTTCAAAGTCTTTCTTCCTTGATCTATTCACCTGAATTTATTTTCTCCCTCATCATTCCCACAGCCATTGTAATCACAAATGATCTATTAATTTATAGTCATTACAACCATTACTGCAATTATTATTATTGTGCCTTCAACTTAAAAGCCATTTTGTACAAAGAGAAGCTGATGCCACTAAATGGGGATGAGAGAGCAGCTGATAATTTACTCATAAAAAGACATGAAGGGTCTTCTACCACCCCTGGAATCAAAGGATAGATCTTTCATTTGGTGCTATTGGGGGGGGGTCTTCAGAAATGAGTGCCAGCTAGCGGTGAGGAACTTCTCTATCTAAAAATAGGGCTCTATTCTTAGAGGCAGCTATTTTCCCCTCCGTTTTACAGATCAGAAAACTAAGTCTGAGAGAAAACTAATAGTTGTGAGGTTTACATTAGAGTGTGTCTAACGTGTCTGACACAAAAAACAAAGACGCTGCAATCAGGCCTGTTGCAGCCAGCCATTCCCAAGGCATCTCCTTCCACAGTGTCTCTTGGGCTCAAAGGAACAGGCATGATTGGGATGTAGGGACTTATGTCTCTGTGGATAAAAAGAAGAAACTGGGCTTAGTGAGACTGAAAAAAACTCTTCCTGTTGCCGCCCCTCCTCACCTCTCACGTCCAAGACAACCACACGTACGCCTCTCTCCATGGTCCTGAATGATTACCGACCGCACAACTGTTTCTCTGGAAAATGGGGGGCAGGACTCATCTCAAACCCTGCGCCCCTCCCTCTGCATGCCAGGCTTACAGCTGAGAGCGAGTCCCTTGGTCACGACTCAAGGTAGCCCCAGAATTTCTAAAGCCGAATTTCCTGGAAATCCCTGAATCCTTTCTGTATGTTTCCCCCTCCCCCTCCAAATGTTGCCTTGGTGATGAAGTCCCAAGTTGAGTGACCTGGGTTGGTCACGCTGAGAGGAGGAAGTGGCATGGGTTAGTGGGTGGGACCTATTGCCCTTATTTCTTTCGTGAATCTTCTATTAACTGGAGCATTCCACTGGCTAAGTTCAGTGGTTAGAAAAGAGACTCTCTCCTCTTGTTCTTTTTCTCTCTTCTTTTATTCTTTACTTTCTCAAACATTTACTGAATACCTACGAGGGCCTGTCCTTAGGTTACATAAAAGGGATACCGAGATACGAAGGCTGCATTGTCCCTACCTTCAAGGGGCTTACAGTCTAGAGAAAAACTGGCACAGCCACAAGCAATGATACATAGTGGTAAGGGAGTAATAGAGAATGGTGTAAGACGCTACAAAAGCCCCAGGGAGGGGCTGATTAATTGTTGTGGGAGCCAAGGAAAATTTTATTGGAGGTGACTCTTGAAGGCTGAGGAGGCTCTGTTGAGGTGGAAATATGCTAAGGAGGAAAGACATCTGAGCAGAGACAACAGTACGTGCAAAGGCACTGAGGCATAAAAATGTATCCTTTTTATAGGGAGTCATGTGACCAGGATTGTATTTCAAAGATCTCACCTTAGCTGATAAGTTGGATGGAGGCAAGGCTGGAGCAGAGAGACCAGTGAGGAGGAAAGAGGCTGATGCAATCTTCAGATGAAACATGTCGAGGGAGTGGGCTAGGACAGTGGAGAGGTAAGGTCAGACGTGAGGGACATTTGAAAGGTCGGGAATTCTTCCCTGACTGTATTTGAGGTGGGGAGAGACAGAGAGGAAATCCAGGAGGGGCGATGCTAGGATTCTCTCCCAGAAATTGGAGCTGTAGAAACAGCCCTGCAACGAGGCTTTGCTATGCATGGTGTACCAGGCCGGAGCGAGGAGCCTTGCCGAGGCTGGGAATCAAAGATGAGGATGGAAAAAGGCTGTGCTCCACTGGGGCAGACAGATACCAGGACAACATCGTCCCATCCTACCACCATCGCAATCAAACTGGGGTGGAGGGGCGAGCAGGATGAGGAAAGAAAGCAAAAGAAGAGGAGTGGCAGGTTCTCGGACATATGGTGAACATATAATTAACATCCTAACCGGGATGTTTCTATGCTCTGAAAGTGCCAAGGGTGCTATTAGTAATTTTACCAAGACCCATCAAATAGGCTTTTCCTCCTAGAACAGATTACCCCTCTACTGCTGGCGTTGGTGGGTTCTGATCCTTTTTCCTTCTCAAACTCAGCGGAGGAAAGAGACTCTCTTGAGAACAACAACAAAACTACTACATAATGATATTTATTGAGCACCTACAATTGCCAGGCACCACGCTAAGCTTCCCCTTACTTGTATTATCTTATTTAATCCCATAACGACACAATGAGGTAGGTAATATTTTTACCTGATGAGGAAATCGAAGCATAATTTTACAGCTGAGGAAACTGAAGGATAGAAAAGGTTAAGTCACTCGTCCAAAGTCACCCAGCTAGTAAATGATGGAGCTGGGACAGGCATCCAGGAGGTCTGGCTCCAGAACCTGTGCTCCTATCCAGACTTCCCTTGTAGGGAGCTGGAGGCTGCCCCTGCCCCTGGTTGGGCCCCTGCTAAGTCCCCATGGACTGCTCAGTCTCAGGATGGACTGCTGCCTGAGTCTCATCCCAGGCCCCCTCCGCAAGCCAGACCCACCTTCTCTTTCATCTCTCCCTGGACGACACTGGTCTATTTTTACTGAGAGCCATGAGATCCAGAGGCATAAACACTTGTAACTTCCGGCCCAGACCCAGCTGCACACCTGTCCAGGTGTAAGCTCACCTGCACCTACATCCATCCAGCCTCCGAGGACAGGAGTGCTTTCTTCCACTGTCCATAATCCCCCTGTGCTCAAGTCCAGACCTCAGCCTCTCTTTGCACTGAGTCTTGTTCTTTCCTGTCTTGAAGAAATCCTCTATTTGTCTCATCCAGTTGTATGTTCCCCAATGACTATAGGACAAAAATCCAGATTCTGTTTTGTGAGAGTCATGGCCCTTCTTGATCTGGCCTTTCCCAGCTGCTTCTCTCACCATGCCTGCATAGCGCCCTGTGCTCCATGCAGCTCCTCATCTGTAAAATGGCCTAATCACAATCGTAATTCACAGGAGTATTAGGAGGATCAAATGCTCTATTGGATGCAAGTACTTAACACAGTTCCTGACACAAAGTAAATGTTCAAATCACGTTAAGGGTTATGATGATTCCTGTGGGGGTGGAGGAATCTTGGTGGGCTTCACAGAGGGGGTGGCATTAAAGCCAGCCATTGAAAGATGGAGAGGAGGAGGACACGTGGCCTTGTGGGGGAGTGGGAGTGAAGGCAGGAGAAATAGCAGGAACAAAGGCACATGGAATTCAGTGCTCATCCCCTGAGTGGCTCGACCTGGCTAGGCCCAGAAGTTGTGGAAGAGACTAGTAGAGGATAAAATCAGGAAATGCAAAGCAAGCCTGAGTTTGGACTTTGTTCTGTGGACAGTGGGGAGCCATGGAAGCTGCTGGGCGGAAGTGATTACCTCAGCCACCCAAATGTTGCTGAACTTTTGCATCAGCGCCTGACTCCCTACCTCCTCTCTCATCCCACACTATTGCCACAGGGGTCTTTTGGAACTAATTCCCCTGCCCCAGCCTTACAGCTTCACTGGCACCCACTGCCTCTGGGATAAGGACCAACCTCCTCTCTGTGTGAGCAGAGCCCTGTCTGGCCTGGCCCCACCCACCGCCTTCTCGCTCTCTCAGCTCCATCCACACTGGCCTCTGTCCAGTGTCTAATCTGTTTCTTTCAGTCAACAGCCATGTAGTGCAGAGCTACCTATGTGCCTGCAGGGCCGCCCTCAGGGCCCTTGCACATGCTGTTCTATTTGCCTGGCACATTCTTCTTTGGAAAACAAACAAAAAACCTATTTAATTCTTACTCATCCTGCACATCTCAATCCAAATGTCCTTCTTCCAGGAGTCTTCCCTGACTCTCCCCTTTTATAAGCTCTCACGGTACCAGGGACCTCTCCTTTGTAACACTGCCCACAGTCGCAATTTCACCTCTATTTGTGTGATCACAAGGGAGGCCATCCTCTCCACCAGGCTATATGCTCTGTTGAGCACAGGAACTGGGACTCTCTTGAACTTGGGACTCTCTACTGCATCCCAGGGGCATAGCACGGTGCCTGGCATCAATACCTGTGGGATGTAGTGGTGGTTGGGGAATAGAATGGAGAACAGAGCCCGGAGTCACGGGGATCTTCAGGAGGCTGTTGGCATGGTTTGAATGAGAAGCGGTGCCTGGAACTTGGACCAGGTGTAAGGGACCTAGAGAGGAGAGTGGTAATAGAATTGACGAGGAGAGGAAATTGATTAGCAGGATGGGATGGGAGAGGAGTTGTGACCACGTGGAATACTCCAGGCTGTTGCCAGTAACTGAGGCTTGGACAAGTGAAAGGAGGAGCCAGGAGAAGACCTGGGAAGCAGGATGTTATGGTGTGGGGCAAAGCGAGTTGGATGTCCCACTGTGGCAGGCAGGTAGTGTTGTTCTGAAAGGAGCTTGGAACGGGGAACGACAGGGTGGGGGTGGGAGCTCAGTTAGAATTCTGAGAGGTGAAGAGGACAGAACCCTGGGGAGGCTGACAGAAAGCAAACAGAAAAGGGAAGGGTCACTTTTCTGAACTTTAGCTTCTTCTTCTTCTTCTTCTTTTTTTTTTTTTTGGCACCCTGTTCCCCCGCTCAACTCTTGAATGCTGGGAGGTGGGCCCATCTTTTTCTTTATCCTTGCAACTTGTCCTCCAACACAGAGCCTGGCACATGATAGGGCTCAAGAAATATTTGTAAAATCAATGGATGACTATAGAATGAACAGAATTAGTTCCAGTGACTAATTTTAATCCTATTCGCAAGGCTAGCAACACTAGGACAACCCAACATGGATTGACATGTTCCCGGAAATTCAAGCTGAGAGAGAATGAACAGGGAATTAATAAAATCCAAGCTGGGCTCTGACATAGAGATGGGTTTGAGAAGGGGACCCTGCTTGTGCTGTGCGCCCCCAGCAGAGGACAGAAGAGTCCTGGAGACCATCCTGAGGTCGCTAAACCCACCCCGTTTGGGAAAACACCTTCCCCCTCACATGGGGGTAGGCAGAGGGACTGTGGAGAACTGAGGACCCAGAGAGAGGACACAGTAACAACAACAGTAATAATAGTAATTAAGGCATGCATTTTTGGCACCCCTATAATGCTAGGCCCTGTTCTGGGATTACACAAGTTAGCTCATGCAATCTACTAGCTCTTTGGGCACAGGCAGTACCTTGATTTCCTGCCTGGAACTCTCTTCCTCTCTCTTCCCAAGTGTTGAGCTCTGAATTAGAACAGCTCTGGCCCTCCTTCCACCCTGCTGTGTCCCGGATTTCAAACAGCCCCCCTTTTCCTGCCAGTCTCCATGTGAGCACTGCATGCATGCCTGCCTGCCTCTCAGACCAGGCTCTTCTTGATTTGTGGCTCTGAAAACATCGCCACTGCCCTGGAGTGGGGGTGTGGGATCCTTCTGTCTGATGCAAGAGTGTAGGGGTGAGGGGAGGAGGGGTTAGGGCTCAGCAGAGGGAGCCAGTCCCACCCCAGCTCTCCTCCTGTTACTGGAGAGTGAGTCCTTCTCGGTGCAATGTCCAGGTTCTTGGCATCTCGGGCAAAGAATTGAACGAGACACAGAAATAAAGTGGTGAAAGAGTAGTTTAACAGAACAGATAGTACACCTCAAAGAGATAGAAGCGGACCCCAGCAGTAGAGAATGGGGCAAAGGCCCAAGGTGATATTATTAGGAGAAAAGGTACACTCCAAAGAGTTTGGAGCGGGCCGAGCAAAAGAAGAGGCTCCAAAGGCAGAACTTTAGCTTCTTCAAAAGTCGGCAACCCTGCCAACCTCAAAAGATGATTCTGAGGCTAAGTAAGATCATTTCGGTAGAGTCCTTTGCAAGTTGCCTGGCACAAAGTAAAGGCTCCATAAATACCCATCATCAGCATCAAAATACTTGACTACATTTCCATGCTGAACTCAGAAGCCTCAAATATTCAGAAAATAAATAACCAAAGACGTGGCCTGAGGCCTTGACAGCAGTCACACCTTTAGCTCTAAAAATGCTGTTCTGAAAGTCCAATGTAGGAGCTCTAGAGCCGGGGGAATCTCAAGGTCACCCCTGGTCAGCAGGTAGACACCTGAACCATCATGGGCAGGGGCGCAGGCCTCCATGGAGATGTCTGGAATACACCTCTGAGTCACCCCAGGAACTCTCAGGATACTCTCTGTCCTTAGACTTTTCATCCTCACCCTCGTGCACCTGATTTAACCAAATTAAATAGGGCCAAGAAAAACCAAGCTCACCGAGATGGAGTGAAATACCAAATGGGCCCCTGTGATGCCATGTGTGGCTCCTTCGGGCCCTAGCCTTCCTGTTCAAACCCAAGATACCCATCTTTCCGGTGTGACCCAGGAAGTGGGCTTCGCTGAACAAGGGTGTGGACTCCTGGGTGGGAAGGGAGGCCCAGTGATTTTATTTTCTTTTGTGGCAGGAGGGGGCTCACAGAGGAAAGGAGGCAGGCCCATCAGGCCTGTAGAAAAAGCCACAGGGTCAGGAAGGGGCAGCTGGGTGGCTCAGCGGTTACAGTGCAAACTCTGAACAACAGGGTTGCCGGTTCAATTCCCACATGGGCCGGTGAGTTGCACCCTCCACAACTGGATTGAAAAAACAATGACTTGACTTGGGGCTGGGCTGCACCACCCCCCTTAACTAGATTGAAAAAACAAAACAGCGACTTGACGTGGAGCTGATGGGTCTTTGAGGGGCACATGGTTCTCCAATAAAAAAAAAAAAGCCACAGGGGCTGCCGGCTGCCTTAGGATGTCGGTGTAGCTGCAGCACTGAGCCTGAGCCTGGTGTCTGGAGGGACCTGGCTTATCTGCTCACACCAGCTCCGCGTGGCCTGGACCTGGTCCACCCTCTCGGGCCCTCGGTCCTCACTGCACCATCCTGTGGTTCTGCGCCAGCTGTTCCCAGCCAGTGAGGGGCAGGCTTGGTTAGGGGTCCCCACAAGAGGTCCTAACTCCTTGAGTTCTGGCCACTTCTCCAGGAGGAGCTGGCTTCCTGTTCCCTCCGGGGGGCTGCTGGAGTGCAGGCTGCAGTGGGGACCGGGTGTGTTCTGGAAGCCCAGGCCAGGCCTCCCCCCTCCACCGCAGGGCTGCCACGGACAGCCTACCTGAGGTCTGCCACCCTCTCTCTGCAGTCTCGAAGCAGCGTGCAGCAGGGGGACGTGGACGGGGCCCGCAGGCTGGGCCGCCTGGCCCGGATGCTCAGTATCACCTTCATTGTCATGGGGATCATCATCATCGTCGTGGCCACGACGGTCAACTTCGCAGGTGAGGCCCAGTCACACATACCAGCTGGCTCGGTGTGAGGACTGCTAAGGGCGCAGCTTGGCCCCTGGGGCAGGGGCAGGGGTGGGGGAGGTAAGAGCCCGGGGCGGGGGGGGGGGGCACAGCTTATCCTTGCACTCTGGGAAAGCAACCTGGTCTCCGGCAAGGACCAGAAGAATGGGACTCCCTGTCTGACTTGTCCTAAGCCTGAGTGGATCAAAAGGAAAGGGGTGGGGGCGGGAAGAGCAGAGGCTTCAATGGCCCTGGGTCCTGGGTCAGTGGCTGTCTGGTTGAGTCTCACGTTTTTATGTCTGAAGTATGAGGAAGAAGCCTCTGGCACAGAGGCTTTTGTGAGTGTCACCCAAGACCATGGCTGTGACTGTCTTCGTAAACCGTGGACTGGCCACTGTCCCTGAGATAGCAGGGACATGCCAGAAGTAAACAATGCATGTGGTGGAAGGCAGGAAGTAACACTTCTGTGAGCACCCAGAGGTGGCCCAGGAAGTTCTCCAAACCGGATGATTTTCAAGGATGACTGGCAGCTGCTCAGAAGGCCCAGGCAGCTTCTGGGATATGCAAGTCAGCTCTGTCCATCTCCTCCCTTCACACTCTGGCACTGGGAATCCCTGAGGGATCTCTATCCCTTGCAGTGATCAACGTAAGCTCTTCCTCTAAAGATATGCCTACTCTACATGCATTCCATGGACCAGTCGCAGAGACTGCTGACACTGGGAACGTGTCAGAAATGCAGAATCTCAGGCCCCATTCAGACCCACTGAATCAGAGTCTGCATTTTCCTAAGATTCCCAGCCCATGCATTCAAGTGTAGGAGGCACTGGCCTAGAGCGTGGAGTATTCAACTTGGTACAGAAAGCCTGGGACTCAGCCATGGGTCGTGGACAGTCCTCGCCACCAAGGACAGGGCAGAGTTCAAGTTTGGACTCAGCCGGCCTGGGTCCAAAGCCACATCTTCCACTTTCTATCTGCCTGGGCTGGAGCACATTCTGTGATCTCTCTGAGTCTGACAGACCTGTAGGTAGGTGAGAGGCAGGACCCCGCTCTCCCAGGGCACTAGCCTCAGTGTCACCTTAGGATGCCTCAGTCTCCTTTGTCCTGCTGCTTGTCCTTTTAGCCATGCCTTTTGCGATGGCAAGTGACAACTACGGAACTTAAAATGGCAAAGGGAATTGTTTTGCTTTCCCTAAGAAGTTCCAGCTTCCATGGATAGTTTTGTGTTCCGGGGTCACGTGCCCGGCTCTGAACCAGGCCCCCAGGCTGCAGTCCACTCATGGGCAGGAATTCAGTTCCACCAAGAGCCCCAAAGCAAATGATCCCTATTGCCATTTCCCCCAACTCCTCACAACAGGGACCTGAAGACCCTGTGTTCTGAGCACTGATCTGCCGTTCTGTTCTTTTCTTTACAGTTCCGAAGAAATAAAAGTAACCAGGGCTCTGTGCGAGCAGAGGCAGGCTGTGACCAGGTGGAATGCTCCCAACCCACACACCCCGTCCCATGGCGGACAGGACAGTGACTGCCCACCTGTCCCCGAGCTCCAAAAGCACAAACGTGGAGGGAAACCTCTAAGTCACTCCATTGTCAGCCCACAACAGATGGCAAAAACGAGAGGAAGAAAGGAAGGAAGAAAACTAAATTTACTGTGAAACCAGTGAATCATGTGGTTTAATCTCATGGACGCAGCCCGGCATTTTGACCCCAGTGTTCTGGCCTGTTTCTTATCCCCACCATTTCCCATCGACCTAGCAGCATCTACTGCCAGAAGGAGAAGAAACCAGCCCCATAACACATGAACTATGGTGGGGAGAGAAGCAGCGCACTCCCTGCATGACCAGGAGCACAGACGGGGCGCTACCGTTGTATTTTTCTTGGGATGAGGGATGAGAACAGATTGTTCGCATGCCTTGTGCCACACACCTGCTGCGATCCCAGCTGGCGCCCTGAGCTCAGAGGCCGAGCTGCTGCCCTGCATATTCCCTGGAATCTCCAGCACACAGATGAGCAGCTGCTCTGGAAAAAGGCGCCAGCCACACTGAAATCCTCCATTGCAGGCTGGAGGCACCGGTAGGAATGCCGACCCACAGACCTCTCCCTGAACTTTTTGGCCTCGGGAACATCTCTGCTAAGAGCTGTGGTGCTGGCAAGGCTCCCAGGATGACCCCATCCACCTGTGCTCCCTACCTGCACCAAACAAGAACTTCCAGGGCCTGATGGCCCCACCCCTGGTCAGCCAGTGAGGAGGAGCAGGGGGGCCTGAGCTCTCTGCTGCCATGCCCCCCCCCACTGTCCCCATGCAGACTGGCTCAGATGGAGCTCCTGGCTCCCAACCCAGCCACACCTGAGGCTCTGTGCCTCACCCTGTGCCCCTGGCCACCCACAAACAGCAGAGGCTTTCCCTGGAAGAGGCTTTGGGCCACCCTGTGGGGCACTTCCCGTGGGCACTTCCCATAGGCCTTAGCAGTGTTTGTACTCCCTGTAAGGGAGTGGGCAAGAGAGTTCTCCTGAAGGTTTGTTTCTTGGTGTAGAGAATTCCAAGACAGAGGGAAGAGCTTGGTTGAAGGATCCAGTCTGTGGGGGACCCTGAGGTCAGGAATACACTCATATGCCCGGAGGCAGGGGGCTAGACACCACAGCCTTTGTCTCAGGACCTAATGGGATACCTGAAAGGACCAAGCGGGAACCCTGGGCCTCCTGCCTGGCTTTTGGCCCCAGATTCTCCCCAGACTTCTCTCTGGTACAGGCTCTGCCCACAGGTGCCTCCCCTGTACCCACCTTTCCTACTGGCTTTGGCTTCCAGACACTCGGAGGGACACGCTCCAGACTTTCTTGCCCTGGGAGGCCCTGCCTAGCAGCCAGGGTTACTGCACTCTATGGGAGGGCAGGTTCCCAGCCACAGCCAGAGTGGCCCCAGGTGAGCCAAGAATGTTTTCCCTGCACCCATTCAGGACCCTCAGAGACCCCTGGGAGGGAGCCTGTTAGCACAGAGACTTTGTCTGCCAGGAGGGGCTCTGGGTCCTGGGCGCATCCCCGAGTCTTCTGGGAGTGACCACCAGGAGGTGGAGGGGGCAGGGCCCAGGGCACTGGGACAGGCTTTCCTGAGTCAGTCCCCCACCAGGGAGTAAACTCGGCCTCTCCCTACCCTAAAGGAGGGGCTGGCTGGGTTTGCTTTATGGGAAGTTTGAGGCCAAAATAGAGTTGCCCCTATTTGTCAGAGGAGTGTGGGGATGAGCCCAGTGTATTTGTGTCACTTGCAAGGTCAGGTCAGGCCAGGGAGACGTGAGGTCTATGGAATATGACGTTCATAGGCTCCAGCTCTGGAATGAGGGATCAGGCACTGACAGTTTCCCAGCAGGCCCCAGGGGTCCTCAGCTTCAGCAGTTTTGGGAGAAGAGAGAAAGAAACCATGGTCTCATAGGAAACGTGATGGCAGAGGTGGGCCTCTGCAGCCCGTATACACGGGACTGACACACACACACACTCAGACGCCCCCTGCCACCTGCAGTCACACACACAGGCACAGACCCTGCCATGGACTCACGCCCGCACATACACACGCGTGTTCACACTTAAAACCCAGAACAGTTGAGAAAGAGAGAAGCCACCAGCACACAGCCACAGAACAGCCACAAGATGGAACATTCTTCCATTCAGGCCAGAGCAACTTGAGAGTTTTCTAGTCGTACCAAGGACGTAGCTCAGAGGTTTCCAAGGGGTGTGGAAAGAGCAGAGACCCCAAGAGATCGGTTCCTCTGGCAGAGAGGTGCACAGGGCCCGAGGATGAGAAACCTGGCAGAGATAAGACTGGGAGGGAGGGTCCCCTGCTATCCCCGCCTCCCAGGCAGCCTGGCAGCCCAGGCCTCCCTGAAGCTGGAGGGAACAGCAGTCCTGCTGACCAAGCTCTATTGTAGGTCCAGCCGCTGGCTTCTTGAACACAGTGGCCCCCGGCTCAGGGTGTGGACCCAGCTTCTCCCCATGTCCCATAGGGAGCAGCGAGAACGACCCCTCATCACTGCTGGCCCCACTCACCAGTTCCCTCCTCTGTATTTCTCAGCATGGAAAGAAATAAAGCCCACCCTACATGTGTACTATGGGCCTGTGTGTTTGTGCCGCTGGAGTCAGGGCTGAGAGCTGGGCACTGGTGAAGCCTGGGCACCATGGGCCAGTGCAAGGCATGCCCTGGGCAAGTCTGGGCCTCAGTTTCTCTGGTGAGTAAGGCCGGGCCCATCTTTCCTATCTTCCCTCAGTGGTTCTTTGCACATATGAACAAAGATCTCAGGAATGGAGAGAAGGGGACAGGAAACTTGCAATTGCTGATATCCTGGTATATGTTGGGCGTTTTACATACACTGGGAAATTCACACAGCAGTCCTAGGGGGTGACTAGTGTTATCCCGGGGTTCAGATTGGTAAATGGAGGCTCAGAGAGGTTCAGGGACTTGTCTCAGGTCCCACCATGCCTGGCACACAGAAGGCACTGAATGAATGCTGGTGAACTGACCCCATCCCTACGTTGGCTTATTGCTGCCATGCTGTTGCCCAGAGAAAGCCCTGCAGAAGGAAGGCGAGAGGTAGTTTTATGTGGAGAAGAAGGAGGGGGGATCCATTTCTCAGTCTGCAGGACGGAGCAGGCAGGGGTGGCTTGGTTGACTGTGGAAGGTGACAAGGGCTTCAGGGGGAAGAGGCCAAGAGGGGAGGTGGGTGTGGGCAGAATGGCCCAGCTGGGCAGCCAGCGGGAAGGGAAGAAATTGCCATATGGCCATGATGAGGTGCCAACACCAGGGCTAGAGGCTGGGGTGGGACGAAAGGGAGGGAGGGTCACAGCACCCCTGCAGTGGAGCAGAGTGGATCAGGGTGTGGGAGCTGAGGCCAGCCCGCCTGGGTTCAAGTCCTGCCTGGTCACGTGTTAGCTGAGTCCCTTTGGGGAAATTCCTTTCAGCCAAAATAGGGGCCAGGGGAGCACTTCCCATGTGCCAGGCGCTGGGCTCTGTGTTTGGTGCAAATCATCTCACTGAATCCTCACCGCCCCTGATGAGGTGTGTCGTCCCATTTTCCTGAGAAGAAAATGAAGCTTAGAGAGCCCCAGTGAATTGTCCAAGGTCATACAGTCAGGACACGGGGCAGCAGGACAGTCCTTTGCGAATGCTTTCGTGATGGGAGCCTCCCCCACCTTATAAAGTCTGTGAACTCGTCCGAGGGAGCTCGCCCTTTCCATGTCCTTTGACCGCACTGCTTGGCACTGGGACAGCCCGACGTGGCTACAGCCTTTTGTTTCAGGGTTGCAGCGTGACCTTTCCAAAGGCATTGTAAGCACCACCTGGGGGTCTAAATTCAGTTGAAACGCCACCAGTGCAATGCTACTAATTTAACAACGATCAGGTGAACAGCCACCTTCTATACACGGAAACTGCCAGGAACAATCACATCACTTTGTTGTCTAGCGTGGTGGCCTGAATGTTTTTTTGGCATCGTTTGTCAGACACAACCCGATTTTAGAAACTTTAACACGGGGAAAGGAGGGGACATGTGTTTTAGAATCAGGAAGGGAAATGCTGGCGCTTGCACAATGCAGGAGGCCTCACATGACAGATGGCTGTGCCCTGGGACAAACAGCCTGGCCTCTCTGAATCTTGACTCTCCACCTACAAACGGTGTGATAATCTGGTCTGCATACCTGCAGGGCTGTTGGCGGTCTGATGGCACCTCCTGATGAATCCTGAGGGCTGGAGATGCATGGGAAACATGAATAACCAATTCCCGGGGCACAGCCTGGAGAGCACCCCAGAATCTGGGAGGTTCTGGGCACCCCAGGCTGACCTCTGAGTCCCTGCTCTCTTCCTCGCCCAGCCCCCCCTGACACATGACAGGAGACAGGAAAGCTCTCTGGCCACAGCCCACGGCCCACGCCTCTCGCTTATTGGCTGTGTCATCTTAGGCCGGCCCCAGCCTCTCTCCGGGCCTCAGTCTCCTCAGGTAAAGGCGGGAGCTGAGCTGCTCTACAGTGCGCTTCTCAATCCTGGCTGCATGTTGGAATCACCTGGGAACTTTCAAAGACGCAGATGCCTGGCTGCCACTCGTAGAGAATCTGGTGTAAGTGGTCTGGGGTGTGGCCTGAGTATCTGGATTTTGAAAAGCTTTCCAGGTGATCCCAGTGGTCATTTGAGGTTAGGAGCCACTGGGCTACACTCTAGAGCTTTGCTACTCAAATGTGGTCCCTGCATCATTAGCAGGGCTTCACTGGAGCTGTCAGCAATGCAGAGACTCACGCCACGCCCTGACCTAATGACTCCGAATACCTGCCCTTTACCTACCAAGATCTCAGGCGGCTCACTGCCCTTTAAAGCTGGGGAAGCTCCTGGCGAAGTGCCTGAAGCCCAGGCGGTCAGCTCTGCCTCAGCTTTGCGGCAGACTCACCTTAGGCACACCTTCTCTAGTGGGTTTTGATCTCCTCTCTAAAAACCATCATCGTTTTCCTTTCTTACTACAGGGTCTATTGTAACAAATTGAGAAAATGTAGGCAGTACTGAGAGGCAAAGAGGACATAGAGACATCCCATGTAAGTTTGGGGGTCTCATAGCAGAAGAGGTTTGCACCCCACTTCCCAGAGTGTTTGCCAGTGAGGCTACAGTCTTTGTGGAGAAGGTGGCCTGTGTGTGTGTGTGTGTGTGTGTGTGAGTGTGCCCTAAAGGTACGTTTTTTTCAGGGAAGTACAGACCGCTCTTCTTCCCTCAGCCTCTGGCCCCCGACTGTGGACCTGCTAGAACCTGCTCAGGGATGGAGAAAAGTCAAGCAGGTATCTTAGAGCTGCTTGGATGGAAACTTCTACTCACAACCACAATTGACACCCTGGTTCTCCCGGGTCTCCGGCCCTCAGGTCCTAGTCCTGGGAAGAAGGGACCTTGAGAAGCTGTGATCTCTCTTGCACCCTTGTCCTGTGGCAGGAATTCCTATGCCCACGCTCAGCTCAGGTACATATGGTTCGTTTGTGCTGATGGCCAAACAGGCCCCTCCAGGCAGAGGAGGTATGGAAATTGTTAAAGGTCCCCTTCCTGGGTATGTTTGCAGCCTCATCCCAGCCTGGGAACTGAGGACAGCTGGATTTCAGAGGCCACTGCACAGAGGCCTGGCACACCACCCCATTACAGGAGGGCTGAGGAGAGTCCCTCCCTGGAGTGGGGAAGAGCAGGTCAGATGGAGGCTGGGCCCTGCCAGGGCTTCTGCCTCCTGCATTATTAATTTGCCCTCTGGTCATGGACATGAATAATTCATCAGGAGAAGGAAGCATTGAGGATTGCAAACCCGGCCGGAGGCATCCTAGCTCAGGGCTTACTTTGCTTAAGAGGCTTCTGGGGAGACCCTGCCGAATCTCAAGTTTCTCCTGCCCACAGGGCAGGCCCAGGAAAGGTCTTGCAGTTTTGGAGTTGCAATGAACCTGTCTGAATTCGGACAGAACCGCCTGTAGCCCCAGGAGCTGGTGCCCATCTTGCCATGCTTCTGGGTCATGCCGTGATTCATACACTGAGCGCTTTAACCTCTCTGATTAGGGGGGATGTTCTATGCGTGAGGAAGATCTAACATCATCCTGACCTGCAGGAACTGCGCAATGAACATGAACTGCTACTGTTGGTGTCATTTAGAACAAATGGTGGCTTTTTCAATTGTTGCCAAGGTCTTGGTGAAGGGCTGAGGGCACCAGCTGGGAAGGGGGTGAGCGCTGGATGATGGATAAGCCTGCTTGGGGTGGGGTGCAATCAGAGCTTCAGGGGTGTAGGACCTCTGGATGAGGGTGTGAGTGGGGCTGGCAGTGTGGGACAGGAGGTGGTGGTGGTGGTGGTGGGGGGAAACTGAAAGAATTATGTAGATTCCAACGGTGACTTTCCCTCTCCAACTAAACTTTTCCACATGAGTCTCAGGGTCTTCAAAATGGCAGGGAAAAGGCAGGGGAGCACTCCCCGGTGTAGGGGTGGGACTGCAGGTATTGGAGTCCATCAGCTCAGTTCTGTTCAACAGTTCCATTTAATCCATATTTATTAAGGGTGCTGTACAATGTACAACCCCAGGTATGCAGGAAACATTTTCTTCTTTTCTTTATAACAAAATTTATTTTCTCCTTTGCCTCTATTTGGCCCCGATGGCAGAAACTTAAGCTCAGTTAGCTCAGATTTCTTTCCCCTTTCCTTGGGATGACAGCAGGCTGAGGTGTCCAGGACAGGGGTGGCAACCATCTGGTCCTCACTCTAGTGGCTGACACATCCTCATTCTGTCGCTCTTAGTCCCTGCAGGTGGCTGCTGAGTCAACCTTCAGTCTCCCACTTCCATCCCAGCTCTTGCTGTGCTGTTCCTGTACCTTCTCATATGCCCTGGGGTAATTCAGTTGTTTCTTCACTGACTCCATTAAGAAACGTTTTTGGCGGAGGCCCTCCAAAATAGGGTTATTTTTTTGGTCATTTAACAAGAAGTCCAGAGGTAGGCAGCCCAGAGAGGTCAATGCCTCCATGAAGTCTTCACCTAGGTGCCTTCAGTCTTCTTGCTTCACCATCCTAACGTAGGGCTACCTAACGGCCAACAGGGTGACTGCCCCAGCTCCAGCGATTCCAGGTGGCAAGAAGGAAGAAAGGGGAGGAGGGCAAAAAGGGCATATGAACCCTGAATAAGTCCCTTTTAAAGAGCCTCCTGGAAAGTCCTATCTAGTGACTTCTGCTTTACATTCCGTCCACAGCTGTGTCACATGGCCACCCTTAGCTGCAAGGGAGGCTGGAAAATACAGTCTTCTTAGCTGGGTACACGGCTGGCCCCAGGAAAATCAAGGTTCTGTGAGGAAGGAGGTAGGAACAGATACTGGGTAGCAAACAGTGTTCCTGGCCACATTTGTTATGTGGGATGGCAGAAATTCTGTCAGGCTGTCCCAGCTGCTGCCTGTCCAGATCCACCGGGTAATGCTATCTTCTCCAGGTTCTCCTTTCTACCTGCTCAACCAGAGACAGGTGCTCAGCATCCTTCTGTTCTTGGGTCCTATAAACCAGTCTGAGGTCGCGTTGCATCAGACTCCTCACTACTACCACCACCATCACAGGAATTTAACCCAAGGAGAAAGATAGCAAACAGGGCCCCTATCCACATTCCTCACTTCCCCTCTGATCAGATTCTTAGGATAGGAGTTTTGCTGTGACTCCTCTTACATTTAGTCTTCTAAATCTATTTCTTAAGCCCTTACTTCTTTTGATTCCTCCCTAAAGACCAGGCTTTTGAAACTCAAAGCCGAGAAGTAAAATTCTCCTTTTACTTTCTGCCTTTTCCTGGGTTTGTCCTGCCTTGAGATAAGGAATATAAATGAACGGAGCAGAAAAGAATCCAAGAAAATACAGAAAAAGGGAAAAATGTGGTTAATATTTCAAAATAATACCCAATGTCGCCTCTGTGACTCTATACCTAGAACTACACTGTGCTGAATGTTTTTCCTAGTTATGTGAGCAGGGGTGCAGGATTGAAGAATGCGTGCTCCAAACTTGCTCAAAGTCTAGGAGGGGAGAGACATGTAGACTGAAGTCCAGGTTGTATGAAAAGATGGCAGTGAGCAGAGAGAACCACAGCAGCTCAGAGAAGGGGATCAGATGGCTCCCTGTGGAGCTGAGCTCTGAGGTGAGTGAATGCTGTCATGGGAAGAAAGGTGGAGGGTGAGGAAGGGCGTCCCAGGTGGAGGACAGCCTGAGTAAAGAGCCAGAGTTCTGAAGTGGTATATGCTGCAAAGAACATTATGCTTGGGAAGGGTGGGTGCAGACAAGCAGGGAGGGTCAGATCACTGGAGGCCTGGGAGCCCCTGCCATCCTTGAAGAATTTTGTTTTGGTCCCTGCTCTTGTCATTAAGTGAAGCCTGCTTTTGACTACGCCATCTCTCCAGAAGCAAGGCCTTACTTATTGGGCCACTTACTCTTCAGGTTGCCATATCAGAAGGGAATATATACTTCTTAGCATTCAACTGCTTTCATCTTTCTATTAAAACAAAAAGTTAAGAGCGCCAAGATGGTGGAGTAGACAAACACAGTACCTGCTTCCTTCCATGAACACGTTAAAATTACAACTAAATTATAGAACAATCAATCTAGAGAACCATCTGAAGTCTAGCTGAACAGAAGTCCTATAACTAAAAATACAAAGAAGCCACGTTGAGACAGGTAGGAGGAGCAGAGATGCCAAACAAGACTCAAACGTCCCTGTGGTGGCTGAGAATCAGAAGAGATACCCACAGAGGTTCCCCCCGGAGGAACGACGGACCCCAGACCCTACACTAGACTCCCCAGCCCAGAGCACTGGTGCCAGGAAGGGAAGCCCCCACAACATCTGGCTGTGTAAAACAGTGGGGATTCTGACCATTCGGGTGGGACGGAAGGCTGCGGGAAACCCAGAGGTCCTCTTAAATGGCTCACACACTGACTCACTCGCTCGCTCGCAGGCACTTACCTTGAGCTCCAGTGGAGGGACAGTGACTCTGCAGGCCTCGGAGAGATATGGGGGTGGGGGGCAGACTGAGGAGTGTGGCTTCAGAGGAGGACTGGAGGACAGTTGGCATTTTTCTGGTGAGAGGTCCTAGTCCTGTGCAGCTGGGCAGGCGGCCGCCATCTTTCCTATGTTGAGCCCACCCCCACCAAATCTGAATCTGATTGGCCTGGTGAACTCTGCTGCTCCGCCCTGTTAACTCAGCTGGGACCCTTCCCCATGCAACTCAATCACCACTGGAGACACTTTCTCCTTGAGCAGCCAGCCCCTTCCTCATTGCACTTTTTCTTAGAAAACTATCAGAGTCCACGGGCCCCAGGTGGGCAGCAATTGGCCTCAGTGTGCTCTGAGACTTTTGCTGAGTCACTCCAGGCTCAGCACTGGCACCAAACCAGAGTTTACATTAACCTGGTGACCACAACTCTTCCCACTCTAGTGACTCCTTGAGACCCTGCCTCACTTAACTCTTGTAGTGCAGGAGGATTTATCAGTGGCTGAACCTTAAGGGAGTTGGCAGTGGCAGCAGACCTCTGGGTGTTCTGGCTTTTTCTGGAGTTACTCCAGGCCTGGTACTGGAGGCAGACATTCTCGGTTCCCAGTGTGGCCTCTCCCACATGCCTCCAGGTTTAGCACAGGCAGCAAACATTGTAGCTCCTACCAGGTAGACCCTAGGCGGTCACAGAAAGTGGGTTACCTGGGCCTGTACCAGAGCCCCTCCTAAGAGATCCCAGAACCTACATACTTGGAAGTTGGCTTTAGATCACAGCAGAGCACTGCCCAACTAGCCCCACAAGTGACACACACAAAGGATGGTCTCAACAGGCACTGGAGCCCATTGGGATGAATCCCCCTCAGTGGGATACGTCACATCAAGACACATTATAATTAGCATGACAAAGGTTAAAGATAGAGAATCCTAAAACCAGCAAGAGAAAGGCAACTAGTAAATTATAAGGGAGCTCCCATAAGGTTGTCAGCTGATTTCTCAACAGAAACTTTGCAGGCCAGAAGGGATTGGTAGGAAATAGTCAATGTGGTGATAAACGAGAACCTACAACTAAGACTATTCTACCCAGCAAGGCTATCACTTAAAATCAAAGGATAAAGAGCTTCCCAGACAAGAAAAAGCTAAAGAAGTTCATTACCACCATACCAGTATTACAAGGAATGTTAGAAGGACTACTTTAAGATGAAAAAAATATAAATCAAAATAAATAATAATAAAATGGCAATAGCTACATATCTATCAACAATTACTTTCAATGTAAATGGATTAAATGTTCCTTTCAAAAGACAAAGGAGGGTTGAATGGATAAGAAAACAAAACCCTTAAATATGCTGCCTACAAGAGAATCATTTCAGACTGAAAGACACACAGAGAGAAAGCAAAGGGATGGAAAAAGATATTTCATGAAAATGAAAATGCAAAAAACAAATAAACAAAGAGCTGGGATAGCAATACTTATATAAGACAAAACAGATTTTAAAACATAAGCTATAAGAGACAAAGAAGGACCCAGTAGTCCCACGTCAGGGTACTTACCTGAAGAAACCCAAAATGCTACTTCGAGAGGATTTGTGCATCCATATATTCATTGCAGCATTGTTTACAATAACCAAGATGTGGAGGCAGCCTGGGTGTCTGTTGATGGAGGAATGGATAAAGAGTAGATGGTACATATATACAATGGAATATTGCTTGGCCATGGAAGGGAATGGGTTCTTGCCATCTGCAGCAGCTTGAATGGACCTGGAGGGTATTTTGCTAAGTTAAGTATGTCAGACAGAGAAAGACAGATGTAATGTGATTTTGCTTATATGTGGAATCTAAGAACAAAATAAACAAACAAAATAGAAACAAACTCATAGATACAGAAAACATTTTGATGGTTGCCAGATGGGATGGGGATTGGGGTGTGGGTGAAAGAAGGGGAAGGGATTAAGAAGTACAAATTGATAGGTACAAAATAGTCATGGGGATGTAAAGTAAAGCATGGGGAATATACTCAGTAATATGGTAATAACTATGTATAGTGTTAGGTGGGTAGTAGACTAGTCGGGGGATCACTTCTTTTTTTTTTTCTTTCTTTTTTTTTTTTTTTGTTGAGAGCCCACTGGCCCATGTGGGAATCGAACTGGCAGCTTTTGGAGTTAGAAGCATGGAGTTCTAACCGCCTGTACCACCCGGCTGGCCCGGGGGATCACTTCTTAAATTATATAAATGTCTAACCACTATGCTATACACCTGAAATATAAAATATTGAATGTCAACTACAATTGATAAATTTAAAAGAGAGGGGAGGGGAGGAGGAATAAGAGGTTCAAATTTCCAGGTATAAAACAAATAAGTCTTGGGGATATAATGTACAGCATAAGGAATATAGTCAATAATATTGTGATAGTATAGTACGGTGTCAGATCGTTGCTGACTTCTGGTGATCACATCTTTAGGTATATAAATGTTAAATAACCACGGTATATCCTTGAAACTAATATAATGTTATATGTTAGCTATAGTTTAAAAACATTTTTTTTTATATTTTGTTATTTATTTTTATTTATTATTTTTAAAAAATTTCTTTTTTATTGGGAAATATTGGGGAACAGTGTGTTTTTCCAAGACCCATCAGCTCCAAGTCAAGTTGATGTGTTTCAATCTAGTTGTGGAGGGCGCATCTCACTGGTCCATGTGGGAATCGAACCGGCAACCTTGGTGTTATGAGCACTGCACTATAACCAACTGAGCCACCCAGCCATCCACTGGGGACTCTGCACTATTGCCCCTGTGGGGAGGCGGGACAAGCTATTGTTTTTACTCTAGTTGTGGAGGGCGCAGCTCAGTGGCCCATGTGGGAATTGAACCAGTGATGTTGGTGTTATAAGCACTGAGCTCTAACCAACTGAGCCACCTGGCCGCCCTGTTAGCTGTATTTTTAATAAAAATCTTAAAATAAAACAAAAATAAGAGTTAAGATGACCAAAATGAATATTATTATTATTATTATCATTGCAGTTAGTTTGCAATTAGCAATTGTTAAAGAGTGAGTACAAGGTCACTTTTTTTTTGTTTTGAAACAGTATTTGCAATGTATTGTCAGACTCGACACTTTTCCTATCCTTATTACACAAGGTAAAGTTATCATAAATAAAACTTCTTGGGAAATCCTCTGAATCAGGAATTGGCTAACTTTTTCTGTAAGAGGCCAGAGAGTAAATATTTTAGGCTTTGCAGGCCATGTGGTCTCTGTTGCAACTACTCCACTCTGCCAACGTAGCCCTGAAGGAGCCAGACTACAGGCATTCCTTGTTTTATTGTGCTTTACTTTATTGTGTTTTTTACAACTTGAAGGCAAGACCCTCTACCAGCAAAAAGATTACAACTCGCTTTACTGCAATACTTGCTTTACTGTGGTGGTCTGGTACCTGAACCTGCAGTATGTCTGAGCTATGCCTGATGTGAATGAGCGAGTATGGCTGCGTTCCGACAAAACTTTATTTACCAAAACATGTGGTGGACTGGAATTGGCCCATGGACCAGTCTGCTGACGCCTGCTCTAAACTCACTCCATATATTAGTTTCTGTGGCAGGGACTGGCTAGGTTTTTGTTTTTGGCATGAGCCAACGCCCAGGTGAGAAAGCGCTGAGATCATCCCACAGCGATGTCAGGAAGGCCAGTTAGTGCTCCTGGCTCCTGCCCAACTGGTGAGTAATCCCTTACTATACAGGTAGATTAATGACAATGGTGGGGTTGATTAATTGCTCGGCCTCTGATAAGATCTATGATAAACACCATTAAAAAGAGAAGGAAGGAAAAGTCATACCATTATAATCTAAATGGGAAACAAACAACAGACTCTAATTCAGTCCAACTCCCATGTGCCAGGCCATGCGTTGGGAATTGGGGGCAAGGTAGGGAGATAGGAAATGCAGCCCCTGCTTCCAGGAGCTCCTGGGGCCTCCAGGGAGGTATGGGGAGCCAGCCATCTGCTGGACACACAGTGACCACCCCAACAGGGAGACAATGAGGCAGGGAGACATGCTTTGGCCCTGTGGTTGGGCCAGGGGGCTCTACAGAAAAGGGCTCTGCCATCAAATAGATTAAGAAACACGGAATGAAATAAAACTGAATACAGTTGCTTGACTGTAAGCGTGTCAGTCTTTAACATGCTGGCATACAACATGAATCTTTAAGAGAGGATAGAGAGCAGTGCTTCCTAAAGTTAATGCACTGCCAAGCCCTTTCTTTGAGGAGTATTTTCTTGCAAATCTACTTTCCATTGGCTGAGCTAAGCATTTCCCTATGATATTGAAGTCTCTTTGTGAACATCCTTTTTAGTGGCTGTATATGTATAAGCCATCAATTATTTATTCACTTGTCTTTTCTCCCATTGCTGGGCACTTAGGTGTCTGGTTTTTCTCCCATTTTTTGTCTTGCTGGTAATGTACAAGCAGAGCTTAAGCACGTGGGGAGCAAATTCTGAAAGTACTCCAGGAGCAGTTCTTGCTGTTGACACCTTGCTAGGGTCCACCGCTGTCAGGAGCCAGGGAGAAGAGCCCCGCCTCCCCACAGGGGCAGATGACTAGTTGCCACAGCAACCACCTGGGTCAGGAAAGAGGGAAGATGCTGGCGGCTCCCAGGGCCAAGCAGCTGGGAGCCCCGGATGCTGAGGCTGACCAAACCTGACTATTGGGGGAGCCCCCGGGAATGATGGATGGGCCTCGAAGCTGCCTTTCCTTTCTTCGTGGCTCCCGGCAGCACCAGGCTACCAGCACTGAGAGCCTCCTTTTCACCATGAATTTGCCTGTCGGGGACAAAGTGGCAGGCAGAGGTCAGAAGAGCTGGAAGGTGGGTAACTGGGGACAGAGGAGCCTTCATTCTCTCTTCCATTTGCTCCTGTGTCTCCAAAGTTTCTCCACTTGTTTTTCCCTGGATGAAGAATTTTCTTCCACACAGTTTTTAATTTGGTGTGAAGTCTAGGCTCCTCAAGGAATTTTTCCAAGGATCCCCTTGGGCATAGCTTCCTGACAGAGGAACAGATTTCTGGGTGAGAGGAGACCTGGTCTTCTTGGGAATCTCCCAGGAATGCGGTGAGCCGGAGAACCGTGGTGCAAGGACCAGTGTCCCGAGGCCTCTGCCTGATAGTGCAATGCTCACCCTGACTCTCACACACAGGCATGACAGATGCCATTAAGCAACCCTCCTCCAAAAGAACTTTCTAGGACTCTGGCCCATGCAGTATTCATTCTTGAAACTTTTTTTTTAAACATAAAAGCAATACTCATAGTTACATACATCAAACATATCAGCTGTTACCCGCGGGGTGGGAGGCGATCAAAGCAGCCTTCCCATTTTTATTCCATAAACCTATATCCTCAGAATCTTATGACATTTATTTTTGTATGACTTTTAAAATTTAGAATTTGATTTAAAAAATAGTAATGGATGAGGGAGGAAAAATGCTCCCCATAATCCATTAGCCGAGACAATCAATGGGAATATTGAGCTTTTTTCTTCCAGGCTTTTAAAAAGGAACTTGTATTTAATATACAGTAACTGTCACTTTACAATAAAAGGGCTCTTTGTCTTGTAGGCGGCTTTTGCAGTGCTCGGAAGTAGCAGGTCCCCTCAGTTTCCCCCAACCTAACTCTTGACACAGGCCAGCTTCACCTGGCTGAAAGGACATACAAAATGGGAACAATGTGAGAGGGTGGGTGGGATGGAGCGAGTGTTTTTAGAGGGGCTGGAAGCCCATAGCTCTCTCCCTCCTAGCACTGACTGGGCCGGTGTCCAGAAAAGCTCCCTCCCTTGGTATCGCCTCCAGGGACCTTCCCAGGATTCGCTTCTGCTGACCTCTGCTTTGGATTCAATTCTGCTCTTGGCCCTCACCCCAGCACATCAGGCTCTTGTCTCTTTCAGGAGCCTCGTCTCTGCCCCGCGCCCATTTGCCTTTGTAACCATGCCCTCCCATCGCCCCAGCTGGACGCAGATTCCTCTGATACCTCCTCCTTCCCCTCCTGAAGTCGGGGCCCCTTTTCCATTTGCTAAGCTTTCTGAGGGCCGATGGCTGTAGCAAGATGTCCACTTAAGGGGCCACTGGGATGCTGGAAAGTCCATGTAATAGTCTGGAACCTGGATGTAAGAATGGTCCCGTGTGATTTCCTTTCAATCGTTGAACCAGACTCCACAGCCCTCTCCAAACCTATCCATGTGTTGAGGGGCTTTGGAAAACTGAGGGAGGCCCCAGGCATGGAAGTCCCCCGCCAGGCTACCTTTCGCTGGTTGGCTAGAGGAGACATTCTAGGTTCTCAGGACAGTCCCCAGAGAGGGGGACACACAGTTGCAGGCATGGCCCGGCTGCCCTCCCTGGGGAACCAAACGCAGTGAACTCATGTTTTGATCATGGCCCATGGGAGCCGCGCTTGCGCTGGTTAAACAGGCAGGAGGTAAACACACACCAAGGAGACGGGAACAGTGGCTCCCTGTGCAGTGCGTTTAATTATAAGAGCAACATAATGACGACAGGACAGAAAGTGGGGAATTGCATACTCCAGCCACTCTTTTTCACATGGCTTATTTAGCACCTGCCGCCATCTGAATTCATCTTGTTGATTTTTTGGTTTACTGTCTGTTTCTTCCCACCATAATCTAAAATCTATCTTGTTTGTTGCTTGGTTTGCCATTGGGTTTTGGGGTTTCATTTAGCTGGTTGTGTGTACACAGTGTACAGAGTTGAGTTGAACAGAACCCCAAGAAACAGTCTGTCTTAAGTCTCTCTTGTATAGTTAATGCCCAGGACAGGGCTGGGCACATAGTAGGTGCTTTACTGCATGTGTGATGAATGAATGAATCCAGGGTGATGTGTATGTTTTCACTCCGTTGTGATCACCTAGTTCGTGGTATTTTGTATACTGATTTCTTCCCGTTCTTCATGCCAGTGGGGTCGGGTAGGGGAGAGCAGAGGCGGCTCTGAGCCCAGGCCTAGGCACAGGGAGGATGGGGGAGAGCACAGAGAAGGTGGTCTAAGGACACTGATGTCCAAGTCACACCTCTGCCCAAGCACCACTAATCGGGCAGACTGAGGGCAAAGGAGCGGCTCTGTGTAGGCCTCATGTGGGACTACATCTCACCTTTGGGGCATTTGCACAGAAATGTGAGACATGAACTGAACTTGCTCAAGGTGTCAAAGCTGGTCAGCAATGGCATTAAATCGAGAACTGCAGATATAATGCTATCTTCAGATGTGTTTTTCATCTGTTAGAAAAAACATCAAATAAGAAGTACAGGTTACCTTTTAAGAAGGCTTTTAATTAAGAAGAAGCTCTGAAGCACACCTCAATGTCTTTTTCATTTGGACACTGTTCTATCCGTAGTCTGTGCTGATAAGAAAATGGGGTTCATAAGGTTGAATTCAATAAAGAGGTTTGGTTAGCTGATTAATGAATTGAGGCAAAAGTTTTGTGGGCATTTAAAGTTGGGTGACCCTTTGTTCTCATCAATGCAGAAAGATAAAGATTCTTTTGCTGTCAGATTGGTTTAATATAAGAGTTCACCTTAATCCAACCGCAATGCCAAGCTCTATATTTGTAAAACATATTTTAGATAATTGTGAAAAAACTGTGATTAAAGCAGGAGATGATAATAGTTTACCAGTCGTATATATTCATCACTTCAAATGAAACCAAATATCAATTGCACTTTGAATTAAAAATAAATTATCCCACCTCTCCGGCTCTTTGTTCTTTCAAAACTAAAAACCTCTCAGAGCACTTTTGGAATGACTATTGCAATTTGCTGCTTCCTACCCACACTGTTTACAAATGTGATCCCACAAAAGAGCTTCTGACAGTTTCTAGCTCAAAATACAGCACAGATCTTTCTGTCCCCCAGATCCTGGCTCTTTCCCAGCTGTCAGCCTTCTTTCTGGTCAGCCACAGCCACCAGCACTTACCTAGTCAGAACTATATTTGGTATGGATTTAACTTCACAGGCCAAACTATCCTTTTAATGAGAAGCCTTAGGGTTCTCATCTCTGGATCACCACTCAGGTTTCCGGGGAGCCTGTTCCTGAACGTTTCCTCCAGCTTGGTCCTGGCCCTGCTGGAAGCCCTGACTAGCCCGTCCAATCAAGGGGAAAGTCCCACCTGCCCAAGGAGCCTCCACATGCCCAACAGAATGTGCTCCCCAGAGAGCCCTCTACCCCCGCCCCAAGCCTCCCTCACTCAGTGGCATCTCCCCAGGGCAGAACAGGGTGTGGGGAGGTGGGGTGTTGGTGGGAGTCGAGCCCTGGACGCTCATTCTCAGGAGGATACTTGGTCTTGCAGGGAAGGAAAACCACCTCTCTTGAGCCTTCTCCCTGTTCAAAGGAGAAATTCAGTGATGCAGAAATTAAGAAAACCGTCCAACTGGGGACATGGTCATGTGATTGGAGAGCAGACAGACACGAAAAAGTCACCCCCTTTATAGATGGCTAATAGAGGGCAGATAGGCGGAGCATAGATGAATTCGTAGTAAATCACAGATTTTCATTTCACCAAAAATTTCAGTCTCGTTCTTAATGCTAATTACCTGGGGGAAAATCATAAGATACTCCCTTTCACTCTCAGAAGCTCTATTTTAGATGAACAAATTCACATTCAATCACCATTTATTGAACATCTACTATGTACCACTTACTTTCACATACACTTCTCACGTGATCCTCATGACAACCTATTTTATTTATTTATTTTACTTTATTTTTTTAAAGATTTTTAAAAAATCTTTAAAAAAATAGATTTTTTTTTTTAAAAAAAACAGGGGAACAGGGCTTTATTGGGGAACAGTGTGTACTTCCAGGACTTTTTCCAAGTCAAGTTGTTGTCCTTTCAATCTTAGTTGTGGAGGGTGCCGTTCAGCTTCAAGTTGTTGTCCTTTCAGTCTTAGTTGTGGAGGGTGCAGCTCAGCTCCAGGTCCAGTTGCCGTTGCTAGTTGCAGGGGGCACAGCCCACCATCCCTTGCGGGAGTCAAACCGGCAACCTTGTGGTTGAGAGGATGAGCTCCAACCAACTGAGCCATCAGGGAGCTCAGTGGCAGCTCAACTCAAGGTGCCGTGTTCAATCTTAGTTGCAGGGGGCACAGCCCACCATCCCTTGTGGGAGTTGAGCCCGCAACCTGTGGTTGAGAGCCCACTGGCCCATGTGGGAATTGAACCGGCGGCCTTCGGAGTTAGGAGCATGGAGCTCCAACCGCCTGAGCCACCGGGCCGGCCCCATGACAAACTATTTTAAATAGCGGTTAGTCTTCCCATTTCACAGATGAGAAAACAAAAGCTTACAAATGTTGAAGTTACCATGCAAGGACACATGGCCATGACCACTGGAGAATAAAAACTAACATCTTTGCCTTTCACCCTAACAGCAAAGAATCTCTCCTAAATGTTTTTAAGCCCCCCGTTTTTAAAAAATTTTAAATTGTGGTAAAAAACACAACATAAAATTGACCATCTTACTCATGTTTCAGTGTATAGTTCAACATTCATATTGTTGTGCAACCATCACCCCCATCCATCTCCAGAACTCTCTTCATCTTCCAAAACGGAAACTCTGTACTCAAGTCCTATTACCCTGCCCCCAGTGCCTGGCAACCACCATTTTACTTTCTGCCTCTAAGAATTTGAGTACCTCGTCTAAGTGGGATCATGCCGTGTTTGCCTTTGGGTGACTGGCTTCTCTCACTTAGCATAGTGTCCTCAAGGTTCATCCATGATGTTGCATCTGTCAGGATACCCTTCCTTTTTAGGGAGAATAATATTCCATTGTACAGACATACCACGTCTTGTCGATCCATTCATCCATCAATAGATACTTAGGTTGCTTCCAGTTTGGGGCTATTGTGGATAACATTGCTATGAATATAGTGTACATGCATCTTGCAGAGACCCTGATTTCATTCTTTTTGAGTCTATACCTAGAAATGGAGTTGCTCGATCTCATGGCAATTCTATTTTTAATTTTTTGAGGAACTGCTGTACTGTTTTCCATAGCAGCTGGAAATTACATTACCACCAACAGTGTACAAGGGATCCAATTTCTCAGCATCCTCACAGACACTTGTTCTTTTCTTTTTTATAGTAACCACCCTAATGGGTGTGAGATGTAAGCCCACAGTTTTATATCCTGCTCCCTGTCTGTCATACAGGGAGGGCATGGAGGGAAAGAGGCTCTGTTCAAATGGATTGTGATCAGACATTAGGATCTGCCAGTAAAAGGCACGGAAATATTAACAAGACATAATCATGGAAGGAAACACCATGTACTTGGATGGGAAATTTCAATATTGTAAAGATGTTAATTCTCTTCCAATTAATCTACATAGTCAGTGTAATCTCAACCAAAATCCAGTAAGCTTTTTGTGGAAGCTGAAAAAGTGATTCTGAAATTTATATAAAAATGATGGGGACGGCCGGTTAGCTCAGTAGGTTAGAGCGAGGTGCTTTTAACAACAAGGTTGCCGGTTTGATCCCCACATGGGCCACTGTGAGCTGCGCCCTCCACAACTAGATTGAAACAACTACTTGACTTGGAGCTGATGGGTCCTGGCAAAACACACTTAAATACATAGTTTAAAAAAATTGCAAAGGACCAAGAATAGCCAAGACAATTTTGAGGAAAAGAACAAATCTGTAGGACGAATACTATCAGACTCATTATAAAATTCAGTAATTAAGATAGAGTGGTATTAACTCAGGATAGAAAAAAATAGGCCAGTGGAGAAGAACGAAGGCCTATACGTATGTGGTTACTTGATTTATGACAAAATTGACACACCAGTGCAGTGAGGGAAAAAGAGCCTTTCCAATAAATGATGCTGGATCAACTGCATATCCACATGGAAAAATGAATCTTGACCTCTAGCTCATATCCACATAGAAATCAAGTGAAGAATAATTATAGCTCTAAGCATAGAAAATAAACCAATACAGCTTCCAGAAGAAAATATTGGAGAATATTTCCCTGGCCTTGGGGATAGGCAAAGATTTCTTAACAGGATACAAAAAACACCAACTACAAAGGAAAAAAATATTAGAAACGGGATTACATTAAAATTAAGAACTTCTGTTCAACAAACCACCATTAAGAAAAGACAAGCCACAAAATGGGAGGGTGTATTTGCAATATATTTATCCAATAACGGCAAAATTAACTGGAAAAAGATAATTCAATGAATACATGTAAAAACTTGAGGGGTACTATATAAAGAATACCCTAATAGTGACTGAGCATACAAAAATGCTACACATCATTCCTCATCAGAGGAATGCAAATTCAGACTGACAACACCAAGTGTTGGTGAGGATGGAGAGGAACTGGAATATTCATACATTGCTGGTGGGAATAGAAATTGGTACAATCACTTTGGAAAACACTTTGACAGTATATCCTAAAGCTGAATATATGCATAACCTATAATCCCACAACCCGATTCCTAAGTATATACAACCAACAGAAAAGTGTACCTATGTGTCCCAAAACCCACGTTCAAGAATTTTCAGAGCAGCAAAGTTTGTAACTAAAAATAAAAATTATCCATCTACAATAGAATGGTTACACAGACTGTGGGGATTTATACCATGAAAGACTCTAGAGCAATGGTTCTCAGACATTGGCGTGTACCAGAATCACCTGAAGTGCCTGCTAAACTACTGATCGCTGGCTTCTGCCTGCCTGGCCCCTGGCACCACACAGAAGATCTCACATTTCTTCCCCTTCGCTGTCCTTGCCATAGCTGAAGATGGCTGCCAGCCACGCCCTGAGTGTTCGCTCCTTTCCTGTATCAGCAAGAGAGGGAACTAAGGAGGTATAAGAGGAGACCTGGTTTCTGACCATTAGCACAAACACACAAATCTCACTCCTGGAAGGTCAGCCCTGCACCCGACTTTGTTGATATACTTATGATCTCATGGCAATTCACAAAACTGACAACATAACTACAGCATAATTATGGCAGCCATCTTTATTTCTGTTGTATAGAGAAAGAATTGACCATTAGCTGCATTAATTGCAAGGTCATGCTGCTAGGCTAAAGGAGAACTGAGATTCAAACCCACATCTTCTGACTCTGGGTCTAATGCTCGTTCCTCCATAGCTGGCTGCATCCCCAGAATGCCAGGCATGCTTCTCCTTCTTCTCCATCCATCCACGTGCTACCAAGTACCGGGTTCAAGGTGAGGCCCTCTTTCTCCAGGAAGCAAACACTGCAACCCAAAGCAAGATGCTTTTGCCTGATGTGAATATAGTATTGTTTAGCTACAGTATTGTTTAGCTGTCGTATTGTTTACTTATAGTATTGTTTAGCTCATTTTCTTTTGGGCATTAAAAGCTCAGCCCTGAAAGAGCTCCTTTAAGGCAGTGTCTGCTGTTTCTGCCGCTAATTGGCTGTCTGGGGAGGTGGACGCAGCTGCAATAAAATGCTGATCATTCAGCCTAATCACTCAGAGTGAGCTGGGATATTGCTTCCTCCATGCATCAGCATTTTTGGAAACAGCTGTTTAGAACTTTGGCAGAGCCCCATGGGAAGTGGGGACACCCTAAGATCAGTGGGAGGTCTGGAGAGATTCAGCACCAAGGCCAGCAACCCAAGCCCTGCTGGGGGGATAAGAAGGTATAAAGCAGAGCAACTGAAATCACCTAGAGTTAAGAAAAAAAAAATCTGATGTCTGGGCTCTACCCGAGTCCAACTGGATTAAAACTTCTTGGGGTAGATCCAGCCTACATATATATTTAAACCTTTCTTTCCCAGGTGATTCTAATATGCAACAAAGATTGAGAATGACATGGTACTGAACCAACAAATAGGAGATGGAGTGTCCCAAAGAACAGGCAGCACTGGGGGATTTGAGACTTGGCGTTTTAGAAGGAACCTTTCAGGGGAGCTCATTTAGTTCTCCCCCTTAGCCCTACTTCCATGAAAACTATTCCTGGTGCACTCTAAATAGGCGAGTGCTGCTCTTTCCACTCTGGTGTCACCCTCCGTGGGCTCCCCTCTTACCTCCACTAGAAATAGCCTAGCCATTCCATAAATTGGAGAGCTGAACTGGGTCCAATTCAAAAAACAAACAAACAAATACATACACACACCCAGAAAGAAACCAAGAGACGTAACAGTAGTCTGGGAGTTGGCAGAATGTATTATTCTGCTTTGAAGATTTAAAAAAAAAAGAAAAATCAAGTGTTGCTCAGTTATTTATAACGTGATAAAAATTGGAAACCACTTTATAGTTTAAAAATAGGGTGTTGGTCATATTTGTACAAATAAATAATCAGGAGTTGGGTGTCGACCTAATAAAATTCATGCAGCCCTTGTAAAATATGCTGCATATGAAAATTTAATGAGATGGGGAGCTGTGCACGCTGTATCACATGAAAAAAATCTGGTCACAAGATGATTTGTGTCTCAATTTTTTTAAATGCTTGTAAGTGTTTAGATATTTAAAAAATTAAAAAAACATTCCAAGTGTTGGCCATTATCACAGGATGTTGGGGAAATGTGCAGTTTTTCTTTTCTGTTTATTTTTTAATTTGATCCTTATTTGTCAGACATTAATTTTGTCAGGAGAAAAGGTAATAAAAAAAAAACAGTTTAGATGCTGAACCAGTGAATTGATCCGTAAGAATCTGCCACTTTCAAAAGAGGGACACAGGGAGTGGTAGACGGAAATAAAACTTCACAGAATAATCAATGCCATTGAAATCACGACAAAAATATAGATCCCTCCTTAGAATAAGGAACTTCTTTAAAGCAAATGTCCATGTTTCTTTCGAGTTAAATATTAATCCGATAGAACCCGTCCCAGCCTAGGAAATACATTTTAGTTTATGTGAAATGTTTATGAACCGATTAGTGGGTCAAAAAGCAGGACCAGAATAGAGTCTCGAAGAAGTCTTAAAAGATAAAGCTTTTCTTGTGAATTCACCTGTAAACGACAGGAACTTGGGTGAGGCACTTACCTACCCAGGGTCTGCAACACACAAACCTAAGTCAGGTCCCAGCTGGGAAGCAGGGCTGCAAGTAGAAAGCAGGCCGTGAGGACACCTTACAAAATCTTCTATCACAGACACACAAGCTGGGAGAGCCACGCTTGGGTTCTCATTCCATAGGTCACCTTCAGCCGCGAGGAGGAAGGAAATTAAAAAGCCAGAACAGTATTCACTTAAATATAAATACCAAGTCCTGCTTGATGGGGTCTTAGAGAAGCCATGGCCTGGATGTCATCCACGCCATTTGTGCACGACCATAAATGATTCAGTGTGACACAATGTAAAATGCTCACGATGCTATTAAGGGTTCAGTGCTCCAATTTCCTACCAGTGTGGAGTTTCTGAAGTGTTTGCTCTTGGCTAAACAGAACAGTCTCCATCCACCCATTAAAAAACATGCTTTCCATACCGACATTTTTCAAAGCAGCTTATTTCTCTTCTTAAAACTATAAGTTACACAATTAAAAAATGTAGCATATGTGGGGTAAAAAATTAAGAATCCTTTTCATCTAGGACCTCCGGTCTGCTCAATCTGTTTCCCAGAGGCAACGGCTCATACCATCTTCCTGAACTTCTTTACCAATATTCTATACATAAAAGAACCTATTAAAAATGAGCAGAAGATTTGGACATTTCACCAAAAAAGATATAGTGACAAACACATGAGAGACGCTTAACATCATCAGTTATTAGGGAAATACAAATTAGTACCACGGTGAGACATCACTACACACCTCTGAGAATGACAATGGTTAAAACTTAAAAGACTTATACCAATTGTTGGTGAGGATGTAGATAAACTGGAACTCCCATGGATTGGATTGTAAAGTGGTACGCTTTGGAAAACAACTTGGTGAGTTCCTAAAAAATGAGACCCACACTTGCAGTTGGTCCAGTCACTCCACTCTGAGGTATTTACCTAAGAGACAAGGAAATATATGTCCACACAGAAACGTGTACGTGAATGTTCATAACAACTTTGTTTGCAATGGCCACAACTGGGAACAACCCAGATGTCCAACAACAGGGAAGTGGGTGAGCAAACTGTGGTACATCCACAGAATGGAACACTACGCAGCAATCAAAAAGAGTGGCACACTATTGGTACACACAACAACGTGGATAAATCTCAAAATAATCATGCTAAGTGAAAGAAGCCAGACCCACTCCAAAAGAGTGCACATTGTGTGATGCCATTATGTACATCTTTAGAAAATGCAAACTAATCTATAGTGACAAAAAGCAGAGCAGGGGTTACTTGGGATGAGAAAATGGGAAGGGGCCAGAGGGAGAGATTTACGAAGGAGCACAGGGAAACTTTTGGGGATGATGAGTATGTTCATGATTTTGATAACGATGAACGAACTGTTCACTTTAAATAATATGGAGCTCACTGTATGTTCATTATACTTCAATACAACTGCTTTAAAAACATATATATGTGTATGTGACACATGCATATCCTTTTCCCCATTTAACAACCTATCTTGGAGACCATTCCATATCAGTACACGGTAAGTTACCTTTCTTGGAATACCAACAACTGAATGGTATTCCATGATATATATAGGTTTACGTGACTTATTTCGCCATCCTCCTTCTGGTGGACATTTAAGTTACTTACAGTTTTTCTTTTAGTTAATGCTGCTAGGAACATCCTATATACACATCTTTTTGTGCCTGTAAGATAAATTCTTTGAAGCGGATTGGCTGAATCAAAGGTTATCGTAATTGACGACTTTGATAGATACTATGAAGCTGCCCCATTTTTCTCACTGGCTCAAGTCCTGCCTACTCTGAAATGGAAGGGACGGTCCCCATGTAGGTGAAAGGCAGTGCCCAACAGCTATCTGAGTTCCACAAAGTGGGACTTCCTTGGTGATCACGCTCCTGGGAAATCACCAAGATTTTGCTGGCAAAAGCACTGCCTTGAAATCGCTGTGGGAAATCAGGTACTCTGGAGCGTGGTGCCTGCTTTACCTGATTGGTCACAAGGACAGGAAGCGGAAGGAAGGCCTGGGCTACTGGAAAACAGAGAGGTGGCAGGAAACGAAGAGGCCATAGCATCTGACGACATTCGTTTCCCAGCGTTACAGCCTCTATACTTGAGTCCGGGGCAACTGGATCCTTCCATTTCTCTCTCCCGCTCTCTTTCTCAATAATTACTGAGCACCGACTACGTTCATTGATAAGGGTTGGGGGGGCACAAAGAAAAACAGGAGGCGCAAAGGAGGGGGCAGGGCAGGGAGCCTTCCCAGAGGAGAGGCCATTTAAGTAGTCCTTTTTCCTGTCTCAAAAATTGAGGTGAAAGTCCCATAACATAGAAGTCATCATTTTAAAGTACACAATCCAGTGGCACCTAGTACATTCACACTGTTGTGCAACCACCACCTCTTGTAGTTCCAAAACATTTCGTCACCCCAGAAGGAAACCCCAGACCCATAATTAAGCAGTTACTCCTCATAGGCAGGGTTTTTTAAAAAACAAGGAGGAAGCATTTCACAGATAGGCTTGGCAAGGAGGCCATTCCAAAAGAAGAACTTCCCAAGGGCCTGGGGACATCAAGTCACTTGGGAGGGTGCAAGTGTGTGTTGTGGGGGTGCAGAAGTGAAGGGGTGAGGCAGGAGGGAAAGGCCGGGCAAGGGGCAGTGAGGATCATGTGCCAGCTCTGTCCGAAGCAGCGCAAGCTGGTCAGCGGTGGTGAGGAGGATCTGGTGGCTACGGGACCCACGTGACTTATCTTCACCCCTGGGGGGTAGTGTCAACTTCAATCCAAATTCCATTCAAGCCAGTTTCTCAACCTTGGCACTAATGACGTTTGGGGCTGGATAGTTCCTTACTGTGAGGGCTGTCCTGTGCACTGCAGGATATTTAGCAGCACCTCTGGCCTCTGCCTACTAACAACCAGGAGCACCCACCCTGCCCCCCAGTTGTGACAACCAAAGATGTCTCCAGGAACTGCTACACGTCGCCTGGGGGAGGGGCAAAATTGCCCCCCGTTGAGAACCAGGGAAGGACTCTGACCTTGTACTTCACAATTTTAAGGACCGGCAAATCATATGGTGCTGTGGGAGGACCCCCCTCCGAGCTATAGGGAGACAACAGGACATGGGCGGCACCACCTCTGAGAACTGGGATCTGGGTCCTCAAAGAAGCTTACAAACACAAGCAAATTAGTGTTCAAACTTCATGGCATTTTAAAAATTCATTCTCCGTTTATTCGACCACTTAATGCCTACTGTGTGCCAGGTGCTGAGGTTACCACCATGGGGACGGGTCACTGAGGGATGTTGCATCTCATTCTTTCACTTCATCTCCACAAAGAAGATGTCAACATCCTGCTTCTAAGAGAGCAGTGGCTCCTCTTGGAGGGGGTGGGGAGGGAGGGAGGTGGGAAGACTGACAGCGCTGGGGGAGGGCGTCCTGGGGGAGGGCGGTGGGCGCTGCCAAGTGGTAGGAGGTGAGGGGTCACTGGTACCAGCTTGGGCCTTGCTCCTGGCTAGCGTCCCCGTCTCTCAGAGCTTTTGGCCGTGGCAGAACGTCAGGGGAATGGCTGTGGGGTGGGCTGGGGTGCACCAGGGAGGCTGGACCCCAGGCCCTGGCGCTCCTTGGCTAAGATCCCTGTCTCCGAAGGTGACATAGAAGCAAAGCAGCTGGTGACTTCAAGGAGGACCACGTGAGCACATCGGTGGCATCTGGCGTGGATCAGAGTGCCTGTCCCGACTGTTCTGGATGGAAAGGCTCTTGGGAGCTTTGCACGAGCCAAGAGGCAAAGGGAGGGAGATTCAATGATGACCAGGATTTTTTTTTTTTTTGCTAAGCCCAGTAGGATGGGGGCTCGGAGTCAGATGTAACTGACTTCAGAAGAGTTACGCAGCAGTTTCCGCCTAAAGTCCACACAAATGATATCAGGATGAACAGACCACCGCCCAGGATCTCCAGGGACGGAGTCTGATGGAAGACTCCCCAGGTCCCCGCATTCTTTGTTGAGAACATTCTGAGGAATTATGTACCATTGTAATCTTTTACTTAATTTGATTTCTACAACTGCATAGAGTTGCAGGAGTCCATTTTGCAGATGAGAAGACTGAACTCAGAGTGATTCAGGGACTTCCCATGGCCTAAAAGTATCAGATCCAGCACGGGAACTTCTGACCCCAAGCCTCGTTCCTTTCGCTGTTGATTATAGTTCACAAGGGATGAGGAATCTGGTTAGGCAAAGGGAAGCTGAGGGTTGTCAGGAGGATGTAAGTCCTCACTTAGCGTTGGCATAGGTTGCGACTTTAAGAAAAAAATGATGTATAATGAAACCAAATGGCTAATTGATATAAGAGTGAAGCTGCTACGGAATCTCATCGACGTTACAATGAAATGATGGGGGAACAAATCAGTGTTATTTGAGGACCTGCTCTACTCTGATCTCTTGGGTTTGTTTCCTTATCAAGGACTATACAACAAGAATACCACCTCACTAAGGGAACAGGATTCTGTGCGTGTGTGTGTATGTACGTATGTACATACGTATGTATGAATGAATGAAGCAAAACCCTGGCCGTACCTTCCATGCATTAACTCACTATAACACCAGCATAGATGACAGGTTGCTGCCAGATATTCTCGAACAGTGATGAGAAGTTGGAAGTTAAGGAAGATAAACTATGCAGCTAAGTATGTGCAGAGTAGTGAGAGGGGTTAGATGAGGCAGAGCACTTAGGTCAGAGGGTGGCTGTTACATGCAATCCAGTAATGAAGAATAAGGCCCCAGCTTGTGGGACACGCAATGAGGGACAAGAGAGGGAATTGGAGAAGACTGAGGGTGAAAAATACAAAATGCCATAGTCTCAGCATATTATCCACGACCAGTGGAAGAATTTTAAGAATTAAGTGCCACATTCGTTTAGAGATAATTTGTCACTTTGGGGGAAATGATTATGTTTAAACCATACTTTTGGGGCACGGAGTTAAAAGTAGTTACCATTTCTGCCTGCTCCCCTTTAAGCAATAAACAATCTCATTAATAAAAGGCCAATTGGATGTTTGAAAAGATCTAAAATGAATATGCTAATTAAGGGAAAGTGATTGTTTCCTTAGAGCTTCTTTACCTCAAAGGAGGGAAACTGAATACCACAAACGAGGCTGAAAAATGAGGAGATAATTTTACAAGGGTGAGGAAAACACTGTCACGTGATCTCTGGGATTCCTCTAAGCAGAAAGTTACAGACTTTCAGCAGCCAATCTTCTCAGCTTTCAAGCATCTTCAGAGTTAGTGATACAGAGCTTTGAAAGCGGAGCAGCTCTGCCCAAGTGGGAAAGCTTAGCCAAGTGGAGCGGAAGGTATCAGGCTAAAGTGCCATTCTCTCTGTTCCAACTCAGCCAGCAAATCTGTATCTTCAGTGGGACGAATATACTTGTTTTTCCCTGGCTTTCGCTTTAGAGAAACAAGAGAAAATGTCCTGACAGTCACCATCTTCAGTGAGATTCTCCAGCCGCCTGTTTTTACTCCTAGGCATCCCTTGTATCTGACAAGGCACGTCGGGGCAGAGCCTCAGGTCATTTCCCCAGGAAAGGCCACGTACAATGGGAGGGGCAGCCGGTCAAAGCCATTCCACCTGAAGGGAAACGCACACTGCCCTGGATTGGGTGGCACTGACCGAGGATCTCTGCTGGGGTGCTGTCAGCCATCTCGAGGAAGACCTGAGATTCTAAACTAGAAGGTACAGAGGTGGGCAGGACTTTTGGTCGGAATTAAGGCCACTAAAATAACATTTTCTACAACTTCAACGCATTAGTTCTTGTAAAGGAAAGTGATTTACAAACGAGTCCTTTTGATGAAGCATTTTGCTAATAGCTAGCATTCCTTGAAAATAATCGAGCCACAGGGCTTGAGACAGATTTTAAATGTCTTGTCTTTAAACCAGGCAAAATTGGTGGTTGTTTTATAGCTCTTTCCTAATCATGCAGCATGATTTAAAATGTATTTTGTGGGACTAGCACAAGATTTGGCATCAAAGAGCCCTCAAGATGAAAATTCCTTGCTTTACTGTTCACTCTGATTTTGAGCAAATTACTTAATCCTTCTGGGCTTGTTTCCTTATCTGTAAAAAGAAGTCGACCTCACTCGGTGTTGCTGGTTTTTATGTAACTCAGTGGGGGTGTGCACACACAGGACGGGGCACATTAGGTAGCCATCCAAAGGACCCCATGGACAGTTTGCAGGTCCTACACCTTGTCCCCTCTCCACACACACACACACACACACACACAGTGTGACGACAGGGGGCTAGGACATGACTCGGAAGGTGGAGTGCAGAACAAGAGGAGGCTTCCAGGACAAGTGTGGGAAACAGAACTTCAGGGTTTCGTATGTAAGTGCCCTCAGATAATAAACTCATCCTTCCGCACCATGGCAGATAGGAGCCGAGTCCTTCCTTCTCTCTTCCCACAGGCTCTCCAGGATGCATGCTTAATGAAGACTCATTTCCTTCCACGTTTATCCTCACTTAGTCACTGTAACATAAGCTCACCTCTAAACTGCAAGTCTGCACCAAGTGATGTGATTTACCCTCCCCTGTCTCACTGCGCCAACCACAACAACCCCAGGGGGGAACCAAAATCTATTATAACTCTAATGGTAAAGAAATAAAACCCCAACACCAGCTTTTATAAGTCTTTCTTCTGACAATGCGTGTGGTAGGTGTTTCTCTTGGACGTTTTTGAATGATAAGTGATAGCTTTTCATACCTCTATTGTTTCACCCTGGGATTTTTTTTTTTTTAAGACATCATGAAACACACTTATGAGAACCAAAGATTTTACAATCGTGACCCCAAACCACCTTGACGGTACTGTTCCAGTACAAACAACCATACGCACAACCATTTAGATTTCTAATTTATTATTAAATTACATAATAAAGCTTCTTCCATACAGTCAGAAGATGCACATTTAGATGAGAACAAAAATTAAATACAAATACAATAAAACTGGTTCCAAGAAGCCATTTTAAAAGCAAAAAATTAGAAAGTGCGTTTGGGATAGATTTTTAAAAATCTGTATTGGCATTTTTCATGAGGAAACATCTTCCATCATGGTCAAGTGTGACTGGAACTGATTTCCCTCCCTCTCTGAGAGCGAACAGGATGGCAATAAATGCAAAGACTTTGATATTAAAGTGAGAACTTACAAAGGAAATGAGAAGGATTCAAGACACGGGTCAGCTTTGTCTGTTTCTTACCCAGTAAACATGCTTCAGAGTCACTTGTCCCTTCTCTTTCTTTTCCCCAATAAAACTTAAGGATATGCAGATTTACAAAGGAATAACAAGATGAGCTGAGAAAGACCATGATGAAAAGCTCTGCATCCTTTTGGAGACGATGCTAAACAACCTCTAGCCCCAAAGGAGAAAGGAACACAACCACTTTAATTTTCTGCGTGGAATCTGTTTGCTCGTTAGTGACACTTGCTCATTAGTTACACAAAATTCAGTGTAACACTAGACATGGCCATTTACCCTCAACAGCTTCGTACTGCCAGCTAGAAAACCCAGTTCCCACGAAATCACATCTGGCTAATGATCAAACACGAGGTGTTAGAAATCCAAAAGGGCCAGTCCAGTTCTTTAAAGACCTTTTCATCAGGTTGAGATTAACAGTGACAGAAAATTAATGGTGGGAATGAAAATCCAAGGTGCCTCAATTCCAAAAGTCATTATATCAAGACTCAATTTTTCTATTCAGATGTATTCAGCATCCAATAGGAAAGAATTAAATATTATTTGGTTCAAGGTACAAAAAGTGCCCTCGTGATGTCTCCATTCTTAGGATTTTACTCCTATGCCTGATCTGAGTACTACGCAGTATGGAAAAGGCATTCTCTGTAAAAGTGAATTTGGACAGAGGAATTGTGGAGAAGGTAAGCCCCTTTCCTAACATAAGAAAAATAAAGGGAGACCAATGCAAGTTACAGGGAATCTTTCAGCATCTACTAGTAATAATAAAAAATGTAGAGATAGGCAGGACAGATCAACTAAAGCACTTGGATATCTGGGCTTGAACTTGAGTTAAAAGATTAATTATTAAACTTTTTTTTTTTTTTACTAAAGTTATCAGCACACATAGAAACAAAATCTCAGAAGTATACCTCTGGGAATTTTCTGCCGTTTACGTTGCCATGATTTTTCATACTTTTTAGTGAAATGGAAACGTTTTTGAGTGATTACAAAAAAAGATCTCTAAAGGAAAGATGTATTATATAAGAAATGGCTGAGGGCAAACACTTGCCCTAAGAGGCAACATTTGGGACTAGCAATAGAAAATTCCTTCTGACCTCCCAGTTCTGACTGGCTCTAACAAGGAGTTTACTATTGACTCTTGGGCCTACCAACAGGTCTGTAAGGACAGCAAAAAAGAAGAGAAAACCAAGATGGTTAAAAAAAATAAAAAAATAAAAAAAAAAATGGCATGAAACTGAAAGAGTTCCAGTCAGCTATATGGGATCCAAATTGAGCCTCTCCTTATAATGGCACACTTCTATTTCCTTGCTCTAGGGTTTCTTTCTGCAAACAAGAAAGAGGAAAGGATGAACTCTGTCCTAGCTATCTACATTTGGCCCCGGGTCACCTCACTATGGGCTACAGCAATGGGAGGTTAGCCAGACCTATCTGACACCAACATCTACACCACGCTTTTTCAACTTCCTTGGAAGAACTAGTTTCTTTATTTTCGTAAAGAAAATAACCAACACAATTCTGTTACTTCACTTAAGTAGAAACCTAATGGAAAGGCTCATCAGTCATCGAAAGTGTTTACTTAGTTGCAGCAAGCTAGATTAGCTCAGGTTCTGGTTTTACTGTCACACAATCAGCTTCAATGAATGCACCAAATAATCAGACCAGTAAAAAAGACTGGCATTACAATTAAATAAATAACTTTATTTATGATACTTCAAATTTTATAAATGACAACTCTGTAGCAACCAAAGTCCCATAAATTCTAGCTGACGCATAACCACCAATCAAGGCCCTTTGAAAAATCAAAGATAATAAAGTGTCAAGGGAGACAAGTTTTGTTCCCCCAGTAGAGAATTTGAGAAATGAACTTATTTCCCTGATCACTGAAGGTTCACATTGGGAAAACTTAAACTTTCTTTCAAGGGCACCCCCAATCAACTACTGATCAAACAACCCATATTTAGAAAAATAAACCCCCTAGTTAAAAAAAATATATCAAACGCCCTTCACACCCAGAACATAATTAAAACTTTGACACCAGAATGAAAAACCTCTCAGTCTCCGTACCAGACCAGGGTTAGTCTACCCATCAGCCTGTGTATCATGTTCATCTAAACGACTCCATCAACACATTATGATGTAGTTAAGAACTACATGCTATTTTCCTTTTATTCCCCATGGCACAATCTGAAGTCAGTACTGTAAATACCATAATAAATTCCAGTAATGAAAAGCAGCCTTCTTTCTTGGTAAGGATTGTAGATGTTGGAAGTCTTCAAACTATTTGTGGTAATTCAGTTAGACAAGTAATGAATTTACAGAAATTGAGAAATGGTTAAACTTGAAAATAATTCTGGTGAGTGGTTTAAATGTCACTGTCCAGGGATGATAACAGAAGAGAGGTGCAGACAGAAGAGAGATTCTGTCACATGGACCTTCAACAGCTGAAATCATTCTCTGGATGTGTGGAAAAGCTTACCAGATTTGGAATGAATAGGTTTTCACAGAATACAGAATTCCTGATACATTGGGCAGTATAGTTCACAAAGCTTTTGCTCGGAAATTGTGGGGCATTTACAAATGGAATTATCTGAATGGTGACCCCTCAATCAATGTCTTTGTTACACGTGGCTTGTTGAACAGATCTCACGGAACACTGAGCCGTCCCCACTCAATTACCAGTGTTAATCCTGACATGTGGGGAAATAGCCGGGGACACTGACAAACATTGGCTCTTAGCTTCTTTTTTCATGGCAGAATTGAGATTTCATTTTCGTGTAGCAGCAAATATTAACCCAATGGAAGAAACAAAAAAAATCAAAACAGTAACTGCATCCTTTCAAATAGAAGCCTGTCATTCTTGCTATTTTTCCAGCAATACAGTTAACCTCAGTGTGCACGGGATTAAAAAATAAAGGCAAACGCGTTTTCGAAGTGTGTGTCTTCTGTTTCAGACAACCTCAACTCTGTTGAAGTTGGCCCGTCAGCATCTTAAAGAATCTGTGAAAAATGGAATTTTCCTTGCATACCAAAAGAGTTGGGGATACAGAGTAGAAATTTATAGCACAGATTATCAAGAAATGACTTGTGATTTCTCATCATGAGGGTAAAATAAAAGGACAAGAACTATTTTTATTCACAACCCAATCTGGTGGCTGAAAGGAAAGCAGTCTTTGGATACGGAGAAACCTGGTTTCCTGAAGAGCCCGGCTAGCTAGGAGACATGACCTGTCATCAGCCTTCTACACTACCACTGAGGCACAGAAACTCTGTTTCTGACTGGTTTACTTACCTCCTGGGGAGACAAAAGCAACTGAGAACTCTTTCTCTCTCTCTCTTTCTCCTCTTAAAACTAAAAACAGAAGGAAGTGTGTGTTAGAAAACATAGCGCAGAAGAACTGGCTTCAGTTCCACCTGACCACGTCACAGAGCCCATCACTACTGAGTCTTGAATTCATCCTGCTGGTCAGGCTAATTATCAGGGCAATAGACTTCTCCTTCCTACTCTTCCTTCTTCCAGATCAGGGCGTGAAAGCGGTGGTTGTCAAGAGTCCCTGGAGACGCCCCATCAATGGAAAGCATACAGCAGCAACAGGATGGTACAGACCCCAATAACACCACCCAGGATGAGGGAGTCTCGCCGCTTCCTAAGGTTGATACGCTGGATCAGGCTGTTCACAGCAGGAAAACGATCTTTGGGAAATCTTTATTAAGGTCATATTTGGAAGAAGCCTCTTTAGTGAAAAGTCACAGAAACCACAAAAATAGAGATCAGGGGAGTCCAGAAACACTAACTGATGGAAAGAAAACCACACTGAGGGAGTCTTTAGTAAATACACATGCCAGAACTGGAAATGCCCAGGTCGCAAACAAATCTGAGTCTCCCAGTACACAGCTAAGAATAATGAAAAGAAAAACAGAGAGAGAGACGGAGCAGAAAATAACAGGAACACCTACCATGTATTGAGGGATTACTGCCAGGTTTTAGGTCAGGGTGGGAGCCAGTGTGGGCAGGAACAGAGGGGGGCATAGGTAAAGCCACCGTCATCCCCATTCCACCCCACTGCTCCTCCCTCCCTCCCTCCCTTCTTCCTCTCAGCAGACTGAGAAGTTTTGCCAGAGGGTTTTGAGGAGTACCTGACCTCTCCTCACAGGGTGCTAAGCCCCCTTGGATTCAGGCAATTGGTTGGAACCAACTCTTGGGTCTGTATAATCACGCTCTGTTAATTACTTAATGTTTTTAAATTTTCTTTGGCATCAGCAGGCAGGATATGGTAGGAACGTGAGTTAAACTGCTCTAGCTGTCTTATTTGGGGAACTGAAAAAAAAGGAAAGACAGGAAAATTCCCATTTTAGGGATTTAACAGTAGTCACAACTGTGTTTTACTTAGTATTTCAAAACGTCTTCATACTCTTACTTGTTTGTATGTTGCAGACCACAGTGCCTGCCCGTGTATCCTACACTGTTTTGCGTTTCTAGCAATGGCTTCTGACTCTACACCTGCAGGGATATCCTTTTGCTAATAGAGGTATTACATCAAGATCAGGAATGCCACCACAAAAGCACCGGGGCTACTGGAAAGCTGACACAATCCCTTCTCCCTGCGAATCCTCACTGCATTTTCCTGTAGCAAAATGACTCCCAGCAGCGACTACATTTGTATATTGATGTATTCTACATCAGGACCATGTTTTCTTCTAATCTTCAATTGCCCTGTGCATCCAGAATAGAGCTTTATACACTGTAGGCATTAATGTGTTTTTTTAATTAATAATAAAAGAACAATTTGCAGAAATAACTCTTAAGATGAAGAACAGGAAGCACGAAGTTATAGGCAGAAACTTCTACAAGGTACAAATCTCATACTTGCCTTACTTGGTGAAAGAAGGATCGACAATCCCCTTGGAGAAAGTATGAAAACTTCTGGGATTAGAAAACCTCATCTATTGTAGACCTACTTCTGTCCAGTTTACCTTTAGGGAGCCTCCCCTCTCCCTTTAGCAGAATCCCGCTCAGGCCATGGAGTAGGGTGGAGATGTCCCTGTCCTTTGCCAGCAGGTGTACATGCAGCCTTACCACCTCGGGATTGGTCAGGAAGAACACTCCCTCCTCGGTTGGTGACTGGGTTAGGAAGAGGCAGTGACTCAGGCTGGGGGCAACCACAGTCCTCTTGGGACATTTGCCACAGCTGTTAGAAAAGACATCCTTTTATCATGGGGATTTTTAAAGTCGTAGGAGGTGACTCTCAGTGATCGCTAGCACCACGAGGAGAAAACCTGCCTGAAAATGAGGCCAACACACTGGAAACAGAAATAAGAGAAAGAGTAGGTGGGGGGAACAGTAAAAGGAAAGGCAGATTCTTGATTTAATAAAATCTGAGCTCCTGAATCTAGCCATGCCTTAAGCCAAATTCTATCCCTGAATTTTATAGATATAGGAACAAATTAATTCCCTCCTTTCCATTCTCAAGTCTGTCTGAATTCAGTTTCTGTCACTACCTCTCTATGGAGTCCTGACTAACTCATACACATTTTATTTATTTATTTTTTTAACACACATTCTTTTGGAATGATTGTAATTTGTGGTAACGATAAAAGGAGATAATGTATATAACAGTACTACTTAAACTGTACTGCCTTAGATAAAATATAAATAATTTTGGATGTGTGGTTTTGTATTTAGGGTGACAAGGAAGAACAAAATTCACAAAAAATCAACACACTTCAGAATATTCTTTTCCTCAGGCAAGTAAGGTTTCAAACTAAGTGACTTGAAATTACCCAAGACAAATATCAACTTCTGAAAATAATATAGGTCCTTCCCCCTTAGTAATTGGTAAAGGAAACCTTTTTCCCTAAAAGTCTTGGCTTCTCAGAGAGTAAACAGGCTTATCCGTTTTCTCACTGGATTTCTCCGAAGTATCAGTAATACTAACTTAAATTGGAAAACTGAAGAGTTGAAAAGGTAGAGGTCACAACAAACAAGTAGCAAATCTATCCTAGAGTTCAGCTTGTGTGTAACAAGTCACAATGAAAATACTCCATAAGCAGTTACAACTCATCTGTGCATGTGCTGTCTCCTTCCTTCCCCTGCTAAGCATCTGCCACTGACTTATTTTTCAAACTGAAAAAAGAAAAAGCATGTAATTTATGGTGTTTAGGTAAGAATACTGTACATGTGTGGAGTTCTAACATGGATATGAAAGCTTTTAAAATGTAAAATAATTTGAAAATTCACATTTATAATTTTTTTCTCAATCTACTAATAAACTTCTGTTGTGCAATCTTTTAGAAATGGTACTTAAACAGTATGAACTTTCATCAAGTAGTAATCCAAGGTATATTCATATTATGTGATTAATGACTGGCCTCTCCTGCTACTACTGATGAGGGCAACCTGCTGTGTGTGTGTGTGTGTGTGTGTGAGAGAGAGAGAGAGAGAGAGAGAGAGAGAGAGAGAGAGAGAGAGAGAGAGAGACATACTTATTCCCCCCACCCCCTAAACCCCACAGATTTCAAATTTTCAAAAAGGATACTGGCCAAAGTGTTCATTTTGCTGTGAATTGACTTCAACACTCCTCTTTGTGAAGTCATATTTTCCTTTGTTGCCATAGCAATGCTGCAAGGGAGAAGAGAAGCTAATTAAACTGGCATTTAAAATTATCCTGCATGGATCCATCATATCCTTAAAAGTGAACAGAAAACTAAGATGATATTGAAAAGCAATGGGCAGAAAAATGAAAAGAAAAAGAAATCACCTCCTAAGTCACCTTCCCATTGTCCTTTTTCTGAATGACCACGCCATCCCCACTGCTGTCCTCTGATGTCTTTGGGGAGCAATAAGCCATTTTCTGTGTTTTTTCCCCAAAGTTAACAAACGAAATAAGATATTAACAGAGAAATCATAGATAAATATTGTAAGAGCTTCTTAAAATGGTTTTAAAAGGGGCCAGTCAGGAAAAACTGTTGAGAGGGAAGTAGGGAATTACAACCATAAAAATAGAACCCAAAGTGCAACATATCACAAAATACTCATACATAACAAGCCTTCAGTTGAAAAGACTATGTTCCAAAGTTCTACTTGAGAACCTACCAAGCAGATTTTAGGACCCACATACAACAGTTACGCTGGATTTCTAAGCCAGATGACAAAGGTCACAGATTCATCAAGCTACTGAAAGAGAAGGAAAAGGCACTCTTTGCAGAATATAGTTTCTTCTGTGTGACTACTCTGACGTCCTTTTCAAGAGAATCTCAGTTAACATCTTTTCGCTATCACTGCCAGGATTATTCATTGCCAACAGTCTTATCTCCCTGGACACTAGAATCCTAGAGGATGGGGTCAGTATCCATTTTCATATGTTACACACAGGGGACTATTTTAGATATTGACATAAAAAGCAATAGGAAATAGAATGTTCTCGAGTAATTCTGAAAATATGTGAAACATTTCTTTTAAAGCCTCCTGCTTCTGAGGAGCTTCTGGGAAGATGGTGGTCATAACACAAATTCCTGACCTCATTACCTCCATGGGGGAACACAAGAACAAAGGCAGACATGCTGGGGAGGGTCCATCTGAGGTCCCAAGTTCTCTTGAGATCTCCAGGGAAGAAAGCCAGGGAGGGCTACACTGTCTCAAGCAAGGGAAGAACCAGGGAACTGATGGCAGGAAGACCAGATTTTTCTTCCAGGTTGGGGCAAAGACCTGGGTCTCACTGCATCCTGCGGAGCCCAGGCAGTAGGAGATTGGGGTCTGCATGTACAGGGGTTGCAGTGATGGACTGAACTGCCCCCAGTCCCTGCAGCTAGAAAAGGACTGCCACAAATGGCCGGAGAGACCTATCAGCAGGAAGTTGACAGTCTACCAGCTGGTGTGATACCCAGCCCCTAAGAGGAAAAACTGCTGGGCCATCCACTGGCTCCTGGTAGGTCATTGCTTTAGAGTCTCTAGTAGCCTGACATTTCAGGGAGCTGACTGAACACATTTTTGGACAGGCAGGACCTAGTAGTATCCTGCTGGAGCAAAATGATCGAGTACTACAAGCAAATGATAAAGGAATCAAAACTGAAGTTTCAAGATTTGAGAAGGCAAAGAAGAAAAAATAGTGTATAAGAAGATAAATCAAAGGATACTTATTGAAGCATTGCTTGGAATGGTAAGATAAACAAAAAGACCCCACCAATCTTCTTTCCCTCCCAATGGAAACAACAGTAGAATAGTTTAGTAGGTTATGATATAATCATTATGAAATAATAGTTATTAAAAAGAATGAGTTGGTATTATTTCTATCAACCTGGAGGGATGTTTATGATATACTGAATGATTAAAGCAAACCACAGAATATGCAGAGTATGAGTCCTTTTTAAAGAAACAATCAATCAAAACATCTCTGTGTATGTTTGTACTACAGTAAGAAAGGTATTAGATACACAACTGTCAGGTAATACAAGTTACTTTAGGGGGAATGGAGGGGCATTACCTGGAGATGAATCTTTTTTCTTTATACACTGATAGAATTACTTAAATTGTTACAATAAAAACATTGTACTTTTTGTAATATATATTATACATATTTATATTTATATATAACGATACTTTGTTATCTTTAGTTCTTAGTCATAATTTTTCAGTTTAAGTATATATATATGACAGAATATGAAACATTTAAAATGTGGTTGTTTTAAGATAAATTTACAAGGTATTTTCAAATGGGTATTATGCTCTTGTGTAAAGTAACAATTCAAATCTGGGTGGAGCAAGCTGAGGGCAATCTTTGAATCATATATGCCTCTGTTTTTTAAATTGGGACTATCACCATCTCCCATGCACTTTGATTCAGAAGTGGATACAGAAGATTAAAAAATAATTTCCACAAAGCACTTTGCATTCCTTGGAGAATGGATAATATCAACATACATTATGTTATTATCTTGTCGAATATGCATGATTTCCAGTACCACACAAAGTACATCTAGACATACTTTCCCATTTCACTCCATCACTGGCAATCAAGCTGAGTGGAATCTAGGCTGTTGTTATTTCAAGGGTCAGATACTAAGAGGCAAAACATAAGCTCCAAATAATATATAATGCTTTTAAAATGATAAATCATTGATGTGCTTACTGGAACTTCAACTTTCTTACCTGTTCTGTGAACTACTCAGACACATGTATTTCCAACAAAAGACAATGCTAGTTATACATTTAAAGCTTAAGAACTTATAAATATTAAAAATATTAATTCTTGCCAATAAATTGATGCCAAAGTTTATAATCAGTTGTGTACATATTTTTAAAACATATCACCAAGAGAAAAAAGTAAATGTTTACATACAGAATATATAAAAATAATTATTTGACACTAAAAAATTGTATATTATCCGTAAGTAATCATAACTAGCTTTACATTCAATGGCATTTCACTTGTGATACCTATCATATTTTGAAACAAAGGGAACTAGTGAAATAAAAGACCTTCTAATTAATGTGGTTTTTTTGCTTTTAACTAGCAAAATAACAGGAACAGTGATTCAACGGTTCTCAAATGTTCCTAATCTACAAGGTACTCAAATTTTTATACTCATATGTCATCCCTTAAGTAGGCCAGCTTTGAATTGGAAAGCTGAGTTAAGGTAGCCTGGCCCTAGAAGATCAGGCAGAAAGAGGAAGAAATAAAGGGAAGGAAAAAAGAAAAAGGGTTATAGGGAATCTCTGGCAAAGTGTGATCTGATCTTATGTACTGATGAAAGGGAAAGCGTCACAAGGAGATATTTCTGTTAACGAGTAGGCAATTCTATGAAAACTTTGTTCAGATAGAAGTACATGCAATTTAAACAAAATTCCAAGATGTGACAACTGCATATTATTATAAGAAATTATAATTTATTAAGATTATTAAATAATAGTAGAAACTTATAACCCACTGAATAAGAATCCATGAGTTCATATCAGTATAAATAAATATTTAGGATGTGAACACTGAAATATTTAGGGGTAAAGAGGAATCACGTCTGCAACTTATTTTCCAGTAATTTGGAAAAAAATTGTGAAAAAAGCAAATGTGGCAAAATGTTAACATTTGGGACATCTAGGTAAAGGGTATATAGGAATTCTTTGTTATTATTGGAACTTTTCTGAAATCTGAAATGATATCAAAATAAAAAGTTAAAAAAAATTGACAATAGAGCTACCAGATTACCTAGTTATCAGTCAGGCATTGTACTCATATTACGTGTTTACTATTAGGATAGGTATTATCACCAATTCCATTGGTTTTAAACACATAAGAAAATGAAGACCCCAAATAATTTATCCAAGAACAGAGATCTAATAATAGCACAGCCAGGCTTCAAACCATATCACACGCCAAAGCTTGTACTCTTTTCTACAAGACAGTAAATACAGCAGTGGTTTAGATAGAGCTCTGGTTCTGCAGTTAGAGAGACTCAGGTTTGAGGACTATTTATTAGTCATGTGACCACAGGCATCTAACGTACCTTAACTTTTTGTTGCTGTTTTGGAGGTAGTGTCTAACGATCAGTGTCTACCTCATGGGTTATTGAAGAGGTTAAATAAAATAAAGTGTGTAAAGCACCTGAGCACAATACCAAGGCCTATGGTATACCCATGTTTGCTGTTTCCACGCATTTCATGCTACCTTTCCTGAAAAACAGTGCTTTAGACACTGCTGAATTCTAAAGTTAGAGACCATCCCTAGTTAACTTACTTTCTTATCGTCCTAAAATCGGTATTGAAAATTCACTAAACCTAGGGAATTCAGCAGTTCAAACCAACAAATAAATGTCCTTCCCTTAAGCAACAAACTACTTCAATGTTAATACAGAGAATATTAAATTATTACAGCAGATTTTCTATATCTGTTGTAACCGAAAACCAAGTCTACATATTAGGTTGGTGCAAAAGTCATTGCGGTTTAAAAGGTTAAAAATAATTGCAAAAAACCACAATGATTTTGGCACCAACCTAATAAATGGTATAAATAAGGCATTTACCAGATTCCATGTTTAAGACTGTTTTCCATTAAAAAATGAGAGTAAAAAGATTTGAGGCTGAAAATGTTGAGTATGAATTAATCAGAAAAATCAACCTATATAAAACAGTCTAATTCTAGTAATTCTGGAAACAAATGTTTTGGGCTTCAGCTATCTCTTACAAGAGAAAGACACAGTAAGAACACATTACCATTTAATGAAATTCTCATCTTTAAGGAGGATAAATGAACTTTAACTCTATTATAGAGTTAACCTGATCTGTTCATTTATATACAAACAAACAAACAAAAAAACCCACAATAAATACAAAAAAACTTTCCTACCTTATTGTCTCTTCTATCAGACGATCTGAGCTGCAATAATAAGAAAATTCAAATTATGGAATTATTAAAAGCACATTTAAAACTTGTAAATAAATTTTCTACATTTTATAGATAAACTTTCCAGCCATTTATTTAACAGAATACCCATACTTTTGAAAACATCTGAAAAAATTCTGGACTCTGAAATATCCACATATGTAATATTCATCTTTCTTTTATTTGTTGGCTTAAATCTATTTCTTCCATAGAGAAAATTAATGATTAAAGTCAGAGCTGTTTTAATGTCAGCATAAATAAATGAAACTTCTTTAATCTAGATAGCTCAAAGTTGTCACTATCAGCTATTCTAAACTTAAGAATTACAACAACTTTTTGAGACAGGAGAGATAAATACAGTTCTGATGCCTATAAGTAATAATTATTTACACTCTAAAGTTCCTTCATGTCCCTAATAAATTTAAAAAAAAAAAAAAAAGTTCCTTCATGTTTGGGAAACTAAACCAAATCTCAGCTTACCGCACTTTAGAATTCAAGAATCTGAATAAAGACACCAAATACACTTTTGATCTATAAAATATTTGCCTTTATGCATCGCACACTGGAAAGAAAGTCTCCCAAGAAATCACTTTAGGGAGGAATTTATAGGTAGCTAAGTTTGATAAAGGACTGCATGTTGGAGCAGTGGTCAGATTAAAGAACTTTGTAGTAGTCATTAAAAAAGGGGTGTTTAACATGGAGAGGGTATAGAACTGAGGACGAAATATTTTGACTTTGGAAATTTGTTTTGGTTCCATTGATCCTATCTGGCACAAAGCGATCTCTCTGGCATGGAATTGATGGAAGAAATAAAACTTATTTGTGCTTTATATCATTACGACTTGAAAATGTTTCCAATGTACAAGGATAGGCTGGCTCCATACTCCCACAGAAAAACTTTCACTAAAGTGGCAGTGGCACTCACTACTTGTGAAGGGAGCTCCTAAGGACCTGTGTCCTTGTACAGGATCTTAGGATCTCAACAGTAATAAATAACAACGTATTCTAAAGTTACAGCAATGTACTCTGAAGACCATCAAGCTAGATCTGGGAGCATGTAGCGCTGGGGAGACAGGCTCCTCTGACTGACTGCGATAATCTGCATTCAAAATTGATGTGCTGCGAGTGAGGGAATCTATTGCTAAGCCCCACAGATAATGCTCCCGACAGAGGAAAAAAAAAGATCCTCTTGAGCCTTCCATTTCTTCCATGAAATTCCGCTGCATTATAATCTTAGGGGCCCACCATGGCATATGCAGTCTTTATTGACCGAAATGTCGTTGTGTGAAGCATGACTGTACTGAAAATCCAGGACGTATATGAAAATAATTCTATTGCCAAATTCAACAAACTAGTTTTGTGTTAATAGTTTTAATGAAGATAAAATCAATTAAATAAACGTCTAAGTGCAAAAGAGTAGACAATCTATTCATTTGCTAACTTTGTTAAAACTAATGGTGCCTAATACTTGGAGAGAGCTTATTATGAGCGATATATTATTCTAAATGCCTTTTTTGTACCTTCATCCTCACAACTCTATGAGATTGAGGCTACCATTCTGATCATTTATAGATACAGAAATTGAGGCCTACAGAATGAACTTGTTCATGTGCCACACAATCATCAGCACAGTTTGGATTTAAACCTAAGCGGTCTGACTTCAGAGATTTGGCTCTTACCATCTTGATAAGAGGTACCTCTTTCTCCTCTCTTTCTCCACAATCAGTTCCAGTTTCCCCCAGCTACTTCGAGATCATCACTCATCCCTACTCTAGCAAAAATGTGTACTCTGAGTTCATTCTGTTTCTCTATCCTCTCCCTTCCCTCTAATCTAATAATCTCAGGTCATTGGAGGATCTCTTCATTCCAAATTTTATCATCATTCTAGACAACTTAAATAGCCACAGAGAACAGACTATCCATACCCTAAGAAGCACAGTTCCTTTTACATCAAAGAATGAACACAAGATTGCTCCTATAATTTGTCTTTCTCAGATTTTAACTTACCTCCTTTTCCACAGTCATCATTCAATTTTTGTCTTAATAATCAGGTAAAGGGCTCCTCAAAGGGCTCTTGAGACAAATAAACTTGATAATCATGATTTCCAAAAGTTTAAGAGAATTCCGTGATATAAAAAAATTATACATCATGACTATAAGTAGGGTTTATTCCTGGGATGCCAGGCTGATTCAATATTTAAACATCATTTAATGTAATCCGCTATATTATGCTTAAAAGCATTTGACAAAATCCAACACCTATTCACGAGAAAAATTCTCAGAAGAAGAAAAATAGAGGAGTACTTGCTCAACTTACAAAGAGCATCTAAAAAACTTACAGCTAGCATTATAATTAACAGTGAAAGATGGAACATTTCTCCCTAAGATTTGGAAAAAAGCAAGGAAGCCCATCCTCCCCACTCTTTATTCAACACAGTGTTGGAAGTTCTTTGCCAATGATACATGGGATAAGGGGTTAAATCTTATAAAGAACTCATACAACTTAACACCAAAAAGACAATCCAATTAAAAAATGGGCAGGTTACCTGAATACACATTTCGACAAAGAGGACATACAGATGGACAACAGACATATGAAAAGATACTCAACATCTAATCCTCAGAGAAATGTAAATCAAAACCACAATGAGGTATCACCTCACACCTGTCAGAACGGCCACCATCAACATATCAACAAACAAGTGTTGGTGAGAATGCAGAGAAAAGGGAACCCCCAAGTACTGTTGGTTGGATCACAAATTGGTGCAGCCTCTACAGAAATAGTTTTGTATTTGACATTTAGGTCTACGATCTGTTTTGAGTTATTTTGGGGAAAAGTGTAAGGTCAGAGTCTATATTCTTTTTTTTTGCATGGATGCCCAGTTGTTCTAGCACCATTTGTTGAAAAGACTATCTTTTTTTCCATTGAATGGTCTTTTGCTCTTGTATTGACTATATGTGCGGGTCAATTTCTGGGCTCTCTATTCTGTCCCCTGATCTATTTGTCTATTCTTTCACCAGTGCCACACTGCCTTGACTACATACAATACATATACAACAAGAAATCAAGTTTAAATGGGGAAGTTTTTGTTTCTTTCTTTCCCCCACAAAGTATTCTAACCAAACATTGTAGTGCAAAAAAAAAAAAAAAAAAAAAAAAAAATTAATGTCAGCAAATTTGTTCAACTACTGCAGACACAAAGCTTAAGAGAGAATGTGGGGAATCACAGTTGCCATTTGTTTGTCGTTTCTTTAGACTGAAAATCCCGCAAAACTGCCTGAATCATAAAGAACCTATGAAATCTTAAGTAAGCATTTTCAATTTGTTTCTGGAACCTCTAAAAAGTAACTTGTGTATCAATATAAACTAATCTGCTTACATAAATAAAATGGGACTACTGTTTTCATTATATGTACGTTTCACATACTTGTGAAAAAACACTTCTTCCATAAATATTATCATAGAAATTCAATAGTACTAGCAATCACGAATGACATTCATGAAAACTGTAAGGAATAAAATGACTAGTTACTCTCTATTACACCCTAGAACCTGTGTTTTAGTCAAGGCTCAAGCAATTGGCTGAATGAACTTGCCTCACGGAGTTGTCATAAAACCCCAGAGATAATGTAAACAAAAGTAATCTGGTAAACTGCATAAAACTAGATACGTGGCTGACATAGAACAAAGCACTTTTATGCCTGTGTCCTTCTTGCTTTACAGTCCCCTTTCCTGATTCTCAACATAAATTGCTAATTTTTCAAAGTCCAGATCCAAAGTCACATCCTTTGCAAAACCTTCCTTCATCCATCTGTACAAGCAGAACCAATTCCTCTTTATACTATTATGTTTTTATAGTTCTTTGCTCTTCATCAATTCAAGAACATAACAAACATTGTAACATGCACTGGAGGAAAAATGTCTTAAATTTGTAAAATTGAAGTTTTTTCATATATATTATCTCATTTTATGTTTTTTTAAATATTTGTAGGATAATTACAGGATACCATGATTATATGTTTATTATTTCTCTAACCAGAATGAGTTCACTTGGGGTAGAGACTGAATCTGATTCATCTTTGATTCCCGGGAGTGTACTACAGTACCTGACACACAGGAGACGCTCATTAAATGTTTACTAAATGAATGAATAAATGAGACACTTGGAGTAATAAAATAGCAATCAGAGTTAACACTGAAATAATCCTTGTAAATTTCCACGGGGCGGGGGGGCGGTGTCTGAGGAAGATATATACAATAGTCCTCCCTTATCCGTGGTTTCACTTTCTGCAGTTTCAGTTACCTGTGGTTAACCACTGTCTGAAAAATATTCAATGGAAAATCCCAGAAACAAACAAATCATACGTTTTAAATTGCATGCTGTTCTGAGCAGCATGATGAAATGTCCCGCTGTCCCGCTCTGCCCTGCCTGGGATGTGATTCATCCCTTTGTCCAGCATAAGGAATAAAATGACTGGGATGTGATTCATCCCTTTGTCCAGCATCTCCATGCTGCATATGTTCCCCATCCGTTAGCCTCTCACGGAGTACCACCTTGGTTATCAGAGCAACTGGCCCGGAATCGCAGGGTTAATGTTCAAGTAACGCTTACGTTAGTAGTGGCACAAAAGGGCAAGAGCAGTGATGCTGGCAATTCGGATCTGCCAAAGAGAAGACATAAAGTGTCTCCCTTCAGTGAAAAGGTGAAAGGTCTTGACTTAATAAGAAAAAAATTGCATGCTGAGGTTGCTAAGATCTATGGCAAAAACGAATCTTCTATCTGTGAAATTGTGAAGAAGGAAAAAGACATTTGTGCTAATTTTGCTGTTATACTTCAAACTGCAAAAGTTATAGCCACAGAGCATGATAAGTGTTTAGTTAGGACGGAAAAGGCATTACATTTGTGGAAGATAGGAACAGAAAACTTGTTCTAATGGACGGCAACGCGTTGTGCCAGAAAGCATTGAGCCTGTATGAAGACTTCAGCAAGGGATCCCTGAAATGAGTGACCACATTCACATAACCTTTATTAGCATATATTGTTATAATTATTCTATTTTATTAGTAACTATTAATCTCTTTCCTTGCCTAATTTGTAAATTCAACTTTATCATAGGTATGTTATGTACAGGAAAAAACAGTACAAAAAGGGTTTGGTACTATCTGCAGTTTCAGGCATCCACAGGGTCTTGGCACTATGCTCCATGGGTAGGGAGGACTACTGTATTTTACATTATACAACATATTCCTCACTGGAGCAGATCACCTCCAACTCAAGTTTTACTGTTTCACAAAGCCATGTACCAACCGAAGATGAATTTGATGTTACTATAGCTCCAAATGAAGGAAAATGAGTTCTGTATAAAAGCTCCTAACTAGGTCACCCCTGCTTTGTAAAACTGGACATTATCAAATGAATATAAAAATAAGCAAAGTCTGTCCAGGATAATATTAATTTGCTTTGTCTTCTATTTCATTATGGCAGACAACTGTACCACTAAAGACAATTAGCGCTTGATATGTAATTTTAAAATATTCCATGAATGGAATGATAGATATATTGTGAAATAATCAAATGCTACCAGTTCTCATAGGCTACAAATTCAATTCTCATTATACAAATGACCCCTGACATAGGTAAGGGATAAATCTCAAGATCTTTGCATATGCTCAAGTTTATGGCTACTATTAAATATAGTTTCTTCCATAAATTTCCCACTTTTTTACTTAAGAGCACTGTTTTCTTAGGATTACCTCACTATTATTACCTCACTTTATAATGGGTGTTTTCTCCTTAGAGTAATGTTTCACAAAGAAACAAAGCATATGTATGTGTGTATATAAACCATTTCATGGTAGTCACTAAGTAAATAACAACAAAAGGCAAATAGGAAGTTAGAAGTGAGGTTGAAGTGTAAATGCTGTTGTCCAGACAGGTTAGATGTACTCATTAGCCAAGTGACTTCCCCAACACCAGCTTCATTAACTCATAACATTCAAGTTTGTATCTCAACAAAACTACACTGAGAAAACCATATTAAGAAAGCTAATGTCAAATCTTGAATGCCAAGAGTCTACTATCTTATCTCATTCATAGATGAATCTGACCATTATTTAATTGAATCATACATTTATTAAATAATATACATATAACTATACCAAAATAACTGGGATAAAAGCACTCCTTCTAAAGGTCACTAAATTACGGTGTTCACATGTCTCATATTTTTTCAAATATGGTCATAGCCCGTTAATACAATTAGAATTTCATTTTGTGAAAATTATTCTGGTATCAAAACTATTTCCAATTCTATTTAAGAAATGTAAATTAACAATGTATACACAGTAAAAGGTTTTCTCCTTTAGTATGTACTTTTCTTACTCTTACAACCCTTACTAGGTATGTTCTGCTTTATGCCGAAATGCCTCACTGTTTACAAAGCTTCACTGTTTACAATGCCTTATCTTAGCAACTATGTGAACTAGACACCACATGAAATCGTAGAGAGGCAATGCAGTATTGCTGAAATAACACAATCAGAGGACCTGGGTTTGAAGCTCAGCTTTTATTAGCCATGGAATGTGAGGAAAATTTAACTAAAATCATGAAACAAAAAGTGAAACCATTTTTAACGTTTTTAAAATGCCTACCTAAAATATTTCCAAAACCACACCTTTGGATCATCCAAATAACAAGTCTGGTAAATTAAAAAAATTCAAAATATCAGTAGTCTAAACACAGACTAAGACAGTCAAAAGAAAAATTGTCAGCAGAGAAAAGGTAAGCCTCCAACCGAAAATATAATTATTCTTTACTCATTCATAGACACATTTATATCCAAGTGTACAATTACAATACAAATATGTGTGTGATCTCAGATAATAACGCAATCATATCTGTTAGTCAAATGGAATGAAACCAAAACAAATACTCAACTAAATACCATAAATGAGCCTGTTTATTTAAGTGTAACTTGCTTTATAGAAACAGGCCCGTATTTAAAAAGTTAAAACAAATTCTTTTAGATCTTTAGAGTAATTTTAATTTTGTAAAATGCCTTGTCATTCTCCCTTAAAATCATTTAACATAAAGGGATAGCAACTATCCCAATTTGAAGATGAAAAAAAACAAAACAAAACAGAGGCCAGGTCATTTACTTTTTAGAGAAGGGTAAAGCAACTGGCCTTTCAATTCTCAGTAGCATTACACCCTGCTGGTTCCCTAATACAAGAAAAATAAAATTTTAAAGAAGCAAATCAGAGGGGAGGCTCTGTGATGTGGGACAATATGGAAATGGATTAGGAAATGTGGATTTAGTGAGAGCTATTAAAAAGTTATGAGACCTTGGCTTATGCTGTCTGAATCTTGTTTCCTCATCTGTAAATAAAAGAGATGCTTGCCAAATACTTTTATTATATGCTATATAATAATTTTATTTTAAAAAGGTATTTCATGGGGAATTCATTTTGCAAAGCAAAAAAATACTTCATTACACTAATAATATTCAGATGCTATATACACATATGAAATATGATTTTAGTTCTCAAAAACAGATTTCATATGTATATATAGCATCTGGACCACTACCTTGTACATAGTATGTATTCAATAAATATTTGGGGAATAAGTAAATGAATGAAAAAGGTTTTCTATATTGGAGCACACATGTATATACACATTTATATGAAACCAAAATTAGTATCTGTTTACATCCATTTATTCAAACAAATAAATATTAAATATCTATGATATAAGAGGAACTGGGGGCCAAAATTAATATCTGTTTACATCCATTTATTCAAACAAATAAATATTAAATATCTATGATATAACAGGAAGTGCTAAGAACTAGACTAACCTCGTCCCTTTCCTCATGAAGCTTACTTTCAAGGAATCAGATAGAAAAACAAGAAAAAGAACAAATTATTCCAGATTCCCATAAATGCTATGAAGGAAACAAAAAAGTGCTTTGTTAAATATTAATAAGGGAGAGTCTACTTCAGACAAGATAGTTAGAAAAGGCGACTTTAAAGGGGTGACAAGTGAGCTTATACCAGAAAGACGCCAATGGATAAGCTACGTGAAAAATTACGAGCTCTTTTGTATGTGGATGGCCGGAGGAAGGTGTATGTTCCCACACTGCTATGGTGGTTTTGTTTTCTTCTCCCAAATAAACCCTTCTTTTTACTAAAAGAAGGGTTTTGGTAACACAATTAAAAAAAAAGAAAGAAAGAAAAACTAAGAGTATTCTACAGATAAAACAAAATATAAGTACAAAGAGGCTGAGAAGGGAAAAGCCTTATCTTTGGGAAAGGAAATGAATAGAAGCCTGTATGGCTGGTACCTATGAAGCAAAGGGTGAGAGTGATACAAATGAAGGTATGGAAAGAAAGACATGAAGTGGGAGATTTAGGTAGCCGGTTAACCAGGTAGGGTCCTGGGGTGGGAGGGCATAAAAAGTTTATAATTCATTGGTCGGGGGACAGAGAAAGGAGTGGAATATTAAAATAAAAGTCCACTTAATAAATATTACTAGAAAAAAAGATTTTGCATAACAATACTATTTCTTATGTGTGGCTTGGAGTAAGTAAACCCAAAATGAAGTTGTCTGATAACTTCCCTGGGACCATGAAGCTGCCACATTCTCTTCTGGAAACACTTTCTAAGTAAGTCTACTGGCCACCAGAATGCATTTGTGACAGGCCTGGCCAATCACAGTCACCCATCCCCCAGGGCCCAGGGATAAATACAAAGAGCCATAGTCTACTATCTACAAAAGCAACTGAATTTGTAATTTAAAAGTCTTGCCATAATTAAAACTTCAGGCTTAGATGGATTCACTGGTAAATTCTACCAAACATTTAAAGAAATAATACCGAGCCTGCACAAACTCTTTCAGCAAACAGAAAGAACTGGTTTTAATGGGCCCAGTATTACCCTTACAGTAAAACCAGGCAAAGACATCTAAGAAAAAGAAAACTAAAGATATTCTTCACAAGCATAATGTAAAAATCCTTTACAAAATCAACCCAGCGATACATAAAAAGGATCATAAACGTATCAAAACACAGTGGGGTTTATTCTAGAAATCAAGGTTGGTTTAATGTTTGAAAATAATCAATATCATTCATCATATTAAAGGAAAAAAACAACTGATCGTCTCAGTAGATGCAAAAAATGGTATGAAAAAATTCAACCCCATTCATGATGAAAACTTTTAACAAGAGAAAGCCTAGGACCAAATGACACCTCAATAACAACAAGCACATCAGCACCCAGATCTTTGCATCTGAACCCTTCGCTGATAAAAGGAACCAAGGTTACTTGGAGAAGTGGTAGGTTTTAGAGCTGGGGCAGGGAAAACACAAGACAAACCATAAACATTTTGTGGCGCCAGATAGTAAAGTGCTCAGAAAAGGATGGGCCATGTCAAATGACAGAAGCTAATGTGAAGGAGCTCCCAGTGGCCAAAGGTGGAACGATTTGAACAACAAAATAATAACCGTGCTGGACTATAACCCCTAGTATAAGAAAGTAGCTATGAGTCCACACTAATAAATAATTAAGTAAAATAAATGATGGAGAAAGGATAGCTCTTCCTCAGAATTACAACTAACAAATGTACAAGGACTGATGGAAACAGAAAATCACCAGTAGGCCAACACCACAGGAATAACTGGGGAAGCATGATTCACTAATGGATGGTAAAGTTAATCAAGTTCGACAAGAAACAGAATTCGTGCATAGTCTCAAAGCATCTTCCCCTATATTAATTAATTACAATTGGAAATACAGTCATTTTACAGCGGAGAAACCTGACAGATACCACCTAACAAAGCACAATGAAAGGGGGTGTGCCTGTATTTATAACCCACAGAGATGGAGCCAGTACATAAGATGACTGAAGAGTAAAATATTTGATGGAGCAGATAAGGACAGAAAAAAGGCTGGGGGATGTACTGCCCCCGCCCCCTGGGGAGAAACACCTCATTCTCTAAAAACGAAAAGAAAGCGGTAAGAAAGGGCACTCCTACAGGTAAATTTGGAGCAAAGAGCAAAAAGTTAAACATGTCAGTGAAGTAGGAGTTAAGGATCTTTCTTTTGGATGAAGTGACAGGAAAGTCAAGAAGGAGAATGAGAAGTTTTGGTCAAGTTCTTGAACAGAATGAGAGAGAGAACTAAATGGGGTCAAGCAAGCGAATGGCAATGGGCAATGCTGAATACTCAGATGAGGGTGAAAATGATGAATTTAAAACAAGGTTAATCTGTATATTGAATCCTTTTTCTGTAGCCCTCAGACACAGGAGTAGAACAGCACACTAAGGATTGGGTTGGCATTTTACAAAGGTATAGCAGAAGGATAGGAAGGCAAAGAAGGACAAATGTTGGGAGCATTTCAGTTAATCAGCTATGAGATCCAGGGTAGCTGGGTTTCCTAGGAAAAGAGGTTGTAAGGAAAAAAATGTAAGAGAAAAGCTAGTGACCCTGTAGACAGGCTTGGCAGGATAAAATGTGTTGGTCATAGAGAGGTGTTCGAGTTGAAGATTTCTGAGGTTGTATAACTACAGATAAGAGGGAGGTTGCAGCCCTGGTAAAAATTTTCCCTTGGAGGTAACAATCGCTGGCATTAAATAAATCCAGGAAGAGAGTAGGCTCTTTCTATTTGTGATCACTTATCTCTTAATACAAGTTTCTCACCACTACTGAACATCTCTGAAATTTGTCAGCTTCATTAGGGTAATGCAGAAAAGATGTTTTATTTAAAATGATGAAACGCTTCTAGAGAAAAAGCATCAATGCCTGGTCAGATACTGAGTGTACGACTTTGGACAAATGATAGCATTTTAAGGCTTGAGATAATCCAGTCTGTTTATTCTCTTAGTTCCTTAACTTCCCATCTCTAAAAATAGCAACAATACAATTAGCCCTACATCCTTTAAAAATAAATATGAAGAGAGGCAGATCATAAAGGCAGAAGTTCTTTAGGAGGAAAAAAAGAACTTTAAAATAAAAGACTAACTCAGAATACTTCTTTCACACAGGACAATATAAGGGAGAAATGAAAGAGAACAATTACGTAAAGGAAGAGAAATTAATCTAAATGGGAACCAAAGAGCTCACAGGAAGGCATCTACAGTCCAGCAAAAAACAAACAGCTTGACACTAATTCAAAGCCCACATTTTTTTCTGACTGACATACTGAAAGAGACTCAGGAAAATGTGAGTAAAAAATGAAAGCTACCTTATCCACCATATAGGAGTAGAAATTACTGTCATCCTTAAAATAAACTGTTATAAGCTAACAATATTAATTTTTTGACAGAAAGAGTATTAAGGGGAGCTGGTAAAAGCAATTCACTACAAAGTCAGTTTTTTTTTAAGTTTGGCATTCATTTATAAAAATTGTTTTACTCTTTTCAAGAGTACAAAAATACATACTTTTGAAACAAGGTGTAGAAATTTACAGTAATAAGAAAAAACAACAGTTGAAGAATCAAATAAAAATCTAAATATGCTTCTAGCCATAAAAAGTCTGACCCTATCGCACAAAATCAAACTAGTTACCTGAGTTACTGGGTATTTAAAAAACACTTTATTCATGAGAGATCAAAATAAAAAGTACCCTAGCAGCAAATGTGGCCTATTAATTATAAATGGGCTTGATGAAATATACAATCTCTTACTGTCTATCTTATTTTTAGGTTAATTTAACTATTATTCTTTATGTTTCTTTTGCTTGGCTGTGTAACTACATTTTCTCTAATGAAAATGTATTATTCCTTGTATTAAAAAAAAAATCTATTGCCTGAGAATTTTTCCCTATTTTTGTGGCATGAATTTAAAAAACAACAAAAGTGTTACTGAAGGCTCTGGGGAATGTTTACATATACACTATTAATGGGACTCTAAACTAGAAAAACTTTATAGAGGGAAATCTGACAATACTATATCAAAAACTTTAAAAACAAATATATTCCTTAATCCTGCAATTCTAATCCTAGAAATTTATCATAAGGAAATAATTATGGATACATGCAAAGACTTCAATATGAAAAATAGTAAAAACTGAAAATAATCCAAAAGGCCAACATTAGGGAAACAGTTACATGAATTAGGGTTTATCTGTTTTATGTGATATATGCACTATTAAAAGTTAAAAGAACTATTCAAACACAAAATAATCAAAAGAACTATTATAACTTTTGAATAATCAAAAGAACAAAATAATCATAAAAACTATTCAAAACACAAAAAATAATTTAAAAAAAATCAAATAACATGGGAAAAGGCTCACAATCTACCAATGAGTGAAAATGATTACAGAATCTATACTGATGAGTGATTTCTTTTTTGTGGTGAATTACTCATAATTTCTAAAATGGGTAATAAAAAGAGTACTTACAGATTTTATTTAAAAAGTTACTCTAAAAAAAAAAAAATCTTGCTAATTCTTCCACAAAACATTTAGCAAATAAAATACGGAGACAACACTAAAAAAACAGAGAATGTTTTTCGCATTTTTTTGTACATATATTAGTCCCTAATGTTATTACCTAACTAGTATTTGTAATTTACACAAAATATTGATTTTTCAAAAATGTATTTGGAAGCTGTGTTTTAATATAAAGAGCAATGACTAAGCCCTTGTTTTCAGTCTCAACAAGTCCCCTAATTCATCAGAAGCTTATATTCCATTCAAGTTCATCTGACTCAATTTCTCTCTGTACAGCATGAGCACAAACTTTCTCATAAGAATGTTGAAAGGAATGTATTATATATAAAATTGTCTGAAAAACAAAAATAGAAAATACCTTTTTGATTTCCAATACTCTAGTCACTTTTATAACCCTAAACAAATTATTTAAGCTGTGTGCCTCTGAATTATTGTATTTTTTTCTGTTAAAAGAACAATATTAAACTCCTGAAGGTTTTCTTTTTTAACTTTTATTTTAAGTGTGTTTTTCCAGGACCCATCAGCTCCAAGTCAAATAATTGTTTCAATCTAGATATGGAGGGTGCAGCTCACGGTGGCCCATGCGGGGATCAAACTGGCAACCTTGTTGTTAAGAGCCCCCCCCCGCCCCCCCCCCACGCTCTAACCAACTGAGCTAACCGAATGCCCCATGAGTTTTCTTTGAATTATCAAAATAGCACATTTTCATATAAAATTTATAATAAACATCATGTTCTAAAATAATGAAATAAGGGATAGTAATTCATTTAACTACTCTGGTATACTCTTTTCAGCAACAAATCATTCTTAAAGTAATGAAACTACTGTATTTCTGTTTTATTTCTTTTTGAGGCAATAAATATAAAAACACTAAGGTAATCAATCTTTATTTTGTATCACTTGGGAATCATATCCCTGAAATTACTCTGTACCCCAAGCATATACCGTGGATGCCAAAAGAATGTACACATTTTAAGAGATGTTATCTATGTATTACTTTTCGAAGTTGAATTGAATTACGGCAGCAATGTGTAGTGTGACGTTCGCTCAAAAGATGGCGTTAATCACGTGGACTTGAGTGTCATTCACTGTTACCATTTTAATACAGCTTTTTCCTTTCTTAAAGTGTATACATTTTTTGGCACCCTCTGTATTTAATAGTTTTGGATGTAATGCAAAAATTCTTTTTATGGTGGTCTTTATCAAATACAAAATGAACAACCAAAGCTATGAATAACTGCAAACTACACATACTCTAGAAAAGACTGCCCCCTTGTGCCAATTAATAATATTCAACAGATTAAGGGAAAACTAAATTATTTGACACTGGAAGCACCTAGACTTCTAAAAACGTCTTGATATTTACATGTTCTGATTTCAACAGCTTATATTTAAAGTGGTCGTCTTTAAAGAAAAATCAATTGAACAGTACATTAAGCTGATATGAATATGATTAATTTATGACATTCAGCAGCAAATAAGAGAATTTATAACGTAACTATCATCGACACTAGCTGCTCAAGTGCTCAGGAGCTGAGCTCACAGAAATAAATAATTTTCTGATCTTTAAGTTCTATGACAAAATATAGAATAATGAAAGAAATTGGTACATTTCAGAGAAAAAAATAGATGAAGCAAGGATATAGTATGGTGACTTGTATTAAGATGCACATATACAATTCATCCAAGTTTTTAGGTATTTTTTTCTGAATTCTTAGAAAATAAGATTTTTTTTTGGATTTGATGAATGGCTAATTATCCTTTATAAAGCTTCTTGACATATGTAAGTGGCATCAGGCCATTTAAACATAACTCAGCATCAGTATTATTGCTACTTTATTACTAATAACCTACAGAAGTGGACAAAAGTATTAGAACAATAGACTTGCTAAAGAAAAGAAACATTAGGCAATAAAAGACATATTACAGGTAACAATGAAGTGATGTGAATGCAGATTTTGGATATTTGACAGCATAATTTCTTTCCTAATTATGGTCAAAGGAGTTGCAATTCCATTTCTACCAAATAGGATCATTAGAAGAATTAAATGAATTAGCACTGATAAAACACTTACTGTAATAAATGCTATAAAATGTTTCTTACATAAGTAAATGAATTAATAAGCATGGAAAACTACATATTATGCCTATGTTCAATAATACCTACTTTCGAAGGTGGTCATGTTCTTTCAAAAATAGTTCAGTTCTTCTGTTGTTTACTCCAGAACCACTTTTATATGACCTAGAACAGAATAGAAAATTTAAGAACACACTTGGCAGATACTGATTGCAAAAAAAGATGAAGTGACTGAGTCTAGTAATTTCCAAAGTGGACAAATTGAGCCTCTCCACAGTTTTGAATGAACAATTAAAATGTACAATCCTTTTCATTTCCTTCTAAAAATGACATGTAGTATAAATAAATATGAATGCCTCTAATTTATTATTTTTCACCAAAGTGATCCAACATTCTTAAACAAACAATCTTACTTTCCCTTTCTCTTTTATCTCCTGTATCTTGATTTTGTTCAAGTGGAAGTAAAACTTTGGAACGATTACTACACAGTACTCAGGTTGGGGAAGCTACCGAAATGGAATGTTGCCTTCATTCCATTTGGTACATGCAGTCCAACAACTGAAGCCTAAAGAGCACTAAAATGAAGCTAAAGATCTGCCAGTTTTGGCATACTTAAGGATTTCTATCTTGGTCTTAAGTGCATCAAAATTTACCAGAAAACGCTTTGTATCATTACTATCAACACTTTCATATTTCTGTTCTTTACTTACAATAAAGTATCAAGAACAAAATACAAAATTCAAGTAACTGCACGTACTACTGCAGTAAGACAAAAGAGCTTCATGCTGCTAAAACTCAACCACTGGCTGAGAGGCAGTGCTACTGTGCAAAGCGCAGCGGGAAAGAAAACACCAGGGAAAGCAGCATGATAGAACTGAGAACACACTGGGCTGGGAAGGCTGATGATTTCAATTTAAATCTATATTCCATCATTTATTAGTCAGTTAACCTCAGACAAGTCTCTTGACTCTTTTGCTGCGATGTTCGGATATGTTTTCCTGTGGCTTGCTTTATCAACGAAGATGTTTTGTATGCCACGTTGTGTGACATTTTGTAATAAATATTTTATGTCATCAAAGTCAGTAGATTCTAATTTATCTATACTTAAATCTAATTGATGCTACTTAGTATGTGTTGAGTATTTTTGGCTAAAATTCAATATAATAGTAAATTTATTAACATATAGTAAAGGTTTAAAATAAAAATAATATCATTTATGTACAAAGCAGCTCAAAATGTTATTAAATGATAAAATAGTCAAAATACCAATTTTTTACTGTTTGTCGATTTTTGACACATTTTGGAAAAACTTAAAATCAACTAATGCAGTGAAAGAGTTAATACCTAGTTTTATAAAATAGAACTAATAATGTCTATCTATACCAAAAAATTATATGAAGCCAAAAGGGATATAATATATGGAAAAGTGGTATGTGACTGAAAAAAACTTTAAAATATCAGTTACTACTACTATATCTCATCTGACTAATAGTATTCTGCCTCATATTATATTCATTTGAGTACGTGCCTTACTCTCCTCTAGCAACTAGATTATAAACTCCTACAGGGCCAAGTTGATCTTTTCATTTCTACCTTCTACTATGACTTACACAGTGTCTTATTCATTGTTGGTAATCAAGAAATAGTTTAACGAATGATGAACATGTTTCTCTTATGATCATCTTTCAGAAAATAAGGCTGTATTCCAGTGATTTCCACAAGTTGTGGGGGAGCTAAATGCCTGTACATTAAAGGTTATCCCCTACACTGGTTCTCAATGCATTCCTTAACAGATATATGTAAATAGACGGTACAGAAATAAAAAGATTTACATGTTCCTGAGAATTAAAAGTATCACAAAATTCCTAATTATGGCAAAACGTTTCATTTTTTTACTCCTATATGTTACACAAAGTACATATGAATAAACTTTAAAAACATAGATAAAATAGAGACAAACAATAAGAATTAATTTTCCAAGATAATTTCTAGAGGTAGAAACATAACTTTGGTGGCTGGATAATACTGGGTTAAAGTTTTGGGGAAAAATTTTGAATGCATTGACTATTAAATTATTTCTGCCACAAAACTGTCTCACTGTTAACAACAAAATAAAGGATATCTAGGAAAATGTTTCTCAGAGTACATGTGATTTACATCAGTTTATGATATGATAATGTATACCACAGTTTATGAAACACAAGGACCATACTTACTTATGAAACGTTAAGTATCATAAACTTATCACAAGTGAGACAATGATAGGTATCAATCCAAAAGGGGGAAGTCTTCAACTTTAATTAGATGGTCAATGGATTTAACCTTGTCAGCTATGTTCAGTTGCAAAAAAAATGTCAAAAATATGTACGTGTATAAACTGCTAGAATATAATATTGGCAGTGAGGTAAAGGGATAGAAGAATAAAACTTTAAAATTATGGATTGAGATCAGCATAAAAATGTTTGAAGTCCATAAATAATGTGACATAAGGCTATGAGTTTGTACAAAATCTGGAACGAAAGGTACTTCAGATTCTAGGTAAGTAAAAGCTACTTTGATAGCCACCTGAATGTATAATTGTTGGGGCAAGGAGAAGGTAGGGGCAGAGGTGGTAATCAGGAAGGGAAACACAGAGAGCTTCAGTTACTGATAATGTTATAATTCTTAAGGTAGGTAGTAGGATCAGAGAAAAACTCATGGAGATGTCATCTAAGCTGGACTTTGAATTAAGATAGGAGAGTCAAGGTTGTCAGGAGCCCATGATAAAAACTTAGGGGAAGTTGGAGATAAGACCAACACGTAGGTTAGGACCATATTGTAAGCAGAAATGTTTAAAAACAGTGAAATCAAATTAGAAACCTTGAAATCTAAATCACGGTTCTGCAACTCAATTTACGGTTAATCATGGATATACTCTAAATTTAAATCTGAATAAATATCCTACAAAATAATATAAAAGGTAACTTACTCGATATCCTTTTGTACTGATCCCATGAGATTCTCCCTTTCCCGTATTGCCATAAAGTTTGCTTTGGTTTTATGGAATTCATGTGTATAATCCTGCAATAAATCAGTATCCAGTCTCAACATAAGCTAATTATATATTTTCACCTTACTGAGCCAGTTATATATTGTCATCCTATCATAAATTTCCAACAAGCAAACTGCTATTTAACACATCAAACTGCCAAGAGGTAAAAATGACATTATAATCACTTTCCTGAAGCGTGACCTTTTAAATGAAAACAATTCAGTGCTAGGGTAACAGTGCCACTAAATCACTATGCTTCCTATCTCCTATTATAATACCTTGTCTTCTTGTGGAGCAGAATTGTAAAGAAAAAAATTCTACGATAAAATGACTTCAAATAGACTAGGATAAAACTTAAGAGGCTCTTTCTACTCATCAGTGCATCTGATGGGGCTTATTTTAAAATTTCATCCTTTTGGAACTCCTGCAGAAATTTAATTCTTAAACCAGTTAAAGAAAGAACAGAACCAAGAAAATCATAAAGAACAAAATAAGCTTTAAATATTTTCCTTTCTTTTTGTATTACCATATTTTTAAGACAGTAAGGAGAATCCATTACTTTTTTTAAAATTCAGAGACATATATAAAGATGAAAATCATAATCTCATTTTTCAGAGAGTCCCTGTTGACACTTTAAAAACAAAAATAATACACGAACATGGGGAGAATACTGAAAGAGCACCAAAAGGAAAAAAAGTGAAAACCACGCTTGCTCCACATCTCAGATCTTTATTCATCACTTTCTTTAATTTTCTTTCAGGATACGTTTTTGCATGTACAAGCTTATCTATTATTTCTTTCATGTATGCTAAAGAAATCATACTATATTCTGCTGTACACCTTGTTTTCTGTAGTTCATAAAATATCAAGTAATCTTTCCATATTAGCAAATAGAAATCTACATTCTTTTTAATAGCTATATAGAATTCTATCTTATGACTATCATAATTTAATAAATTGCCTATTGATGAACATTTTAGTTGCTTTCATTCTTTTTGCTGTTTAAAAAATGCCACAATAAACATTCTTGTATATATATTTTATTGAACTCTCTCTCTTATTAAAATGCATTTAAAGAGTAGATACCTAGCAGAATAACTGGATCAAAGAATCTTACATTAAATTTTCGTAGCGCTAAACTGTCATATAGATAGACTGCACTGATTTATGTTCCCAGCAAAATCGATGAATGCCCATTTTTCTACACTCTTGCCAATAACAGGTTACAAATGTTTCAATATTTTCTAATCTGACAGATATAAAATCGTGTCTCATTTTTATTTGCATATTTTTATTTGGAAATGTAGCCGAATACTTATGGTTCTGGCTACTCATTTTCTGTAAACAAGTTCATATCCTTTGCCCATTTTCCCATTAGGTTATCTTTTTCTTATTTCTATTATTTCTCTGTACATTAAGCAAATTAGTCATTTGTCGTAGTTTCTGGTATTAGATCTTGCTTAGAAAGTACTTTACTACCCGAAATGTATAATTTCACCCAGGCTTCATCCTGATCTTTTATGGTTTCTTTTTCTACATATAAGTCTTTGATCTATTTGGAATTTAGTTTGGGTAGGCGGCATGAGATAAGAATTTGAGGGTTCCCTCCCCAAATAATTAGCCAATTGTTACAGCTCTATTTCATTTTTTCAGGTTTTTTAATTTTTATAAATAACTTACCTGTTACAAAGATAAGCTCTATTTATTTTATAATCCCTCTCTTTTCCCCCAACAAATCTAAAATACCACCTTTACCACCTTTATGGTAAAACTAAGTTTCCATGCATATTTGGGTCTATACATGAACTCTATTCTGTTCTATTGGTCTCTTTTCCTCTAGAATCAAACTGTCTTAATTATTCTAGCTTCTTAAGAGGTTTTATTATCTGGTAGAACTAGGTATCTTTTACTACTTATCTTCAGTTTTACATGTTTTTCCTTGGTTATTATTGTTATGTCTGATTCCAAGTAAACTTTGGTGTCATTTTGCCAATTAAAAAAAAATGAAACAAGCAAACAAAAAACCCTGTATTTCCATCGTGAAAGCAATTTATAGATAGATTTAGAGAATTCTTCCTATCCAAAAGCTTTTACGTTCCTCAGTAGAGTTCTACACATACAAGTCCTATACATTCTCATTAAATTTACACATAAGGAATTTATAGTTTCTTCCATTATACTTTCTAACAGTTTTTTCTTTGTATGAGAAAAACTACTTACTTTTATATGCTAATTTTGTACCATCTTATTGAATTTGTTTCTAATATTTTTTTAGATTTCTTGTTTGTATTAGCTATATATATATTATAATCTTATCACTGCCACATAATATAAATTTTGTCTCGTCCTTTCTAATATTTATATCTTGTTTCTTTTTATTGTCTAACTGCACCACCAAGAACTTCCAAAACAATGTTATATATCTGTGGTGACTATGGGTATACTTGTCTTGTTTTTTTCTTGAATAGGAATGTTTTTAGTGCTTTATTATTAAGCATGATGCTAGCTTTTAATCTGATATACACATTTTTGCATCAGGCAAATAAAGTATCCTTTTATTCTTATTTTTAACAGAGTTTTTAAAATTAGAAATGGTTGCTGACTTTTTCAATATTAAAAATATTTGCCTGCTATATTTTTAATATCCCCATAGGTAAATTTTAAAGTTTATTCCATTTCCTTCATACACTTTTAGCATTTTCTCAAATAATATACTAAATATAGTAAATTACTCCCCTTCCATGTTACGTTCAAAGCCTAATGAAAATATACTCTAAACCACCATATTATTGCCTAAGCATGACCATTGGCTATTTCACTGTTACAGTTAGCTAGCAAGGTCTCCCTTGCTAGCAGTAGTACTGTTACCTACTGATGAATATTGTTTAATTTTACCAGGCAAAAGCAACAGCTATTAGACATTTTCAGAATTTTATAATACCAAGAAAAAGGGTAAAACAAGACAAACTTCTATAGCATAGCATTTATCCTCCCAGATTTTTCCCTTTGTTCTCTTGAATACATATGCACACTCATTCTATTCAGGGATTAAATAACAAATCCCATAACAACATAAAATCTCAAGCCCCATACATTACCTGCAGTATGTCTCTATGTCGCTGTAATGTATGCATCAGTGCCGCATTCAAAGAGGGTACACCCGCACTATTGGTATATTCTGCCATTTTATCATTTACTTCTGTAAGCTAAAAAAAAAAAAAAAAAGAAGAAGAAAAAAACCCATAAAAATATTGTAAAAAGCACTATAAAGAGATAAGAGTAAAGTACATGCCTGTTTACCCTTTGGCTAACAGCAAAACAAACCAACCAAATACAAGAAGACAGTAGGCAAGGAGTCAGTATCTCTGCCAAATAATACTTAAAAGCTAAAATAACACCCATGGCTATCATCAAAATTCAAGTGGCCTGGGAGGCACACATCTTGAATGAAAGAGTGATTTCAATAAACATGTCTACATTAATATAATCCAGTACCGTATCTAACAAGTACACAGTTAGTAAAATAGCCATTTAACAGAAAGAGCTTACCCTTGCCAAAAGCTGTTCAATCTCAATTGCCATTGTTTCAAACATTCTGTCTTGGCTTGATCCATTTAAAAGGGGTGTTGTGTCAGAGCTAGAGAGAAGCACAAATAAGAGAATCCATTACTTAAACCCAATCCTTTAAAACATACTTAAAAGAATAAGGCAATTATCCCTAAAGAGATCAGGTAGAATTCCTGAGACATTCTCTCTGTTTCTTAAGAAGCTGTACTTTTTATAAAAGTTTTCCTATATGGATCACACATATCCTAAATATTAAATTCAGTATAAAATATAATTGAATGTAAGATTTTCCCAAGCTTTAATACATTCAATCTTAATAATGTAAAGAAATTCCAAATGCTTGTTTACTGTTTCCCAAATGAAAGTAACTTAAGCTATGGCAGTGCCCAATTAAATGCTGAATCTAAAAGAACATATCATCTGAAATAAAACTGTAGAACTTTGTAATACTGCATATACGAGGAGTCATAAAATGTATTATAGATTATGCTATGGGATCTGTGAGGAATCATCTTTTAACTTTTTTACTGCAAAGCTATTATCACTGCTTATAGTATAGACCTTATGGTTGCCATAGTATAGACCTTAAATTAAGTTCTCTCTTCTTTCCTTGACTCTTACCATGTAGAAATAAAATAAAATAGAGATTTAAATGATCAACAGATTGGATAACTAGTTATGAAATAATCAGGAACTGACATAGACAGCCATGTCCAGGAGGGAAGTTGTTTAGTACCAACCCTCTACATTTCCACTTACATTACGCAATTGTTTCAGTTTTGTTTGGGAAAAATTTGAACTCTTTTAAAATCTAAATTTCAGACAGTCAAAAATATAACTTTTTACAAATGAAACTTATGGTTGACAGATTCAAATTCTAAAACCACATGCCCTGAAAGTTCTTTTGCCTCCTCTGAAAAACCACTAACCTTCATAAGGTCCCCAAGTGGTATGTATTATCACACAAGCAGCTCAATATGGCTCTTAGTTATACTGAACACAGACAAATACCCAGGCAATGACATGCTCTCCAATCTTACTGAAGACATTGTCCTGCCCTGGGACAATGATTGGGGTATGGCAAATGAAAACAGATCAAGTCATCAATTTAACATCAAAATAGTACCTTAGCGACTACTATTTCCCTTCTCCACATACATTTCCACAGCAATAGTAACAAGCAATGAAATAGACAACAAAGTAGCTAATAAGTACTTTTAAGATGTTTACCTAGGTCCAAATTTTTATTTCTTCTTGAAACATTTCAATTTATTTGTGTTAAAATATGTAAAAATATCTAATTCTTTATTATTGTCAGAGCCAACCCAAGTTTCTGTGGTTATCCCTTAAATGTGCCCAGGCAAAAATACTTATATACTACTAATACAGATCCTCCCATACCAAATATATGAAAAAGAACAATTGACCAATGAATGTAAGCTCCATGAGGAAGGAAATTACCTATGTCTTATTCAAAGATAAATATCCAGTTCCTAGAATACAGCTTGACACATGGCAGATGCTTATTAAGTACTTGTAGAATGAATGAGGAAGCAATCTCTACATTCACCATTCTCAGGAGAGTATATGAAGTCTAGGGAAATGGTCAAAAACTCCTTCTCCACAATAATAAAATTCAGTTAAATTTAATTCAATTTATAGGTATGTGATGATCCATTGACCATTAAGTTCTTAAAATACAGAAAATAAACAAAATTACTCTTGGAAGGAAAACTCTGGTCATCAGTGAACTCATTCATTCTGACATGTTTTCCACCTGGGCAACAAACAAAAGACTTTAAAATGCACATGGGATCTTGAGCCTCAGGACCTTCGGTTTCTTACTGAACAGGACAGAGAGGCTGAAGTAAGTCCACAAAGTCAGTCCCAATTTGTTGTAGAATGTCTTAAAGAATGTCTTCAACATAGTTTTGCCTTTAAAGGAGTCACGAAAGTATTAAGTTTATGAAGTACAGAGAACACAGAAAAAGCATCATGTAATTTTACCTCTTAACTATTTGGAGTTTTAAAATTGTATAATCACTGGCATAGCCAAGTAGGAGACCTAAATTCAGGAAATAGGCTTTGCAGTGGTAAAATAAACTTAATCATGGAAAAAAACATTCTTCAACTCTCTTTACTTGCTAAGTAAAGGGAAGCCCAAAGCAATGCTCTGCAAATAAATGCTCTGTGACATGCCAACAGCTTACTTTCAGATCCCAGATCCTAGACTCAATATGTTGATGTTGGCCCTGTTATCATTCATTCTTTTATAATGTGCCCTATTATAAAGAAGCAACACTTTGGCTATAGCGTTGAAATGAGTCTTCTGTTAGAATGTGCATAGATGGTTTTAGAGCATGGCTATAGAGACAGAAAGACCTGGGTTCAAATCCAAGCTCACTTTTTATTGTTATTAGCTGAAAAATATCCCACCACCAACAACCCTCAAAAAAGTATGTAAAACAAACACAGGATAACAACTAACAACTCTGCTACTAGCAATTTCACTGATAGATAAAAACATTTTTATAAGTAAAAATTTTCCCAGCAGTCTTTATATACAGCTCTTAAAACAGTACCTGACACATGATGAACAGTGCCAGCTATTAAAATTATTATTAATTAGCAAAAATTGAAAACAATATCCATCTACATAATAAATTGATATAATCATAAAGGTAATTCTATATGTAGCAAATGAATATACCAGAGTTAAATGTATCCATAGCTTAATCTCAAAGATAATGTTAAACAAAAAAGCAAGTTGCAAAAGAACTACAGTAAGATACTACGAATTGTTTAGGAACATATATACAGTACAGTAAAAATATACGGAGATTACAGGGAGAGAAAAAAATGGACGCCATCAGGGGCTTCGACTGAATTGGTAACGATTATTTCTTAAAATGGGAGATAGGTACATGAGGATCCATTATATTATCCTTTATACCTCTTTCTAAGTGTCTTAAATATTTCCTAATATTTTTTGAAATAAGTGGATGCCCTAAAGTGAACGTAAGATTCAAAGATACGAATATATTTTCGTATAATATATTGGCAAAAATATATTGCCAATATATTTGTATATATATGTAATATATGGTATAGGGCTGTACCATATAATCCAGCAATACCTCTTCTGGGTATTTATCTGAAGCATATGAAAACACTAATTTGAAAAGCTACATACAGCCCTATCTATGCTCACTGCAGCATTATTTCTAATAGCCAAGATATGGAAACAACCTAGTGTCCATCGATGAATGAATGGGTAAAGCATATGTGGCGCGCGCGCGTGCACACACACACACACACACACACACACACACACACACAAAATGGAATACTGCTCAGCCATAAAAAAAGATGAAATCTTGCCATTTGAACAATATGAATGGTCCTTGAGGTTATTATGTGAAGTGAAATAAGAAAGGACAGAAAAGGACAAAAACCCTATGATTTCACTCATGTGGAATAAAAAACAAAAAAAAAATAAACCAACACACAAAACAAAAACAAACTCATAGATACAGAAAACAGATGGGTGGTTGGGGGAGGGTAAACATGGGAAAAGAGGGTCAAATGTATGATGACAGATGGAAACTGGACTTTTGGTAGTGAGTACACTATAGTGCATAAAGATACCAAATTACAATGTTGCACACCTGAAACTTAGATAATGTTATTAACCAATGCTACTTCAATTTGGAAAAAAATTAAAATAATACATTTTCTATATGCTCAATAAAGTAGTATACTGGTTTTTCAAAAAAGAACCAATATGAAAAATAGCTTGATTTATAGCGAGGCTACACACATTAGATTCATTCTAAAATGCCAGAATAGCAGTATGTGTCCTTTGCATGTGGGTAGTTCCTCAGATCTATTTAGTAATCAGAAGATGTAAGAAGTACAATGTGGGCAAATTAACCACATTTTCCTACACTGGCTGAACTAGTAACTTATTTTTAACACAAACTCATTCTTAAGCCTTCACATTTTCCTCCTCCTGACACTGTCACAATCTTTGCCTAAGGATCTCTAAGTCTCAAGAATTGTTTTATAAATCACTAAAAAACAAAAATAATAACATAAAAATAAATACCAAACAGTCACGAATAGAACGAATTACAGAGTTATATATTTTAGGTTATTTTTTAATGCTTTAAAAACATATAGTTTAAGGCATAAGAGACAGAATCTGGTAGTACCTATACCTGTCGCGCCTTCCATCTCGAGCACTGCTGTGACTGTAACTGGTACATAGTTTACTGAAGGAAACTAGTTTCAGGTCAAGTTCATTTTCCAGTTGTCGAGCCTGTTTCCTGAGATCTTTAACAAAATTATAAAAGCAAACAATTAGACACAAAAAGTCCATCATACACATAAAACTAACAAAACTATTCTGAACAAAACAAACTAAGAAAATGATCATATATTGATCTAGATTCCCCAATAAAGAAAGTGTTAAAAGGAAGAAGCCAAAGGCGTACCCAGGAAAGCAAACTGTCACTTATTTAAACTTCAGATGGGGCAAACGGGAGAAACAGTGGGGGGATGCAAATTTTCAGGTTTATCCCTAACATAGCTCGACAACAAATTGTTGTTCTAACATCCCCGAAATTATCTGTATAGCAATAAATAATGTTTGTAATTCAGAGAAAACAGAATAGAAATCACAAAGGAACTGACTATGGTTTATGACCAGCATTATATCAATTTACCAGCTAACTTTATAAAAAAAGAAACCATCATTGGTTTTGACAGGGATTTTCCTGTCTCTTTACGTTCCACAGCTTTATTAGGCTTAAGAAATTCTTAACAGAATGACTTAGTGATTGAGCATGAAGAAAAAATAATCACTGACAAAGATAAAAACATTGTCTTTCAATAAACTTACTAAAAGAAATTTGGAGAGGCTGAAATTAACACTAAAAATGTGCTATTAATGAGATCAAATATAGGTATAACAAAAATAAGCATAAGTCAAAAAAAAAAAAACAAAACAGAAGCAAACAAGCAAGCAGAGAAACTTATAGCAGTTTGGCATATATAGATGAACTTGGCATAAGGGGCTGAGTTCTCAGAGAAGCCCCAGTCCGAAAAACTACATCTAGATGTTAAGTGCTCTCATTCATTCATGGTGAGGGGGGTCAAAATAAAAGGGCTGAAATACGGTAAGAATAGCATAAGGATCTCATCTTTCAGGAACACGAAATGCAAACTATTATTTCAATATACTTATCAGCAACCAGAAGTATGAAGAAGCAGCGTAACTACAGTGGAGCATATTTTCTCAGAGACCAAATCTCAGAAGCTCAGTTCAGCCTACAGTTCTGAGATTCTGAGAACTGGCTGGAGGTTTATGGAACCTCAACTCTTTTTTTCCCCCCCAACCCCTACCTTCAGGGTTTTTCTATGCATTAGTAACCACGTAGTTAAAGTATATGGGCACAGAGTAGGTTGTCAATAACAAGCTGCTATGATTATTACAGCTTGGTGCTTCAAAAAAAACAACAACACTACAGCCTAATGGCTCCAAAGAAACCAACAGCAACTTCTACGTAATTTAAAAATATTTTCTAGCTAGGACACACATTTCAAATAGTCATTTTTTTTTAAATACATGTTTTAAACTAGAATCACGCTTCTCTGTGATGAGTAACTGTCTTTTCTAGCAGAAAACGACCAGTACAACAAAAGCATTTTGAAAGTACGACAGGCAAGCACGGATGACCCTAGGATGAAATATCTTAGACCCAGTGGCCGACAGTAGCGAGACGGCTGCTTGTCGTGGTTTCCAGAGGCTGCAGGGGGGTAGCAATAGGTTCCAAGGGAAAGAGGAATCGAAGAGTAGTCTCTATGTTGCAGTAAAGCAAAGAAACACTCGCGAAGCAAACGGTGAGCCTTCTCTATTCTTTGCTCACCCTCCTGGTCCAGGAGTGAGTTTCCCAAGCGCCCACTTTATATTTTCAGTCATTAAATAAAAGTACTTCGCCAAATCACAGGATGGTTTTTTTCGACAGAACAGGTATAGCAAATGCGATCATCATTATACAATTTTCACACTGGTTCTCTGAACTTTCTTTGACAAAACCCATCTCCGGAGCAGAGGGTGCAGTTATTTCCTCTGCCTGCCAATCGCGGACACGACACCCAATCCTCGAAGTCCCAGCCTGGAATCAGCAGCCAAGGGGACCCGACAGGAGACATTCCGCTCGTACAGCTTCCCTCGACGAACCGGACCGACAAGTTCCTCCTTTCTCGTTTCCTACTCAATTGTCTCAAGGCGCGGACGCCTCCGGTCTCCTGCGCTCGGGATACCCTCGTGCAACACTCGTTTCCTCTCCGAGTTCATGCCTCAAGCCCTTCCGTCCGAGTTCCGCTACCCTCTCAACCCAGTTCTCCTCCGGCGAGTCAGGCCGTCTTCCTCTCAATGCCCGCTCAGCCCTCTCCGTCCACCCCGTGCCCTGGATCCCGCTGCCACTCAGGTCAGCCCCCTGCCCCCGACCACTCGGTCCCCGCAGTCCCCGGGCCCGAGGCTCCCCCTGGACAAGCCCCGCCCCTCAGCCCGGCCGCTCCGGACGCCAGGCTCTTTCCTCTGCGGCCTCGTCCAAGACCCATCCTCACTCAACCCCTCTGCCTCTAGGCGAGTCCCACCCGGAGGCCTCGCCCTCACCTTCCCAGTAATTGCTGGTTCCTGCCGCCATCTTTGTTGTCCAACGTCAGTCGGGATAGGAGAGTAGAGGCGCTGCGAGCCAGAGAGTCACCTCCGCGCCTTCTTCCGCTCTGACGCTGGGGCCGATGGGATACGTGAGCTTCCACACACACCGCCACCTGGTGGTCAATTCATCCTTTTACACCTTTCGAGCGGCGAGACTGAAAATTTCAAGTTTAGCACCTGACACTGTCTTCTTTCCCGGGATCATATCCGTTCGCCGTGCCCAAACGTGCATCAGCGCCCTCGCCTGGGCTTATCCCTCTTTCAGCAGGGGCCTACCTACCAGGCTGAGAAAAGAGTCATTCCCAGACACAATTCCCTGTTTCCCTCACCTTTTCTCGATGAGTATCTTCAGCCAGCCTTTTTCCCTTCTCAGAGCCAGTGCTTCTTTTCGTCCCGAGACCCACCGCCTCGTCCTACCTGCGCCTGCGCTCCATTATCCCGCGATCTCCGACACGTGCTCTTCTCCGCTGGCCACCTTCTCCTCTACCTGCAGCAGTTACAGTCCCAGCCCTCTTTTCTGTCCAGCCACAAAATCTAGAAAGTGTGTGTTAACTGCTTCCATGTGCCTCATCTTGTCCCCTCAAGCTGTTTAAACCCACTGTCCAAACCCACCCTTTATAGATACATAAATTATCACAGTCTACTTGTGTCCACATTTTACCAGCTCTAGTGAAATGCAGAAACCTTACCTCCTGTAAAGGTATTTAAATCACACCTGTCCTTTTACCCACTCCCATTTATAATTGTCTTTAATCTTTCCTCTACATTCATTGAGAACCACATTAGATAAATGTTTTAATTTTCACTGCAACTGTCAAACATAATTTGTAGAACTCAAAAGAAGAAAAGCCTAGTGTGTTTACCCATATTTTACTCTGCATTTTTCTTCCTTCCTTCCTGATGTTCCAAGATTCCTTCTTTTGTCATTTTCTATCTGTTGCAAGAACTTCTTTTAACCATTTTTTACAGTAGGTCACCTGGAGACCAATTCTATTAGTTTTTCGTCATCTGAGATTGTCTCGATTTCCCCTTCATTCCTGAAAGATGTTGTCGGATATAGAATCTGGGAAATCTGACAATTTCTTTTTTTCAGCACTTGAAAAACACGACAATTCCTCCTGGCCTCCACAGTTTCTCATGAGAAATTGGCCTGTTACTAGAATTGCTTTTCCATTATAGCTAAGGCATCTTTCCTCTCTCATTGCTTTCAAAACTTTTTTTTAATTTTCAGAATGTGGGGACAGAGCCCCGGAAAGCAGTTTCCAGGCGCTCTGCCTCACATAGAAAGGTGCTGGCTCAGGTAGTAAATGGCCATCAACTGTGATCAGATGGCCATCAGCTGTGGCTAGTTGGCCGTCAGCTGTAACCAGTGAGCCACTGGCCACTAATATAACTGCTGTGGCTACGCCAGCAGAAAATGGGGGCTAGCAAGAAGATGGTGGCTGAGCCTGCAAGCGGAGCAGTGAGGGTTGTGGACAGTGTGGATCCAGTCTCCGGTGAGACTATAGTGCCGCCAGCGAGAATATAGTGGTATGACTCCCCTATCTATGGCTCCGTGGGTGTTCCTTTTTGGCCTCACCACGTCCTGCGTTCTTATGTGGGGAGCGGAACCAGAGACCCCACAGGCCAACCCGCACGACACAGGTTGATTATTGACTGGTAACTGGAAAAAAAATCTGTAACTCCCATGGGACTATTTCTGTTTTTTTTTCTTTATCCTCCATCATTTGATATTGTCCTTTGATAATAAAAGTAACTTTTCATTGGATGCTGTATATAACAGATTACAATTTGTAGTAATCATTTGGGGCTCCAGATGATACCTTCCTCCAGAGACAGCGCTGCTTCTTACAGGCAGTTCAGGTAAGGGCACATCAGCTTACTCCAGGAAAGCGTGGAACTAAGACCAAGTGGGACTGTATTTTTTGTAAGAATTGGTCTGTTTCTGATGAGTCCTTACTTCTAATGTGTAGCCACACAAGTGCCCTAACAAAGCCTACTGACCAGTACCCTCTTCCTTGATAGGTGCTGAATTTATAGTCTTCCTGACCCACTGATATTACCTAAAGCTTCTACTCCGGTTCTCTGCCTCTTGCCTGGCTTCTCTGCTACTAAGTGTCTCTCTTATTCACCATTTACAAATCAACAAATACCTCAAAGTGAAAACTTTACTATCATGTTCATGCTCGAGCTCCCTTTGGTCTAGGATCTTGATGTCCCATCAGTTCTTGTTACCTTAAGTAGCTCTCCAATCCTTCAAGCAGTTTTTTTTTTTTTAATACAGCTTTTCTAATTGGTCTTGTTGGGAAGGTCTGTTTTAATCCAATCCACTCATGACTGAAAGTAGAACTAAATTTTTATTATTTCTAATTCACCAGTAGATTATTTTGTATTTTCCACATACACAATCATACCTACCAGTAATGACAAATTTATTTCTTCATTATCAATAATCATGTTATTTATATTCTCAGGCATCATGACTGAGGTCTCTTCTGTCAATAGAGCAAAGTTTAGGTATTTGAGTGGGGTTTTTGTTTGTTTTAGGGAGGGGTTTTAAGTGCTATAATATTGCAGTTCTCATTTATCTTGCAGGACTCTTGATTTTCCTCTTTTGCTTCTTTTCTCCTTCATCACCTAAATGTCAAAGCAGGCTTCTCCATTCTTTCCCATGTTTTTCCTTCAGCAGAAGCTATGTGTTTCAACACTGCCCCTTTAAATCATGACTGCCCATTTAAATTGGGTTCACTCTGAAGTCCCTTCCCTATACTTTGTGCTCTGATCTCCTTGAACACGATTTTGAGACCATTCAGACTTAAGGTGGAATTAATCTTTCAGGCAATAGTTTAGACCCACTTTAGGCCCTTTCGCTGGCATCCCTCTTCTGTCTTTCGTGCAGTTTGTCTCCATCTGCTTTCTCTCCACATAGCCTGCCCTGGGGTGGGGCTGGGACAGGCATATGAGAGAATATGCTGAGATTTGGTGATTTTTCTCATTTTATCCAGTCAGTTTGAAAATTCTCTGCCTTCAAGTTATGCTAAGTGTGGTTCCTGTATAGATTTACTTTTTCGTTCTTCTTTTTTTTTGCATTATTTTGAAATGAAATATTGGGAGACAGATAGCTTAGGTTGACATGAATCTTTTCAGCTACCTGGAAGTTCACCTTCATTCTTTTTTTAAGTGTGTTTTTCCAGGACCCATCAGATCCAAGTCAAGTAGTTGTTTCAAACTAGTTGTGGAGGGAGCAGCTCACAGTGGCCCATGTGGGGATCGAACAGGCAACCTTGCTGTTAAGAGCACCACGCTCTAACCAACTGAGCTAACGGGTCGCCCCTCACCTTCATTCTTGAAAGATGTGTTCAATATAGAATTCTGTTGGAAGTTATTTAATGTTTTCCCCAGCACTTTCAAAGTATTTCACTGTATTCTGTTTTCCATTGTTGGGAGTGAGTCTAATCTCTTAGTCTAACTGCTAATACTTTGAACTTAATTTATTTTCTCTCACTGCTTTACTCATTGTTTCATTTTTGGCACTCAGCAGTTTCACTGATGTGTCTAGGTATGGATGTTTACTTTTTCTTGCTTGGATTGTTTCTTTAATATATGATTATCAAACATGTATTTGTCTTGTGTTAAAATCCACATTTTTACCCTCTCCTTCCTATTTGCTAACTTTCAGCCTGTGCTACCTAAGAGAGAATTTCTATGGATCTGTCTTCTAGTTCATTGCTTCTCGGTGCCTAATCTGCCATTACAACTATCTATTTAACTTTAGTTTCTGTACTTCCATTTGTGAAAGTTCTATTATGTGATCGTTTTCTGTGACAGTCTCAGACTTATATTTTATTACTTTGAAAACAGTTAAGTATATTTGTTTTACAGTTGTTTTACAATGTCAACATCTGAAACCGGTGTAGAACTTTTTCTGCTTTCTCACTGGTAGTGTCTTATTTCTCAACATGATTGGTTATCTTTGTCCATATTTGGTCATTGCCCTCGAAAAATTGTGAGGTCTCCAAATCTAGGATGCAGATACCTTCCACTAGAGATCTGACTTAAACTCAGTCTCCTAGAAGTAGTACCACATGGCTTAACACCTGGATCCCCAAGCTATGCATACCTGACACATTTCCTATGCCCCGTCCTTTCCAAATGGATTCAAGAACTGCTGAAAACTACACACAATTCTTCCTCTTTTGCTCTCCCATCATCCACATCCTCCAAATAAAAACCCAGCAGCCAAATCTGTATTATTTTTGCAACTTTTTGTAAATCTAAAGCTATTCTAAAATTATTTTTGAAAAACCCAGCAGTCATCCAATTCATCCATTACCATTATTGGCCCGCTCCCCATCTATCCTATTCCCTAACTATCTTTAGGATCAATTCTTCTGGGCATCTTCGTATCTTTCAAGCGCTAAATCAAAAACCTGTTTGATCTTAAAAAATAAACTCTTGCTAGGAACCATACAATACATAATAAGTGACAATAATAATTATTTGGAATAACTTCAAATACTTGAGATTAGTCGTGGTTCAGATCTAGCAATCTGGATCTTCCCCTGGACCCCTTCACTTTGGCTCAACCTCAATGACAATCACAGAATATAATCCATATTATAACAATTTCTAATTAATCTGTATCTCTTTGTACATGTTCCATCTAAAATCTTCACCCGTTGCTTTTATTTTCCACCTACAGCTTTCTCACTGCCTCTTCATATTGCTTCTAAATGAATCAAGTCTTTGCTGAGTTTGAGGCATCCATCTCAATATCGTACTCCCACTTCTAGTTACCATAGTTTCAATCGAATCGATCTTCTCACTCTCTTGGTTTCAGACATCTTCCAGGATGGCCTTGAAACTTGAACATCTTTCTACTCCAAATCTTACTCGCCTCACCTACATTTGTTTACACAGTAATAGGGAATTGGATTCCATCTAACCCCAACCAAAATGCCAAAACTTACCAGGCTTGCTGTTAACATTGTACTGATTAATGTAAGGTGGAAATTGTGATACTAAAGTTACAATTGGGCTTTATATGCTGATTTCATTGCTTTTACATTGTGGGTAATAATTAACAATATATATATCTGAGGTTTGCAATAAATAGCATAATCAGTTGGCATTCTAACTGCAAGTGAGAATAAGAGATAAAGACCTACATGATGACATTCATAACTGAGTAGTTATAACTGAGTAGTGTATGAGCATATCTGAGTAGTGCATTAGCATTGAGCTTTGCCGAGAACAATCATTTTCTAGAAATCTGAAAAACTGAACATAACCAAATTACTGTTCATGATACAAACCAAAAGGTTCTTGATTCCGTTATAAGAAAATGCCTGACAAAAATTCAGGACAGTATTTCAAACACTGGGGGGAGGGGGGAAGAACCATCATCACTGTTGAGACTTCTTGTAGCAGTTAAGGCTGTTTTCATCAAATAAGCATAAATACAATCTAATTTTATTTTAAAACAAATCTGAAGCATTTGGCACAAATTTAAAAACCTTACTGCCATGCTATAGACAATCTACCACATAATGGAAAATTTCATAGTTTTTTTCCTTTAGTATTCACGTCTCAGGATTTTTTCTAAATTAAGAAGACTGCCTGTAAACAGATCTTTGTTCACATATTTGATAAAATAACTTTCTTTCAAAGGGATCAGAAAACAGCAAATGATGCTGGTTGCCATCGTCATTCAATTCCAAGTCAAATATTATATTGGGCCCTTTGCTAACATTATTTCCCTTAGTTCCCATTACAATTCTATCAGGTATTATTCCTTAACCAGTAGAGAAAATGACACTCAGATAATATTAAGAAACTTGTATAAAAAAACAAAGTCACATAGGGAGCAAGTGGCAGAGCCAAGAATCAATCATAGATTGGTTCAACTTCAAAGTCCAGGGTCAAATTTTTATGCTATACTTCTTCTAGAGCAGACTTTCTTTTTAGAGGTCTTATTAAGACCTGGTATTATATAATATTATATTACATTACATTATATTATAGTTAAATAAGACTGAGTCTTATATTAATTTTCACTCCAAAAGACGCATTAGAGCTGATTGTCTGGCTAGGTTTTATTTTCAGGAAAACACTGTACAGCTAATTTCCATTTCTATTTCCCTGGTCTGGACTGAGTTCCTTGTCAGCAGAGCCCATGTTGCTTATGTAACTTTGTTTTCCCAATTCCTACTGGAGCAGCAGTATCAACAAATTATTGCTAAATGAATTCATCACCACTGTGCCGAGGAATGTCATGACAAATTATTCTCACTGGATTCATCTGTGAAAAGGACCAACTTTTTAACAAACAAGTTTAAAATGGGCATATTAACATTTCCATGGCCAGTTCTGTGGTGTTCATTGTGGAATGATTAGACATATGTCGACTGGGCTGGCTACAGACAGAAAGGAGAAATGTGGCTATTATCTGATGTGATTATTTCAGAAACATAGTTTTCTTTTGGGTCAATTCATGATGATAAAAACACTCTACACTCTACAGGTAACACACTGTATTCCTAGCCTAGCACTATTTTTCTTCTTGCATAGGTAGAAAAGCTAAATACATAACTTACAAGTTGGAACAATACGTTTTCTGGTCTATTGCTTTTGAAAAGAGATTATGAGACAAAACACAAAGAAAGACAAACATCATAAAATAACTTTTATACAGGATTAGTAGATCTGTTTACATATAAAAAACAGAAAGGACCTCATTACAGTTAGATTTCACATAAGTTACACAGATTGACTTTTTAAAACTATGATTCAACTTTGTTTAAAGTCCCCTTTAAAAACTTCATTTTGAAGGCACAGTGCATGAAATAAACCAAAGACTGAAGCACTTGAAATGAATGAGTGTTGGGCACCTCATATAAATAGCTATAGATTGTTCTGGAGCTGGGGAATGTCACTCTGAAAAAATGGAGAGGTGAAAAACTGATTTTTAATCAGAGTATAACAAAATATCATTATGTCATACCTCCAGAAAATCTGCAGCATGGCCAGAATAGAATGTAGCTAGTACACTCATGTTATGCTGTTTATAAAAGTCATAATCATACATATTTACATAATTTATATCCAGTTACCTCAAAATGGTAGCCTACTTTCAAATTTCATAATGTATTCTGTCAAATCAAAATCAACTAGGACAGTATGCTGAAAGTCAAGTGGAATATTGATTATTGCCAAAACACAGAAGAAATGGGTGTTGGGAGATACCTCTTTATGAACTGGAAATCCAAGTTCAGTTGACATTAGTCAGGGCTCTAATCACCCCCCCTCCAAATCTGCTTTAAGACAAATCAGAAACCCAGATAGTCATCAAAAAGTTGCTAGATAGAAAATCACTGAACATCAACCACAGTGGAATTTTTGTACTAACAATAAAGTTGCTGCTGTTAAAAAACAATTCTAGCAGAGAACCATAACATAGGGCACAAATTCAGCATTTATAGCCCAGAAGCCTTTAATAGAGCAGGGACAAAACCTGGCACAAGTGCATTTCTGGTGACAAGAAAATAAAAGTATTTACTGCTGAGAATAAATGAAAATGGAGGAATAGGTCATGGTTACTGAGTAAGCTGGTGTTAGCTCAGAAACACAATAAGCTCAGGCATAAGTACTACCTTTTATTTATTTGTCAACTCATAATTAGTTTTAAGTTCAATATTCATTAATTCAGCAAATCCCATTCAGGTGAAAGTTGCTGAAGATAAACCAATTGATCACACTGGGCCTACTATACATTATGTTTCCTCTCTGGAGGATGACAAAATCCCAAAGCAAATTCCTTCCAATGAGAATTGCAAGCATTCCTCCACTGGATGGGATCCCAATCACTACCCAAATGTTCAGCAACATATATCAAAACCAAAGAGTCTTTCCTTCTGAAATTAACTTGAGTTTATCTTTGAACTACATCATCAGTACAAATACATTTACACAGGCAGACACTTTGCACATTACCTACTCAATCACTTTGCTTTTATTAAGGAGCTGGGAGAGAAGAAGGCTTACAAACTGATCACAGGACAAAAAAAAACAACAAAACAAAACAAAACCAAAACCCATGCCTTACGAGTAAAGAAAGGCACAACTCAGGATTGGGCAAATTTCTTAATACTGTGATACTTACTTGCCTCCATGACTCCAAGGAAATGGAAAGTCTCTAGGAGAAACACTGAAAAAATGCATTCCTCATCCCATATGGCTTCAATGCCTTAAGCAGTCAATGTGGTCTAATATTAGATTAGATCCACAAATAAAAGACAAAGCAGGGCAGAGAACACAGTCCTAGTAGTCACGATCTGTACATTCACGTTAATAGGTAACACAGGCTGAGAAGGCCCTGTTTTCTAGGATAATGCATTACATAGAAATTCATTAAAGATTCAAGATTCATAGCAGAATTTGGTTTTTCGTTCAGAAAAAAAAAATGATAAAAAGAACTACTTGTACGTTCATTTCTAAAAAAAATTTATACATGCTTAAAAGGGGTGGAATCCAGCCACTGTGATGTACAGTTAAAGACATGTTTAATTCAAGAGAGAAATGAATTTATAAGGCATCCTCTAGCGAAGACCTAATTAACTACAGGCTGTAACATCAACTTTGTTTCATTTCTACCTGCAATGTCTCAAGCAGAGCCAGCCACTCATAGGCCCTTTGTTTGTTTTCTGACTTTTCATTCTTAAAAATAAAGCTGAAAAGACCACATCATCCCCTTAAGGAAAATGTGAAATATTATTAGAAGCAATTAAATCACGTATATTTCATTAAGTATTAGCACCCCACCAACACTGTTTCATGTATGTGCTGGGGTAAGAGTGGGGTGGCATGGGCTCAAAATTTAGAGTTGTTAATACCAGAATGGCTTAACTGTGAACAACCCAAATTTATCACAGGTACTCATTAATAAGTGCCATGACTTTGTTATTCCTGCTCAACCAAATCTCTTTTTATAAAGCCATTTTGGGTGCATTCCTTACAAAACCTGGTTGAATGATCTAGGTGGGTGGTAAACCACTCCACAGGAAAGCTTTGGGATGATTGATGTATTAATGGATATAGAATACAATTTGAAAGGATGAGAGCAAGTTTTTTGATCCCCTGATTAGTATAAGTTCAGCAGCAACTTGGCCATTAAAACATTCAAAGGTATTAAACCATTAGATCATTGGTAAGACTCATACTTACGAAAAGCATCACTTCCACTGAATAACAGACACAATAAAATGCAAATCTTTCAGGTCTTTTAAATAACCTCTTGTCACCACAGTGTCATAGCACACAGCAGTTCATAGTTTACATTTTTTTAAATGGAGGGAGCCATTTTAAATGCTTTCAACTGAACTTTTAACAAAATTGGTTGATCAAAAAGAGACTGTCAAATGAAACATTAGGACCAAGAACCCAATCACTTGCAGAGGTCTATATAAGACTGACCAAGCTAGTTCAATAACAGTATGCTATTCCAAGGCATAGTTTTGGGCTGGAGTATGAAATGTAGTTATTTTGTGTTCAAATGTAGGGTAAGAATGTGCAAGTAGGTTTCTTCCACACTTCCAGATACTTTCAGAAGAATTCGTATCTTCTAGATTGCTGGGTAATCTGAAAACCGTAAGTGTACAACATAGAAAAAGGTTCAAATTTGGGAAATATTAAAGAGTTAAGCATTCCTAGAATAAACTAGTGCTTCACAGATAAAAGCAGCAGCACCTGTGGGTTTTTACCAAGTTAAAAGATAGGCAACATGAGTTTTAGCTTTTGCTAGATCACTCTCTTAGCTTCATTCAAATAGACATTTAGATCTTTTACAACAAAGTCAACAAGTTCTCCCTTAAAAAGGGGCTATTTAGAACTTTGCTAAACCTTACAAGAGAGGTAGTGAAATCCTGCTTAGAGCATAGCCTACCAGTTCTGATCTAGCCTTGGAACAGGTAGAAAGCAAATGCAAAAGCCCATTTATTCATTTCCTAATATTATATGTTTAAAAATGAATTCAGCCTCCATTAAACCTGAATAATGGGAGAAACTCCAGCTATTTAATAACTAGAGAAAAGAACTCCTCAGTAGGTTGAGAAAACCTCGAGTTTTAAAGCTTTATGTCAGATTCTGACTGCTGTCCCTGCCTTAATGATTCTGGATTCTTTTGGCCATTTAAAATAAAGAAAAAAGCTAAAGCCACTAGTAAACACCTGATGTGCAAAATACAACATCCACTAGTTGGCTTTTGTACTTATAACATAAGCTCCGACAGCTTATCTTAAATTAAAAAAACACACAAAGTGGCTGTCCCATCTCTGCTGCATAAATAGAAAGCAGATTTCTTTTTTTTTTTTTTTTTTTTAAAGGTAAGAGTACTTTAAGGAGGGGAAGTTCAAAACTGCCAGCCAAACTCACAGAGAATACAAATTTAGCAAGTTAACTTCCCAAAGCTCTTTGAAGAAGCAAGATAGTCTCTCTTCTTAATGCAGTGTCTCCCAAAAGGAACTGTAATTTTGCTTGGTACTGATGCTGGGAGATATGCAAGGTGTGCGTTTCAATGTTTGCTGGAATATAATGTTTCCTCTTCAGTGTCTGTTTCATCCTGGAACTCATGGCTTAAGAGGGACTTCTTGGAGCCGGTTGACATCATGCGAATTTCATCTTCATACTCATCATGATGCTGCCTGAGCCGATGAAAGCCATCCTTGTGTCTGTTAGACTTGATTGAGCAGATGCACCAAATAATGCAAGCTGTTAGGATCAATGCCGACATGGTGGCCCCTGAGAAACAAAACCACGACGTGAATGGTATTATACTTTCAGGATATAAATAAGCAGCTTCTTACAATGGCACTTCTAATATTATAGTATGCCCTTCATTTGTTTTATTTTTATTTCATGTACTCAAAAACCTTTCATGATTACAGAAGCAGTACGTTTATAGTATACTAGAAAAAGATAAGCAAAAATACTAAAAACCAAACCAAAAGCCTCACATCTTCACATTTCCGTTACCTCAAAATCATTTTTAACAACCCTAGGCATATTTTCCCAGATTTTTCTTCATGCATGTGTATGTATATAACTCATATATTTATTTTTCATTTATTACAATGAAATCAAACTGTTACTGTTCTGCAATTTATCAATGACTTCTTTTCGTTTCCAGTAAATTTTCATCTCATTCAAAGCCTCTCATTTATTTAAAATATTTGTACATGAGGTTGTCAGAATTAGAGTCTTAGTAAGAAAAAGTGATAATAAAATCATAATTAAAATTAAGTTCATAACAGCAAATATTGGCAGAGCCAGATTTAAACTGTGGCTGAATCCTAGCTCCTGTGTTTCTAACCACTAAGTGATTCATATTTTATCTGGTTCAAGCTGAGAACTCTTTACTTTAAACATGCCACAACATGTTCTGTAATTTGACCATGTTTCTAATATGCCCCTCTCCTTCAACTAAGGATTTTTCCCTCACATACTCTGTAATAAAACTTGGTTATTTTGCGTCAAGTCCAAGTGGCACTTAGAAACGAACCAAGGCTCTCTGTCAAAAAGACAATACAACACAATATTTATTATTTTACCACATCTTTTTTTTTTGTTCTAACCTTTTAGTAATTCAAGTAATGGCACACATTAATACTGGAGAAAACAAATACTTCCTCCTTTCAGGGTCATGGAAAAAATAGAAGTAACAAGTTGTCCTCCAAGGGACTTACTTATGATCTTAAAGCAAATCATTCATTGAGACCCACTACATGTCAACCATGGTTCTAGGCACGGCGGATGCAGGTAAACTCCCACCTCCCTCAGAGCTTCTGTTTTAGTGGGAGAGATTGAATACAGACAAATAAATGACTAAATATATAATATGTCCGCTAGTGATTAAGAGCTTTAATAGAAACAAGTGAGGTGGAGATAGTGCCAGGGGGACTATTTCAGCTAGGGTGATCAGGGAAGGTCTCTCTGTGGAAGTGACATTTGAGTACAGACCTGAAAATGTGAAGGGGCAAGCCATGGACACATACAGGAAAACAGAGTTCAAGAAAAATCAAGTTTAGATAAGGAAACAGTAGAAGAAAAGTGATTAGCCTCAGGGGATTATACAGAATATCCACTCTCAAATTGAAATGTCAGTTTTTATAAACCAATGTGACCCCAATAAGTTTAATTTAAAAAATGGCTTGTCCAACAACAAAAAAAATAGAAATGTCAGGACTGGGGTTAACATCTACTAAAAATGTAAATTTCTTTACCTGATACAGTTACCACAAGCTCCCTTGGCAAACCAAATATCCGGTTATCTGTGTCAAAGACGATTACCACAGAGCTCGCGGCATCATGATGCACAAAGACCTAGGAAGATAAAGAGCGAGAATTATGAAAAAGTTTACTTAAGGTGTATTGTATCCCTGCCGTATTCCTATGACCTTTATAGTAAACCGAAGAGATGATTCACTGTCATCTCAAGTATACAAAATGCTATAAAAATGTCCCTTTTGTTGCTAAAGATAACAAGATCTCATAATCAAGAGTTGGTCATGCTTTTTATTTCTTCATATCTCACAAATTTTCTAACAAGTGTTTCAAAATAAAATTGAACTTTTAAGAATAAGAATTTACATGACACTCCTCAATCTGAGTTTCTTACCTGTGAATGTTGTTGCTGATATCCCTCTGCGATGGCATTGATGTTATGGACACCTGGGGCTAACAGCACATGGAAATAGCCTCCCTCTTTCGTGTGCACCTTTATCCCTTCATTGAGTACAATGACTGCTTTAGAGATTGGTTTTCCAGTCTTGTCTTTAACAAATCCATGAACTCCCTTGTGAACCTGAAAAGATGTTTAAAACATAAATTTATCTTTTCATAATGTCAGATGGAGGCAATAGCTTGAGGCATGACAAAAACAACAAACAAAACAACAAAAATCCCTCTAAGACTGGCTTAGTTGTCCTTCTCCACTGCCTCTGACCTTCTTAGCTACTCATTCACTGCTTCAGAGGCATAGAGATAAGGGAAAGGAGAACTCCAACAGAGTCAAAGCCTAAAGTGTTAGAACCCAAATCTTCTGATGCCTTTAACTTTCCACAGTACAAAATCTCGAGTAACTTCACGTGATATTCAAATGAAAGAACATGTAACATCTCTTAGGGTGACATTATCTACATTATAGCAGATTCCAGATGTGTGAAATCAAGGCACCTATTTAGGCACTATAAATTGAACAAACTCTTCCTACGTACATTTAAAATTTAAAATAAATAATATAAATTTTTGGTAAAAGATGAAGAAAATGTTTTGATAAAGGTTTCCATTGAACATATTCCTGGGAGTTTGCCTCTAGTTAAAAGGGAAAGACTCACCTCCACCAGCATGCTAAGAAGAGATTTTTTATTTTCTGCCCACAAGGAAGGGAGCTGTGCTGCGCTAGGAAAGTAGCAGCAGCTTGTGTATACTGTGATTTCCGGACAATGGCCATAGGTGACGCTATAATCCTGGAATATAAAATTCAAAAACAAATGTGGGAAAATTAATAAGTAAAAATAAGAGTGAGGCTTTGTAATTCAACAAATGGAATAAAAAGAAAACCTGGGTGATGTAAACAAAGACTCTGTAAAGCATTTTACAGCAAATGTAAATAAACCACTTGGTATTATAATCAGTCACAAACATGGCTGCTCCTAAGAGTGCCCTTGAGACCAGGGACTATGTCTAATTCATTTTTGTATTTCCAGTGCTTCCCACAGTGCCTGGCAGGGAGAGCGGTTTATTAGGGCTTGTTGAATGAATGAATGAATGAATGAGTACATGCAGTAGGCCATATTCCCTCCAGGTTGTTCTTGGAGCTCTGGAGGTAGAAGCACAAGCACTCGCCATCTGATACCCTCAACCTGCAGCCTCAAGCCTGCCGGTGACAACAGCCATTGTTTGCAATATAGCAATTATCCAGGTGCAGGAACTATTTGTGTAGACAGGTTCCGAAACCTAACTTTCACCTTTTCCCCCAAACCTGTTCTTTTTCCTAATTCAGTTAATAGTATTAACTCATTTGCTCACAAAGACATGAAATCTCTCGGTTTTGACTTCACTTTCTTGCTATCAGCCATAATTTGCCAAATCCTGTCAATTCCACCTCTACAGATTCTCTGAAACTTCATCCCTTGACTCCGCCCCCATTGCTACTACCCCAGTCTAGGCCTTTGTTATTTCTTGTCTTGGCTATTCCAAACCAGTCTCCCTGCACAAGGACTCTCCTTCCTCCAAACTATCTTAACCCACTGCTAAGAGATGAGTCTTCCCACAGAACAGCTCAGATTATACCATTATATACCTACCCAAAACCTTCAGTGGATTCCCATTCCTTACTAAAACAAAGCATTCAAAGCCCCAAATTCTTTCCGTTCTTGTCTTTTACTGCTTTCCATTATACACCATATTCTAACACAACTAGACTGCTTATTGTCCTCTGGCCATACTGCTTCCTCTTTCTAGAATGTCCTGTTTCACCATCTCTGCACCCAAATGCCATCTCCTCTATAAAGAGAAGGCTACATCTCTGGCTAGGTGTAACCTTTTCTCTCTTTAATTTCTCGTGGCATGTTGAGAGTTGTTGCTCTCTTCTAGATCAAATCAATTAATTCTGTAACACAGTTATTTATACATAGCTTACTGAATGGGCCTGAGGATATATTTTATTTATCACTAATATAACAGAGTGCCTCACACATAGTAAGTTCTTAATAAATAAAGGAGGGAAGGCAGGTAGTGAACGAAACTAATTTTCTGATTGCACAAGTGAATGGAATGGCAAGCTAACTACCCATTTGCTAAGAACTACTGACTAATTTGAAGTGGATGGACAATCAACTAAAATGCTATCAGAAAGAAATTAAGGAAGACCTAAGTAAACAGAAAAACATACTGTGTTCATGGATAAGAAGACAATACTGTTGAGATGTCAATACAACCCAAAGTAATCTACAGATTCAACATACCCCTAACAAAATTCCAACAGCCTTTTGTTTTTTGCAGAAAAAGAAAAGCCAATTCTCACATTCAAATGGAATTACAAGCAGCTTTGAACGGTCAAAACAATTTTGAAAATAACAAAGTTGGAGTACTCACACTTCCCAATTTCAAAACTTACTACCAACCTACAGTAATCAAAACAGTGGTACGGGCATAAAAATGAACACATAGACCAATGGAATAGAATTGAGAGTCCAGAAGTAAACCCATACACCTTTGGTCAACTGATTTTTGACAAGGGTGCCAAGACCATTCAACAGGGGAAAGAATAGTCTTTTCAACAAATGGTGCTCAGACAACTGGACATCCACATACAAATGAAGTTGAGCTCCTACTTCATATCATACACAAAAACCAACTCAAATCAAATGTAAAAGCTTACTGAATCCATAAAACTCATTAGAAGAAAACATAGGGGTAAATCTTCATGACCCTGGGTTCGGCAATGAATTCTTAGGTATGACAGACAACAAAAGCATGAGTAACAAAACAATAGGTAAATATGACTTCATCAAAATTAGAAACTTCTGTGCATCAAAGGATATTATTAAGAAAGTGAAACAACAACCTACAGAAAGGGAGAAATTATTGGCAAATCAAACATCTGATAAGGGTTTAGTACCCAAAATATATAAAGAATTCTTGCAACTCAACAACATAAAGACAAACAACCCAATTTTAAAATGGGCAAAAGACTTGAATAGATTCTCCAAAGAAGATATACAAATGGCCAACAAGCACATGAAGAGATGCTCAACATCATTAGTCATCACGGAAAAGCAAATCCAAACTACAACGAGGTATCACTTCACACCTACTGGCATGGCTATAATTTAAAAAATGGAAAATAACAAGTATTGACATGGATGTGGAAAAACTGGAACTCTTGTACATTGTTGGTGGGAATGTAAAATGGTTCAGTTTATGCGGAAAACAGTTTGGTGGTTCCTCAGAAAGTCAAATATAGAATTAGAATATGACTAGCAATTCTACTTCTAGGTATATACTCAAAAGAATTGTAAACACAAGCTCAAAAGGTACTTGTCTATGATTGTTCATTGCAGCATTATTCTCAATAGCAAAAGTAGAAACAACTCAAGTATCCATCAACAGATAAAAATGATAAACAAAATGTGGTGTATACATACAACAGAACGTTATTCAGCCATAAAAAGGAGTGGAGTACTGATACCTGCCTGCTATACAATGGATAAACCCTAAAAACATTACAGTCTGTGAAAGAAGCCAGACACAAGAAGCCAAATACAGAGGAGGACAAATATTGTACTATTCCACTTATCTGAAATATCTAGACCAGGCAAATACACAGAGATATAAAATAGGTAAGAGGTTGCCAGGGATTGGGGGAATGAGAAGTTATTGTTTAGTGGCTACAGAATTTCTATTTCGGGTGATGAAAAGGTTTTGCAAATAGATGGTTTAGAATGGTGATGGCTGCACAACATTGTAAATGTAATTAAATATCACTGAATTGTACAATCAAAAATGATTAAAATGGCAAAAAACCAAAATGCTGTTAGAGGTAAAGTTCAGGGCTATTTTGTCAAGAAAGCCATGAAGCAGACGCTGTTCATTCTGCTTATATGAGAAAAGACAATGGCCAATATTTATAATTCCATTCTTGCTGCATTCTATAAAGTATACCTTCATGCTGCCCAGGTGACTGTGCCATTCTGCTCCACGCATTACTCCTCCTGGAATATTCTCATCTACAAAAGCATTAAGAGATATGGGATCAACGAGACCATAAGGCCAAAGCAGAAACAATAACAAGGGGTAGGGAAAATACTTACCTGATTTATTTGGGCAACTGGGCTGACCCATGTGCATCGATGGATGATTATTTGCGTAAAGAGATGCCAGATGCTTCAGAGTCTCTTTGTTTTCCACTACAAAGGAAAAATTCAGAAGTTGGTGGAGAAATCCAAAAGATTTCTCTCTAAGTTCAACTCATGGGTACAAGTCATCTTTCTCTCCTTGCATACCACTGAGGAACTATTATGACGAACCACATGGTTCTGTTTAGCCCAGGATAATCACACAGACTAGAAAGACACACGTCCTGCCAGTATGAAAAGGTACTAATGGTTAGTTTACATAGCACGCGACCACACCAAAATACAAACTTGTTTTAGTATGTTTTACTAAATTTTGGGGCAACTGTGGCCTACTAACGATATTTCCTTGTAAGCTGCATTGAAAACCATGCAAACTATCTCCATACATAATGGCCCCAGAGAGATTCTACAAACAACTGTTTAACTCACCATAAGGTATAATCAGTCAGTCAAGGTTTAAAGCAGGGGAGGGCAATTCTGTATTGTTAGTATTTGGTTACGTACGAGTTTCTTGACGCAGGCATTGTGTCTGATTCTCTTCTGTACTCCCAATGTCTATAGACATAATTGCTCAACAAATGATTGCGGTCTAAATTGAACAGATGTGACACGATGGCCCCACTTAGCTAGGCCATCATTAGATCTAATCGTTCTTTTCCAAGGAACTGTTTGAACTGTTGATATATGCATACAATCCTATTAGGTTAGTTATTTGCTCAGGGAGTGTGCTCAAATGCTCACCATTAAAAAAAATGTCTCACCATTTAGAAGGGACATTACCTTATTGGAATTTCCTATCTAAGCTTAAACAGTATATATGCAAAGTGACATTCTACACACCTGTTTGTACTGGCTTGTCATAGGGGTATGTGACCAGCACCGAACCACCATCTAAAGCAACAGAAAGACTGAAGTCTTGTTTTTGAATCAAATTTTCAATGATGGCTTTAGTCTCAGGCTGGGAGGCATTATCTAAAAAATAAAAAAGTAAAATATAACATAATATGTTTTAAAATTTTAGTATGAGTAGCCAAGCAAATATTCTCTACTTGACCACAATCAGAAGGCTAAATTACGAAATCTGTAATAAACACTTTATTACTCCATAAGCCACTATCTCAAGCTAGAAATATATATTTTAAAAGGTAGGTTATTTTGAGTTTTACATACTTCAAGATAACGTGTAAAGGTTAATGACTCTAAGCGATTTTTAAGACAATTCTTACTGGAAACAAAAAGGGGTGGACATATCTTCCTTTAAAAATAATTTAGGGTAACTTTACTAACAATTGTTACCCCAATAAACTTTAATTAAAAAATAATAATAATTTAGGAAATATATAATTTATCGTTGAAAGAAAATAAGATTTTCAGAAAGCAGTGTGTTTTCTGCAGCATTGTTTGCAAGATCAAACAATTAGGAAGAAACTAAATATTCATCAGCATAGAAATGATTGACTAAATTAAGAATATTGCCACACATTGACAGCATACTAAGATGCCATTAATAAGAATGTTAAAGCCCGGCCTGGTGGCTCAGGTGGTTGGAGCGCCATGCTCCTAACACTGAGGTTGCCAGGTCGATTCCCCGATGGGTCAGTAAGCTGCACCCTCTACAGCTAAGGTTGTGAACAATGGCTCTCCCTGGAGCTGGGCTGCCATGGGCTGCCGTGAGCGGCTGACCGACGGCCTCAGCTGGGGGAAGTGCAAGGCTCATAACACCAGCCTGGGCCAGGGAGCTGTGTCCTACACAGCTAGACTGAGAAACAACAGCTTGAATCAGAGTGTGGGGGGGGAGGCAGAAGAGAGGGGGGTAAAGAATGTTAAAGATCTGTAATTACTGAAATGGGAAGATGTCAATGATATATTTAATGACAAAAGTGGCAGAACAATATGTATAGTAGATGATCCTATGTAAGTAAAGAAACAGGCTCCTTCAAAACATACACATATATCGTGTGAGTGTATGTGTACATGCACATATGTGAAAGGGTAGAGAGAAAAACACACATCTCTGTATAACCAGTAATAAAACTACCAATATTATCGACTGAATTTCTAAGAAAAAACTTGAATTATTTTTGCAATAAAGGAGAAAAATTCAAAAAATTTTCTAAATGTCTGTATTCGTTTATACCTTATATCTATCACCTAGAATGAAAGTACCCCATTACTCATCTACAAAATAGGATCAACCAATCTCCTAGCAAAGAGAAATAACATTATCTGCAAAGTACTTTATTTTTTTAATGTACATAGTCATTTTTTATTATAATTCATAAATACATCAGAAATGGATATCTTTAATAAAAGCCTAGGTTCTCATGGGCTTCTGCTTTCCGTTCATTCAGTTATGTTATTAGAAAACTCAGTTTACTTGAGAATGGTGAAAAAGGCAAAGTAATACGTTTGTTTCATTATGACAATTTTTTACCTCATAGGCATTTTGAAAGGGTCTCTGGGCCTCCCAGGTCCAAGGACTATAATGTCTCTTTTTTAAAAATAATATTTCTCCTTTTCAATTAAAGTTGACATATAATATTATATTAATTTCATGGCTAAACATAGTAATTAGACATTTATATAACTTATGAAGTGATCACCCCAATAAATTTAGTACCCATCTGACACCATACAGTTACTACAAAATTACTGACTATATTTCTTATGCTATATCCTACATCCCCATGACTATTTTGCATGTATCAATTTGTACTTCTTAATCTCTTCCCCCTTTTTACCCATCCTTCTAACCCCCCTTCCATCTGGTAACTCTCAAAATGTTCTCTGTATCTGTATGAGTTTGTTTCTGTTTTGTTTGTTTGTTTATTGTGTTCTTCAGAGTCCACATAAAAGTGAAATCATACAGCATTTACCTTTCTCTGTCTTACTTACTCCACTCAGTCTAATACCTTCTAGGTCCATCTATGTTGTTGCAGACGGCAAAATTTCATTCTTTTTTATGGCTGAGTAATATTCCACTGTATATATGTATCCATTTTATGTATCCATATATATGTGTCCATACAAGTTGGTTGGGAGGGGCCTCAGGGAATCACCAACAGTATGTCCCTGGTGCCTTTTGAGCTGCTGCCCCAGCACTGGAGCTCAGAGTGAGTGAGTCCTTCAACGAGTAAGTCTGTGTGTGGGCCCTTGAAGAGGAACGCCTGGGTCTCCAGCACCCTCCATCTCTCTTAGCCACAATCTGCGCTGGTTTTCACAACTAGAAGTTGTGGGTTCTTCTCTCCCCATCCCTGCAACCCTGGGCTGGTGAGGGACTGGGTCCCCTCGCTTCTCAGGGGGACCTCCACAGCTAAGACATCCCTCCCGATTTTTAACTGCCACAAGCGGGTGTGGGACCAGCCCGTCCCATGTCTCTGCCCCTTCTGCCAGTCTCGAGATGGCTTCTTGTGTATGTCTTTAGTTGCAGGACTTCTGTTCAGCTAGACTTCAGGTGATTTTCAGTGATGGTTGTTCTGTAGTTTAGTTGTAATTTTGATGTGGTCATAGGACTATACTGTCTTAATAGAGCTGCCCATGCTCAGTGCCTTCTGGGATTCCTCATAAATTGCAATGGGCCACCTGGCCAATGGAACATTCCATTACTCTGCTGGTTGTTAAATTTCTGTGGCTATGCCTGAGAATTTACATTTCTATCCTCCTATTACCCTTTGATTTACTCTAAAGGGCAGTTACTTACCTTCCAAAAGTAGTGTTATCATTCGCTTTACCAATTCTCCCTGCCAAATAAAGGACCCAAAAACATTGTCAACTGCCTACAAGCTATGTAAGGCTCCTCTTCTCCGCCCAAATCAAGTTATTTGGACTCTTGAATGAAGGCAAATGATGTGAAAGCAGAGCAAACGTCTTCCCTCAAAAACTACAAAATACTTTAATGCCAAACAATGAACCTTACTTGTAAAGTCTGTATCCAGGTCTTTGCCACGAGCATTCGTTTGTCCTATATTTGAAGTACATTCTTTCTCTTGTGCTCGTTCTCGCCCATCTGGATTTAGAGAAGGGACAATCACAATTCTAGTCCTGTCAACCAACTAAAACAGAAACAGAAGTCAATGAGTTTATCAGTTGTATGTGGAATCAAAAGATAGCTACCATGCCTCAAATGGAAAATCTTGTTTATTTTAAACGCAGATTTTAAAAGGCAGCAAAAATTTTTAAAAAATAAAAATTCTTGCTCCAAGTACATTAAAAAAAGAAACAAAAAACTACTGTAGAACTAATGTTCCCAGAGACCTCCTGATGACTTACAACAGGGGTCAAAAACCACTGCCTGCAGGCTAAATCCAGCCTTTTGCTTGTTGTTGTAAATAACGTTTTATTGGCACATAGTCATACCCAGGCCATGACTGTTTTTGTGCTGTAATGGTTGAGTAGTTGTAACACAGAACATCTGTCCCACAAAGCCTGACATATATACTACATGGCCTTTTATAGAAAAAGTTTGCTGACCAATGACTTAAATCAGTAAGATTGTGTTTTCCAGATTAAAAACTGGAATGCATAATCTGACAACTATCAATGTATATCTGGAAACAACGAGACAGAAGAGTTGAAATTAGCATGTCAAAAAAAATGAAATAGGATATTTGTCTTACCCATTATTTCTCCTCCAGATGATTTATAGGCATCAATACCTACATATGTGGCATGAACTAATTTCTGATATACTTCGTCCTATGTATTTCTAATAGTAAATCAGAATAAGTGATCCCTGGTTTATTTAGTCTGTTAAAATAGTCTATGGATTGAAAATATTTGAGACCCTTTAATTAATTGGTTCTTAAATCTCTCTCTGGGGGAGATCTTTTTCTAAAGTATACATGCTTGGGTTTCACTATAGGTCTCTGGGTATGTGTATATTTTCTTGAACTTGCCAGACAATTCTGACCTTTAGCGCAAAATAAATGGCAAAGTAAAGTGATCTAGTTCAAACCCATCGAGACCAGTGAGGCAAATCCTCATAAACTGGAGTTTTGAAACTCCTGGTAGGTGTTTTACCTGGGGTATGCAGTCTCTTACAACCATAAGATCTATCAGTAGTAACTCTGCCCAAATATTAGAATAACCTAAGGAGCTTTTAAAGGAATATTGATGCTTCTGGGGATGAGACCCAGTCACTGGTATTTTAAAAAACTTCCTAGATGTTTCTAATGTGTAGCCAGGGTTGACAACTACTGTCTTAGGGACTCTACCATTTTATAAAAGAGTAAAAAATGTCTTTGAGATACTCCTTGTAACTCATAACTCACATGAAGAAGTCAATGGAATTTGCTTTGCTGAAGGTTGTAAATTACTTTTTTGATCAATTCTGATATAAATTAATCTCACCTAATCCCACAGTTCCCTTCTGATCCTAATCATGACATCAATTCTTTCCAAATTTCTTTTAGGGGAGACAGTATGTACAACACAACAGCATAGGGTTTGGGTTCAATTTGTTTTACCACTTACTGTCCATGTAACCTCTGTAAGTTATCAAATATCTGCCTCAGTTTTCACATGTACAAAGCGGAGATAACATAATTACAGGGTTGAGGATTAAATTCTGATGCATGTAAAGTACTTGGTATAGAACCCAGCACACAGTAGGTATTAAATAAATATCAGTTCCTTTGTCCTTCCTAAATTCTACGTAGACACTGCTAATTACTGAGTGTTCTAGAAGGATGCACACACTTTCCACTCGATCTCTAAGAGATCACAGACTGCTTAATCATACACGACCACGTCTCTGAATCAAAGTTCTTTTCTATAGTCATGGATAACTAAAGTAGACAGTGCCACATTGCTTTTTCTAAAATCCCTTAGCAGCCAAGATGTCCAATAATTTTGTATTTACTACATGAAAAGAAAAACTATTTGTCTTTCACCTCATTTTTCAATGAAGTATCCTAGTTATCAGTAACTAGGAAGGAAGTCCTCAAGTTAGAATGCACAAAATCGTAAGTAAAGATTGGAAGTTTAACTTGGCTATTAAATAAGGGAGTAGAGGATTGAATGCAAATCTTTAATATATTTTCCTCTATGTGCCTTAATTCTAACCAAAGAAATAGAACAGAAAGACACTATTGGGCCCGCTTGGTGGCTCAGGCGGTTAGAGCTCCGTGCTCCTAACTCCAAAGGCTGCCGGTTCGATTCCCACATGGGCCGGTGGGCTCTCAACCACAAGGTTGCTGGGTCAACTCCTTGAGTCACGCAAGGGATGGTGGGCTCTGCCCTCTGCAACTAAGATTGAACCCAGCACCTTGAGCTGAGCTGCCTCCTGGATGGCTCAGTTGGTTGGAGCGCGGGCTCTCAACCAGAAGGTTGCCGGTTCGACTCCCGCAAGGCATGGTGGGCTGCGCCCACTGCAACTAGAAAAGGCAACTGGACCCGGAGCTGAGCTGCGCCCTCCACAACTAAGACTGAAAGGACAACAACTTGAAGCTGAACAGCACCCTCCACAACTAAAAAAATTGAAGGACAACAATTTGACTTGGAAAAAAGTCCTGGAAGTACACACTGTTCCCCAATAAAGTCCCGTTCCCCTTCCCCAATAAAATCTTTAAAAAAAAGAAAGACACTATTAACAATGAGTATATACAAAGATAGTATATTTTTAAAGAGTAAAGTTTATAATGCACTAAAAGTGACTCTGTGTAAAACCTAACAAAAAATTAAAATTTCAAAACGGTGCCTTTATATCAATGTATCACTGAGCTTTTCCCTTTTAACATGTCAAAACAGGCTATTCTCTTACTTGGGTAACAGCTGGGTTCTTTTTGTAGTTTAGGCAGAGAAATTCTGCCAGAGCCAATAGCAGTTCAGTTCCAACAGGAGCATTTCCATGGATACCAGCAACAAAACGAATCTTTGGTTCTTCAGGCTCAGATACGTTGGGCTTATTGGATATTTCAAGGGACCAGATATGACGATATTCAGCACTCTGTCCCAAACTTTCAAAAACCAGAAACAAAAAGTCAGCAAGTAATCAAGCATTATGTTAATGCTGAATTATAAAATTTAAAATAAAATAAACATGAAAAGCCTTAAAAAGTATTTAAAGAATGAATCATTGTGTCAGGAAACCTCAAGAAAATTAGTTTTCCTTGAACAAAGAAAGTCAAATAGAAGTGATATATTATCAGATTCAGGAAAGATTATGATTCAATATAGCATTCCTCCAAATTTCATCATTCTCATACCATCTTCACAATATTTGTCCTATCTTCTACAATCTACATTACTATTTAGTTAACACACGTCTTTCAAATTACCTCATTTACATTTTTATTGTGGAAAAATTTAAATATAGACAAATGTAGAAAACCTCACTTTTCAAATCCAAATTAATTTATGTAAATTAGATACTTTATACTTTACTATAAATGTAGTAACAGTATCACAGTAAAGATGATTGAAAATGCTCTGCTTGCCCAAGAGGTCTGATCTTAAGGCCTGCTTTCTTTGATATAAAGGGAGATTTACAAGGGTTAGAAAAAAATATATTAGCATTAAATTGAGAAGGATTAATAGACTAGAAAAAGTATTGCTTTCTGTCAATTCTATTCAATGACACTTAGCACCCATTGGTGGACTACCTAACACTGTTTTGTGTCCCACCATTGGCAGGTGTTGTATATTTTGGGGGAAATATTTAACTAAAAAGTTCTCTTGAATTGGAAGGTTAAAAAAACTTAAGTGAATTAAGTAAATGGATAGCAAAATAATTTCCAATTTTTTTTAATTTTAAAAGAACAAAATCTATAAGCTCTATGTGGCACTAATATGGACAATATTAACACCTGAACTGGGCAGAAATATTCAAGAATCAGTTGAAGAAGAGAGGTAATTAGTATTGCCAAAGTAAATGTCACTCTTTGCATCCATGAACATTGTAAACCAGTATTTGCTGGTAAAATTAAAAGGACCAATGAAGAAAAACAAAGTAAAAGGCTAGACAATGTTCATTACTTATGTGGTAGACAATGACAAACTGAGGGCAAAAGGAAAGTAAAGGCACTAAACAGGCAAACAATAGAAATCAACAAATCAAGGAAATAATTTTGGAGTAACAAGACCTAAAGAGGATTTATAATGAAACAGTGAGAGCAAGGCAGAGAAGCCCCAGAAAGTGAAGGTGAAGGCTGTCTCAGCCATCACTTTCACATAAGCCAGTACTGCATATTTTCCAGAGACCCTTAATCACATATGTCGCCAAGGATTCAGGAAAAAGCAACCATTCAGCTGTGATGAGAAACTGCAGTATAGAACATGACAGCAACTAGGCTTCATTTTCTAATTTGAAAAAAACAATGATCCCTGATAGGTGAGCTCAAAGTTCCAAATTTGTTCCTTGCTTCCAGCAAAATAAAACAAACTAATATTTAGTCAGAACATGAGTCTGCAGCTGAAAAGTGGAAAGGAATCAAAGTAACCACTAGGAACAGTAATTTTACATTTCCTGGAGGCACAGGACATACACTCCAATGTTCCTCATAAAAGTTTTCAAGATTTGTTGTTACAAAGCTCTCCACGCAAATATGTTTCAAAATAAGTGAACTCCGACCCTCTATGCTCCCAAACAAATTAGAAGAACTATTCAACCCAGCTTATGTTGAATATAATTTCTTAAAAAAGAAAAAAAAAAGGAAAGAAACAAAGAAAAGGCAAGGTAGTAAGAAGGTGACACGCACCTGGTAAGATTTGTAATATGTGGATAGTTCATCACAAGTCCTCTCAGAAACTCTGATAAGTCTTTGTATGAATGGTATCGATAAAGAGCCAGATTTGAGGAGGAGCGTAACATGAAGCCTTCCAAACCATTCTCAGCAGAAAGGTCTTTAATTAAAGTTTCAAACTCTTTAGTAGTTGGATCACTGGCGTCAGCAGTGTTGGTGCTGTCCCCCTTCCCTTTCTTTGATTCATTGTTTGAATCTGTTGAAGATCGAACAAGTGTGAAGTTGACCTGAATAGCACCTTCACTCTTTACGGTCACATTCTTGGTAACTGGATTATACCTGTGATAAAAGTAGACAGGTCAGAGCCACACGTTTTGCAGCTGGAGTACCTGAGCCCTGGGCAAAGAAAGGTGTGCAGAGGATATGTGAATCCATGAGAAAAATGTGGTACATCTTCCTAAGAGTCAAATTTTCAACTTTGTGATAATTTAATATTTGTTTTAAATATTAAACAAAGAACAGACGTGAGTAGAATGTAAAATATGAATGAGTTTTTAAGATTAAAAGAAAGTTTTACTTCAAAAGAAAATTTGTACTTGTAGTGAATACCCCCATATCTCATCAGAATACATGGTTGGAAAAGTTTGAGAGGTACTAACTTAGGACATTATCTCCCAAACATATCATTCTTGCCCTATTTTTCAGATACCTTGTTGCTTTAGTTTTTCTAGTACTATGCCAAAAATGAGCATAGTGTGAAATTCTAATGAATGAAATTCATTATTCATTAGTGTGAAATTCTAAGTCATCCATTTATGGACCACTAGATAATTAAAAATCATTTTTCAAAAAAAAGGTCGCAATAACCATAAACTTATATACTTACTTATATAGTTTATACATACTTACATAAACTATAAACTATATACTTACCCTTATATCAATGGGTGTTCAAATGAACTCTTCAGAAATAAGACAGCTAGTAGGGGGAGGGAAATATCCTGTGGTAACCTCTCTACTTATCAAAATATAAAAAAGAAAACTGTAAGAGGGTAAAAATGATGTTTCAGATTAAACAGTCAGGTGGTTCCAATTCTAAGCTGTTTGTAAAGGAGGGGAAAATAAAGAAAATTACGTTTTTTCCAAGGGAAAAAAAGTCATAAGTTCATTTTCTCTTTTTAAGTACATGTATCTTTGTGGAAAGAAAACCTGTAAAAAATATGAACATGGCCTTTCTTGGAGAATTAGCAACAAGAAACAAAATTTCACTGAAGCAATAAAGCAAACGGACAATAATAAAAAATGAATGTCTGTGAAAGAGCTTTAAAAGGGTACGAATGTAAAGTGGGTATTTTTGGACAACATGACTAAGTATCCAGCAAAAGGGGATTTTTTTTTTTGGTCTCTACTAACAGGTTCTTCCCAGAATAGTTACTAATAGTGAAGGAAATCACTCATGGCTTTACATCTGGACTACGCGCAGGTGATCTGAGAGGAGGAAGGTAGAAGAGGCCACTGTTCAAAGTGCATAATTTCATAGATTTCTTACATTTGAGGGTTTGTGTACTCACTTTGCCACTAGAGGAGGTCAAATGTGTAACGAGCTCTAAACTTCCCAGCATTAAACTCAAGGTGGCTTAGCCTCTCGGGCTTTCTGGCAATAATCTTCCAGAATAGAACCATGTCTATCTTATCCCCAAGCACAATTTCAAAGTATTCAGTCACTCACCCTCGAGCAGATGCAGTGATTTTATAAGTTCCTGGAACCAAGAGACGCCAGTAATCTCCAGTTTTGTAAGTAGTCACTGGGTGATTAATTTCAGCAACACTAATGGTGGCATTTAAGATACCCCTGCCATCTGTGGCATCGAGGACAAATCCTTTGACACCCTGATGAACCTGGATAAAGTATAAGGACACCCAGATTTCAGTGGTAAAGATCAAAATCTAATTATTTTGGGAGCTCAAATCTAAAATAACAGATTGTTAATAATGTAAACATGTGGAACAAACAGGAATTTAGGAGTTCAGAGTAAAGCTAAATGTAAACACCCATTAAACAAAATACTTTAGTTTTTGAAAGGCTAATTTTTCATAGGCTAGGTCTGTCTTTATCATAAGGAATATAAAAATACACTTTTAAACTTTAGCACATTTGACAGTTTCAGAATACAGGACATTAAGAAAACTGGCCTGGCTTCTTTAAAAGGAAAATGTCATTTTTTAAAAATGGAAGCACTACTCCAGATTAGAGAGTAAAGAGACGTGATATTCAAATGCAATGCATGAAACTTCACTTGATCCTGGTTCTAAAATACAACTATAAAAAGACACTTTGGGATCAACAGGGGGAAATTTGAATATGGACTAGCTTCTAGATAATATTAGGGAATAGTGTTAATTTTCTTAGGATAGATAACGGCATTTGGGGATAGCATACAGAATATCCTTATTTCTAAAAGATACATTTTGAAATATTTAGGGGTAAAATATCAACAGCTGTAATTTACATTGTAATAGTTCAGAAAAAATATGGGTGTGTATAATTTATATGTAAGTAAAGCAAATACAGCAAAATGTTTAAAAATGTTGAATAAAGATGAAGGAATAGTAGTGTTTATTGTTTTTTGTCTTATAACTTTTCTGTATTTTAAAAAATTTTTTAGAATAAAATATTTTTAAAAATTAGTATGCCAACTCAAGAGCCTTTAGGCCACTCCATTCAGCAAAAATTACAAGCAGAAAAGTACTGGCACAAAGTATTTGTCAGATTATCCTAATAATTAACTATTATTAGCATATTTCTTACAGTCTTTATTGATTGACCACCATGCATATCCAAAAAAAAGGACATTAATCATTTCACACTAAACCATTGGCAAAAATAAAAAGAATAAAAATGTTTACCCCATAGCCCATCTTTGTATCACCTGACAAATGCTTACATGTGTATCAAATTTATGTTTGTCTTTTACAAAGACGGTAAAAAGTGACCACTAACCATTAAGAGCAAAAAATTACTATACTGTTTAATCATTTTCAACTCTTCCCCATGCATACAAACAAACTCATTCCCATCCATGAATTTTCTAGATAAATGTACTAAAACATGAATAGGCCAAACTGGAATTCAAATGGATGTATTTTAAAACCACTGCATGGAAACCACATGTACACACAAAAATCTTCTTGCTCTTTGGGGAAATTTCATACTTAACTCCTGACTTCACCTGTTTCATAAACTGGATTAGAGATCTTCGATTCTGTTCCCAAAATTTTGGCAGATCCTTCTCAAATGGGTATTTCACACAACCTAGTTCAATAGTCACTTCAAAGCAATTTGTTTGTAAATAGTTCCAGTCCTGCATACCACCTAAAGGATAAAAAGTTAAAATCAGTCACTCTGAAGTTCTAACTAGCTCAGATTCCAAAGGTAAACTTTCTATATTTCTGGTAAAAAGCCAAATTCATCTTTTCTCAGCATTGGTTGAATAACAAAACGTGTTCATTTGAGAGCTCTTCGATGCTTGTGGTATAACACTTGTACTTTCACGTTCCAGAAGAAGAATTCAAGTGTAGCTTCCCAACTCTTCTTATTAGCACATCAAAGGTTCCTCATAATAGTCAGAGGTAAAATATAACACTTTCATCTAGTTTTAGTACATTATTTTTACTCAAAGTGCGTTAAATGTAAAAATAGTCGACAAGATTATTTGAATGTTTTAAACTATTTAAACAATACTTTTAAAAGAATGACTCTTTCTCAAAATTAAAAAATTAGTAACAAGCAGCAACATCCAGGGGAAAAGAAAATCCATCAAGTTATACGGCCTTAAAATAAAAGAATGTTTACCTGGGACATTATACCAACTAGCTCCGTTAGTTATTCCATGAGGAAAGTATTCATTAGGGTACATATTCTTGCAAGGTCTACCTTGAAACATCTGGGAATTTTCCTGAAGAGAAAGAAAATCTTTATTTGTATTTGTTTGTATCTGCATCAAAAACATGGGAAGGATAAGGAAAAATAATAAAAATGGTTACCAGAAGGGTATATATAGGGGCGGGAATGAGGAGCATGGAGCCAGGGGAGGCAGTGAGGTTTTTCAATGTATAGCTTCCTATGTCATTTTGATTTTTAATATATGATTTTATTATCTATTTTTTAAATCAAAATTAAACATGCTCTGTTAATAAAACAAACCTAAACACTAGTTCTTACAATTAAAGTAATTTTAAATCCAACCCAACTCTTCTACAAAAAACAAAAAACTTCATATTCATACTTTCATTGCATGTTTTCAAGAATCTTAAAGTCCAGAAAAGATAATCATTCACATAAAACGTGCAGTAAGCAGCTTTCTCCGACTTCTACGGGGGACTAAGATGGTCCCTCTATGCTTGGACTGCACTCTGTACAATTATCTTATCCTGTTACAACTGGTTGCACCTTTATCTTCCCTGAAGAAAACTACTCCTCCAAACAGTTGAGTCTTTGTGTGCTCAGCCTCTAGCACTGTGTCTAGCATAGTACACGTACAATACCTTGCTTAACGAAGAGTAAAAAGAGCCAGAACTATTATGGAGGCACAAATAAATGTTACTGGAATCTAGTTAAGAGAAAGTTCACTTCTGATTAGATTGGCAGGGGAAGTTTCCTGAAGAAATCAAGCTTTGAAAGATGGTCAAAATTTTATTTCTCTCTTTTGGAAATAGAAAAGTACAGAAAAGCATGAAGATAAAAATTATAATTTCCCATTTTCCGCCACTGAGAATTAACCATTTAACTTTAAAACATATAAATGACCTCATTTCATACGCTTAATATACCAATTACAGGCTTATGATCCCACTGCTCTCTTATCAAATAAAAATTATTTTAGATTTTTGTGATGCTCTCTTGCTTCGTTTTTTTCTACTAAAGACTTGCACACCTCTTTTATGTCTCTATCTCCATGTCCATCAATATCTATCTATCCATTTAATTATAAATTATGTAGATATACTACTGTACGAATATAATATGGGTATTATAAACCTGCATAAAAATTAAAATATAGATTTTTCTAATATATTCTTCCTACATTGTACTGGATTATCTAGTATAAATCTCACTCTGGACACCATAGTTCTAGACAGTACTAACATTTCAACTTTATTTTCAGAGTAATAAGAAGCCAGTGAACATCTCTGAAGATAGGTGACAAATGATATATTCTTGGCTTTAGGAAGTTTATTCTGATAATAATGTTAAAAATGGACCAAAGTCAGGAAGACTCATCAGAGTATTACTGAAATAATCCCAGTCAGAGATAATGAACACCTGTGCATTTTACTATCTCCCTTACTTCTCACTGCTCTAATTTGATAATTTTAAAAAATCTAATTAGAAATTTTAAAGCAGTATGACAACTTAAAGACTGAGAGTGAGAATGTAAGTGTCCAGTTTCAGTCCATATACAAAGAGTCTAAAAGTTATATACCAAGATATTAAACAGTTGATGAGCTCTAGGTTTATTTTCTTCTTTTTGTTTGCCTCTATTTTCTCGTCTTTTCACAATAACTTTATTATATAATTGTTTTTAAAGAGGCAGTTATATAGTGGTGACAGGGAAAGAAATTGGATGCAATTGTCAAGACAGCAAAAATGGCTAAAAACGTATTATAGAAGGGGAGAAAAGTAGAAGATACAATGTTGAGCCAATGAAAAGAGAAAAAAAGAAAGTGGAACTCTCTGCTATATAATGTGACAGAGATCAAGGGGAGAAAAAAATAGTGTCAGACTCCGTGATCAAGAAAGTTTAAAAAAATAGGTTTCTGGTAACCTTTGAGGGGGCACTTTCAGGTAAAACAATGCAAGCAAAAGACCACTAAATATAGAAGCATGAGAGAACAATAACGAAGTGGAGACACGTAGAGACTATTCACTTTACTTCTTAAGTTCTTTTGAACTAATTTTAGACATGCAGAGGAGTTGCATAAATAGTACAGAGCTTTATATACCCTTGATCTAGCTATTCCCTAATGTTAGCATCTTATGTAACCATAGTATAATTATTAAAACAAGGAAATTTATACTGGTATAATACTACTCAATTGAATTCACTGAATTTCTTTATACTTAAAATATAAGTTATTGTACAAAGATTAGAGAATCTAGGCAAGCAAAAAGAAGAAAAATAAAAACCTAGAGATGATCAATCAATGAATATTTTGGTATATAACTTTTAGACTTTTTTTCGATGTACGTATGAACTGAGAATGGATGCCCCACCCCCTTAGTCTTCTTCAGTTCTCAAAATCTACTTTATTTAGACATAATTCATATACCACACAACTCACCCATTTGAAGTATACACCTCAGTGGTTTTTGGTATATTCACTGAATTGTGCGACCATCACCACAGTAAACTTGAGGACATTTTAATCACCCCCAAAGAAACCCATGCCCATTAGCACTCCCCATTTTCCTCCAACCTCTTCCCCATTCCTCCCCCACTGCCCAGGTCCTAAGCAACCACCAGGCTATTTTCTGTCTCTATGGATTTGCCTATTCTGGACATTTCATATAAATGAAATCATATAATATGTGGTCTCTTATGACTGGATTCTCTCACTTAGCATAAAATGATTTCAAGGTTCATTCATATTGTAGCATGTGTTAGTACTTCATTCTTTTTATGGCTGATTAATATTCCATTATATGACTATACCATATTTTCTTTATCCTTTCATCAGCTGATGGACATTTGGGCTATTTCCATGTTTGACTATTATGGATAATGCTGCCATGAACATTCATGTACAAGCTTTTGTGTGGAATTGTCAGGTCATATGGCAATTCTGTATTTAACATTTTGAGGAACTGCCAAAATGTTTTCCAAAGTAGCTGTACCATTTTACATTCCCACCCGCAATGCACAAGGGTTCCAATTTCTCCACATCCTCACCAACACTTATTTTCTGTTTTTTAAATTATAGTCATCCTATGTTGGTGAAAAGTGGTACCTTGTGGTTTTGATTTGCATTTCCCTGATGGCCAATGACATGGAGTGTAGTTTTGTGAGTTTGTTGCCATTTGTACATCTTCTTTGGAGAAATGCATATTCAGATCCTTTGCCCATTTTTCACTTGGGGTGTCTATTTATTGTTTAGTTGTAAGAATTTTTTTATATATTCTAGATATAAGATACTTATCAGAGGTATGATTTACAAAATTTTTCTCCTATTCTATGGGTTGTCTTTTTACTTCCTTGATGCTGTCTGTTATGTGTTGAAGTGTGCCCCCTAAAAAAAGAGCTCTTGAAGTCCTAACCCCAAGTACCTAAGAATATGACTGTATTTGATTATAGAGGTAATCAAGTTAAAATAAGTTGATTAGGATGGGCTCTATTCCAATATAACTGGTGTCCATATAAAAAGAGGAAAATTTGACCATGGATACAGGGAGAATGGCATGTGAAGATAAGAGGATTGAAGTAATCCATGTAGAAGCCAAGGAATGCCAAAGACTGCCATCAAAATACCAGAAGCTAGGAAGAAAAAGGAAGCATTCCCTACGGATTTCAGAGGAAACATGGCCCCGCCAACACCTTGGTTTTAGACTTCTAGTCTCTAAACCTGCGAGACAGTAAGTTTTTGTTGTCTTAAACCACCCAGTATGTGAACTTTGTTATAACAACCCAAAGAAACTAATACAGTAGCTTTTGTAGCAAAAATAGCTTTAACTTTGATGATATCCAATGTATCTATTTTTTGTCACTTGTGCTCTTGATGGTATATCTAGGAAAACACTGTATAACCCAAAGTCACAAAAATTTATTCCTACATTTTTTTCTAAGTTTTATAGTTTCAGCTTCTACAATTTAGGTCTATGATCCATTTTGAGACAGTTGTGAGGTATGGTGTGAGGAAGGGGTCCAAATTCATTCTTCTGCATGTGAATATTCAGTTTTCCTGTCACCATTTGCTGAAAAGATTGTTCTTTTCCTATTGAATTGTCTTGGTGCCCTTTGTCAAAAAAATCAATTGACCATAAGTGTGTTTATTTCTGGACTCTCAATTCTATTTCATTGCTCTATATGCCCATCCTTATGCCAGTATTATAGTGCATTAATTACTACAGTAGCTTTGTACTAAGTTTGAAATTGGGAGGTATAATGCCTTTACCTCTTGTAATCTGTTCTTCATTTTGGAGATAATTTTGTCTTTTTCTTCCATTTCTTTCCTGAGTTCTATCAACTGTCCTTCGTTTCTTCTTATTTTTTCCCCTTTCTGTTTTCATTTTTAAAATATCTGAGCCTCTATGGCTTTTCATATTCTCAGTGCGTGTTTGGGTATATCTGGAGTGTAGACTTACATGTGTGAAATTCATTTCCCGATTTTCTGCAATAGTTCTCAATTGGTTTTATTTACCTCATGTTCATTTTTACGTTATTGGGCTGTTTTACATGATTCCTAGTTAATGGTGCCCTTTTCTGTCAGTCTAGCAGTCTAGATACTTTAGCGTGGTATTTTTGTTTATTTGCCTTGGTGTAAGGGTGGAGTTGCAAGTCTTCTGATTTTATGATTCTCCTCTGTCTTGGACAACCCTGTATTTCCATTTTTCTTTTTATATATTTTTTGTTTTCCCCTTCACTATTCAATTGCCCCTTCTCTCCCTCAGAAACTATGAGTTTGGAAGATTTCCCTTTAAATCCACCTATCCTTTTCAATTGCGCCCATCTCTTTAAATCATACCAGAGTTTTTAAGTTGTAAGTTCTTTGAAATCTCTTCCTTGTTTTCCAGTGCTCTCATCTGCCCAGTTACTTTTTTAATATTTTCAGATTTAGGGTGTATTTAAAGTTTGGTTGTCATTCCAAATCACCTTTAGGCCAGCCCTTCACTAGCTCCCCTCTTCTGTCTTTACAGATTTTCTTGGTCTGCTTCTCCTCACCATGAAGCCTTGTGGTGGGCAAAGGTGGGCTGGGTCCATGATAATCATGACTGGTCACAATCAAGAGAAATGAGGCTGAGAGTGAAGGCTGAGGTTTTTCTTAACTTTCCCATTTATAACAGAAGAGAAAGACAAGATTCTAAAAGAGGTAGGTGTGGTGGGATCAAGTAATGGAGGAGAACTTGGGTTAAGATACAAATAAATAATAATTGAGAATACATAATCTGAATGAACTCACATCATGTTACTCAAAGTTCTACTTTAACTCAAGGCAAAGTGATCTACCGAGAATAAGAGGAGTAAAGCTGGGATTAGGAGGCTCAGGTATTGGATAAAGGCTTAGAATCACCATAGTGAGAAACAAGCCATGGAGTCAAGGAGCAAAACATGAAATACTGTCAAGTAGAATTGAGTATTCAGCTGAAGTTAGAGAGCATACATATGTAGTGTAGTCAACTGCCATGACTTTGTGACTTTTTTGGACTATATTTGGAATACTAGGATGGAGAAGAGAAATGGGGGCAATTATTGAGGATTGGATATTAGCAAGGCAGATATGTCAAAAGGGTGTAAAAGATCCTAAGATGTAAATGAGAGCAAAACTGAAAGGTATGTCCATGGGTCTTGGCTGAGTAGAAATCAAATTAAAGGGTTAAATGTCAAAGGAAATTTTAAAAAGGCTACGGAACTAGAAGTCACAATGAGGGTGAAAAGCAGAACTATAAGAATAGGCACAGAATGTCACAGAGATATTGGCAAAATCTGATCACGTAATTTTAGTTTGATGATTCAAAGGGTGTCCCATTCTTCTCTTATTACTCCACATACATTCCTCTAAAAATGGTGTGCCCAAGCAGAAGACAACTATTCTTTACAGTAAAATGATAGATATACTCCCGTTAGAAACTCTGCATAATCTCACAAGGTCTATTTGTAGAGAATGAGGGGGCGGGGGAAAGTGGAACGATAGAGGTTGTGATTAGAGAGCATAGGGTTGAAGTAACAATCTTCATCATCTATAACTAATAACATCATTGAGTCAGTACTAAGATCAAAAATTGAAACTAACAAGCCTAGTTCTAAGCTCCAACTTTTAACGTTTTTTAAAAACAATTTCTAAATTGAATTTACACACACACACACACACACACACACATTTCTGATTGTAAAAGTATAGTGTTCATTATAGGAAGTTCAGAACACATGGAAATTTCTACCTGCTTTCTCTTGCTATATGTTACTATAGGCTCTTAAATACTTTTGACTAGAGGTTGGCAATTTTTTCTGTAAAGGACCAGACAGTAAAAATTTTAGACTTTATAGGCTCAAAATGTCTGTTACTATTACTCAGCTCCAGCCTCTACATCTACCGAGATGACTGCAGTGTTTTCCTTCTTCAGTCTGTTAATACAGCGAATCACACGGACTTATTTTCAAACGACGAGAGAGAAAGCAGCCACAGACAACGTGTGAAAGAACAGATGTGGCTGTGAGTCAATAAAACTTGATTTGCAAAAACAGGTGGTGGGCTGGATTTGGCCCCAGAACTGTAGTTATCAACGCCTGCTTTAGACTACTTTACTAGGTTTATAACTTAATTGCTTGCCAAACAAAATACACCAACGTGCATTATGTTTCGGGTACTGTGCTAAAAACCGTAGATGAAAAGATATTACCTGAGCTTTAAAGCTAATAGGGAAAGACATGCAATATGTTCAAAGTGAGGTAGTCAACAGGAGAAAACAAAGTAAGGCTGCCTGGAAGGAATCATGAAAGGTGTAATTGAGAAGAAAGCACTTGACCTGAGACTTGCAGGACATTGTCTTAATGCATTTTTTTAAAATAATAGAATTGGTTGTATAGCTTGTTATGTTTAGGCACAAGCCTACCTTGGAATAAGAAAGTGCTATTTGTTGGAACACAGCATCATCTGGTGATTTACTGTATGTGGCGACACCTTGTTCATCATCATCAAAAGGGTAGTTAACCACCAAAGAACCTACAAGGGAAAAGAGGAAAATGTACCATGTTACCTATTTCAAGATGGATCATTAACATAAAGTAAGCTTTTCACAATACCGCCAGAGGCAGGAAACCAATACAATTTTCCAAGACTAATTTCTTCAATAAAAATGAAAAAGTTGCTAATTTCCTCCACAGAAAATCAAAATACGTAAGTGAAATATTAAATAGCTATGTATGACACTTAAAAGTTGCCTTAACTAGAAAAATCTTGGGAATTTACCTGAACTTATAGGTATAATTTATATGTCAGAGCTGAAACCTGAAGTATATAGGCTTAATTTGAACAATTTTACTGTTATAATATTTTGGATCAGATAAATTGAACAAAATTGGATACTTTTTCAGTAAAATTCAGGTCATGGAATTTTAAAATAAGAAGGGACTCTTGAAGTCCAATTAATCCATCCATCTTATTTTGCAGCTGTGGATTCTAAAACAGAGGTTAAATGTCTTATGTATGGATAGCAGAGCCAGCCCAGATCTACACTCAGAAAAAAAAAAGTTAATATCTCTTATGCTCAGATTAAAAATTAGTCAATTGGAGTTACGTGATTTTTTTTCAGGACCTCAGGTAAAGAAAGAGATACTTTAAAACATATATAAAGGATACCAACTCCCTTCACGCTCCCCACAGGACATAAAACAGGGTGCTTCTCAGACAAGAGCCCTGAGCTACACATGCCTACTCCCCCACCATAGGATCAAATTCTTTATTTTTGTATCAATCACATTGTTTTCATTTGTCTATCTGTCCATTTATTCTGCTTCTATAAGTCATTCATCTTTGCCTTTTTTATCATGCCATTTCATGAGAATGGAAGTGAACGAACACATTCAACCTGAATTCAGATGAAGTAATCCTGTAATAACAAATAACAGCAAACATTTACATATTTTTAAAAATGTTCTTTCAAGAGCAAGTGTGAAAAACTATGCTCATTCTATTCCCCAAAATAGTTCTAACAAGAACAAGTGTACTTCAACACCTTTCTTAGACTAATTTCTCAAAAAAATTTAATTTCACCCTGGATCCATACCTGAAAATTCAAACCAAAAAAAGTCAACATCAACTTCTACTCAATACTGTTTTTCAAATGGCTAATTCTCAAAAGGACAAAAAAAAGGGGGTCATAAAAGACTACTTCTGCGATAGTTTGTTTTTTAAAAATAATTAGTATCCACACAAAGAGCATGAGCAATGAAAGGAAAAAATAGATAAATTTGACTTTATCATAATTAAGAATTTCTGTGCATCAAAGGACATTATTAAGAAAGTTAAAATACAACCTATAGAATGGGAAAAAATATTTTCAAATCAGCAATCTGATAAGGGTCTAGAATCCAGACTATATAAAGAACTATTACAACTCAACAACAACCAAAAAAAAAAAAAAACCAAAAAAACACCACAGGTAAAAATAGGCAAAAGACTTGAACAGATATTTCTCCAAAGAAAATAAATATATAAAGCACCTGAAGAGATGCTCAACATTATTAGTCATCAGGGAAATGCAAATCAAAACCACAATGAGGTACTACTTTTCACTCACTAGAATGGCTATAATCAAAAAGAAAGAAAGAAGGGAGGGGGGAGGGAGGGAGGGAGGGAGGGAGGAAGGAAGGAAGGAAGGAAGGAAGGAGAGAGAGAGAGAGAGAGAGAGAGAGAGAGAGAGAGAGAGAGAGAAAGGGAAAAGAAAAGAAAACTAACAAGTATTGGTGAGGATGTGGTGAAACTGGAACCCTGATACATTGCTGGTTGGAACGTAAAGTAGTTTTGTCACTGTGGAAAACAGTTTGGCAGTTCCTCAAAAAGCGAAACATAAAATTACCAAAAAGAATTGAAAACAGGGACACAAATAGAGATTGTGTGCCAATGCTCGCAGCAGTGTTATTCATAATAGTAAAAAAGTTTAAACAACCCAAATATCCATCAACTGAGAAATGGATAAACAAATCGTGGTATATGCATACCATGGAATATTATTCAGCTACAAAAAGAATGAAGTACTGATACATGCTACAGTATGAACCATTATGCTAAATGAAAGAAGACAGACACAAAAGGTCACAAATTGTATGACTCCATTTCTATGAAATATCCAAAGTAGGCCAGTCCACAGAGACAGAACAGACTGATGGTTACCAGGGCTAGGGGAAAGGGGGGAACAGGGAGCAACTTAGCAGGTGAGGAGATAAAAACGTTGTGGAACTGGATCGAGACAGTGGTTTCACAACGTTGTGAATACACTAAAAATATTACTGAATTGTTCACTTTAATGTAGTTAATTTTGTTATATGAATTTCACCTCAGTAAAAAATTAGTATCAAAATTTACAAAAAGGAACCTTCCTTTTCTGTACATTCTTTCAGAATCCTTCTGAATTGAAATCCTCTTTTAAATTTCTTTGCCAAGATTTAAAAACCATTTAAAGATTTTAAGATAAGAAAACAAAATAAGTCATGGAAAGAAACATGTCATGGAAAGAAAAATGATTGAAGATGAATCCCCCCTCATGCCAAGGTCTTGATACCACATGTGTAAATTTGTAAATTATTTTCACTGGCATGTAACTAGTGTTAAGTTTTCAGATTTAGTCATATGACATGTGCTGTATTCTGAGAACATTTTTTAAAGCTCAAAATAAAAACATATTTTCTATCAAACACAGTATAAAATACATAAAATTATTTTAAAATTATTGTGCCAACCAGGCTGTAACTTCATAATTCCTATTTGAGTCTTAGAGAATTGTTCATGATTACCAAATGGCAGAAGTATTTTTTTTTTTTTTTTTTTTTTACTACTTGCAAACTGTCAAAGTAATTTTTGGAGAACCTCAATTTACTTCTGAAATCTAAATCTCTTAAGTGTGTACTCTCATACTAAATTGGCAGGTTAATTTATATGCCATCAAATCTCAACTGTGATACTACCTCTTTGGATATTGCAACAAATGTTGACATTACATTTCTTTCTCCTTGCCCCTGGAGCTAACACTTTGACCCTTAAAAAACCAAAACATTTACATTTATTGAGATGTAATTCACATACTAGAAAATTCATCCATTTAAAGTATATAATTCGATGTTGTTTAGTATATTCACAGAGTTGTACAACCTTCACTACTATCTAATTACAGAACATTTCATCACCTCCCAAAAAAACTGTACCCATTAGCAGTTACTCCCCATTCCCTCCCACTACTATCCACTACTTTCTATCTCCATGGAGTTTCCTATTCTGAATATTTCTGAAAAAAATAATATGGTTTCTTGTCATTAGCCTCTATCCCTCAGAATGTTTTTAAAGTTCATCTATGTAGTATTATGCCTCAGTACTTCCGCCCTTTTTCATGGCCAAATAATATTCAATCGTATGGGCACGCCAAATTTTATTTATCCAATCATCAGTCAGTGGACACGAGTTTTTTATTATACTTTTTGATTATTACGAATAATACTACTATGAACATTCATGTACAAGTTTACGTGTAGACCTATGTTTTCAGTTCTCTTGGATATTGACACTGTCACTCTTATTCACACAACCCTAACTGGACATTGTGATAATGTTTAATCTTGACCTCTAATCCTATTCAACTGATCAATTCCTACTGAATTATATGGAAGTGTATAAGTTCAGACACTACATGAGAATGAGGTCATTGTGTTATAGTTAAGTATATAGCAAGTAATAGATAAAGAGAATGTTAAAATTTCAAGCTACGTACAAGTTTATTAAACTTTAGGGAGAAATAGGACTAAACATTTGGATCTGTTAGTGTTTAATTTTTGTAAATGACAAAAAGCATGTTACCAACTTCCCAGTGAGAGGAATAAATATAAAACACTTGAGGGATAAATACAAAACACTCAAAGAACTAAGTGAGGAGAGAGAGAGAAAAAAAAAGAGGGAGAAGGAGGGAGGGAGGGAGAGAAGGAGGGAAGGGGAGAAGGAAGAATTGATGGGGGAAAGAATATGGGAGAGGAAAGGGGTGGGAGAGGAAGGTCAAAACAGCCAGGAAATTGGCTTAAAAAGTAATGAAAAAGAAACTTTATCATTGTCTGCCATAAAAGCAATAACAGGATATACATTTTAAGGTAGCTTAAGACAGATAAAATTCTACCAGGATTTTCAAATGCTCTCAATGAGAATTAATAAGTAGAATATCAAGTTGCTATTACCTCCATGCAGGTTTGCTGACAACACAAATGGATAGGACTTCATCCAGCTCATTACAGCAATAGTTTCTGGTTGGGTAGGATCTGTGATCTGAACAAACTGGTCTGGGAAATTTCGGTTTAAGTCAAAGTTGTTGCTGTTGTTTCTTCCAATTACACTAATTGAATCTCCTGTGTGATAAAGGATTCAAATTTAAGCCATGTTTCACTTACATTTTAATCCAACACATATCTTAACTCAAAGGTAAGTGTGAGCACATCAGGCTTCACTATGATCAATCACACTTTAATTAAAATGCACATCTTTTTTACACTGTACATTAAAAAAAAAATCTCTTTCACCCAGATCTTTTCAACAGAGAGGTAAAAACATTTTCTTTTTGTTTCTGCCCCCTGGTCATACTTTGAGGGGAAAAAATCCAACTGTACCCAAATGATATTAAAGTATTGTTCAGTTGTCAACATTCCACATATAATGACGTGATCACAATGCCACGTGCGCATGACTGATCAGAGGGGGACTCTATAGGACTGGTATACAGGTCACTAAAACATCGTAAAGAAACCCACCACATGAAAAGAAGAACACTGCGGATCACATTAAAGTGATCACAAAAAGGGAAAGTTAGCCATGACTACAGTTGGAAGTTTAACCTGATGATGGAGAAAGGATTTAACTTAGGTTTATTCCATTTTAATATGGGGCAGGAGCCCTATTATTGTGGTTATAATGAGAAAAAACTTGCAAGTGAATGAAGAAAACATACTAGAGGGCTTACTAGTAGTAAGTAGTTCCATCTTTCGGAAAGATCTCAAGGAAGGAATGTGAGAGGGATTTATGAAGCTGACAAAGGATGAGGTCCTTAGGGAAGGAATTTGAATGACATACATATATGGATTAACCTGGTCATTCATTAGTTGATTCTCCCAGTGTTCAGTCAGTGAATGTAATAAATCATGTAGCTGCATATCCATATTGTGATACTCTACTCACTGGTATCATTGCCTGGAAGGAACCACAGCTTGGGACAAGATAGATTCTCACTCTCCTAGAGTATTCTGTATAAGGTGGCCTGTGTAAGCAAGTTGCCCTTACTATATTGTCCCGGGAGAGATGGCTAGCCCAGAGGAGGCAGAGGAATGGGAAGTCAACAACATAGCAGGTGTACAATATGCATGGGGGATAGAACTGAGACTCAAAACAGTTACTAGCTTCAAAAGACACTTGGTCTGAATTTTCACTTACAAGGTTCCTGATATAATAATTAAATGAGAATCACTGTTAAAATGGAACAATTTGTAAAAATCTTATCTATTTTTAGTAAGTAAGAGCCATTACCAAAGTGGAGCACTCCATTAAATATAAACTTGATCACATAATCAATAAATGAACTAGCCTTTCATACCAGAATATAAAAGCTAGAACCAATTATAAATTATAAGAATAAAATAGAAAGAAATTCCAGATAATACTATAGAATAAAAAAGGCTAAGCATTAATAGACAGCTATGTTTTACCTTCCTGGGCCTTTTCATACCCATCAGGATTCATAGATGGCATAAGGTGAATTCTAGTCCTACGAACCAAATCTGTTACTTCAGGGTCTGTTCCAAAGTTCTTACAAAGGTATTCTATGAGGTTCAATAGCAGTTCCCTTCCAACCACTTCATTTCCATGCATATTTCCAATATATTTAAATTCTGGTTCACCTGAAAACAAAATAATTACATAGAAGACTTTTTTCCTTTCCATTGTCATAAACTATCTCCACTTTCCCCAACATATGCAAAGACCCTGAACCAAAAATTTAAGAAAAGATATATTTCAACAAAAGCAGCAGCAAAAAGCATCTTATAAAGCAACTTCCTTATTAATATATACATCTGAGCAGGCTCAACACACACACACACACACACATATGTATATATATAATGTGTATTATATATAAATAACATATATATGAAACAATAATAAAAATACTATTAGCAGAAAGAATCTAATCTATGCAGTATGTTAAATATTTTGCCTAACATAAGTTATCAAGTGAAATTTCTTCTTTCCTGGCAAGATTGGTTCCATTTTCTTTGTTCCAGTTAAATATGCTATTGGTGACCTTTCTAGATGAAACATAGCAATATACTACATAGCTCTGAAAAGCACTACTGAAATTTTGTGCAAGACCACACCAATTACCTGGTTCATGGACACCTGGATTATCAGAAATCTCCATTACATAAAGTTCTCTTGACTCTACCGATTTTCCCAATGAATAAAGTCGGGTGACATTAGGATATTCATTGGCAAACCTTCTCAAGAAGATTTCCATATCAGGGAAATGGTGGTGGTGAAAGTCCTTTGGCTGAATTGGCTGGTGAGAGGATTGTGTTCCAGGAGAAACATTAAGTGTAGCAACTGTGCTTGCAGTTACTACAACCTCAGTTGTGTCAGGGATTACTGAAGCCACAGTTGGCCGAAGCGAAAAGTTCACCTTTGTAGCTGGTCCTTCCTTCACTATTATATTATTAACAGTCAGTGGCATATACCTGAAAAAAAAATTTTTTTAGAAGTAGACGGTTTGGAGTTAAAACACACAATGCTTTAATATTATGAAAGCACAATAATCTTTTCATACTCTAGCACTTGGTGGTCTATCAAAACTCAAACATAAATGTGTAAATTCTACACTTTTAGGATATTATCTCAGAGAATCTCCAAGTCTTTAAAGAACTATTTCTCTTACCATCTTCTCAGGTTCCACAGATAAAAATGTTTACCAAAAATTACATTTAAGGGAGAGAATATGATGAAAGATGGCGGTCATAATCCATTGTTACCATTGCTACAATACTCAAAGGGATAAATTATCCAATTCTTTGTAGTGCCTTATCAAACTGACTTTCCAACTACCTTTCCAAATAGGAAAGTGCAAAATAAGTTATCAATTAAATCCTTAGCAAAGTAATCTTCCAGAAAGGCTTCCAGAGGAGGTGGGAAACCATTCATTTCATATATTAGAAAGCTAATGATAAAGACAGCCTTTCAAAATACCTTTTACAGTGTTTCTTGAACTTTTTCTTGTACTCTTACTGAGTTTCCTGTACTCGGGTATTCAATTAGTCTTGAGGCAATGCTTTACACAGATAACCATGTTTTCAAGCTTTTAAAACTGTTCTTTTCCCCAATTTTACAATTATGCTTCACAAACAGTTGTATTGTTAGACTATGTGACAAAAGACTCCACAACAGTATTTTCTCATTGTAAAAGGAGGAAACAATCAGAAAACAAGGAAAAATAAAAGCCAGATACAGTAAATAACATTTCTTAGACTATATTTCTGTATTAGAAGTAAACAAAGGTTTGGCATTTTATGAGTCTAAGTTAAATTCTTACCCAGTTAAGACTGCTGTAATGTTGTAAGTTCCAGGAAGAAGTAATCTGTGGAAATCACCAAATCTGCCTGTTGTGATATTATGATTAATACCAGCCACTGATATGGTTGCATTCTCTAAGCCAGATCCCGTTACTGAATCTTTAACAAATCCTTTAACTCCAATGTGGACCTAAAGAAAACAAGAACCAAAGTAGACTGCTTAGAGACATCAATTTGGAAGGCAAGAAAGCATAACCTCTCTGTATTGATACAGAATTTCTAAAAAAATTAAGGTTACTCCCTCTATCTCCATGAAATATTTTTCAATCCCTCCAAGTTAAAATAAAATATGGACAAAAATATTAAATTCTTAAGTTGAAGATATACTATGTGTCTGAAATCTAGACTGGTAATGTGCTTATGAAATCCCCTCTCCTCAAAGCTAGAGTTCTAATTTTTCTCAACAAGGTGTAGATAATAATTTCTGGTATACCCAGTAGTATATTAGCCTGCCTGATGTTTAAATTAAACTTATGTCCATGGTGCATATAGTGGTCAAGGCTCTCTAGCAAATACAGTCACATGACATTGTAAAAACGTGGTAGTACAAATTTGGCTAATTATTTCAGTTTGCAAAGGTTTCTAAGACAGTCAAAAGAAGCCCTCCAAAGGGAAAAGAGCAGGGGGAGAAGGCAAGGAGGCACAGCTAAAATACGTTCTAATAGACTTTAACACAAGAGTTTCTAAAAATAATCCACAATTTTAAACAATAAAACAAATACAGGACATCTAGTATAGACTGTTATTCATATGCAACCGAATTTCCCCCTTCTTTAAACCATTATTTCCATACCCCAACCTTGCAAATCTTCCAGGCAGCTACTTTTACCTTTTCAATCAATGTGATCAAAGACTCACGATTGTTCTCCCATTCTTGTCGAAGCTGTGAAGCAGGTGGGTACTTGCAACACGACAGTTCTAATGTGATCTCAAAACAGTTAGCCCATACGTAATTGTAATCTTGCATACCACCTATAACATGAAGGAAAAAGAAAATTTATTCTCAGGATGCGACTCTCAAAAAGACCAAAGAAACTAAATCTGCCATGTCTGCATGTATAAATTTTCTTTTCATTAAATTGTTTGAAATTGGAGAAGGCTCTTGAATTACAGAGAAGACTAAGAAGGAAGGTTAAAGCTATGTACATTGAAAAGGAATATACATAAAGGAAATACATCTGAGTGATACGATGAAGTTATGAATAGCATGAACACATCAGTTAATAACAATAGCAATAATGACAACAGCTCTACGTGCCACACATGCTCTACGAGCTTTGTGCGCACTGACATTTATTCTTTACAACAACTGTCAAAGTAGATATTACTATTTCAGCCATTTTACAGATGGGAGGCACAGAGAAGTTAATATTTTTGACAGAAGGAACATGCAGGGCAAATGTGATGTTAAAGCTGTTAAAGACATTCATGCCAAAGCATTATTAAGTGCCTATTCTAACTGTACTCCTCTTTATCAAGAGGGTGGCAAGAGAAAACAAAAGTGTGGCGCGGCTACACAAATCAGGGAAAAGACCAAAAACCAAAAAACCCTTTGAAAAGGTATTAATGGTAGAGGGAAGAAAAAAGGGAATAAGCATCCATAGTTAGCCACTTTCACTATTCTACACCTTTTGAAGCCCACGCACTCATTCTGTAGAAAGCCTATTATCTTATCATCCCTGTCACTTGATTTTTAAAAAACAGACTTTATTTTTTAGGGTAATTTTAGGTTCACAGTAAAACTGAGGCAGAAGGTACAGATTTCCCAGCCCCCACACATGCAGAGCCTCCATTACCACCATCCCACACCAAAGTGTACATTTGTTCCAATTGGTGGACCTACATTGACTATATTATTACCACCCAAAGTCTATAGTTTACATTAGGGTTCATTCTTGTACATTCTATGGGTTTGGACAAATGGATGATATTTTTCTACCATTACAGTAGCATACAAAATAGTCTCACTGCCCTAAAAATCCTCTGTGCTCTGCCTATTCATCCCTCCCTCCCCACTAATCCCTGCCAACCACTGATCTTTTTACAATCTCCATATGGTTTGTGCCATTTCCAGAAGTCACGTAGCTGGAATCATATAGTATGTAACCGTTTCAGATTGGTTTCTCTCATTTAGTAATAGGTATTTAAGGTTCCTCGTGTCTTTTCATGGTTTGATAGCTCGTTTCTTTTAATGCTAAATAATATGCCATTGTTTGGATGTCCCACAGTTTATCCATTCATGTACTGAAGGATATATTGGTTGCTTCCACATTTTGGCAATTATGAATAAAGCTGCTATAAACATCTGTGTGCAGATTTTTGTATGGATATAAGTTATCAACTCCCTCGGGTAAATAAATACCAAGGAGCTCAATTGCTGGATCGTACGGTAAGAGTTTTGTAAGAAACCACCACACTGTCTTCCAAAGTGGCTGTACCTTTTGCATTCCCACCAACAATGCGTAAGAGCTCCTGTTGTTCTACATCTTTGGCAGCATTTGCTGTTGTCAGTGTTCCAGATTGAGGCCATTCTGGATAGGTGTACAGTAGTAACTCGTTTTAATTTATTTGCACTTCCCTGATGATGTACGATGTGGAGTGTCTTTTCATGTTTATTTACCATCCACATATCTTCTTTGGTGAGGTGTCTTAAGATCTTTGGCCCATTTTAAAATCTAGTTGTTTTCTTATTGCTGAGTCTTGAGGGCATTTTTGCACATTTTGGATAACAGTCCTTCATCAGATGTGATTTCTTTCTTTGGGTGGCTGAATAATGTTCCATTTTATGTATATACTGCATTTCTTTTGTCCATTCATCTGTCAATGGACATTTAGGTTGCTCCTTGGCAATTGTGAATAATGTACAGTGAACATAGGTGTGCAAATATTTTTTCAAGATGTTATTTTCAATTCTTCTGCATATATATGCAGATGGAATTGCTAAATCATATGGTAATTCTATTTTTAACTCTGTAAGGCAGCTCCATACTGTTTTCCACAGCAGCTATATCATTTTATATTTCCGCCAACCATACGAAGAGTTCCAAATTCTCCACATCCTCACCAATACATGCTATTTTGTTTTTTTTTGTTTGATAGTGGTCAACCTAAGAGGTGTAAGAGATGGTATCTCACTGAGGTTTTCATTTGCATTTCCCTGATGATTAATGATACTGAGAATCTTTTATGTGTTTTGGCCATTTGTATATCTTCTTTGAAGAAATGTCTCTTTTAGTCCTTTGCTCATTTATTAATCGAATTACTTTTGTTGTTGTTGTTGAGTTGTAGTTCTTTATATATTCTGAATATTAACCCCTTCTCAGATATATGGTTTGCAAATATTTTCCATAGGTTGCTTTTTCACTCTGTTGTTTCCCGTGCTGCACAGAACATTGGTGGTTCTGAGCAGATGTGTAATATGATCTGAACTGTCTTTTTAGAAGATCATTCTGACTGGGTGGAAAATGACTGGGGAGGGGGTCGGCACAAAGGAAAGCTGGGAGATGAATCAGAAGAGAATGATGGCTTAGACTAGATTGGTGATAGTGGAGATGAAGTGAACAGATTTGGATGTACAAAGGACTTGTTTATAAGGAATCAAGGATGATTTCTAGACTTTTGGCTTGAGAAACTAGGGAGATAGTAGTGCCATTTACTGGGAAGATAAAGGAGAACAAAGGAAACAGATATGGCATGCCTAATGTTCTACCTTTGGTCTTCTTCTCTTACTTTACTTATTCCCTTGGTGTCTCATGCAGCCCCATGGTTTTAAATATTATCTACAAGCTGACAACTCTCAAATTACTGTCTCTAGCCTAGATTTCTTTCCCAGACTCCAGTCCTGTAAATCCGATTGCCTCTTCAATATCTCTACTTGGATATCACAAACTCAACATATCCTCATCTTCCCCAAACCTGCTCCACCCGAAGCCTCTCCCATTTGGGTTATAATAGTTCTTGCATCCTTCTAATTGCGCAGGACAAAAGCCTGGGAGTCACATTCCACATGCAAAGTGTCAGGAAATCATGCTAGCTCTAACTTCAAAGTATACCCAGAATCGTAAGATTTCTCCTCACCTGCACTGCTGCGGCCCTGGTACAAGCCACCATCCTTTCTCTGCCTGGATTTCTGCAATCACTCTTAACAGATCTCCCTGTTCCTGCTTTTGCCCGTCTTTATTCTTTTCTCAACAGAGATGCCACAGTAATTGTGTTGAAATGGAAGTCAGTTGTTATTCCTCTGTACCATGACTCCCTATTTCATTCAGACTAAAAAGCCAAAGTTTTTACAGTGGCCGAAAGCCCTCCATGGTTTGTCCTCTGCCACCCCCTCCCTCTGTCACCTCTTCTCGTGCTCCGCCCATCACTGGCTCTGGGCCAGCCACACTGGCCTCCTTGCCAGGATAGACCAGGCATCTCCTCACTTTGCCTCTTGGCTCCAGCTGTTCCCTTTGCCTGGAATGCTTTTCTGCCAGATAACCCTACTTGACTCTCTCGCCTCCAGATCTTCGTTCCAATTTCAACTTGACAATGAGCCTCACACTTACCTCCCCATTTAAAGTTGCTACTCACTTCTTTCTATCACTATCCCAAGTCCAGCACTCATAATTCCTCTCATCCTTTCCTACTTTGGTATGTTTCCTACAGCACTTAATAATTTACCTATTATGTTTATTATTTACTGCCTAAACGTTTCTCCCTGCTAGATTGTAAACAAGGGGAGAGATACTTAAGATGCCCATGATGGATATTCCAAGCACCAGAACAGTACCTGGAAATAGTAGTCCTTCAATAAATAGTTGTTGAAGGAATGAAAGTAAGGAGGTTGGGGCAGTAGGAAATTAAAACTTCTGTTTTGAATGTATTAAATTTGAAATGCCCATTGAGCATCGACGTGGAGATGTCAAACAGACTTTCTCTACCCGAAACACATGCAGGTTTATAACAACCACAAGTTCAGTAACGTGGTCTTAACCTTTTTTTCTGAGACGGCAAGGTATCACTTTTGGCTTTCTCTTATCTTTCAACATCTTGGCACTCAGTTTGGGTCTGGCAGGAAACTGGTGAGATGCTGAGTTTCATATCTTTACCCAGTCACATTTAGTCATTGTTGATCTATAATCACCTTTGGTAACTCTTACTGGTATGTACATACCATATGGACATACACATACTATTCATCGTATATGATATCAACCTTTTCCAATTTTCACTGCTATATTGGTCACAGTACAATGGTCATTGTGTGTAAGACATTATACTAAGATTATAGGGATTTATACGCAAGAGACATACTTTCATTCAGAGTTTAGTCTTGGTGAGGAAGCAGAACACATAAAAATAATTTCAAACAATGCAAATATGAACTAACCTAAGTTTTTTTACATAGGTAAAACTTAATAGCTGTGCTAAATTGCAAAACTGGCCAACTCACATTTTAACTATGCCATAAGGCAGTGAAGTAGACTACTTATAACACTACAGTCACAGGCTTGAGTCCTAGTATTCTTCTGTCTGTCCCTTAATTGTTCTACTTCGGTAGCAATTAAGAAAGACTAGCTAGGAGCAACACCAAGTTTACAATAATATTAGAGTGGCATCTAATCAGTTTTTTAGAGTAACTTTAATAGGACTGTAACCAGCCAGCTCCAAACAATGACATACAAATATTTTGCCAGGTTAGGGAGTTGGAGGGAAGGACAGAAGTCTTAAAAACAAGACTTAATACCAAGAGAAGAAACTGCATTCAGTGGCCTCTAGTCCCACAGATCATTCACTATCAAACTGTTCTCCGAAGTAGAACATGTGAAATGCTGTGGCATTTCACATTCCCACTAGCAATGCATGAATGTTCTAGTCGCTCTGAATCCTCACCTAATAAGCTGCTCAAGCAACTGGTCAGCCTTTTTAATTTAAGCACCCTAGTGGGTGTGTAGTGGTTTCTCCTTGTGGTTTTAATTTGTATTTCCCTGATAACTAATGATACTGCACATCCTTTCATGCGTTTATTTATTATCTATTTTGTGAGACCTTAGAAACCAGAATATAAGTGAGGTTATAGAGAGGAGGGAGCTCAAAAACGGAACCTCATAAAGCTTTCTATGAACTGCTGGGCTCAACCCTGAAATGCATATGTGTGGGTCTGACCCTAAACAGCATACCAGAAGCACTGAATAGTGAACTACAAAACAGACCACTGCCCTCATCCCAGACTGGTACATACACAAGACAGATCTGAACAGGCAGTGCAAAGGCTTTGAAAATTGAATGGACATTGGAATCACAGCCCACAGAAGACGGGTCAAAACTTGTAAAACTTAACTGGGTCATTCACTGCTCAAACAAACTAACAAAAAATTACTATGGTTTATAATATTTCAACAAGGCTCAGATCTTATAAGATTCAAAATGTCAGGATATAATCCAAAATTATTTGACATTCAAAGAAGCATGAAAATGTCAACAACTTGCAAAGAAAACAAAATCAATAGATACCAACCACAAAATGACACGTGTTGAAATTATCAAACTAACCATAAAGCAGTTATGGTATGCTCTAAGGAAATAGGATTACACATTCTTGAAATGAAATAAAAGAAAAAGAAGACAGAAAAAAGAACAAAATGGATTATTTCAGAAGTGAAAAGCACAATAACCAACATTTTAAAATTTATTGGATGAGTTAAACAGAGAAATGGAAATGACAAGGGGAAAGAATGAGTTAACTTGAATATAGATAAGTACAAATTATCCAATGTAACAGAGAAAAAATTTTTTTTAAATGAACAGAGTTTTAGGGAATACACAAAAGGTCTAACATTCTTGTCATTGGTCTCAGAAGGAGACTAATGCTGAAAAAAATGTCAAAGAATTAACAGCTGAAAACTCTCCATATTTGGCAAAAGATAGGAACTTACATACATTTCAAGAAATTCAGCAAATCCCAAACAGGATAAACTCAAAGAAATTCATGCCTAGATACTTCATAATCAAACTGCTGAAAACTAAAGACAAAGGAAAAAAATCTTGAAAGTAGAGAAAAATGACACGCTTATATAGGGGAACAACAATTCAAATGACTGAATTTCTCATCAGAAGCGACAGAGGCCAGAAGGTACAAGATGTTTAAAAAAAAAAAAAAAAGAATCGCACCTCGTTAACCCAGAACCAAGAGTTTTATATCCAGTGAAAATATCCTTCAGGGAATAAAGGCAAAAACACATTCTCAGTGAAGGCTAAAAGAATCAGTCATAAACAGACTTGCTTTGAAAGAAATGCTAAAGAAAGTTCCTCAGGCAATAGAGAAATGATACCACAGAAAAACTTGGAACTTCAGGAATGAATAAACAGAACAGATAAAATATCTGGGTAAACATAATAAACTTTTTTTCTCCTCTTAAATTCTTTAAAATATGTATGACAGTTGAAAGCAAAAATCATAACACTAGTGGGGTTTTCAACGTATATATGTATAATACATATATGACAACTACAACATAAAGGGCGGTAAAAAGTGTGGAAATAAGATTTGTACATTCATTTTGAAATGGTAAAATACTAATTCTAGATAGATCTATGAAATGTTAAGTAAGTAAATTTTAATTCCTAGAGCAACTACCAAAACAAACTTTACAAATAGATATAGTAAAAACACTATAAACATTCAAACAATCAACTACTAAACATTCAGACAATCCAACGGAAGGCAGAAAAGAAGAAGCAATGGAATAAAAAAAACAGAGGAGCAAACAGAAAAAGAAAAAAAACTTATCCAAACTTATCAATAATTATATTTAATGTAAATGGTATAAACACACCATTTGAAAGACAGAAATTGTCAAACTGAATTAAAAAAACAAGACCCAACTATATGCTGTCTATAAGAAATTCACTTTAAATATAATGGTATAGGTAAATTAAAAAATGGAAAAACATATTCTTGCAAACACAAATCCAAAGAAGGAGTGTCTATATTAACATCAGATAGACTTCAGAGCAAGGAAAAGTGGCAGGGATAAAGAGGGAGATCACACAATGATAAAAGGTTCAATTCACCAAGAAGACCTAACAATACTAAATGTGGCACCCAACAATAGAACTTCAAAGTACATGAAACAAAACTGATAATTCTAAAAGGAAAAATGGACAAATCCACAATTATAATTGCAGACTTCACATTCCTCTCAGTAATGAACTAAACAAGTAGACAGAAACAGCAACGGAGAGAATTCAAAAACACCATCAACTAACTAGTTTTAAATGACATTTATAGTACATCCCACCAAACGACAGCAGAATACACATGCTTTTCAAGTACACATGGAACGTTCACCAAGACAGACCTTATCCAGGGTCATAAAAAAAACTTAACAAATTTAAAAAGAACTAAAATCAGACAAAATATCTTCTCTAACATGATGGAATTACATAGACATCAATAACAGAAAGCTATCTACAAAGACACTTTCTCTTGATGAAATCTCGTAAGAGGCACATTTCCTGAGTCTGTAATAGTGAACTATTCCCAGAAGGCAATTAGTGAGTCGTGTGTGATATATACCTCAATCTATCTCTTTCTAAACTCATAGGAGTCAATCAATATTCTCAGAATAGCAAACTAACTTTGACAAAAAACAATGAAGCTATCCTAACTTTAGAATATCAAAACGTTTTTATTCACCCATTTCAAATTTGTTTAAAAAACTGGAAACAATTGGGGATATTAACTGAGTTATGAATAATTTAAGAATTTTTGTGAGATGCTACAAATAGGCATTATTTGCCATCTGGATTAAACTTAACATTTACTTTTCCAATACTAAATGTCAAAGACTGGAAAAACAGTAATCTTAACTAAGTAGCTGGTTCAAATTTGTTGTCTTGATTTTTTCCTTACACAAAGCTAGAGCTCGTTACAACAGAGAATAACCACTGGTCTGTACAAAGGCCTGATGTTGCTGACAGCCACAGCTACTGCCAGATTCAGTTAATACCTTTGTTTATTTTTTTTAAGCTGATATGCCATGTGGCTCAACACAGACTAAAGAATAAAATGTAAGATTTCAGAACAATATGTTTAGTCAAAGAAAATTTTTAATTTTGGAAGTGAAATATTAATTATAGGCGTACCTCAAAGCAACAAAGCACTTTACTAAAAATATAAAGAATGTGTTATTTGTCCTACTTACTAACAATCATAAACAAGTAAGCCCTATTATCCATTAGTCTCTCAGGGAGCTAACTAAACCAATGACCTTGAACATTTTTATTCCTACTAAAATAATTTTGAAAAATTATGTAACACTTCACACATTTTAAGTTGAATAGTTGTGAAAATAATATGTAAATTTTAATATTTCTTAAATAATATAATTTTTATATTTTTAGATGCATCTAATTAAATAAAAATACTGTATTTGATTATCTATAGAATCATCTATTTAAAATTTGCAATCTACATCTTCCCTTTTTCTCCTTGAGTTTTACTTCCATTCCACTTCGTCCAAAGATTGTTATTTGAATGCGATATACTTGTATGCTTGAAAGTCTTTCACTGATCATACTGTAATACTTCAATCTATGTATACTTCAATCTACACATATGTATGTATGTGTATGTGTTAAATTTGTGTTTAACAAATTTAAACACAATTTGTATGTGTTAAATTTGTCTTACTTTCCAATAATCTTAATGCTCTAAGTATTAATATTTTGTCTTCTAGATTGATTACAATAACTACTGGTATGTAATTTATCAGAAAGGCACAGTCTCATAAATTTTGACAAATAATAAATGTAATAGGTAATAGTTACTGAAACTATGTCTTTTAGTGAGAAGTTTAGAATGCTGCTTTTATACTATTAATCACCAAATTGTCCGTTTTGTTTTGGTGCCCTGAAAGTTGGTAAAACTGAGTAAACATACCATAGTGTGATTCAGATGGGTAGAAAAGTATGTCTTTAGCCAAGCGGGAGAAGAGAATATGAGACTGAACCTCTGCAGCAAACATATTTCTCTCAGGCAGACGAACTTTAGGAAAGAGCAGGTATGGAAGATCTGCACATTTGTTTCCCTAAAGTTATCCAAATTAACTGGTCTCTTCTTCCTCCCTATACTACGCATACCTCAATTTGAAAGCCACTGGGGGCTGACGAAGACAAAAGGTATAAATTTTGCTTTTAAACCTACCTACCAATCTAGAGTTTTCTATGCTCAGAAAAAATTGAGTGCAATGTACTCTGAAACCTATAATGCTCATTTTTTTATCAATGTCAAAGAATAAGACTAAAAGTGTAACCATTAGGAATCTGTCCAGTACTGTAACAAATTGTGATCAGTACTAATGGTTATGGGTGGCTAACTTTTCTGATCGAAGAATCTACTCATGCCCATTGAACTGCTTGAAGTCATCTGTCTCACAATTAATCTTCATATGCTTTAAGATATTCAATTCTTTTTTTTTTTTTTATCATGGAACCAGTCCCTATTACTGTTTTCACTACAGAGATCAGTTTTAAGGGGAGGGGGCAGGGGAACTTAAATAAATTCAACCCTTCATTCAAAAACGGGGCACTAATAATTCTCTAATGTCTCAAGCAGAAAGCCAACAGAAAAAATACAATCAATGCTTCAGTGTTAAGACAAACATAGCAAGTTTTTTTTCCAATTTGCCTCAGTAGTATAACTATAAAATATCATACTGTATTATGCAAGAATCCTATAAATCTTTTACAGAAAAAAAACTTCAATGTATTTTTTTATTCGGAAAAGCACTTGAGAGTGTACGAATATACATAGGCAATTGCCACTCTATATTTAAATTTGGAGCTTTATGTTTATTTTTTAAATAAAACTACTTCAAAGGATAGTGAGAAGTTCTCACAACTTTCAGTGTTGTGAACAATTTATTTATAGATAATAAGTCTTATTAAGTGATGATTTTGCACTCCTTGAGATATTGTTAAAAACCTAATGAGCATGATGTTCATGAAGAATTTTAAGATGAACATCTGGGTCAAATGGATGGAAAGCACAGAGGTTACCCTTGGAAAAAAATTCCCCAGATCCTGGTCTTTAAATTCAACCTCATTTTGACCAAATCTTAACTGAACTTGGTCTTTGTATTCTGAGCAACTTATCTTATGAAACTCCATTTCCTTCACCACTCCCTTTGAATATATATTTGCTAGTGATAAGATTCTACAAAGTTAAACTAAATTACACAGTCCTGCATCTGTTTTCAGTTTTATCTAACTCAGTCAACATTCTCTCACACACAGTTCTCTGAACTGAATCCCCGCCTCCCATCCTTTTTAAAGCATTTTTCAATTCTCTACCCCCTGAGTTAAATCGAAAAAAGGAGAAAAAGCCCATCTAACTTAAACACTGAATCTGAAGATTTAGGGGCCAAATCCTGAAGTAGTGTGTAGTATTTGGCTCTCAACCTTCATATCAGCCCATGATCACTTTACAAAATACACAACTGCACTGCTCCTAGAAGTCAGATTTTACATTAGGTGATATTTCAGTTCACTAAAGTAAACTCATGACTCAAGTAGAAGCAAATATTCTGTTTGAGAATTGTTTTAGCTTTTTGCTTTCTTTTTAAATTAGGTAGCACTCAGATTAAAAGTGAGAAAGAAAAAGCCAGAATGAGATCCAACCAGCTCCTGAATGTACAAGATTAGATAAGACCAAATGCACTTTCCACAGCTGATTAGCAATAGTAATTCTCAAAGCATGAACAATAGGCTGAGAATATCTGAACTTTCAGCATTCTTTAAAAAAAATAACAAAATCCAGTATGAAGTACATTCACTTTGGATGTAAAAAAGCACCCATTTGTGTGTGTGTTTGTGTGTGTGTTATATAGTCTCAATAGCTTTATAGATAGGTAGATAGATGGACATATAGTCATGTGCTGCTTAATGACAGGTATATATTCTGAGAAACGTGTTGTTAGGCAATTTCATCATTGTGGAACATAACAAAATGCACTTATGCAAACCTAGATGCTATAGCCCACTACACACCTGGGCTCTATGGTACAGCCTATTGCTCCTGGGCTACAAGCCTGTACAGCATGTGACTGTACAAAACAACACGAGATTAAATCAAGCACAAGAGAAAACAATGCAATCAAGAGGCTCGGTAAACACAAGATGTGTGAGGTGCTGCCAGCAGACTGTTTCTCAGCAATTTTTCAGTAAGTAGAAAGAGTACACTCTAAAATAATGATAAAAAGTATAGTATGGTAAATACATAAACCAGTAACACGGTTGTTTATGATCTTTATCAAGTATGATGCATTGTACATAATTGTACGTGCTGTACTTTTATACGACTGGCAGCGCAGGTTTGTTTACACCAGCAGACCCAGACAGGTGAGCGATGCACTATGATGTTACAATGGCTACAACGTCACTATTTCAGCTCCATTATAATCTTATGAGACCACCATCCTTTATAACATCTGTCATTGACCTAAATGTCATTATGCAATGCATGACTACATATATTCTAGTTGAATTTCTTGTTTCAAGTAATTAAATTATACCAGGAAACAATATGAATTCAATTTCCAAAATCATGCATACTGCCATATGCTTTCTGCATCTCTCCTAACTCCTAAGTCTCTTCATCATCTTGACCTCCCTCCCAAGCTCCAGAGCCTATTTCCCAACTGCCCATTGGGTACTTGTAACTAGTACCTCAAGGACCACCTCCCATTTTCACTCCTCTTCCATCTAAATAGAATGAGCGCACACACACACACACTCTTTCAATTAGTTTTTCCCATTCCATTATCATTCTTAATTATTCAGGTTCAAACTGTCAAAGTTGTATCTTTGGGTCCTTTTTTCTCCTTACCACTCTTCTACTATCTGATAGTCAACCTGCATTTTTCTCGCACAATTTCTTATATACTATATCTCATACTCCCTTTTCCTTCCACTGCATCTCTGAGCATAAAGCTCTTATCTGCAAAAACAGCCTCACTCCAAATCATTGTAAAAATTTCCCCAGTCTCTCTCTCTCTAGGACTCTGTCCCAGCCAAAGTATTTTCTATAAAGATAATACCAAAATGAAAAGCATCACACTGTCCTATTATCAAAGAATTCACACTCTAGCAGGTGACACAAAACAAACTATTAACACAAGCAGATAAGCATTATACTGATGGTATAAACGAACAGCTCTAGGAAGGCAAGAAAGTGACAGTTGCCACAGAGGAGGTTTCAGAGGAGGTTACAGCTGAACTGGAGAAAAGCATTCCGGACAGAACAGCCCAACTGTGTGAAGATTCACGTTCTGAGGGAAGGAGACAAGTGCAGGGGCGAGGGGAGAAGTAAGGGAGCAGACTCCGACTGTGGGACCTTTACTGTCATGCCAAGAAGTTTAGACTCCATCCTATTAAAATGTGAAACAAGCAAATATATGAGAAGGCTTTAAGTGTTTGTGCATTTGATACTTTGTTTTTAATATGTAATTATAAAAACAAATTAATTAATAAAACCAGACATATCTTCCAGAACTGTGACCAATGATAAATTACTTATCATCACACTTCAAATTAGTAAACAGATTCTGTAGGAAAATTAGATATGAGGACAATATTCTTTACATGTTCATTAGGTCAAATGGGTTTATTTATGGTATTTAAATCTACTGTGTCCTTACTAATACACACACACACACACACACACACACACACACATATATTTTAAAACTTTTATTTAAGTGTGTTTTTCCAGACCCATCAGCTCCAAGTCCAGTTGTTGTTTCAATCTAGTTGTGGAGGGAGCAGCTCACAGTGGCCCATGTGGGGATCGCACCGGCAACCTTGTTAAGAGCACTGCGCTTTAACCAACTGAGCTAATCAGCCACCCCCTTACTGATATTTTTGTCTTCATGATCTAATAATTACTGAGAAAGGCATGTATAAAATGTCCTACTTTATTTATGCATTTCTCTATTTCTTTTTTAAAAATGTTTATTAAAAGTATACTGTCATACTGGGGGGTGGGGGATGGGAGATGAAGGTAAGGGGGATCAAATATGTGGTGACGGAAGGAGAACTGACTCTGGGTGGTGAACACACAATGGGATTTATAGATGATGTATTACAGAATTGTACACCTGAAATCTATGTAATTTTACTAACAATTGTCACCCCAATAAATTTAAAAAAAAGTATAATGGCATACAGTATCGTATTAGTTTCAGGTGTACAACATAAGTGATTTGACATTTATATATCTTATGATGTGGTCACCCCACCAAGTCTAGTAACCACCTGTCACTATGCAAAGCTATTATTATTGACTCTATTTCCTGTGCTGTACACAGTTTGCCTATTTCTTAACATCAGGTATTGTATTTTTTTCAGTTCTACACTGTCCATTCGATTCTTTGTTTTGTTTTTTCATTTTGTTTTAAATAGATTCTAATTTTCGGGTGTCATGTGGATTAATCCATAATGCTCTTTTTAATGACACAGAAAATGCTCTTTAAGAAGAAGCTTTCCAGTCCATTTTTTGAACCAAATATAACCCGCTATGCTGTTCAAAACAGTTTGGTAATTATTTTCCCCATGCTCTTCCCTTTCTGTCAGCAATCTACTTCAAGCCAAATATACCTCAGTTAGAGCACATTAATCAGTGCTGCTCAGTCTGACCTCCACTTTACGCAAGGAATGATGGCCCACATGGTCACAGGAGTTTATATTCACACACACAAAATCTGAATCAGTTACATTATATGCTATCTGGTTACATTTCAGAACTCTCTGCCCATAGCATAAAAGGAGAGGGAAGAAAGTTTGATAAATCACAGAACATTTTCTTCTTCTTTCAGAAGAGGAAAATAATTACCAGTTTGAAAAGACTCAGGCCCAAGTTAGTAGTGGTTTAAAAAGACATAAGTAGAAAGCCTCACGGCAGCAGATCTAATTAATCATGGAATGCACAGACTCACAAGAATAACATGTAGGCCTGACAACTATACGTCAGACCAATTTCCTATCTCAGTGCTCATTCATATGTGAGGAAATCTAAAAGTAGGTCATCTGAGATAAGTGTCTGGCTCAGTCCTCACTGGAAATGACTGATATATAAACAAGATAGGACAAAACAAAAACCCTAAATACACTAGTGGGTTAACAAATGCAACTTGTAAGGTATTTTATTCCTCTAAGAATATGAAAATAAATCAATTTTACCATAGAGTGACCAAAAACAATGTTTTTGTTTTTAAACTGCAGGTTATGACCCATTAATGGATTGTGAAATATATTAGTGGATTGAGATTAGCTTTTTTTGTGTAATGAAATAGAGACTAGAAACAATACCAGAATACATTGCAAAGGTAAGTATTGTTTCATGAAAACGTTTCAGTTTTATGTACACACACACACACACATATATATGTATATGTATATATATATATATATATATATATATATATATGAAAGGTACATAAATGTCTGAAATGTATTTTTTTTTTTTAAAACAAGTGTTTTATTGGCTCACTTATCTCAAAGTCAGAGGAAAAGTAGGATTCAGGTTTGGTTTGATTCAGTGGTTCAGCCACAGGATCAAGGACCTATTTCTCTTTCTCTCCCTCTGCTTTGCCTTCTAAGATGTCAGATTCAGTTTAAGGTTGGTTTTCCCTCAGAGTCATGAGAGACTATCAATAGGCTTCCTCATCCAAAACAAAGAAGTGAAAAAAATGATCTCTTCAAAAAGCTCGCCCATGACAGTGATGGAGAACTTTCCCAGACATTCTCAGGAAACCTATCCAGATGTTAATAACTAGCCCATTCCTGAACCATTGCCTGGAGCAGAAACATTCCGAATTGACTCAGACCTGCTCAAATGGACCAATCACTACAGCATAGGAGAAGGGATTACAAACCCTGGAAAATATCTTTCTGTCCATAAACTGTACAGTAAGTATGAGATGGGGAAGGAGGGAAACAGACGGGGGGGGGGGGGGGGAGATGACATAACACTCACTGTGGGTAGTCAAGTCCTTAGCTAACGATGGGCAATTAGTGAACACTATGCTAATATTACCACTTACTATTATGAAAGGTATTTTATATGGTAGGTCCCAATAAAAAAAGTCTGAAAAATATTTACTCCTATCTAAGATCTGCTGGTAAGATAAGCTTATTTTCTCAGAGTAGGAGCAAAATTAGGAATATTTTTATACATTTTTGTAAGATTATCTAGTCTAAACATCATCTACCCAAGATTTTAAATAACTATGTACTCATGTTTCAGATGCCAAGAATTCATTTATTCAAAAGTTCAAAAAAGACTATTTTGCGTACCTTCTATATACCAGGCATGGTTCTATGTGCTGGAAATAGGAAACTGAATAAAACTGAACTCCCTGCCCTCATGAAATTCAAATTCTACCAGAGATAAGTAATCCTGGTGCCAGGTGCTAGGCTAAGTGCTGTACATACATTCTCACTTGGATCTCATAATTCTATACGGTAGATAGTACTTATCATTTGTCTTCATTTTTTATATGTAGCAACTGAGGCTTAGAGAAGTTGTTTAACTTGTCCAAGGTGTGTGTGTGTGAGAGAGAGAAAGAGAGAGAGAGACACAGAGACACACACACACACACACACACACACTCACACACACGGCTACAATGGCAGAGCTGGGATTCAAACCCAAGGCAGCAGGATTCTAAAGCTCTCCTCTTAGCCACAACACTACACTGTCTTCCAGAGTACTTGTATCTGCAGGAAAATAAAGTGGGATTATTTGTCTTTTTAAAATTACATCAATTGAAAGAGGGCAATTCTTAAAAGTTGACTCACACTACAATTCAGTTTCATTAAATTTGCTTGCTTTGGAATAAACATACTAAACCATCAGATGGTTTTTATAATGCCTTCAAAACCGTGAAGGAAGAAAATAATGAATGACAGACACGAGGCATATAAATCAGCACAATGTGGTTAAAAAAAATAGAAGAAGGCCTGCTCCCTGAATAAGTTCCACTTAAGCTCTCACAGTAATAAGCTATAGCAGAGTAGCACGACTATTCGCAAGCCTTATTAAGATAAGCATTGCCTACATGCATGCTCCAGGTCTGAGAGATACGTCTGAGAGAAGCAAGGCCCACCGACATAGGCAGCTAGATGTGCTGAGCCCACCCTGAAGGTGAAGATGGCGAGGCCCGATCAGCTCACATCGCACTCCTACTACACTGACTCATCCTGGAGAGCAGGAATGGTTTTTGTTTTGCTCCCACCATATCCCCATCACCTCAGACAGCGTACTGGCCATGGCAGGTACGTAGTAAATACCTGCTAAGTGAATATTGCACATGTTATTCACAAAATATTTCTTCTCTCAGGCCTTGATCTCCTATAGTGCAAAAGAGTTGGACTAGATTAATATATACACTTCCAGCTCTGAAAGTCATACTTCTTTGACCTAGAATTTCTAAATACGACACATAAAGCATCAGTGTGGGTCTGAATACATGCCTAGTCACAAGGTTTCACATCTTACAACATCTCACTTATGCAGTCCCACATAAGATAAACAATGAATTTGCCCTGTGAAAATACTGGAACTGCTCAATATTGCTGAGGTAGGAAGAGATATAAGCTAGCTGTTGTAGAAATAATGTAACATAAAATACGTCTGACCACTCAGCTAAAACAGGAGAGAAGCTGACGCTCATAAAAACAACATCAATGGCAGCAGCAAAATACAGAGTCTTCAGATATTTGAAGAATCAGAAAAATCTGTTACCTCATTTAACTAAATAATCTTACTGTGAAGGCAGAACACTTATTTTTTAAATAGTGTAACAGATTTATCTCCCATATAATTAGAAATAACGTCCTAATCTTTTACAACTTTCTCCAAAAAGGAAAAATAAATTATTTTTAACCCATTATTTTAAATAATATCTCAAATAATGGAGCAACTTGCCTAAATCATAAAACTACTAATTCAAGCAGTCAGGTTTTATTAAATACATTTGCTGAAGATTGAAATAAAATTAAACATTAAAGTATATCCCTTACCTATAAAAAGCTTAACTGGTTTTCAAATCACCCCTAATTGTTATAGGAAGAAAGTTTTGCTTCTAAATATTTCAAAATTCTTTGTAGATGCTGATGATGTATAAGAAACACTGGTAGAAACTATAGGGGAATCAGAAAACTCTAGAAAGTATCGAATCCTCACACATAGGGCCCAAGTTGAATACATGTGGCTTGACATAAAAAGTCAAAGAGTACTTCAAAAGTTTAAATGAAGGCACATAAGAGAAATGTCATAAGACACGTTATAATGTGACTAACTGGCATTAAAAAGGAAAGGAAGACCTATGGCATTTCATCATGGGCAGATTCTAAGAGAAAAAGTTTATACTGATGACATTTCCATGGGTTGACTTGTTCCTTCTGCTTACTTTTAACTAAACACTCTAAGTCTGGATATAAAAACAAAAAAGTTATTATTCAAAGGAAACCAAACGCTTTAAAATGACAATAGCTGTTTTTATAACATTTAAAAGAAAAGGTAAACAATTCAAGCTTACTTAAACAATTTGTTTAAATATAGCATTCCATGAGAAATCGAAAGCCTTGTGCATTGCTGGTGTAAAATGCTGCAGCCAATGTAGTAAACAGTTTGGGAATTCCTCAAAGACTAAACATATTTGTCGAATTACCATATGACCCAGCAATTCAACTTGTGAGTATATACCCAAAAGATTTAAAAACAAGGACTCAAACAGTTATTTGTACACCAACATTTATAGCAGCATTATTCACTAACCAATAGGTAAAACCAACCCTGTGCTCATCAACAGATGAATGGATAAACGAAATGTACACATATACATAACATGGAATATTTCTCAGCCATAAAAAGGAATGAAATTCTGGTACATGCTACAACATGGATGAATCTTGAAAACACTATGCTAAGTAAAATGAGTCAGACACAGAAGGACAAATATTACAAGATTTCAGTTATTTGAAATGTCTAGAATAGGTCAATTCAGAGCTAGAAAGTAGATTAGACATCACCAGTATATAAATGTCTAATCACTATGTTGTACATCTGAAACTAATATAATATTGTATGTCAACTATAATTGAAAAATAAATTAAAAAAAGAAGTTACCGGTGGCCGAGGAGAAGGGAATAGGGACTTATTGCTTAATGGTTACAGAGTTCCTATTTGAGATGATGAAAAAGTTTTGCAAATAGATAGCAGTGATACAACATTGCGAATGTAATTAATGCCACTTAATTCTACGTTTAAAAATGGTAACAATGAATGGCAAATTTTATGAGATACACACCTATACACACACATGCGCACACACACACACACCTACACACACTACCAGAATTTAAAAACAACATCATTCCATGATCACCCCACAAATTAAAATACAAAAGGAAAATGTGCCTCTATATAAAATGGAGAGCACCGGTGGTCATACATTAACCAAGCTGTCCAACTTGGTCACCAGCAGCCTCACCTGATATGATGTGATCTATATAATGGTCTCACTGGAAAAATGTGACCTGAATCTTATAAAGAAAGTGACAAATCTATAATATGGGATGTTCTGTAGGACAACTGGTCTAAACTCTTCAAAGGATTCACTGTCATTAGGAGTGTGGTGATACGACTGTACTAGATTAAGGAAACCAAAAAAACGCCAGAGCCAAATGCAATTCTTGGACCCTGATTGGATCTGATCTGTAGGAAAAGGAGCTATAAAGAATATTTTGGGGATAATAGAGGAAATTTGAGTTACGGACACCATGTGGGATGACACGGAATTATTGTTAATTTCCCAGGTATAGTCATGGTACATGGTTATACAAGACAATGTCCCTGGACGTGGGAAACATATGCTGAGGTACTTACAGGTGAAGTGTCATGAAATCTGCAATCTACTTTTGGATGATTTGGCAAAAGAGAATGTGGTGGGGGAGGGGGAGACACGGAGAGAACACACTGGAATATCTGAGGTAAGATAACAGTTACTGAATTTAAATGAAGGCTATATACGTAGGTGTTTGCGTAGTTTTCGTAAGATAACAGTTACTGAATTTAAATGAAGGCTATATACGTAGGTGTTTGCGTAGTTTTCTTTCAAAATTTACTGTGGGTTTTTAAATTTCAAAATTTAAAAAAAGACAGTTTTAAAAACATCAGAATTCCTCAAAGTTTCCTCTTTTCCACTCAGAGTATACTTAAGAAAGCTGAATGAACAATGGGAAAAATATAGCAAATTCAGTGCTTTACATACCTTCTACATCGTACCAATGTGCGCCATTTGTGATCCCATCTTTGAAAGTCTCCTCTTCATCTCCAGGACAATGAGGTGCCCCAGTTTTCATTATGGGGTGGTTTGAAGCATAGGCTTTTGCCAAGTATTTAAATACTTCATCATCTGAGGTTTTGCTATAGATTCCAGCGGCCTTATGTTCTGGAGAATCATCAAAAGGATAGCTTGCTACCACTGAGCCACCATGCAGATTTCCAGAAAGCACAAACCTTTGAAAATACAACCACATCACATATCACCCAAAACAGCATAAAAATACCATGTATTTAAAAATTCTACCTCTTTCATAAATAAGCTTAGTATCTCTCTTGAGACCTAGAAGACAACTCTATCAGCCGTTTTAAGTAGACCACAACCACCAACAACGAAAAACAAAATGGAAAGAAAGCACCATCAATATATAACATTTCAAATAGTTTTTACAGTTCAAATAACTTAAAAAAATTTCCCCCCCATCATTGAAAAAGTAGCTGGATAACAGAGTATAAATTAATGTTTCAGGAGATGTCTTATTCAGGGAATTCCAAATTCATGTATTAGGTTGAACAATATGAACTTGCCAATATTCAATCATGTTTTGACCTACAAAAATGACAGTTTTCTACAAATCAACCCAATAGTTATATTTCATAATGCGTTAATTTCGTACAAAGCGTGGCTTGTATAAATAAATAGTGGCTGAATACATTAGTTAGGTTAATAACTTTCATGCTTTTTATATTACTATCCAAAGAAATTTTTAAGATAGGGAGTCTAATTAAAAACAGGATGTATTTTACCTTATTCCAGGTTCACAATACACTAAACTCACATTTTCTAGAGCGAAGCCACCCACAGTTGAGAAGACTCAGAGTTGGGAGGGGGGGGTTGTGGAACCTGATACGCTGAGCTGCTTTCAGAGAAAAACAATACAGCACATAAAAGACTAGTCTTCCACTGCATCACTGTAAAAGCAGCTCTTTCTAGGCCCAAGGCTCCTGATTGGACCATTAGAAAATACACTGACATGGAGACAAGGCTGCTCCATTATTCTACAAATAAAAGAAACATTTGTATTGTTTTATATTTCTACTTTTAAGTGAATACATTTACAATCTGGTCGAATTTATAGATCCAGAAATGTGCCTTTTATGGTGAAAGCTAAAGGCAAAAACATGCTAAAGTCCTATTTATACATCTCTCCCTCATATGACAATTTAAACCATCACTATGAGTAGAGATTAAATACTTTTTCTCTCTGCACTTTAAATTGGATTTTCTTGCTTCTGCCTTTTTGTGGTTGAAATGAACTGACCCACAGAAATTGTAACGGGGCCTGATATATAACATTTATTTCTATCGGCTAGAAATGATTTGTCTAATTTGAAAGGTTACGTTAAGTATGATCAGCACCACCCCAGAGACCAAACAATGAAAATGACACAGAATCTGTTCATCAATAGATAGAATCTAGCCATTAAGATAGTGATTAAATACTAATATAGAATATGAAAAGATACTAATTAAAAACGAATATAATTATGATTAGCACTCTTCCAGACACCAGAGGAGAATGCCATTTGGTGTAGCAGCAACAGCACCGGCTTTGGAGCCAGCCGAATAGGGGTAAGAACATTCGGTGTCCCAGACCTCTATCTCGCTAACAGTATGATCAAGAGAAGTTACTGCCTCTAAATTCATTGAACCCTAGTTACTGTCTCATCTGTACAATGGGGATAACGAGACCTGCTTTCCAGGGTTGTTCTGAGAATTAAATAAGATAATATATGTGAAACATCTCCAACACAATGACAGCTTTACAGTAACTGCTCAACAAATGTTCACTCTTTGGAGACAGCTAGCAACCTGCTTAGGGAATCACTGCCTTACAGACTATCATTCTACTCCTCACTTCCAATGCCAGCCCTTGGGTGACACAACGATACAGAAAAAAAGAAAATTAAGTAATATTCTAACATTTTAACTTCACCTTACCTACCCCTCCCCCATGGCTCAAGGTATTAGCAATTTATTTTCTAGTTTGTATGCATAAAATCATTTTTTTCTCCCTACTGACTTTGGGAGTTACAAGAAGGCTGACCCAGTTCAGGCAATCCATTCAGCAACATATTTTCTTGAGTGTCAACTGCGTGCCAAACATCCTACACACTAGAGAAAACCTCAGTGAAGAAGAAACACCACAAAAATGCCCTCAAGGTATTCATATTCTAGTGAAATAAAATGGATAATTGAGTATTCTAAATAAGTGAAACATGCAACTTTAATTAGATACTTTAAATTAAAACTTTAAATTCCAAAATTCTCTACTAAATGCTATTTTTTACTTTGTTAAACATTTCTTGCAACCTTTCTCAGATATATTATTAAAATGGCCTAGGCAAACGTGGTAATTTTAGTACAATGAAATATTTGCAATCTACTTGAGCGATAAAATTCAATTATTAGATTTTCCTTACTATACTTACAGTTTTAAAAGTACCAGTGCCACTCTCATAATGAGGATTTCAAGAGAAAGTGATACCATACCACTTTCAGTCTTTGTCAAACCAACTTTGCATACCAATGCAATTTTACTTGCAAGGTACTGTATGGTTTCCATTCAAATCAGTTCTCTGAAGTTTTTCTCATACTTGCCTTTAGCATCATATATTATTCCTTGCATAAGATTTAAAGTAGCTGCTAAATATATTATATTACAAACAAGATATTAAAAAGTAAACCTCTAAGTTGACTCTATTATGCTCTCCAGTTATTTATTTTTAAAATAAATAACTTTTAAAAACTAAGAGAACTTGATGTCTGATAAACTAAATTCTAAAGATTCAGGAAATTGTAGATATACATAAAAGCCTCCAGAAGTAATCTGCACCCAACCCCAACAATATGATAATGCTTTTCACAAACATACCAAAAAATTCGATATGCCAATCTATTAAAATCTAAGCAGATATCTTTAATTAAAGAAGTCCCGTGTGACAAAAATGTGGGAGTCAAGTACATTGTAAAATCTTTATTTTAATGAGGGAGTTAAAATTTTGTGTATTTTCCTAAGCATATGTCTCAGTTCTCAAAAACACCCATTCTGTGAAGTATAAAATGAGACAGAGAAAATAAACTTCACTTTCCTAAGCCGGAGGAAATGAGTCTGAAAATTTTAGACATTCAAAATAACAACAAAAATCTATTTCTAATATAGCTGGATGAATAGGGTATCAAGAAGTTATTCAACTGACTTATATCATAAAATACACTAAAAGAGGTAATTTCCCCATTCAGACTAATGTTCACAGTTTTCAAATTTCCTATCCATAAAGCTGAGTCTATATTTAAGCATCAGTCTCAAATTCTGTGTGTGCTTGTGTTTTTAATTTTATTCACATATCAGTGTCCTTTGTAACTGATTAATCATTAAAGAATGTGCATTTTGAGTTAATTTTTGAAGTCTGAGGATGGATGGATGTACTTTTCACCCTATGTAGTTGTCTACTTTCTCTTCTGGTTAGAGTTACACGTTTGAAGAACGTTTGGGTATGATTAGGGTAGTCCACAGTTGCAGAACAAAATGCCTTTCTATGTAATACCAACTGACACAGATGAACTTTTAAAAATCTTCACAAGCTCCTACCATTGAACTAACTGGTCCAGACCACAATTTATAATCATTAAATACTGGCGATATGAAACAGTTAGTCAGAGAGCAAACTCTGGGTTCCAGATTTAAAGTTTAAAGCTTTCAGTATAGCCTCAAGCTGACTTGGATCTTAGACAAAGCTCATTTTCATTTTTGGTCACAGCAGAACTAATACTAAAGAGAAGAATCTAGTCACAGAATTTACATTCCTGCAAGTGCCGTGACAGGGCATTTTGAGCATGTCATTTAAGCAATGCAAACAGTGTGTATGATATATCATCTCAGAAAAGCCTTGGTCATCATCAGCTTCTGACAATAAGATGTACATTAAAGTCGGATTTCTTATGCAAATGTTTAGTGATCATGTCACGGTTATCTTTAAAAGAAAAAAAATCTCCCCAGAAAGCATATGTGAAATTAAATATTTATAAGGGAACGCAAAAGGAGTAAAGTGAAAGGTGGAAGATAAAAAGAATCTAGAATTGTCACAATTCCCATGAATTTTCTGGGTGCTAAATATACTGAAATCTTGTAGAAGAGATGATTCCAAGGCCCACAGAGAAACTTCTCTGTTCATTACTACTTTTATCTGTCACTCAGAAATCTTCAAATCAAGATGGAGAGATTAATTAGTCTTATGAAGACAAAAAATAGGGATATGCTGGCAAAACCGATCCTTGAAAAAGGGAAGACGTGCACGCTCACTTCAGACATTATTCCATCTGGAGTAAGTTCCGTCTTCCTTTATATTTCTCCTCCTTTTTGCTGAAAATCCTACCCAGACTCAGTTCAAGTTCTACCTCTTCCACAGAGATGATCCATAGTATTGCAGCCCACACAGATTTTTGCCAGTGGGAACAATTCATGTGAAGTTTAACTGGGTATATGTATTTATAACATTCTCTTGTTATATACCCATTTTTGAGGTCCTCATGCTTTTGATTTTTAAAATCCCATTTAGTGCTCAATACCACATACAGTGCATATGAAGTGTGACAATGAGCCATTTAGTCCTGGCCCACCAATAAAGTGCACAGATGACACGGGCCAGAAACCCTTCCGAGAGTCTAAAATGAAGCAGCTCACAGATGAGGGTTCCAGATCCTGTGCACATTCTCCAACCAGAGCCATATGCTCCTAAGCTGAGTCAGAGGTAATAAAGACTGGAAGAGAACCAGTTTCTGTCGACCACGAGGAAGACCCGGGAGCGTCCTTTATCATTGCTGGGCTACAGTCCCCTTCTACGGCTGCTAAGAGCACTGAGTAACCAGATGCCTAAGTCTCCGTCCCAGCTACACTCTGCTGTGTAAATTATTTAACCAATCTGACCCTCCATTTCCCATATGCAAAACAGGGCTATCAAGGGTGTCTATCTCAGAGGTTGTGGCCGCGAACCGGGCTCACCACCGCGCCTACGGTAAGACGATAATCGCAGGACTGCCAGCTCCCCCAGGCAGGACGGAGCTACCCTAGGTTATCCCTTAAGGTCTCCTCCATCCCGCAGATTCTGCGGTCCTGTGCAGACAGGGACCAGCACGCCAGCAAGGGGCCTCCCCTCCAGCCCAGCTGCTCTCCTCGCCTCCGCGGGACGCATGGCAGCCTCCGGGCAGCGCTTCCCGGACACGATGCGGGACAGGAGGCTGTGCGGCCCTGTTCCCGTCATGGGAGGTCGCCCTCCACCCTAACGACCCCCGGTCCTTGGGCCTCAAAGCACCGTCTGAGCGCCCGCTGCGTGCGGAACGCAGCCCGTGGCCCCGGCGGCTCGCGTGGCCTGTGGGGGAGGGAGGACGACACTCACTTGTTCCCGCGGATCCAGTCGATGAGGGCGCGCACCTCGGGCACGTCGTCCAGGGCCGGGGGCTCGCCGGTGCCGAACTGGTCCGGGAAACTGCGGTTGAGGTCGCGGCCGCGGCTGTTGTCGCGGCCGCTGGAGCCGGGAGGGCCACTGTCGCCGAGGCCGCAGTCGCCCTCGCGGGCGCGCTCAAAGCCGTCGGGGTTGAGGCTGGGCAGCACGTACACGTCGGTGGTGTTCAGCAAGCGGACGAGGCGCGGCTCCCCGCGGCGGTAGCCGGCCGCCAGCTCGCGGGCCAGGTAGACCAACACCTGGCGCGACACGGTCTCGTCGCCGTGCATGTTGCCCACCAGCTTCACCTGCGGCCGGCCCGGCAGCAGCGGCCCCGCCGCCTCCGGCCCCGCGTCGCCGTCAGGGGGCGGCGGCCCCAGGCCGGCCGTGAGGCGCAGCACCCACAGCGGCCGGCCCTCCACCGAGCTGCCGATGCTGAAGAGGCGCGCCAGGCCCGGGGGCCCCGCGGCCGCCGCCTCCCGCAGCGCCGAGCCCAGCTCCTCTTCGTGGTAGTAGTGGTCGAACTGGCCCTCGTCTGCCTCGGCGCCCGCGCTCGTCGTCGTCGTCGTCGCCTCCGCCTTCTTGATGTGCGCTGCCCGGGCCGGGCTCCGCAGCAGCAGCAGCAGCGGCAGCAGGCACAGCAGCAGCGGGAGGCGGCCGAGCCGCCAGGGCGGCCGCGCGTCCCAGCAGCTCGCCATCTTCAGCAGCGCCGCTAACCCCGGCTCCGCTCCCGCGGCTCCGCACTCCGGGCCGCCAGGGCCCGCCGGATCCCCTCCGCGCCTAGCAACCCCATCCCGCCCTCCGACCGCAGCCAATCGCGGAGGGCCTGCCCTGCGTCACTCAGGGGGCGGGGCTGTCCTTAAAGCAGCCAATTCCCTCTGGGCGTGCCTTCCTCCTGTCCCGGACAAGTTTGATCACTCTCTCCCTGGGCTTACGGTTCCTCTCGCTCTTTCCCTACTTCCCGTTTCCTCTTCTGCATATGCTCCGCTTCTCCTTAGTCTTTTCTGTGTGGCTGAAACCCTTACATTCTCACTTCTATTGCTCGGAGTCCCCTTCCCACCTCGGTGGCAGCTCTTCCCCGCTGCGCTTTTAACGCTTCGGACCGAGACTCGAAAGAATCGGAAGGTTCGAAAGGATCAGAGGACTCGACAAAAATCGAAAGGTTCGAAAGGATCTCTCTTGGAAGAGCCAAAGAACGCCTTAGCCCTTTGCACCGGAGTCGTCCTGCCCCGGCTTGCGCCCAGCGCCCTGCACGCGTTTGAAGAGAATGGGACACTTGGCACAGTGGAAGCCTCACTCCGTCACAAGGCAGGACATTCCAGTCTTGGTCTCCGTGTTGAAAGGAGGTGTCTCCTTTAGGTTTAGCGGATATCTGTTATGTAGTAGGCTCCCTTTGTGTTCATGTACATATTTTTTCGGTGTCACCCCGGGTTATTTCGTTGTCAACTAGCTCCTGTGTGTGCTGGTCTCAGCCCTCTGTAGAGAGATTTCTTCATTTCATAGTTCACTTGGCCATCCCTCACAACTTTCCCGGGCGAGTTATTTGTTTAAGTGTAACATTAGAATGACATTTTAAAAGCAGCAGGTATGACATTTTTGGAAACGCTTGGTGAGTATAATTCCTGAACTCCTCAATGGTCTGTCAAAGCTGGCAAACACAGTGTTTTATCATCTAAAGAGGCCTTTCAAACTGGTCTTTAAAGTAGGCTTTAGTCACTTTTACTTGAAGAAACACAAAACCTCACAATCCTTTTATCAAGTGTGAAATTCTACCCATCTAACAACATAATTGTCATTACTGTTGTATTTCGTTCTTTCAGAGCCTAGCATTTCAAGGACCCTTCCTTGAACTATGATTGAACCCGAATATGACTAGTAAAGGATTCATTCATTCGTTTATCAACTACTTATTGAGCAACTGCTGTATGCCAGAGCTAGGGACTAGTAAGCAAATCATTCTGCTCAGTTGGAAATTGGATACAGTTTGTGATAAGTGCTACAATAGAGATATAGGGGCCCGGTGAGGCTAACCTCATTCAACCTGAGTAGGAGGAAGGAAGAAGGAGAGAAACTGGGGTAGAGGGGAAGGGAGGACTTCTGGACAGGAGGAGGAGCAAATACAGAAGGCTGCAAGGCTTGAGAGCAAATACTGCACATTCTGGGAACTCCATGCAGGTCAAGATTACTGAGGTGAAGGAGCTCATAGGAGGTGACCTGGCAGGACACCAGCCAGAGAAGCAGGACCAGCACCTGAAGAAACTCACAAGTCAGGCTCTGGGGAGCACTTGATCCATAAGACTATGGAGAGCCACGGACGGATTTGAAGCTGGTTTAGAAAAATCCCTCTGGCAGTAACCTGGAGAATGGAGTGGAAGACCTCAGACTCAAGCCTGAGCAACCTGTAACAAAGTTCTAATGCAAGAAGACATTATGAGACTCTGATCCCTTGAGGGTAGTGCCAGTGTAGATGGAGAGAACGAAATGTATTCTTGAAAGACCTTTACGAGGGAAAGTGGACAGGATCTGGTGACAGAGAGGATTGTAAGGCTGACTCCAAGTTACAGCCTAAGCAACTTGCCGGTGTTCGCTGAGGTGTGGGACAGCAGACAGCGCAGGCTTACGTGAAGGGGATCAGGAAAGCCCATCACTCTGGTCCTGTGAATGCTTCTCCTCCTCCATGCCTCATTTGGGCTAGCCTGCATCATACACAGCAGCTGCAACTCATCAGAAACAAAACCCCAACTCTGTCCAGAGACCTCTATTCCCCTGGGAGTGCTTAGTCAGTACACTATGCACGTTTACAGTAATCCAAATCAAAGAAGCCTCAGGGGACAGGTTAACCTCTAATCAAGTGTTTCCTTTTCTACCATTTTCACTCCCCTTTGAAACCTCTTCCTGCCACCTCACTCCTGCCACCTCACCTAGTGAGGCAGGCTTGAAACTTGAGTAAACAAGTATGAGGACAGTGAAATAACATGATCTAACCGGAGTCAGCAGCCTCCCAGGAATCCTCAGGCCTCCAGCAGCGGCTTTGCAGCCTCTTTCATGTCTGGAGCCTCCAACTTTAAGCAGGTAGGTTGTGCCAGTGGTTAGAAGTGAAACTTAAAGCTCCTGACCCGGATCACTGCTCACTAGAGGGGAAACCTCCAGCTAAATACCTCCAGCTGTCCCAGAGAAGTTTTGAACCTTGTGACAGGTGTCCCATTCCAGCCTCACCCCGCCCCCCGCCTTCCCTCCACCCCCAAGGAAAGTCTTGGCTTCACAAGGGAGGTAACTCGGGAAAAGGCTCCCTGTTCCCAGCAGCAGAGTAGTTATGACCCGGATTTTTAAAAACAGGGCAGAGCTGTTAGATGGCCTGCCTGACTTTGGTAACCACTTTCTTTAAAAGAATCATAGGTAACTGAAGCACAGCATAAATCATGAACTTGTAAATGTCTGGCAGAAACACTCACAGACTCATACATTCAATTTGACAAATGTTTATGGATCACTAACTCCGGTGAAAGGTCTGCTGTGCTGGGTGCAGGAGGATTAGAGGATGAATGAGGGATTCACCTGTCCTGGAAAGCCAGGGTCTAGTGAGGGAGATAGAACATAGACAGGATGTGTTTCTAGGGCCAGTGTTATGTAAAAGGCACTGTACTAAACTGTTTACGTTGTTTGATGCATTTAACCTTCACAACAATCCTGAGGTAGGTATTAATATCATTCCCATTTCAAAGATAAAGAGACTGAGGCATGAGGTCTCACAGCTGGCAAGCCACAGATCCAGGACTCAAACCCAAGGATTCCGGCTTCAGAACCTGTGTGTTTTATCTCTATAATAAAATTAGTTCTATGGAGTGAACTAAAACCAACAACAAAAACTGCTATTGGAACGCAGAGGAAAAAGCAACTAATTGTGATGAGAAGTCAAAGGAAACTTCACCAGTACTGTTAGATCATGAGCTTTGGCATCGGAAAACTAAGTTCGAATCCTAGATCAACCATTTTCTAGCTGTTTTAACTTGGAAAAGCGATTTCATTTTTCCCCCTGAGAATTAAATGAGATAATATATGGATAATATTTAATGTAATAGATATTTTGCATATAACAAGTTTTCAGAAATCGTCATTTTTATTGCTTTTAATAATAAGAAGAATTCTCGAACAGGAAAAAAATAGAGAAAAGAGCACTTGAGACAGAGAGAAGAGGCACAGAGGCATGTCATGAATGGTGGCTGGAATATAAGATGTGTTGGGAGGAGCAGCAGCAGGAGCCATAGCTAGGACGTGAGGATGATGCCAGATGATGAAAGGCCTTGAATACTTCGCTAAAGGGGGTTTGCTTTATTCCACGGCAAATGGAAAACTTACAGAGCAGTTTCTGAGAGGAGTGGTGTGGATCACATCTGTGTTTTAGCAAGAGAGTTCCAGGGGCTGTGTGGGACAGAATAAAGAGCAGTCACCATCCAGACAAGAGCGGATTCTGCCAAGATTAGTGAGGACAGAAAGATGATACATTAAAATGGTGTTTAGATTATTGAATTGACAAGAATTAGCAAGATTGGATAAAGGGACGAAGAATCAGTAAAATATGATTTCACAATCTGGTGAGGGTAACCGAGTAGATGGCCTTGCCAGTATCCAAAACAAGGAAGGCAAGAGAAAATCTCTTTGAGATGTGGACTAAATTCAATTGACCACTGGATTAGCAATGCAGAGGTTACTGATGACCTTTATAAGAGCAGTTGTCGTGGAATGGTGCAGGGAAAACCTGAATGGAGTGGGTTCAAGAGAGACTAAACGGTGATGAGGCGGAGTGGGTGAAATAATTCTTTGGGGGAGTCTGCTATAAAGGGGAATAGAAAAAGGGAACAAAGCTGGATGGGGATGGACTTCGGGTTTTGTTTTTTTAATATGGGAGAAATGACAGGTTGTTTATATCCTGATTGGAATGATTAAGTAAAGAGGGAAATTTTAATGAAGCATTGTGGGGGAATTGCTGGAGCCATACTTTTGAGTATAAGTAGTTGAGAAGGGATAGGATCTAATACCCGGGTAGAAGAACTGGGTAGGAACAGAAATGCGTCACCTGTAGTCGGACATGGAAAGGCAGAATATCTGAGCTTAGGTACGAGTAAGTGGGTAGGTGAGGTGTTGGGAGATGGTGAATGCTGATTACCTTTATTTTCTTAATGAAATGGGAAGTCAGGCCATCAGCTGTAAGGATGTTACAGTAGGTGTTGGAGGCTTGAGGAAAGAGAGGAAGGTGTGAAATAATCATTTCAAAGAGTGGGAGAGAGAAATAGTAACAATAGTTTTCAGCCATTGACTCTTAGTAGGGACCAGCAGTTTTCTACCATGTTATGTAGACCTGAAATCTAATGGGACATGGAACAGAAGGGTGGGTTGGTTGATTGGTTTGAGGAGGAGGCTCTCTGGGGCATGAAAAGTGTGGTTACAGTCCAAATAATTGGGTTCTGAAGAGCCAGCCTGTTGGGCTGGCTGGTCCCTGAGGAGCTGATTGTAGACAAGGGAGAGGAAAGACTGGATCACAGTGAAAACCTCCATTTCAATTTTGCTCCATGCCCAGGTCTCCCTACGGTTAACTCACCCAGACAAGTAGCCACTTGCTCTGCATCACCTCTGCAAGAGAGTCAAATCCGAGCAACTTGCAGCCCAAGAAATACTAAGAAGAGATTAAGTCATCTTAGAACCCAAAAACAACGATCTGAAATCAAATTTGGGATTTGAAAGAAAATACCAGGTCGATACAGTCTGCTTAATAATACCACCTTGTGTTCGCATGTCCTTTCCAGTATTGTTCTCTTAATCAATACTCACAACTGAGAACAAGCACGGAAGCCTAGAGAAGATTCCATTTTTAAATCGCCACTAACCAGCTCAGGCACGTCACACAGCTAGACACACAGCAGAGCTGGGAACTCTAGCCCTCTCTGCAATATGTGTCCAGAGCTCCTGCCATCACACTCCAGGGTTCATTGTACTTAACTCGGTCTGCACTCTATGTACATTGTGTGCACATCTAACTTACCATGAGAAGGAGTGAGAGAAAGATATAAGCAACCAAGCCTAACACAGAAGTGCATGTTGATTAAAACTGGGAAAGAATGTGGGAATGATTTTGAGCGTTTACTATGTTAACAAAGAAATGAAACGCATAAGTCGGGTTACCAGACACATGGGTAGTGCCTGTGGAGGAAGAAATTGAAGACTTAACTGAGGACTAAAGAGATACATTAACTTAAGAATTAGAAGAACTGACAAAACGTTGTCTATAGAAAAACACAAGGATGATGAAAACACACAGCGGCATGCAATTAGCCTTTTCATAAATTTGTTGATGTGTTGTTCTAAGCAGCAAGAAACAAGAATGACTTATTTCTGAAGAGGAATTTTTTTCAATGGAGTGAAGTCTCAAAATGGGCAAATTAAGGGAATTTTCAAGAGCAACTTTGACCACATCAGTTCTTGCAGGTGCTGTTGGTTCCCCACCCAGATCCTCTTTCCCCGGCCATCCTACCCCTCCACTGCTTATACCTCCACCTTCTTCGGAAGACTTTCCTTAGCTGACAGGAGTTGCTTTACCAGATATTCCTGCAAAGTTACACAAACTGCCTGCACCCTGCCCCTGCCCCACCCATTACCACCAGGAGCCTCCTACTGTCTCACAGATGCAGGGTCCCTTACCTCTGGATGGGACCAACTTGGGAGCAATCTATGCTCCAGAACTTTCTGTGGAATCAGGCGAAGTTGGGAGTGCTCTCATCCTTGTTTAGCTTCTTTTCCTATCTTGGTCCCCTTAGTCTCTTACAGATTTCTCCTAAGAGCACTCCCTCAATTAATCATTCATACAAAAATCCCTGTCTCAGACTGTGCTTCTAGAGAACCTACGTTAAGGCAGCCAGGTTGGATGTAACTCCTTAGTACTTCCTGTGTGGGTTAGATGGACTACGTTTTGCTTTTATTGTTTTGTGTGTGTGTGTGTGTGTGTGTGTGTGTTTTAAAGAGTGTGCTCTTACTTCCTTGGTGTCTTTATCTCCCCAGGCCAAAAAAGAAATGAAAGATGTTTATCAAAATCTCTTTCAAAATATGCTCTTTGGTAGGCCTATTCTATTTTAAATTTTAGTGAGGCCTGTTGCTGGGGCATAAATGTGCTGCTGCCCAATCATGAGGCCCTGACAGTGATTTTGATCTGTCTTTCCAAAAAACTCAGTATTAGCCAGCACCAAATGGACAGCAGTTCTATTCTCATGAGGCAGGCAGGGAGGGAAGCAGGTATCAAATACTTTCTGTTGTACATATTAGAAAACCTGACTCATTCTAATGTGAATAATAAATGGAATTTATTGGCTCATATAACTAAGAAGTCCAAAGGAGAAGTCTGGATTCAGGCATAGCTTTATCTTGTGGCTGAATAGTCATGAAGCACCTGGTTTCTTTTTGTCCCTTGGCCCTGCCTTCTACAATATTGATTTTATTCTAAGTCTGAGTCCCCTTGTCGTCCCAAGAGGGCTTCCAGAAGCTCCCAAAGCCACATACTTTTTCATTTATACTCAGCAAGAAACAGAGGATGCCTTGTCTTACTAATTTTGTTGAGTTTCACTCTGGTTGGATCAGTTTAGGTCATATGCCTACCCCTGAACCAATCACTATGGCCAGAAAGACAGAGCATGCTGGTCGGCTTTGCTTAGCATATGAACTCCATTGCTGGGGCTGGGGACGGAGTCTGAGCCCCAAGAATTACATGCATCCCTAAATGGAAAGCAGGACCTATGGCAAAGGAAAAGTGGGGAATGGAAGCTGGGAAGACAACCAACCAATACCAACCTGCTTCAGTCACCATGCAAGTGAAAGCAGCAGTATATTTTATTCACTCAGCATTTATGAGGTGTATCTGTGTGCCCAGTCCTGGGATGGGGGAGGGGCACGTGAAGGAAGAAGGGAGGGAGAAGGAAGAGGAAATGCTGTAACACAGTGAAATAACAGTGTGTACAAGTGCTGATAACTGATACCTGCATGGGGCTTTAGCGTTCACAATATGTACCTTGTCTCCCTCATCCTCACGGTTTGAAAAGGAGCATTTGTCCTTATTTTTGGCTGTCCATCCTCTGAGCACCTTCCCCTCACTTGGGGAACCTTCTACCTTAGGGTCTTGATGAAAGGCAGGGCCTTCTCCCACTACACAGGCTGAACATGCCAGGTGCTTGCCCTCCCAGGACATGGGCACACAGCCTAGATTTGGCCAAGCAGATGAACCTGTGATAGACTTTGAATTGGGAGCTGGTGACACCAAGAAGCAGAGATTGTGGATAATTCTTTTTGGCTGGTGCGGGGGAGGGTGGCAGCAACACACAGTTGCTGGAACCATAGAGCAAATAGGACCCCAGCTCCCAGCACCAGTGCTGGTGACAGAACAAGTGGTAGCAGCTGGGGACAGTGGCAGCAGTCTCCTAAATTCTGCCACTTGCTTTGGGGTAGTTTACCTATCTGTGTTAACCTCTGGTTTTCCAGCCCTCCTAGCACGTCTGTGAGCCAACCAATATCCTTTCGACAAATTCCTTTTCAGACAGAATCAGTTTCTAAGGTTGCAACTTATTGAAATTCAACCCTCTGAGGTCGCTATTATTATCTCCATTGTCCAGCTGAGAATACAGGCTCTGAGATATTAAGGAACTGATGCTTAGGGCCACGCTACTTTCCAGCTTCAAACCTCAGACGTTTTTCAGTACATGCCTCATTCATAGGTAAAGGAGAAACTGAGAAAGAAAGCCTCCTTCATTCCCCAAAAAGCCACTTCCTCTCCCCATCTGTCTAGTGCCTACAATGTGCCATTAGAGAGGGGTTCCTCTGAGTCTGAAAGGCTTTCCCCTAAATTGAAAGGCAAACACTCCAGCGATCTTGAGATCTTATTAGCGGACCCCAGGGACTGGGTGGGAATGGTGAGGATTCTTACCTCAGAGAGGGCTTGTTTAACAACTTGAGAGTAAGGGCCCATGAGAGTGGGATGCAGTGGGTGGAACAGGAGAGGGAGAGAAATACTTAAAAGGGGGGGGATAGAGTTGCCATATAACGGGGGCAAAACACTGAACCTGCGCCTACAATTCTAAGGATTCTAAAGAGGATCTTTAGGTCGGCTGCTTAGTCCACCAGGATTAGAGTGGAGATGTCAGCAGGGGAAGCCCCAGAGAAGATTCGATGGCTTGATACTGATGGTTCTCAATCCTCTTCCCCTTTAGAATCACCTGGGGAGCTTTTCAAACTTATAAGTGCGGGGGGGGGGGGGGGAGATGGAAAATGGCTGCTTAACGGGGACAGGGTTTCCTTTTGGGGTGATGAAAATATGGTGGAATTACAATAAAGCTGATGGTTGTACAACGTTGTGAACGTACTAAATGCCATTGAACTGTAGGCTTTAAAATGGTTAATTTTATGTTACGTGAATTTTACCTCAATTAAGTAAACAATGTAAAAATACCAACACCCTGCATTCTCTATGAGGGGAGAGAGTAATAAGGGAGTGCAGGAGGGTGGGGGAATTTCAGAGAGAAAAGGAAGAGTGGAGGAAACTCCTGAGGAGGGTGAGACTTGAGGAGAGAAGGCGTGCTCTGTAATAGACTCCATACCTTTCTTCTAGATGTCTTCAAGATACCTTCAGTGAAGTTACACTTTGCTTTTTAAGGCTTATGGGAATTGTATTTGGATTTCTATTGGATATGACAGTGCTGAGCAAGAGCTAAGTATAGCCTCATTTTCCTTGGGTTACACCTTATACCTATTTTGCCCGAGGTTGGCAACAAATTCTAGCAATAAATTCAAAGGAACCAAGTGCCCTCTTGCCCGGATGTAGTAGGGTATGCCCAGATCTAAAGACACCCTCCAATTAAAATAGCAAGAAACTGGGACTCTGCATTCTTGCATAAAGGCCCCAGAGCACAACTCCCACCTCCTAACCAGAAAAATATTCAGTTACCAGGGATGCCCAAGCAACCAGCAATTTCAGCCTCTAATTCTGATAGAAATACTTGCTGAGACTGACTTGGCACAAACAAAGCACATTCACACCCAGCCAGCTGGACTCCATCTCAAGAGTACAAGCTGAAGCTCCAGAAGGTGAAGAGATTGATGCTATTTATGGGAGCAATCTGCAGTCTTCTCTGTGCTATAGGTCTGGGTAGAAATGGTGCAAAGGAAGTATAGCAGTTAGAAGGAGAAAGCAGCAACCAAAATGCTGCAAGTGCACACCAGAGGCAAAGCTCCCTAGGAGACTCTGAGGGTCTGGGCCGCAGAATAAGGCAGTGGGTTTGCAAAATGACCCTTGTAAGAAGCAATTACTAGTTCATATGCTCAGTAGAGAAGGGAATCACTCTTCTCAGCAGTCAAAGAAAGGAAAGGACAAAGAAGCCAGATAAAACAGAGTGAAATGATGCAGTCAATGATAAAACAGCATGGGTGAGAATTATAGCAAATCTCTGGGGGCTCCAGAGCAGACGTTCCTGTCAGGTTCTCTTAATGCTGCTTCCCAACACCACCCTACTCCCATCTTTACCCCTTTCCCAGCACTTTGTTCAGCTCTGCAGCTCTTCCGTCCATTTATTAAATCATCCAACAGACCCTGACTAAGCACAGTCTCTATGCCAGACCCAGGACAAGGCTCTGGACATACAGAAGTGAGGAAAACACAATTAAAAAGAGCCTCAGAGGCCTTCAGCACGAAAGAGATGATGGTGTCCCCCTCCCAAAAGAAAAGTCAAACCCAAATTTTCTTTTTCAAAATGACACAAACCTTACATATTTGCTAGAATTAAAATAGCCTCTTTCTAAATTTGAGGATTACAAAATTCAGATTACATTAATTAAAGATAAATGTTTCTCTCGTTCTCATTTTGGTTGTTTCTCGCTTTGCTAGTGCCTTAAGTGCTAGAACCCTTTCCTTGCCCTTATAAAGCTCATGGGGGGCTGATGCTTGCCTCTCTGTTTATCATGACTGCTGTTTTCTTTCCCAATTTCTGGTAGCCACCATGTTCGTTAATGAGTGGAAGGAGGATGAGAAGGCAACAGGGGGAGGAATTGGTATTCTGGAAAAGGCGCCAGCCTCACAAAATCACTGGGCTCTCCTATCAGGATGCTGAACGCACTTTTGGTAGCTGTGCTTCAAGATGTGGAGAAGGTTTTGAGAAGAACACCAAGATATCAGAGGGCTGGAATGGCTTCCATCTTATAATATATTAAATCGTTTCATACCTTTAACACTACCTAAAAATATAGAAATTTGGAAGTTATATGACCCAAATCAGAAAGATATGTCTTTAGACAACGTAGACTTGTCCATACTAAACACTAGAATTAGAGGTTACTTCATATAACTGAGCTCAGGTACCAGTCAAGTTCAGTAGCTGAAGTCTGGAGATAATGTTAAGCCAGGACGTGGTGAATGGCAGATCCAGAGAAAAGCAGTGCAGAAATGGGTCAAGGCCAGGGAGGAAAAGATCCGAGATAGCTTCCCATAGCCAAAATAATTAGGTTTGGAACCTAGAAATTGTAGAAAAAGACCGTTTCCAAAGGTAAAAGCTGGACAAAAGGAGTTAAAAGCCAATGATTTATGAATAAGAATTGAGTTGGGTTTAAAGGCAAGATTAAATAGTCAAGGAGACGATGGGAAAAGAGAATGTCAACATGTTAGCAGGGTGGAGTGGGCTTGCTCGGAGCCCTAGAGGGGATTTTGGCTACTGGGCCCAACAGAATGTTGCTTAAGCGACAGTCCTCTCCCAGTTCTTAGGGTAGCCTGAGAGACCATATGGGCCAAAACCTAAATAGAATTGGTTTATGGATGGTTAGATAAGCTCATTGCTGAGAGATGTACAGTGAGTTAAGTGAGAGTAGACATGTCTGGGCTCCATCCCTGACTTGAGATTGTCAGTGAATTAAAGAACCAGGGTTCTAAGACTTTTGGATTTCGTGGTAATGTAAACTTTTCTTAAAACTCAGGGTGAGTACATAGACACTTATCGTTTTACCTGCCTCAAAGAGTACTCAACTTCTTTGGAAGCTGCTCTTCTCCATTCCAAACATAGCTATGGAGTAGTTGCACAATCGCACTTTCTCTATTCTTCAGCTACAGGGCGAGCACACAAACCCAGGCTGGTCTCCACCATAAATATGGTGACTGGTTCAGGGATGTAATGTATGCCAAGCCAGGATCATCAGAGTTCTCTAACTGAACTGATGGGAAGGTACTTTCTTCTCTCTCCTGTTGGAAGACTGTGTGAATAAAAGCCTAGACTTGCTTGAAGACAAAATTCCACTATACAAGTAGTGGGGACAGTTGAGTTTCGAGAAAGAAGAGGCAGAGAGTAGAGGACAGATGGCAGAATGAAGGTAATTTCAGTCACTCCTGAGGGCGGCTCCACTTCTGCCTTGCATGGTTTGGTTGCAGGAGGCAATATATTTTGCTTTCCACTTAAACTAGTTTAAATTGTGTTTCTTTAACTTTTAGCCAAAGAATCCTGTCCAAGCAAAGCCGTTTGGCAATATTCCCTGAAATTAATTACCTGGGGGGATGTGCTAAAAGTTACACAAGTATTACTACATACCAACAAGAATGGTTAAAATTTTTAAAACTGACAATACCAAACGGTGAAAATGGTGAAAAACAGAAACTCATACATTGCTGGGGGATGGGAACTAAATGGTAAAAATAGAATAAAACACTTTGGAAAACTGTCTGGAATTTTCTAATAAAGTTACACATATACCTATCTTATGAGAGCAACTCCTCTTCTAGGCCTTTAGCCAAGAGAAATGAAAATACACGTCCACAAAAATATGTATAAGAATCTCCATAGCAGCTTTATTCATGATAGCCCCCCAACTGGAAGCAACCTAAATGAGAATCGATAATCAAATTGCATACAGTTGACCTTTAAACAACACAGGGATTAGGGGTGCCAACCCCCACACACACAGTTGAAACCTGCATATAACTACTGACTCCCCCCAAACTTAACTACTAATAGCCTACAGTTGACCAGAAGCCTTACCTATAATAGTCGATGAACATACATTTTGTGTTATATGTATTATATACTGTAGTCTTACAATAAAATAAGCTATACAAAAGAAAATGTTATTAAGAAAATCATAAGGAAGAGAAAAAGTATTAACAGTACTGTGTGTAGTTTTTTAAGAAAATCGCATATAAATGGACCCATGCAGTTCGAGTCTGTGGTGTTCAAGGGTCAACAGTATAGTCACACAATGCCATAATATTTAACAATAAAAAGAAATGAATTACAACAATGAGGCTGAATCTCGAAAACATATTGAGCAAAAAATGGCAGGCACAAAAGAGTATATACTGTATAATTCCATTTATATTAAGTTCTAGAACAGGCAAAACTAATCTATGGTGATAAAAATAAGAGCAGTGGGGTTTGGGAGAAGAGGTTGACTGAAAAGAGGCACAAGGGAACTTTCTGAGGTAATAGAAATATTCCATATTTTGATTAGAGTGGCAGTTACATTGATCAATATATTGTATATATCAAAATTCATAAACAGTTCACTTCAAATCTGTGCATTGTATTTTACAGAAATTATACCTCAATTTAAAAAAAGGATATTTGTACACCCATGTTCATAGCAGCATTATTCACAATAGCCAAAAGGTGGAAGCAATACAAGTATCCACTGACAGATGAATGGATAAACAAAATGTGGTGTATACATACAATGGAATATTATTCAACCCTACAAGGGAAGGAAATTGTGACACATGCTACAACACGGATGAACTTAGAGGACATTATGCTAAATGAAAGAAGCCAGTCACAAAAAGACAAATACTGTAGATTCCACTTAAATGAGGTACATAGAGTAGTCAAATTCATAGAGACAGAAAGTAGAATGATGGTTGCCAGGGTTTGATGGGAGGAGGAAATGGAGAGTTATTGTTTAATGGATACAAAATTGCAGTTTTGCAAGATGATAAGAGTTCTGGAGGTGAATACTGGTGAAAGTTGCACAGTAATGTGAATGTACTTCATAAATACTGCTGAACTGTATATTTAAAAATGATTAAAATGGTAAATTTTAAGTTATGTGTCTTTTATCACAATCTAAAAAAAAGAGAGAATTAAAAACAAGTTGCCCAGGGACTGACATACGGTTGTCTACTTTTCACTTCGCCAGTAAGGACACTGAAAAACACAAACAAATCACCATCTACGATCACCTGCATTTCATAAAAAGAGGAATATTTTTCAAATTTAAAAATGAAAGAAAGACAGTCTCAGGATAAAGAACAGTTCTTTCCCAAAATATGACATTTGGACATGTTTTCCTCCTTTTTCTTATTTTCACTTTTTATTTCATTACAGATCAATAAAAAAAAAATTCTTCCCATATCGGCACCAATTTGGATACCAGAGTTTGGAACTGCTACCAGTAGATACCACAAAGTGGGGGTCGATGGCACCACCGGTGGTAAAAACCCTAAGCTCAGCAAACCATTGACCTAATATGGCCCTTCTGGTGTCCTGAAAGCACGCTTTCATTCACGTGGAGAACATGCAAAAATGTCTCAGAGGGGATATAAAGTAAAGCATAGGGAATATAATCAATAATATGGTAATAATTATGTATAGTGCCAGGTGGGTACTAGATTAATCAGAGGATCACTTTGTAAATTATATAAATGTCTAGTCACTGTGCTGCATGCCTCAAAGTAATATAAAATAATATAGAATGTCAAAACACATGAACGCATGCACATGCTCCCCCACACATGGAGTCCACCTGTCCTAATCTTGCCGTATCAATGGCTATTCTGATAAGTCTGACGTTTTTCCTAGTGGCAAACAAAAAACATTTAGGTATAACCTATTGAGCAGAAATGACTTGGAATTGGTTATGGACAGACATAATTCATAATTATGTCCAGCCAAATTGCAATATTTTACCAATAAAAATAGAAGTATAATGGTAAAAAAAAAAAAAGTCTCGGAGACAGTTACTGAAAGACTGAAGACCAGAAAGGCCTCTTCACCAGAGGATGATAGATAGGGAGGACTGGGAAAATAATGTTCTCCCCCTGACACCATCGGCGCACTTGTGTCTCTCCTGCACCTATGTTCTAATTAGTGTGCCTGTAATGGGGCACTTGCTTAGCCAGCAAAAGCTCTTGCAGCTGCTGTTTCCCAGAAGCCAGGAAGTGCTATAACCCAAAGCTGATACAGCCAGAGAGGCTGAGTTTGCATGAGTGGTGGCAAGGTGAGAAGAAAATGAAACAAGTGTGAAACCACAAGGAAATTCATAGTTAGTTTCAAGGTTCAACCTTTGCAGTGAATAGAATCACCGAAAATTCTGGGAGCCTGAACACTGGTAAGCTTTATGTGCCTGCCTTGGAAACAGGTGAATGGGCAAAGCAAAGTGAGGTGGTCCAGAAATCCTGAGGGTCTACATGAAATCTATTCATTTCATATTCTTTAAGTAGCATTACAATATTTTATTACATTAGCATAACAAAATTTCTTGATGATACATTCAAAATTATGTATTAGAAAAGCAAGATACAGTTGAAAGGAGTCAGTGTCATGTGATTAATGTGATAATCCGAGTCTTTGTATACATATACATCAAATAAGACTTAAATATATTTTTTATGTTGTTTCATCCCAAGTAAGTTATTTAAAAAAAAAAACAACCACACACATTCAGAAAAATTGCAAATAACGACACATTTTTATGCCCCTTTAATGGGGATTCCCTTTTATCCTGTTCAAGCTCTCACACCCTGTGCGTGGCTATGCCCCAAGAGGCCCTCTTCACCCAGCTTGAGTTCTGACACCCTCGCCAGGTTACCCCCATGCATGGACACCGTTCTCATCTGGCTCAGACTCTGACACCCTGTTGAGCCACCACCACCACCACCATCACCACCACCTTTCAATGTGAACACCCTTTGTCACCTGCTCAGTCATCAACTCCTTACACTCAAGCAGCTCTCCAACACAGAGTCCCGCTCAGATTCTGACACGTATCCTGTGCTGGATTGCTCCCCTGAGCATATGACCTCCTTACTCCACTTAGGCTCTGACACCGATGCTGGGCCACACCGTTGCATGGATGTCCTCACTTTGCTTGCCAACTCATCTTCCTTGTTAAAACACATAGGTCCTATTTTGTAATATCTGCAATTGTTTTGCTTTATTTCTAGATGTACATAGAGTTGACTTCGTGACTAATCCTGTTATATCTTATATTCTGCATTCCCTAGTTTTCATTCTGAAATGTCTTAGTTGTCTGAATTTCATCATCAGGTAGCTTTTTCAAAAAGTATCTATATGTGCCTTGCCTGAGTTAAGGCTTTGCATATTTTAAACTATTTGGTGGTTGCTTTCAAAGACAGGTAGAAATTTGGCTGGGTATAAAATTCTTGGGTCACACTCATTTCACCTTAGATCTCTGTAAACATTGCTCTGTCATCTTCCGGCATGGATCCTTGCTGTGAATAAGTTTGAACCTAGCTTTAGCACTTCCTATTGTAAGTGACTTGTGCTTTTTGCCTAGACACCCATAGGATTATTCATTTAGTTCATGAATTTTAGTCACTTCCTGTGGCTTTGTCATGTTTTTATGCCTCTGTGTTAATTTTTTCTACAACTGGGTACATCTTTAAATCTGTAGATTTTGTTCTTCATTTCAGGAAATTTCTTCATTTCATTTGCTCTGCTTTCTACCTCAGAGACACACACATATATATATATAGGTATACAGAGGGTGCCAAAAATGTATACACATTTTAAGAAAGGAAAAAATTGTATTAAAATTACACAGATGGAAACCACTTTGAGCACCTCTTGTAATTGCAGAAGTCAAATGTTATTGGTATATATCAAGTATTACAATTTTAATAGTTTTTTCCTTTCTTAAAATACGTACACATTTTTTTTGCCACCGTGTGTGTGTGTGTGTGTGTGTGTGTGTATGGTGTATTTCTGTTGTGTTTTCTCAATGTATATCACTTCAATGACTTCAGACTTCTATATAGATGTAAGGTGTCTCAGTTCAGGCTTGTATAACAAAATACTACAGACCGGGTGGCTTATAAGCAACAGAAATTTATTTCTCACAGTTCTGGAGACTAGAAAGTCCAAAGTCAAGGCACCAGCAGATTCAGTGTCTGGTGAGAACCTATTCCCTGGTTCGTAGATGGCCATCCTCTCATTGTGTCTTCAGATACGGCAGAAGAGGCAAGAGAGTTCTCTGGGGTCACTTTTATAAGAGCACTAATCCCATCATTCCCCAACTTTGCGAGCAAGTGGCATAAAGAATAAGGAATTGGTTATAGTGACTAGTGGCAGAAGTAGTCACAGAAACATCCATTTGCAGGGCTACAGTCTCAGCAGTGGGGTAGTGACCAGTGCCACTGGGGAATGGGGTCCAACCTGTGGCTTTTAATGGTTCAGCAGTCATGGTTGCAGTGTGTTCCTGGACTGATTTATGGCAATATTTAGGCTGTGGTCCTGGTTGATGCTGTGACTTCTTTGTTCTGACCATTTTTAGAGCCTACTTCTCCATTCTTCCCAGCAATACCTTTTCAGTAAATTTTCTTTTGTGCTTAAGTCACCTAGTGTTAGTTTATGTTGCTTGCAACTAAGAACTCTGACTGAATGATGCTTAAATTTGCATGTTCATTGTGCATTGCATTTTAAAAGTAAAAAAAGACTAGTAGCTCAAAAGTGGTACATTGCTATATTAATATAACCCACAGCTAATATTATACTTAATAGTAAAAAAAAACCTGAAAGCTTTCCCCTAAAATCAGAAACAAGCCAAGGGTCCGCTTACACCACTTCTATTAAACATTGTACTGGATGTTCCATTCAGGGCAATTAGACAAGAAAATAGAAATAAAAGGCATCAAGATAGAAAAGAAAGATATAAAGCTCTATTTGCAGATTATTTTTTATATAGAAAATCCTAAAGAATTCACTAAAACATATTAGAACTAATAAACAAGTCCAGCAAGTTTGCAGGATACAAGATCAACATGCAAAAATCAATTATATTTCTGCACACTAGCAATGAACAATCTGAAAATGAAATTAAGAAAATAATTCTATTTACAGTGGCATCAAAATCAATTCAACAAAAGGACTTGTACCCTGAAAACTATAAAACATTATCAAAAGAAATTTTAAAAAGACATAAAGAAATGGAAAGACATCCCATGCTCATGGATCAGAAGACTTGATACTGTTAAAATAGCAATACTCCAAATTAATACATAGACTCAAGGCAATTCCTATAGATTCCTTCTTTGCAGAAATTGATAAGTTGATCCTAACATTCATATGGAAATGCAAGGGACTTAGAATAGCCAAAACAATCTTGAAAAAGAAGAACAAAGTTGAAGGACTCATACTTCCTGATTTTAAAACCTAGTAAAAAGCTACAGTGATCAAAACAGTGTGGTAATAGCATAAGGATAGACATACAGATTAATGGAATAAACTGAGCATTCAGAAATAAACCTCCCCATTTTTGGTGAATTAGGTTTTGGCAAGGGTGACAAGATCATTCAATGGGGGAAAATAGTCTTTTCAACAAATAGTGCTGAGACAACTGGATATCCACATAAAAATGAATGAATTTGGACTCCTTTCTCACACCATATACAAAAAAATGAACTCAAAATGGATCATCAACCTAAATGTAAGAACCCAAACTATAAAACTCTTACAAGAAAATATAGGAGTAAATCCTTGTGTCTTTGGATTAGGCAACGTTATCTTTGATATGACATCAGAAATATAAGTTACAAAAGGAAAAACAGATAAATTAGACTTCTTCAAAATAAAAACTTTTTGTGCTTCAAAGGACACTATCAAGAAAGTGAAAACACAACCTATATAATGGGAAAAATATTTTCAAGTTATATATCTGATAAGGGATTTGTGTTTAGAATACATAAAGAATTTTATAACTCAACACTGAAAAGAAAAATAATCCATTTAAAAATGGGCAAAAGATTTGAAAGATTTTCCAAAGAAGATATACAAATAGCCAATAAGCACATAAAAAGATGTTCAACATCACTACTCATTAGGGAGATGGAAATGAAAACCACAATGAGATTGCTAAAGGGCACCGAGTTTCTTTGGGGGATGATGAAAATTTTCTAAAACTGAGTGTGTTGATGGTTACCCAACTGTAAATGTACTAATAACCCGAAATTGTACACTTAAAATGGATGAATTTTATGCAGGTAAATTATATTTCAATAAAGCTGTTACCCAAAACCCCACAATGAGATGTCACTTTATACCTACCAGGATGGCTAAAATAGAAAAGACAGACAACAGCAAGCATTGCCTAATATGTAGAAAAATTGCAATCCTCATGCATTGCTGGTAGGATTGTATAATGATGCAGCCACTTTGAAAAACAGTTTGGCAGTTCCTCAAAATGTTAAACATAGAGTTAGCATATGGCCCAGTAATTCCACTCATAGGTATATACCCAAGAGAAAGGAAAACATGTTCACACAAAAACTTGTACATAAATGTTCATAGACGCATTATTCATAATAGTTTAAAAATGGAAACAACCTATATCTAACTGATGAATGAAGAAGCAAAATGTGGTATATCTATATGATGGAATAATATTTGACAATAAAAAGGAATGAAGTAATGAATGATACGTGCTGCTACAACATGGATGAGTCTTGAAAACATCATGCTAAGCGAAAGCAGATGTAAAAGACCACATATTGTGTGATTCCGTTTATAGAAAATGTCCAGAATAAGCAAATCCATAGAGATAGAAAGTGTATATTAGAGGTTTCCAGGGGCTCAGGAAAAGGGTGAAATAGGAAGTGACTGCTAAAAGGTACAGGCGCACATTTTGGAGTGATAAACATTTTCTAAAATTAGACGGTAGGGATGATTGCACAACTCTATGTTCTGAAAACCACTAAATTGCATACTTTAAAAGGGCAAATTTTATGTGAATCATATCTCAATAAACCTGTTATCAAAGTTTTTCAAAAAAATCATGAAGGTTGTAATGTGAATGCCATAAATCAGAAGAGCATCATCAAGTTAAATAGTGAACAGGACTCTAGTGAAAATGTAGAGTACGATTCTGTATGTTATTGGATAAACATCCGAAAATATGATTGTTTTGCACAAGTAGCCAAAAATAGCAGTGCAAATTATAAAATGGATGATGAGTATCTTAAAATTGGATTGTACTGGTCTAGCAATGTATTCGTCTCTATTCTTTTGTTTATTATGAATGTGTTCACATATGATCATAAAGCCACCCATGATTGTCATTTTCAACCAAAACACAATGAGTTCTCTAGTAAGGAAGTGATATTTTTTCTAAAATAAGAACAAAACAATACTCTCCAAATTGACGTGGTTTGTTTCTAAAGGCAGACAACAGAAAATATCAAAACCATAGCGACATCATTGAAATCTACATTTCTTCAGCAAAACAAGGCTATAAATCACTGTACTGCCAAAAAGGTATAAATTCAATTACAAAGATAATGGCACATTTTATGCTTGAAGGGAAAGCAAACAAAAGTCCTTTATCTAGTGAAGTTATAGGTTGTTGCAAAGATTCAACAGCATACAATGTGAAAGAGCAATTCTTTTGGGTATATCCTGGAAGATGCTTCCTTTCACACAGGAAGGAAACGGCTGATGTGCTATGTAAAAATCAGCCCTTGGCATATGTGTGCTACACAGATGAGGGGAAAATGCTCCATGATATCTTATTCTATTTATCACTGCAGACTCATGCTATGAGCAAAGAGATTTTTCATCTGTAATAATTATTTGGTGAGAAAATATATGTTGGAGTTGGTACTGAGAAACCTGGCCATATGTTTAGCAAAGAAGAGTTAATTATAGAAAAAGATTGCACTTGAATGTCAATACACACACAGCTTCATTCAGAGAACAGTTAGCAGACAACCTGTGCCCTGACCTTGAATCGGGAATGAAAGAAAGAGTGAAGATCACAAATATGATCAGGTCGCAACCACTGAGTGAATGTCTTTTTAGCATGTTGTGAGAAGAAATAAGATTGCTTTTCTATGTGGAGGAATGTTGCCAGGGAAAGGCATGCCCACAAATTATTTAAACACAAGAAATAATTTGTAGTATTTCTTTATGGTACTTATAATGCCGACAGAGATATTTCTCTATTTTCAAGTGAATTATCTCAGCGTTGTGTTCAAATTCTCGCATGACCTAAACCTGTCACTTCAAAACTGATAGAGCAACAGGTTTTAAAAGTCAAGAATGAGAATAAACTAACAAAATTTCTTAAGGAGATATAAACAACATATAGTATGTATCGCTGCCTAACAAGTTATCCCAAAATTTGGCAGCTTAAAACAACAAACATTTATGATCCCACAGTTTCTGTGGGGCAAGCTCAGGGACCCTTGTGAGGTTGTGGTCAAGCTTATCAGCTGGGGCTATACTCGTACTCGTAGCCATATTAAGGCTCGACTGGAGAAGGATCCATTACCAAGCTCACTCAGATGACTGTTGGCAGGCCTCTGTCATCACTGGCTCTTGGCTGGAGAGGCCCATTCCTTGCCATGTGGGGCACTTCACAACATGGCAGCTGGCTTCCCCCAGAGCAAGTGAGTGAGAGAATGAGAGAGGGCGAGCAAGAGAGAAGCCACAGTCTTTCTGTAACCTAATCTCAGAGGTGACATCCTGTAACTTCTGCCCTATTTTGTTAGAAATTAGTCAACAGGTCCAGCCCACCCAGGAGGTGGGGATCACTGGGTCCCTCTCAGAGGCGGCCTAACCATATACTTCCATGGGTGTGGCTTTACCTAGACTAAGGTGGCACACAAGTCATCAGATCTTGGACAGGGAAGCTCTCTACTCCTCTCTCTGTGTTCTGTGATCCAGGAGATAAAACTTGACCAGCCATGTTAGTTGTTGAAAATGGATGCACGGTGTAAATCAAATCCTAATTTAGAAGTCCAGTGCCCTTGGGAACACATCTTTTATAGAGCTGGTGGGTTTCCCCCCCGCCCCCTTAAGATGGCATGGCTCTTTGGTGGGACAGGTTTATGCCTACTGTTCTTTCGCATGGCATGGACAAAGGTTGCCTTCAGTTAGCATGCTCTCTTAGCCAGGACACATTGAGAACCTAATTCATCCTGGTTCCTCAAATGGAGTTGGTTTGACCTGAGAGCATGTTCCATCTTTATGGCTCGGGAGTTGGCTCTCAAACTTTATACATTGTTTGTTTAGGCCAGTTGACCCAAATAAGAGTGGCCTGAATTGAGGCAGTGAGTGAGAGCCAATCTCTTCCACCAGAGATTAGAGCCAGCTGGTTGTCCTTTAATCTCCATTTTTCTTTTTGTCCTTAGTAACAAAATCCCCAAGTATTAGTTGGGCACATGGCTGCCTAGAATATAGACAATAATGATCTGTTTTCTTGCAGTTAGATGTGATCATGTGACTATGTTCTAGCCAATGAGATATAAACCATAGTTAGATGAGCAATATAGGTGGTTGGTATAAACTATTTCCGGGAAGTGGCCTTAAAGGAAAGCAGTATGTCCTGCTTTGCCCTTCTTCCTTTGTTTTGGCTAGAATATGGATGCAATGACTGGAACTCATGAGGTAACCTTGGGAATAGAAGCCATGCAGGATAAAACAACATGAAACAAAGACACTATGGCATGCCATGCAAATCCTGGGATGACTATCTCTGGACATCTTAAATATAAGAAAGAAAGAAATTTGCATTTTTGTTTAAGTCATTTCTAGATTTTTCTGTTACTTTTAACTGAATCTAATCCTAACTAATGATGTGGCTTTGTTCAAGTCCAGATCCTAAAAGTATGCAATTCAAATCCAGTCTTACCAGGACCTGAGCTGCTCCTCTACTTCCTACACTGTTCTTCCAGTGGGAAGATATTTTCAACAAACATAGTGCACATAGTTATAGCAAACATTGCCAGGTTCCCACTGGTAATGGGTGAGGACCAAGGATGTGCTGACCAGCCATGTCCTGAGTATGGGGCAATCTGCAGAGGGCTGTAAGCTCTTGCTGATCTGCAGGGGTAGGACTAGGTCAGGCAGGGGCTCGTCCTTGGGGTTCTCTTCAGGTAGCAGGACCAGCAGGAGGCTGTGGGGTCCTGAACTGAGCTCTCCTGCCATTTGCCCTGGGTGTTCCCTAAGTTCAAAGGCCTGACAGATTTAAGATCTGTAGGTCAAGTTCTTGTCTAACTAAGATGTGCAGAGCCAGTAGGTCCCTTTAAGAACAAGGAGTGGACTCATCAGGGACAAGGAAGTGCAGATAAAAGACAAGTGAATCCGTCTTCTGGAAGCGGGCAGGGAATAGACACAAACAAAAATTCTGTCAACGTAGACAGTGTTTGCATTGTGTGGTGCAATGCCAGCCAGGGGCCCCTGGGAAAACAAAGGCCATGTCTGTTTTCCTTTCGTGGCCTCTGCTCCACGGTGTCGATGACTTTCTCCAGTGAAACCCACACCCAGGCTTCTGCCAGGGCCGTGCTCAGCTCCCACTCTCCTTTTCACAGCATGCCAAGAAAATAACTTGCCTGAGGGTACACATAGGGGGCATTTCTGGGGTATTTCGTGCTGATGAGAGCAGTGAAGAACCCACAGTTATCCACCAGTTTCTTAGGCCAAAAGTATCCCTATTATAAAATAGAAGTCCTGCCTTGTGGAAAGGATGGGCATTTACCTTAGAGAACAGGAGATTTTCAGCAAATTATAACCTGCCGTCAAAATTCTGGACTGTGCATACTTTTTTGAATGCTTCTGAACTAAATTTAACTTTAGTTTGATAAACTCACTCCATTCTCTTTAGACTGTTTTCTCTTAATATATACTGGCCCAAGAATGCCTCTAGTTCAAAATCCATTTTCCAGTACCTATTATTTTCAAATATATTTCCCAAAATGAGGCGGAGAGACACTCACTGGTCCAGAAGTGGTCGGTGTAGGCTCAGTGTGGGAAAGAAAGGGCGTGGCTCCTCAAGTCCGGCAGGTCTGCACTGAAATCAAGACTCTCACACTGGAGTCCGAAGATATTATCTGCAGTTGTGTAACAAGAAATAAAGAAGTATGTGCATTACTCAGTTACACAGGTGACCAGCTGAGTAACTTAAAATATTGATAAACCCTACTAGGAAGCAGTTGGGGAGGAGAAAGGGAAATGTTTGTGTATTGGGTCCTTATCTCTCTCATAGCAGGAAGTCGATTGATAAATCAAGAAATGACGGTATTTTTTCAACAAATATTTATGACGTGCCAAGTGTTATTCTAGGTATTGAGGGTACAGACATAAAATAAATGAAACAAACTCACTGCACCTATTATTCTACTAATAAGTCTACTGGTTAAAGATAGATATCATTAACCAATGATAGAGACCAAAGATAGAGACCAGAAGAAACAGTAAATAGTCTAAAAGAGTTGCCTTGGAAGTGGATTTAGGAGAGGGAAGGGGTAGAGAGAAATAGGGCAAGGGATGGTTTTTCCTGACAAATCCTGCCATGTTATTTGAATATATATATAATATATATATACACATATATACATATATGCATACATATGTATACGTATATGTATATATGTATATGTATATGTATACATATACGTATAAATATGTACATATGTATATATACATATATGCAAAATACAATACTTATATATATTTTTACATATAGTATATTTGATACTTCTCAATAGATACAAACATTTTTAAATTGTTAACAAAATATCCTACTTACTACTTACTAGCGATATATCCTTGAAAAGAATAAATTCTCTGGGCCTCCACTCTTTTGTCTGGGAATTGGGGATAATAATGCTACCCTCAAACACAATTTGTTGCAGGAGTACCTGGCATAAAGTAGGCATGAAAATGTCAGTCCCTTCTCTTATGTATCCCATGTAAGATTTTGCAGCTCAAGGTTTTCAGGCTGAGCAGTGACAGTTGTTCTTGGGTTTGGCCAGAGCAAGTCCCATGAGTTTTCTTTGCCTGCCTCTGTCCATCTGACACCGAGATACTCATCTCAAATTTCTCTGAGTGCGAGGGAAACAGGATGCACATTGGTGAGAACTGAATGTCTTGAAAGAACCCCGATCAAATATTAACATAATTTTCATTGGGACAATACTATGCAGTTGTTGATACAATCTTCCCTGTTGACTTCTGGACAGCTAAGGTAATCCACTGTTCGGATTATGTTATTGCCTCAGAAGCTTTCACAATCCTGGACTTATTCCCTGAGACACTGAGGGTCTCATGACGTGAGAGAGAGAACAATTGTGAATTCAAGAGTGAGTGAGAGAGAGAGATCACTGCCTGGGATCAGGATGTAACGAGTAGAAAAACACTAAAGACAGCAGTATGATGGAGCAAGGAGGATTGCTGATATCCAAGCTAGCTGTAAGGGGAACGTGTACATATGTGATTCTCTGTGTGTTTATACACACACAACACACAGGGGGACGTGCTTGCTGACTGTGCGTGTGTGTGTGTGAGAGAGGGATGGGGAGTGTCTTAGGAGTGGAATACAGGCAATGATGTGCTGGTAAAAAGTCTAACAGCCAGGTCGGGAGAGAAGAGCTCTGATCTGTAGTGGCTGCCAATTCTGATGGTGTAAATATTCTCACTGAGGCTGATTTCAAGCAACCAAGTTGAAGTCACTGAATGCAGAGTTGAAAAGGAACGTGCAGAGTCAGCTCGCACCAGTCAGGGCAAGCCACTTCCAACACAGGGCAGGCTGCAGGTTTCCAGCACCACTCTTTTTCAAAAACAGGAAAACTTCCCAGCTTCGAAAGTCGTGATATTGCTTTAACTTTTATTCCAAAATCTATCCATACCTCCCAAACAGAATTGTTCATTCAACCCCGATTGATTCTTTAGTGTTTTGTAAAGTTCATGGCTCATCACAGCCCATAGGAATTCTGGAACTGGAATGGTTCCCCCCCCCTCAAAATCTACACAATGGTTGGCAAGACCATTTGTTTATTCAGAAAGCAGCCAACAGGATGCTCTAGGCCTGAGTGAACCACCGTGCCCTTGACGATTTGGCAAACTCCTGCTGGCCAAGGAAAAGTCCCCAGCAGACAAGAGGGGGCTCCTTCACTTCTGGTGCCCCCACAGTTCCAGCTCTTTGCCAATTAAGCGGCTGCCTAGTTCTTTGACGCATCTATGACTCTCCTCCCTCTCCCACAGGAAACCTTCTCTCATTAGTCTCCAATGGGGTGGGGCGGCAGGGAGGCTTCCGTTTTCAATTCGCCTCACCTCCTTCCTCTCTGAAATCCTGTATCCCGAGTCAGACAGAACTAGATCCAGGCCCAGTGGGGCCTGGTGTTTCTATTCTTTGGGGGGGGGGGCCTTCTTTAAGGAAAGGAATACAAAATTACAAATATAAAGTTACTAGGGTCAGGAAAGGGGCCTATGCTAATGAGGGTCTGTTCCAAACCCTTATTAGCTTCTAGTAAATATATCCCTGGAGCCAGACTATACTCAGAAGGAAATCGGATGTTTGCCTGGTGACAGTGAGTGGTGGAATGTCCTGCATTTTTCCTTTTGGATGAGGACGAAGCTTCAGCACTCTGCTCCTCCTTAAAAATCTCTGCCTTTGAGCCTGATACTGGGAGACATTATCCAGGTTCTTCTGGGGAAGCCATTGTATTGTGCATTACTCCTACCTATTGTGTCACACAGCTACTCCCTGCCGCTTGGTACAGAATACACCAGTGACACCTGTAACCGCCATCCGACCAAGGAAGTATCTTCTCTAATCCCTAACGCCTAACTTCAGAATCACTGTGGATGAGAAGAGACCTCTAGTGGTCAATCTCAAAGATCACATTAGTGCTACCTTCTACCTTTCTATTCTCTTCAAGGTGTTGGCCTGTCAACTCCAGGGTGTCAATTCCAAGAGGTGGAGAAAGGAAAATACAGCACAGATCAGAAGGAGGTTTGGTTTCGGTATAGCCAGGTTGTGGAGAGTAGGATAGCTTCTATTGCATGGCATGTAGAGAACATAGTGGATCTTTTCCTGTAGACTTGCAGACAAAATCTACCCATTTCCTAGCACGACTGGGCCCAGTGCTGTGCGAGAATGAAGGGCTATAGGGGAAGCAGCAATGAGACCTCAGCCCAAAGTAATAGATATTCTGCATTTTGAAAGCAGAGCACAATACTGTGAAAGAGTGGGTTTTAATATTTTTTTGAAAATCATGACTCTTTTAAGAAGCTATTTAAAAATTCAGAGATTGTCTTCCTAGAAAAATATGAACATGCACATATACATGCATACACACATACACATACACACAAACACACGTTTGCCTACAAATCAGGGATTTCACTGACCCTCTAAAGCCCATCCACAGTGGCTCAGGAAGTCAAGTTAGGAGACTCTGAAGTAAGGTATTTCGAAAAGGCAGTCGTGTGGCAGCCAGATCTTGAATGGATTCTAAACCTTGTATCACTTTGGACAAGTTCCTTTACCTCTCTGAACTTCATTTCCTCACCTATTAAAAAAAAGGAAGGATTAGACAGATGTAGGAGTGCCAGCTAAAAGACAGAACACCCAGTTAAATCCGAATTTCAGAGAAACAACGTGTTTTTTTTTAGTAAAAATGTATCTGAAATATTGGCTTTATTGTGAATTAATGGATAGTTGTTATATGGGATATACTTATACGAAATAAATATTCACTGTTTACCTGAAACTCAAATTTAATGGGGTGTCCTGTATTTTTATTTGCTGAATTTGGCAACCCTAGACAGGAGGCTTTTTAGGTCATGATTTAGGGCCTAAGGTTTTTGGTGATGAAGGAATCCTAATGGAGGATGGGAAGTTAGAGGTTCATTAATCACTGTTTAAGCTGGAAATTGTGAAGTCGCATGACCAATTTTAAGCAGCTTAGTGGACATTGTGTTGGGTTCTGGATAGAAAAGGCACCACTTGATTTTTCAAAAAACCACTGTTGTAGGGGTGTCATGCGGGGTCTCAGCTCCCGCTCCCCACACAAGAACACAGGATATGGTGAGGCCAAAAAGGAACACCCACAGAGCCATAGATAGGGGAGTCATACTACCATATTCTCGCTGGAGGCCGGGTTGGAGACACAGGAAGCAGGAGCCACACTATCCACAATCTGCCGTCCACTTCTCTCTACCAACCCACCTCACTTGCTAGCTGCAATCCGCTGTGCTAACTGCAATCCACTCTTGCTAGCTCAGCCACCATCTTCTTGCTAGCACCAATTTTTCTGCTAGCGTAGCCACGGCAGTTAGATTAGTGGCGAATGGCTCACTGGTTACGGCAGACGGACAACTAGCCACAGCTGATGGCCATCCAATCACAGTTGATGGCCATTTACTACTTGAGCCAGCACCTTTCCACGTGAGGCCGAGAGCCTGGAAACTGCACTCCTGGCTCTGTTCCCACACCACTGTATCATTGCTAGGTTGTGACAGCCAGATTTCTAGCTTTTCTGCCAGTGTAAAACCCTCAATTGCATTTCCAGTAGCCTGGCTAGATGACCTTGCTGGCCTATGACCTCCAGCCATTTGCCAAGCTGCTGCCACTGTCACATCAATTTTGGTGACAGCAGATATGAAGGCCGTGGCTCCAAGGTCTTTGGAGATGGCACTGGTCAGCAGTAGCTACACAGCCTGTCATGCAGAGACTCTGCTCCCACTCCCCGCACAAGAACGCAAGATACGGCGAAGTCAAAAAGGAACACCCACGGAGCCATGGATAGGGGAGTCATACCACTATATTCTTAATGGTGGGTGGGTTGGAGACACAGGAAGCAGGAGTCACATGTTCCACAACCTGCCGTCAGCTTCTCTGCCAATCAACCAACCTCACTTGCTAACTGCAATCTGCCATCCACTTCTCTGCCAACCAAAAAACAACCAACCCGCTAGCATAGCCACGGCAGTTATATTAGTGGCTAATGGCTAACTGGTTACAGCTGATGGCCATCTACTACCCGAGCCAGCACCTTTCCACATGAGGCTGGAAACTTGCTCTCTGGGACTCTGTCCCCACACAGCCCCTCAGGCCTTTCCTGCATTCTGGTTGCTCGTTTCCCTCTCCTGTTCTTCATTCCCATATAACAGGAAGTACTGTGAGGCCTGAGCCCCTGCAGTCTGTCTGCCACAGAGCAGCCCTGTGTGTGTACCATGTGGGGCGTCCGGCGCGGTCTCAGCTCCCACTCCCCACATAAGAATGCAGGATGTGGCTAGGCCAAAATTGACTCTCCTTCAGTCTCCTCCTTCACTCTCCTCCGCTCCCCTCCGTAGCCGCGGCAGTTATATTAGTGGCCAATGGCTCAATGGCTACAGCTGATGGCCAACCAGCCACTGCTGACAGCCATCTACTATCCGAGCCAGCACCCCTCCACATGAGGCCGAGAGCCTGGAAACTGCTCTCTGGAGCTCTGTCCCCACAGTGTGCATTCTCTTCTGGGGCACAGTACCCAACTTGCACCTGTAATTCACCTCTGAGTGGGTATCCTTCCCCTTCCTTTCCTTTCTTTCCTTGTTTCCCTTCCTTCCTTCCTTCCTTCCTTCCTTCCTTCCTTCCTTCCTTCCTTCCTTCCTTCCTTCCTTCCCCTTCCTTGAGTACCCACCATGTACTAGGCACTTCCCCTTAGCTGAGGGGCTTCCACCTTCATCACCCTCATCAATGCTTAGTCCCATGATTCTCAAAATGAGATTCCTGTACATCTGTGTCAGTCACCTGGTAGGTTGTTAAAGATGAGATTCCTGAGTCTCATCAGAACTGATACAGGAAAGGTGCCTGAAGACTTCCCCAGGTGCTTCTTATGCTCAGGAGGCCATGGCTGCCAGTTCTTGGACCCCCTTCTCTGTCCAGAAGTGCATGCATCTGTTGTGGAACAAATTGGTTTCTACTCTCAGGAATTTCCAGATTCGGCGCTGCCTTTCTTCTCTCCCTCTGCACCTGAGTTACTTGTGGAAGATGTGACACGTTAGACTCTGTTAATACTCCAACCAGACAACCTACTGGGGTTTAACGGTTAACTGCTCGGCTTAGCTACTTATGATGAAATGGTTTCCCCTCTCTATCAGGTCTAGGAAAGAGGACTGTTCCAGGGACGACTTACGGGACCTTGGACAAATCTTGTCACTTCTTTGACTCTCCAGAAGGGGCGCCATGGTACCATTTTAAACATCTGACATCCTCCCCAGCACCAAGTACACTCTACCTGGATCCTGACCATCATTGACTTTCCCCCTCTGGAATGTAAGACCCTTAAAGACCAGGAGCTTTGTTTTGCTCTGTGTATCTCCCAGGGGACTCAATCATTGTTGTGGGATTTAGGGGGCACCATTCATTTTGCAGAAATTATAGATGTGTATAAAACAATTGTATACAGATGGCAGTAGACTGACTTGAGAAGCCAAGTCTTTTAGTAATTCATGAAAAAGACAGCATATTGGCTTGGATGGTACTGGTATCCCCAATGCTTAGCATATGGATACTCAATAAAAACTGCTACTTTCCTCTCATATTTTAATTATGAAAATGTCAAATGTACAGAATAGTTGAAAGACTAGTATAATGACTGTGTAACCCTATCTAAGTCAGATTCAGTAAGTGTTAATATTTTGCTATATTTGCTTTGTGTATGTGTAATTTATTTATTTTTGCTGGATCATTTGAAAGTTAGTTGCAATCATCGTGACACTTAACCCACAAATATTCCAGCAGGCATCTCCTAAGAATAAGGACACTCTCCTATGTAACTGCAATGCCATTATCACACATAAAAAAAAAACCATATTTCCTAATATCATTTAATATCTGGTTGTAAAAGGGGATGTTGGTGCCCTGCCCACTTTCCCTTGGTTGGCCTAGAGGTCACCTGTAAAGAGTTCCTAAATACCGTGTTTCCCCGAAAATAAGACCTAGCCAAACCATCAGCTCTGATGCGTCTTTTGGAGCAAAAATTAATATAAGACCCAGTCTTATTTTACTATAAGACCAGTCTTCTATAATAATATAATATAATACCGGGTCTTACATTAATTTTTGTTCCAAAAGACGCATTAGAGCTGATGGTCCAGCTGGGTCTTATTTTCGGGGAAACACAGTAGCAGGTGATTTCCTGAGTGTCTTTGCTAATAATTCATTGCTGGACAGAGACAGTGCACTCTGCCCTCACAGGGCAGGCGGGCTGGAGGTGCTGGGGAGTCAACACTCCAAGAGTGTCCCCGAACCAGTGATGGAGAGAAGTTGGATAAATACCCAAGCTTCCTTCCACCTCCAGAGTTGATTCTGAAGTGTGTTCCACAGAGCTTGTCAAAAGGTCCCCAGTGAAGTTGCCCACAGCAGAAATCTATTCATTATCACACCCTTTGCTGGTTTTCCTCCCTTCCCTCTGTCTCTCCTTTACTGTGCTTCCTGAGATAACCTTTAAATAAACTACTTGCAGCCAAAGCTGTGTCTTAGGGTCAGCTTTGGAGGGACCCAGAACCAAGACATCAATTGTTGAATTCATTTAAAAATGATAATAGTAAAACACCCTGCTGTTAGAACCCTAGAGAAGCAAACTCAAAACCTGCTAAAGTGGTGCTTGCCACCCAGCTGACAGGAACTGCTCTCAGTTATGATTCTTACTGGAACAATGCTATAGTGAGGCCGTGTTTATTTATTATGCCCTTCCCAGCCTATGTTAAAAATAACAATAGCTACTGCTTATTAAAAGCTTGCTGTGTGGCTGCTTCACATACTTTATCTCATTTAATTCTCACAATGACTTTGTAGGGAGGGCACTATTATTTTCCCTATTGTATTGACAAAGAACCTGAGGCTCACAGAGGTGAAATAACTTTCCTAGCTCACAGCTAGGAAGAGACAGATCCCTGGCGTGCTTAACCAATGTGCTCAAATGTGCAGATAACCGTAAATACTATTTCATTCTAGTCTAGTATAAATGGGAACAATAGTACTTGCCAGATAAAATTCACATTGTAACAACACCATCAACATATGTATGTTTTAACCAATAAAAAAAATAGTTCTCCTCAAGTGCTAATTCTTAAAAGTGCAATGGAAGGATTCCCCAATCAGGCGAGAATCTCCGAGGAATAAAACCGTCCCTGCCATGGCTGGCTCAGTACAACTTACACAGGGGGTTTGGGTCACTAGCGGTGAGTCAGATTTTTCTAGCACTATTTTAATTGTGCGGAATCTCTCCTAACGTTTTGGCTGCTGTGAAAACCAAACCTGTCCTCAGACTTGCCCCCATCACAATTCTCAGGCTGTCAGATTATCAAAGCACAGTCATCTCATTTGAGCATGACAATGTTCAGTGAGATGAGCTACCAATTTTTGCGTAAGGTCAGGCTGTCTTGGAACAATTACATTCCTGTTAGTAATATCTGGCCCCACCTAGTAACTTGGGTACACATAAACACTTAGAACTTAAGAAGATGTCTTCCCTAATTACTGTCTTCTCTAAGAATCCATAACCAGAAACAGACTTTGAACCCAATTTAATTATTTACTTGACCTTACTGTCATAAAGTATTCTAATTCAAGTATTATAAAGATGGTAACAGGGAAAAGATTCTGGGTTCTCAGACGGAGGAGCAATTGGCCAAGGAAGTCAGCTTTTCAGAGCTCAGCCGGTAAGTGGTAAGACCTGTGTAGAAAGTAGAGCATCAAGAAAACTAAAAACAAGTCAAGGGAGGGAAATTCATTTTGAAAAGTTGCAGTTTTGGTGGGTGGAAGCAAAGGGGAGACATCAATATTCCTTCTTAATAGGGTAGCATGAGGTCTGCCAAGAAGCCCATACTTTCAGTTTTTAGTGGACAATGCTTGAGAAAACTCTATTAATGACCAAATTCTGAAATTATCACTGTTACGATGCTGTGACAGAAAGCTCTTTGGCAAAATTTTTAAATTAAAAAACAATCAATATTAGTACTCATTGCATCTGATTGAAAGATTGATGCAAGTTTGCCAGCCAGAAAGGGTGAGACTGGCAGGCACGAAACTGGCTCCTGTCAGGACAGGCCTGGGATGGGAAGAGGCAGAGCTGGCTTGAAGAAGTCATCGGTCTATCTCAGCTCTTGAAGGTTAATATAAAACTCCAAGTTGCGAAGGTCTAAGGAGTGGCCAGGGACTGAAAGGATTAACAGCCACTTCTTAAAGGAAGAGACTATTAATCTAGGCAGTAGGGTGGTAAAGACGATGGCCTTAAAGAGTCCTAGACTCAAATTAGCCCTGACATTTACTGTCTTTGGGATCTTGGGCAAATTATATAATCTCTCTAAACCTTTAGAAATTACCTCATGAGGTTGTTAGGGGTTTAAATGATATTTAAATACTATACGCAGAGTGTGTAACACAGTGTCTGTTACATAGAGAGCATTCCACGTGTGTTTCTACTATATTCGTAGTAGTACTCTTGAAAGGAAGTAATAAATACTTGCTTTTCCTAGATAGAAATGCAAAATATTTTAGGAAGAAGGATGGCAGCAGCAAAGCACAGAAGAAGGGAGTAAAGGGGCCTTTGTTACTTATTATTTGTAGTCCAGAGTAGGTCAAGGGGAAGGAGTACTGCGAGCCAGACAGTAGTGGAAAGATGGGGAAAAGCGGAGATTAACATGGTTTAAGACTAGAGGCTATGTTGCGACTGTTTCCTAGGGTACAAATCATTTGAATCTATGAGATTTGGAATAGTCTCAAAAACTCTCTATTACCAGAGAGCAACTTGACAAAAATGACCCAAGAGATTTATTTTGTTCAGTAGAGACCATCTGAGAATGAAGCAAGTTTCATTTCTCTTTCTGTTACCGTGTTTTCCCAAAAATAAGACCTAGTCATACTATCAGCTTTAATGTGTCTTTTGGAGCAAAAATTAATATAAGACCTGGTATTATATTATATTGTATTATATTATATTATATTATATTATATTATATTATATTATATAAGACCCAGTCTTATATTATATTAAAATAAGACCAAGTCTTATATTAATTTTTGCTCCAAAATATGCATTAGAGCTGATGGTCTGGCTAAGTCTTATTTTCAGGGAAACACGGTAAAATGACATTCTCAATTTTTTCTGGGGAAGGCTGGCTTTATCTTCCCTAGGACTGCCCTATAGCTGCCCTATATTTTATAGCTTATGTCCTCGTGGATTTCTTTTTGTTATCTTAAGGAAAAATCCTTAATACTAAAAGTACTTTGAATTTAAGTAGTCAGAACAGGCTTGTTTAAAAACTAGAAATAGTACCGTTATAACTGGGATGACTGATCTGGAACCTCATTTTAAGTGCATAACAGACAAAGGGAAGTTCATAAACTCAGTGTAGACCAAAGAACAGAAACAACTGCACTTTTGCCCCCCGCAGATCCAACTTGAATTCGTTAAAGATGGCATGGAAGAGTGGTGGCCTAATGCAAACATGCAGATTTCTCCTCTTACTGATTTTATTTCTGCCACGTGAGATGACCAGTAAGTTCACATTCTTTTTGTCCTCTTTTCTATGTTGGAATTGTATTGTGATTTTTTTTAAATTTTACTAAATTAAATTTAATTTTATTAAATTGGGGTGACATTAATTAATACAGTGTACAATTCTATAATACATCATCCATATATTGTATTGTGTTTACTACTGAGGCAAATCTCCTTTCCTCACCATATATGTGACACTCCTTTACCCTTTTCTACCTCCCCTCCATCTCCTTTCTCTCTGGTAACCACCATACTATTGTCTTTGGCCTCTTTCTAAATAAAGAAAAATTTCAGATTAAAAAATGATCAGTGGGCATTGGGAAAATCCAAAATCCAAATTGGAATGTCTACAGAGTTGGTACAGCTTGGAATACAGGAGTCAGATAATATACTAAAAAATTAAACAAAAAAATATTTTTATGGTTCTGATATTGTAAGCAGGGTAAAGTATTCTATTCTCTCCAAAGCCACAGTCAAAATTTTCCTACATTTTAATGCATTTTATTACTAATCATATCCAAATAATCTTCTGCTGTTTATCTGAACATACCACTAACATGAAAATCTTTCCTGCATTTGCTCCTCACCCCAATCTGAAAGTAATAGCTCCTCCACCATGATTTTAAAAGTAATATGTAGTCATTGTAAATTAAATTAGAAAATATAAAAAAGAATAAAGAAGAGTAAAAATCCCTCCGAATGCCATCATCCAAAGATAACCACTCAACGTTTTGGTGTATATTCTTCCAGATTAAAAAAATACTAGGCAGCCATCTCATTATTTTCTCCAGATTATACTTTATAAAGTAAAAGTTAATGTGTTTATAGAATATATTAACGATGTTATGTAGGGGCAATTTGTGACAGCTAAAGTCATTTTTAGTTTTTGTTACTTGCTTTTGAACTTGGAAAGTAAAAACTGAAATTCAGGTTTGTTACTATACAATGAATATGTGTATTTCTAAAAATCAGAGATGAAAACAAGCTAGTATATATCCTGATTACCCACCCCACAATAATTTGTCTATCTCACAAACCACAGCTGTTTAAACAGCTTTTTATTTTACTGCAAAAACAATATTAAGACATCAGAATGGCAAGACCAAATCCGATTATCTAATCAGAATTGTTTGCCCATATGCATATTCAATTTTGATTTTTTTATAGTAATATTAGAAATGTAACTTACATTCTGCCTATTTATCTAATGTCTTAAATATTAGATAATATTAGATAATAATGTCTTATGTCTTATGTCTTAAATATTTTTCCATTTTGCTATATTCCTTTTTTCTTTGTATTTCCCCACTCCCACCCCTTTACTTTGCTACTTCCAACCCCTTGACGTAAACAAATTAAGTCTGGTAAGTATTTCTGCACTTTTTTCTCTATTTTTATCAATATGATTCCACATAGATAGAATTTTTCTGAACACTTTTCCTGATAAGTGTATGTGTGTGTGTGTGAGTGTGTGTGTAAATGGGATAATTCTGTACATACTATTTTCTAAGCCCACAGTTCTCCAATTTCACTGCACGTTAGAATTGCCTCAGGGCTTTTAAAAAACACAATGCTTAGGTTGCAGTCATATCAATTAATAAGAATGGTTGGGGGTGGGAGCAAGGCATCAGTAAGTTTTTTAAGATCCCCAGATGATCCCAATGTGCAGCAAAATTTGGTAACTGTCATTTTAACCTTTTCCTTTTTTTTAGTCAACAATATATTATGGATCTTTTTCCTTATAAAAGTATAGAGGTCAATATGACTTTTTAATTGTTGCAGAGTATTTCATTATCCTCATGTAACATAAATCTATTTAACCAATCCCTTGTTGATGGCCATTTATATTGTTCACTCTATCTTAATAATGTCTTCCTGTACTCCCAGGTTCTGTTTTAACTGTGAATGGTAAAACTGAGAACTATATTCTAAACACTCATCTTGGCTTTCAAGAATCTCTGGAATGTGCTGTTCAAAACCACACCAGAGAGGAAGAACTTCTCTGGTACCGAGAAGAGGGAACTGTGGATTTGAAATCTGGAAATAAAATAAATTCCAGCTCCGTCTGTGTCTCTTCCATCAGTGAAAATGACAATGGAGTCACTTTTACCTGCAAGTTGCAAAGTGATCAGTTGGTGTCTGTCTCAGTGGTGCTGAATGTCACTTGTGAGTAAACGGGGGAGAACTTCTGGTTAGTCTGTGTTGTCTGTACTACATTAAGGGGTAGTTGAAATCTGAGTCTAAAAAGTGTATGCATTTTAACATTTGCCTGATACTGCCAAATTGCCCTATTTATGCTCCCACAACAAAGCATGAGGGTGCCTGTTTCCCCACACCCTCCTAAGCACTGAGTTTGAAATCTGCCAGCCTGATATGAAATTTTATTTTCATATTCCATATTGAGAACGAGGGTCTTCACCTTTTCATAAATGTATTGGCCGTTCATGTTTGAAATCCAAAAAGATGAAACTCTTTGATGGCTGGGTTCTAGAAATTGGTAACCCCCTGGTGGAATTCTATGGGGTTAGGGATCCTTCAAAGGATATTATATAGGTGATCATGGTTTGGGTGGAAAGCTGGTTCTACATGAGGGTGGTGTGAATGGTGTGATGAGGGGCGATGTGGGATAGGGTGATGACGTGGTATGATTTAGTAGAAAGAGCTCTGGACTCGAGCTCAGCAAACTTTTCTGTGAAAAATTAATACCATTGGTCCTGGGAGAAAAGCGTAGAGAAAATGCCGAGGAATCTAGCTCTGGAAAATACTGGCATCCTGCAGCTTGAGTTTCTAGAGTGAATCATTTGCTTGTTCCGAGCAAAGGAGTTTTGTTTTTCATTGTCTATGAATTAATAAAATGTGATTTTTAGCAAGCTTCTTCCTGCCTACTTTGATAGAATCCAAGACTATCAAGGGAACCATTGAAGTCTTGTAATCCTTTAAAAATGACAGATGAGGAAACTGAGGTTCATACTAAGGGCCCGAATTATCACAGCTGCAGCTAGTAGGAACAGAACACAAATCCCCAGGTTCCTTACCTTCCTAAGGGAGGCAGGACAGAAATGCCAATAAGATGATTTGGTGACTTTAAAAAATGATTTTCAGTTTTCTAGCCTGAATTAACATTTAACATCATCTTTCATTTAAAAAAAAGTGTTGACAATAAAATAAAATAAAATAATCTTTATAACCACCTTCTAAATATTGTTGCTAAGCACACAAACAAAACCCAAACAGGTTAGTGATTCATAGTGACAATAACTGACATAAACTCATGAATCGATCAATCAAAATGAGCTCATAAAAATTGACAAGAATAGCATGTTAAATCCTGAGAAATTATTATTGTTAGAAGTAGCAGTTAATAACACACTCTTTGGGGGAGTGTGTGCAGAAACAGTTTCTTTCGTATGTTGTTGCTGAAAGTATAAATTGAAATCACCTCTTTTGCAATACCTATCAAAATTTAAAGTGCGCCTACTCTATGACCCAGCATTCCTACTTCTATATGTTAACATGTGGAGAAACACATGCCCATGTGATGTGCTTAAAGAGACTTATACAAGGAATGTTTATCGAAGCATTGTTTAACATTTCAAAAATGAAAACACCTAATGCCCATCAAAATGATTAAAGAGTCATGTATTATACATATTACATATAATTATATAGAGAATTATCATATGACTACAGCACTGTAAAAGCAATGAGCCATATCTCTGTGATTCAATATAGATATCCAAGTAATATCCAAAAACATCCAAGTAATTGAGAGACTGAAGTCTTTTATGTAAACCCTTCTCACACTCCTAAAACAATACGATATATTTCCTGTAGGTACATTATATGTGTAAAAAACTATTTAGAAATAAAAGATCTGCAAGGATTTACATCAAACTCATAGCAGTGAGTATTTCTGGGGAGCCAGGAAATGATGAGGGTGGAGTCAAGAAGGACCTCAACTGTATCTGAAACGTACTGATTTTTAAAAAATGGAATACACATGTATAGTTGATAAGCATAAAAATAGTTAAATAAAAATAAATAACTAATAGGACCTGTGGAATTGGTGGTACTGGTATACTTGGTAATTATATTCTCCATTCTAGCAGCTTCCTACATATCTGGATACCACATAAAATCCTCAGATTTAGATGCGAAATTCAAGCTCCTTCCAAAGAGCAACAAAATGTCATTCTGAGAGAGTTATTAATAGCACATCCTACTCAGGGTCTAATTATTCAGTGAGCAGATTATACAAGCTCCTGTCTTCTTCCTTCTCTACCTTTAATCTCTCTCCTATTGCCCACTTTTCAAGCATTTTATTACTCTTCTACACCTTGGCCAGAAAATGCAAATAGAGGAGAAGAGAGAGTCAGCTCAGCCATTTCTCCCCATAGATGTTGGAAAGCCTTCGTGGGGACGAGGGTTGGAATTATCTGTGAAGATAAATGTGTTCAACTATCTATGGGTCCACGACTGCCCTTACCATGGAGGGAGTAAGGAATCGCTCACACTGAGGGATGAGAGGGACTCAGAAAGTCACACTCATCTTCCATAGATGCCAGAGTTGCCTCAATTGGAACACCTAGAAGGAGGACATTATTTCTAGAGAATAATTGAGGAAATGCAATATGCATTGGTAAATATGTGTGTGAGGCAAATGTGCTTAGATAAAATGGAAAAACAGAGAGTGTGACGAGCTCTTAAAACCACCACCACCATCACCACCACCACCATCACCACCACCACCACCACCACCACCACCATGATAATAATAGTACTAACTAGCACTGTTGTAAATTCGTTACAGGCATTGTCTCATTTAATGTTCACAGCAACTCATGGGGTGGCTATTATCCCACTTTTTAGATAAGGAAACTAAGCAGTTACTTAGCAGTTAATTTCTCAAGGTCACAGTAAGGGCTATATATAGATGGAATTAGGGCTAACTGCAATGCCTGCTGTCTTAATATCATACTGTTTTCTCCATCCCTAGCCCAGATTGGTTTATTATATTAACTGTCAGAGTAGATACAAGGCTTATACTCTTGGGTGGTGGTACAAATTGTCTACTGGGCACAGATTCATTTTTATCTAGATTTGTTTCATGGTTTGTCTTCTCCACCACATTAAAAGTCCTATGAGGTTTGGGGCGGCTGGTTAGCTCAGTTGGTTACAGCGTGGTGCTAATAACACCAAGGTTGCTGGTTTGATCCCCGCGTGGGCCACTGTGACCTGCGCGCTCCTTAAAAAAAAAAAAAAGGAAAAAAGAAACAGAAAGAAAAAAGGAAAAAGCTCTATGAGGTTTGGAACTGGATGTATGTTATTTAGCATTGTATCCTCAATTCCTAGCCCAGTGCTTGGCATACAGTAGGTACTCAATAAATTTTTGTCAAATGAATGAATGACTGACTACATGAGATAGACTGAAGGAAGACCCCGAACACTGATGGTAAACGACTGCTTATCTGCTAATGAAACCTAAATTCTTGAGTCTTGCAGTTCCTCCTCTCCTAAGTGGAGATGACTTCCAAACGGCTGAGGAAGGCAGTGATGTGAAGTTGGTTTGCAATGTGAAATCCAACCCCCAGGCTCAAATGATGTGGTACAAAAACAACAGCATCCTGAATTTAGAGAAAAATCGTCACCAAGTCCAACAGACAAGTGAGTCTCTTCAGCTGTCAATCACGAAAGTCAAGAAATCTGACAATGGAACCTACCGCTGTTTTGCAAACTCACCTCTGAACACAGTGACCAAGGACTTTCACCTCTTTGTCACAGGTAACTCTCTTTTTAAATAGTATCCAGCACAGTGCAAAACTCAGAATAGATGCTCAGTAAATATTTTTCATGACAACAAATGATGATGACAGTTATGATTAGCAGCGAGGATGGTCTTTGGAGAATTGTCCCCCTTAGTTTTCCACTAAGAATTTTAGTCCTTCCTTTTATGGGAATTATGCCCATTCTATATAGGTAAGACACTGCTTTTTGAGCAAAGGTCCTTTTCTAGAACCACATAGGAGAAGACGATTCTGGTTGGCTTTTAGGGAGTATTTCCATGAATTCTCTTGGGCAACAAGGTTTGTAAGAACTGGACTTTTGAGTTCACAGCCTAACAACAGACAGAGGGCAGAAACACGTAAAGAAAAAAGATACTGACTAGATAGGAAAATGGATCTCTAAAATCACTCCTAACTCTAAAATTGTAACCTGTAGGCCATTCAGAAGAGGGAGTGGGGGGAAATGGAAGGTAAAAGCCCTTTATCTTGGCTTCATGCTATAGCTACTCAGGTTTATCATCCCCACAATACAAGGAACAAATGAAGCTCTAAGTATTTGTCCCTCCCCATATTTCATGTTCATGCAAAAAGAGAAAGGCGAGATACCTGGTGTAGCAGATGCAGACAATGCTCGCACACACATCTCCTGGTCTGGGGCCATGAAGGTAGGAACAGCCAAACAAGCTGAGGCTCCTGTATGTTTATTAGAACATCATTCACTTTGTCATTTGTCTCCCTGTGCCCACTTGTTGCCTTTCTTGCCAGTTCCCAGGAGGCTAACTGAACCCCTGCCAGAAGTGTTAGACTGATGTGGCCATAGGGCTTCTTATTTCCTCCCCCTCGTGGGGTCCGGGCACCCCACAGAGTGGCTGGTAGGGAGCGAGGGAAGAGCTGCTGCTGGTGGAATGCCCATTCTTGTGGTTGCTGGTGTGTTCAGTAATTTGTCCTGCAGAACAGTGACGGTATGCCCAGGGGCTATCTGCTTTAGAAACCACACACATAAATAACCTAAGTACTCACGGGGTCAGAAGTAGTGGAAGGGGCACCATATTGAAATCTGTGGCTTCCCCCAGGACCACAGAAGCGTAATTGGTGGGGGGCCTCGGGCCATGCCGGTCTAACTCATTATAAAGACCACATGCAGAGACGGGGAATTGCAACATCCCTCTTAGTTCAGACGGAATCATAATTGCTCTATGTCACATAAAAAAAAAGTATACAGCTTGTGTGGCAAGCAGGATGCCAGCTTGACAAATTGGCTTTCAGGTGGGCAGAATCCTGTTTGGGGTGGAGCTCTTCCAAACCAACTTGTTTTTCTTATTTCATCCTGCTTTATTACTTCCCTGGTGGTTGGCAGCCTGAGCGGCATAAGCATGGGGCTGCTGATGGTCAGGCTGAATGCCACGTTTGCCTCTCTCACCTTCACAGCTCAGTGGGGAAGTTTCTAAATGAGGCCATGCAAAGCTGGGAATGACATCAAGGGTCTTTTCTTGAGCATAAGATTTTTAGCCCATGTGCTGGGATTATTGTACCATAAGGAACATGGGGGGAAAATACCAGGTCTAGTTACAAACAAGAGAGTAAAACAGGGCAAGGGGAGAGATGCAGTTACACTTGCCAGGTTTCAACAGAAACTTGGAATCCAAAGTGAGCCAATGGGTCAGGCAATTTATTTCAGCTTGTTTATGGAGTGAAAGCTGTCCCACGTGGCTTCATTTTATTGAGCTCGGTAAGATGATTCCACTTTGTGACTGAATTCTGATCTCTTGTCCTAATTATCCCACAGTTGCTCCCCCTTCATTTTCACATCTTTCATTCGTCCTGCAAATAGAGAGGGTCCCCTGTAAGGTGAAGCCCTTTGGCATTTCCCAGGGTTGGCAATTACGGGCCAGGGCTTATGATAAGGCCCAGGCCCACGGAGCAGTTTCTCTAGAAGGTTAATGCAGCCCACACCCTTATGAGAATAATTTTTAGCAACAACCAAAAGGGAGCAAGAGTAAAGGATGCTTGATCCATTTATTATGCTCCCCAAAATGATCCTAAGAAGGAACTGGACAAAAGTGGAGAAGGGAACAATTAGAAGGTAGTTGGTTAATGCATCATACAACTACGGACGGATAAAACCTATATCAGAATCTTGAGTCATACAGGCATTGGGTTTTAAAATTAGATATATCTAAATTCTCCTCTTTCCCCTCCTCTCCGCCTTTCACCCCTCATATACTCTCTGTGTCCTTTATAATATTTACCTCAATTGATAGTTTTTGTTTGTTCAGTATCTGGCTTCCCCACTAGAATATGAGCTCCACGAAGGCAGGAGCCTTCCATGTCTGCTCTTTTTTTTTTTGCCAGGGCAAGCATTGCACCCAACACACAGTTACACACATCCAGTAAATATTTGTTGACTACATATTTTCCTCCACAAACTCAATTGTACAATAAAGAGTACACTCTTGATTTTCTATACATTCCTAAAATTTTATCCGAACCATAATTGGAGGCCCTTACCCTTCTAGGGTGGCATCAGAACCAAGGGGCTTAGACAGGGTCGTTTAAGTACCTTTTTGACCTTACGCACACTTCACTTTTGAAAATTTCATCCCATATCCTATCAAACATAGTAAAATGAAGCACATTAAATACACTTTTCTGCTGTAAAAATTTTGAAAGGATTTTTATAATGTACATACCTTGTTATAAATTGTTCATGTGATTCTTAAGGTTTAAACATTATTATTTAACAGTGAGTTATAGTGGACACACAGTTATATTTATAGATGTTTAAACATTTATTAATATTGATTAATGTTGTCACTTTTTCTTGTTTCGGAGCCAATACTATTTTTTCAGGTCTCAATTATTTTCAAAGGCTCTTGGAAAGCTTGCGATCACGGGCACCTGTGCCCGTCATGCCTGATGAACAAAATAGCTCTGAGCCTACCTAATGTAAGAAAACAAGGAAACTTGCATTTCCGGGCTGTCATGGTTGCTGCTAATCTCTTCCTAGTCCAAGTTAGAAGTAAAGTCTCTGTTCTTCCCTGTCATTTAGAGAGGTATAAAAATCTATACAAGGGTTGGCAAGGCTGGTGCTTAAAGTACTTCTTCCCTAGGGGCACTGTGCAGCCACCTTATATAATGTCTTGTCACCTGCTTGGAGCAGATCACAGTACAGCTACAAGGGCCCCCACTGCTCCTGGGGCCCAGAGACATCTCTCCCGTCAGTCCAGCAGACTCTTCACCTTTCCACTTTTTTCTCTTAAAGCTTTCCTCCCTCTCTTTCCCCCTCTGGGACACCTCCCACTATCTTTCGGGCTTTTCAAAAAGCAGGAAAAACCATTGACTTCATCTTACTTCTGCTTTCCACATGGCATAAAATGGTCTGACGACCTGCTTTGGGGCAGTTACTCATACGACCGTAAATGATCCTTCCACAGAGGAATGGATTTGAAACCTGTCTCTGCCAGTTACCAGTTCTGTGACTTTGGACAAGTAAACTAACCTCTCCAAGTCCCTGGCTTATCACCTGTAAAATCAGGGCTAATAATACTTATGTAAAGTTGCAAAGCACTGTGGCTGGGACATATGAAACGTACATAAATTAGAAGCATATAAATGTTAGTTCTTGTTTTATGTGTTTGCATTTTCAACAGATAGAGCTGCGGCTGTACCCATAGAACCCATTATTGCTGCCAGTGTTGTGGTCTTTCTGACACTGTGTTTTGGACTGATTGCTAGAAGAAAAAGAATCATGAAGGTATCTAAGTATTCTAAGCCATTTAGGTAAAAAGTCATCTAAATAAAGGCAGAGAACTAACTCTGTAAGTGACTAGCATTAGGAGCCATAATTGGACAATCTGGTCTCTCTACCATAAGATCTAAAATGGAAGTTGCTCGAGGGAATGAAAGTTGCACATACATTATGAGTACAGATTTACAAAGAACAGAAGTACATATGGACAAGACCAGAATGAAAATTGCTGTGGTGTTAGGGGTAGAGGGTATTGGGGCTGATTTTTATTCCTTTTAAATTTCCCTTATTGTTGCTCTGAGTACCTTTGGTGCAATAAATAAATATAGGAGCATCTGCCCTGGATTCCGAGGTCAGCATGAAAAGGATGGCACTTGCTGCTCACCTCTTGGGTACAGCCATATGCCCTGGCTGTGGTGGGCTGGAGTTAGAATTGCTGAATAGTTAACCCTGTTGGTTAGCATGACGCAGGTCAGAGTATGTGCATGCAGAGGTTAATGCCAGGTATTTGACTCCACCAGTTAATCCAGTGCCAAAGGGAAGCAAATCGGGCAGAAAGTCTCTAAGGAAAGGCCAGTGTGGCTGAGGCTGAGTTCACTCTCCAACAAAAGGCATTCTCCTTGAAACATATGGTAACTGGGTATGATTCAGAGCAACAGTGTCTCCCCAGAAGAAATCCACCCACCCCCTGTTCCAAATCAAAGAAAATTTTTTCCTACAAAATAAAGAAATACTCAACAACCTCAGAATCCTGGAAGCATTTTGGCTTAAGAATTACACATTCTCTATGTTCAATAAAAATGATTAATCTGGCCAAAGAAATAAGGCTTAGACTAGTGAAGAGGTGGCTGTCTTTCCAGCCACCTCTGTGTGAGTGTGTCTTTTTCTAGGTAGGAGATTGACAGACATTTGGGTTTCCTGTCCCTTGAGACACCCTGATGCATTCAAAGTGTTTATCCATGGGCTTCAGAAAAGCAGGCAAACTCATTACCCTTGTTCCGTTTGCCTTTAGCTCTGCATAAAGGGTGAAGATCCTCAAAGAGAAACGGCTCTGTAAGTACTCTGGGCTGGGGCCAATGATCTTCCATAAGCAGACAGGTAGCAGTGGTGTGCAATATAAAGTCCATCCCAGGCAAATTCCTCCTGAGATGGGAGGTGCCGGAAGGTGAAGGGGTTCAGAGGAGGATGGAGGGTGGAGGAGAATCTGCCTTCACATTAGAGGAAGATAGGTGAGGCAGGTTGGAAGTTTGCCTAGAATTGAGAATACCTTTGCTCGTAAGCCTATTCTCTCTTGAAGCAATTTTGGGCTAATGCTTGTGCAACTGCATTTTATTGCCCTACAATGTAAATGGGAGAAGCCATTATTGCACTCTCCTTCACAACAAGGTCAGAAACCACATTCCTTATCCTAAAGCCTGCCTTCTCTTTGGAGCTTCCTTTAGTCTGTTGGCTCCAGCATACGTGAAGTGGGTGGTGGGTAAAAAGAACTAAAGCATTCTTTCCAAGAGTATCAATTTGATTTTGATTTTTTTTTCTTACTGCTATGATCGCTATAATTAATTTGTTGGTTCATTTCAGATGAGAAAGCTGAGATGCCACCTAATACAGACAGAATTATGCATCAGAACCCTCTTCATTTGTGTAGTCCCATCTGTATTTATTGCTATTATTAAATTCACTCCTGTTAAATTGTCAGAGGTTATGAAGAAGTGTTTCATTAAGTACTTGACAATAGTTGTTAGGGCTAATTTGATATACTTGTGGAACGTTTTTATGGAGAAAGCTGTTAAGAATGAAAAGTAAGATTTTGTTAAGTGTTCTTCTTGAAGGGTATGTTAATTGAGATTTGTTCTGAAAAGGTAAGTGACCACTTACCATTTAGAATGTATTTTTCTAGGTAGGAGATGAACAGATATTTGGGTTTCACAAATCAGTGCAACACACACACACACAAATGGAGGTGGGGGGAGGGCAACAAAGAGTGAGACATTTTTTAAGTTGCTAAGGAAGCCCGTAAAAAATATCAATTATCGTCAACTTTCAGTGTTGTTTTATAAAAGAAATGTTCTAGGACTAAAAAAGGAAAGATATAATCTCAGAATATAAAATACTTCTTTAAATGGAAGAAATTTAGTATTATGAAAAACTCAGCATATGTCCTTATTTTTCTCATCTCATCGTGGTTGACAAGTCACAAAGTTTGTAAGTTTTATGTAGTGATGATGATGAATGAGAACAGCAGGGGACAGGGGCTGGCTGTCACGCTTGTTTACAAGCATCCTTTGCCTCTTTTTGTATAGTCAGCTGCTTAGATCTAGCTGTATCAATTATGAGTCAGCCTGTGCTTTTCTTATGTCTGTACCGCCATTTTAAATTGCAGCTTTTTAATAATTTATCGCTGACTTTCTCTGCTTCCATTCTGTCTTGATTTTTTTCCCCCATAAGAGTCTCCACTGTGCTTTCCCACACAACTGGGGCAGATTAGGGGGCAAAGGGGATCTGGCCAGAACCACCTTTGAGTTTCTGCTGTGCTCTCCCCCTCTATCTTAGAAAAAAAATTTTGTCGAATATTGCAGTAGCTAAATGTTCCACAGTGAGAGAGAGAGAAAGAGAGAGAGAGAGAGATCTGCTGTCAGACAGGTGGTAAAAGCCCCTTATTGACATAGAAGCAAAAAGAAGAAACGAGCGAAATATATAAAATCTCAGTGGATGTGTTTCTAAGAGGAACAGACACATCTTCCTGTTAGGTTTCTTTTTGCTTCCTTTGAAACTTCAGCATGGAATGGGGGGGGGGAAGGAGTGGAGGGGGGAGAGAGAGAGAGACTAATAAAGACTAGTTTACAGATTTCTTTGTCTTCTTGGAGGCCCCAGCACGTTTTTGTGGGGAAACATTCAGATCCTGTCTCTCATTCAGGATTTCTCAAAGTAGCATTTGGAAGCCCTGAGGAAGTGCTGTAAGGACAAGGTAGGAGGACTGTGAAAATCTGAAAGTTTAGACAATTAAGTAGAAGCCTGGAGATCATAAAGGCAAGAAAACTTTCAGGTAATGGTGGGTTGGGATAGTTTAAGTGGAAGAGGAAACAGAAAAACTCACATATCTGATTGGACTTGGGATCAGAAGACCTGAGTTCTAGTCTTGGCTGTGTTTCCTTGGGCAAGTCCATCTCCCTGTCTTTGGAAAATGAAGAGGTTGGATTTGGAGGAGGATTATGCATTGATTTTCATGTTACTTGAAAATTCCCTACAGATTCCCAAATAATTTAGTGAAATGCTGGAAGGAGTTGGCAAAAGAGAGTGAAAAATGTAATACCTTTGCCCCACCTAGTAGAATTATGAATCAGCTTTGTTCTAGGACACGTAACAATCCTTCAGAATTACAGGTCAGCAGTGAAGAGTTTCTTCACTCTTACAAATACAGTGACCTTGTACATTAGCACAAACACGGACTATTAACTAGTTTAGCAGAGCATGGTGATATCATAAATGGCCATTGCATTTTATTATGCTTAGGTTTTGAAAAAACAGAGCCTGTATTAAAAACTATGTCTATTACTTAAAATTAGAAGTTAGAGCCTGACTTAGAAAGACATGAAATTCAAAAGAATCCTCCATCGCCTTTCCTCAAATGTCTTCTCTACCTACTGTGATACCTGAAATTTCAACATTCATTCTTCTGGTTTTTGTCCCTTAGGACTACAAATACCAAAGCCACTTGCTCCCTTCTCAACCTTACCACCAATGAGGACACATTGTATACTATTTTTCTCATCCTTGGGCCTCATTTTTGAAAGAAGTGGTCTATCAAGCAAACTTTATGTATTAAATAATAGTAATCTATTTGCACAATTTTAAAAATATTTTTCAGTGATAATCTACTTGCCAATCTGAATTTCTTTAATGATAACACAATTACCCAGCTGATGTAACTCCACCTAAGAGCGAAGAAATATACTTAACCTATGTAGTCTTTTAGAGGTTAACAATATACTCGTAATCACTGACATTAGATTTTTTGAATCATTGAAAACAGCTTCCAAGCTCATCCTTCTGATGATATTAATCACCAAAAGGTTTGCATAGATAATTTCTTATTGTTGCAACAGCCTGAAAAGGTAGGTGTAGGAATCCCCATTTTACAGATGATAAAACTGAGGATTAGAGAAACAAAATTAACTTGCTCAAACTCACACAACTAGCAGGAGGTACAGCAGCTGGGATTCAAAGCCAGGGCAGTCTTACCCCACAGTTCATGCTCTTTCCTCTATACTGCACTGTCCTGGGGTGAGGGGGTGGGGGCAAAGTACTGCAATGTGATTGAGAGCATTTTACTGCTTTAGGGGTTTGGGGATTGTGGCAGAGCTATTAGGTTGGTGCAAAAGTAATTGTGGTTTTTGCAATTATTTTTAACCTTTTAAACTGCAGTTACTTTTGCACCAACCTGATATTTATCATTCCCTTAATATTCTTATGCTCTTCACATTCCCCTGTCCCCTGGCCATTAGATAATCCACGTGACTGCTAGTCAAGGGGCTATGGATAGAATGAATGGTGTCACTTCTGGGCTAAATAGAGCAGAATGGGTGCCTGTTTGTTAGGTGCTTTCTTCCCCTGACATGGCAGCTGTGGAGAGATCCTGGAACCTCTGTCAGGCGGACATTCTGAATAACAACGTGGAACAGAGAAACCTGCTCACATGTAAGTGAAGTACACCTGTGTGTTAAGCCACCAGATTTTTATAGTTAATTTGTTACTGCAGCATAACTTAACCTATCCTGACTAACGTAGGTATTTTCATTATAAGAATTCAGGAGCATTTCATCTAGTTTAAGGGAAGAATGCTTAATTTCAGGGGCAAGTTCATAATAACCCCCATCCCTCCCACCAGGGACACTGAGTCATATAAAATGCTGGATAACCTGCAATAAAATCATGTTTTTCCCTTTGAATAGATATATGTATTGACAGCATATTTTTTAAAAATAGGGCATCAGTAGTGCAAGCCAGAAAAAAATGAATTTGTCTCATTTTCTTAAAAAATCCAAATTATATTTAATCTCATGCCAGTGACTATAGAAAATAAAATCTACACATTAATCACAAATTCATTAACACTTAGGTAATCTTTCAAGAGCCTATCTCTGCAATATCAAGGTTGTTATATAGCAAATGACTTACATCACGGGTAATTTTCACTTATGTAATACTGGAAAACCTGAAGGATACTACTGAGAATTCCCAAAAACCTGAGCTCTCAGAGAATTGTGTACACTAGACTAAGAAAACAATTGGAGATTTTGCATTCCAGCCAGTAGAGTCCTACAGCAAAATGTTGCTGTGGAAACTCATGAATTATTTGTCTTCATTTCTCTCGATGATCTTGATAGAAAAAACAGTGTCAGCCTCTGTTTGAATTATGGTTATAAACAACAATTGCTTACATTTTCATGTTACCTTAGAGTTTATAAGGCATTTTTTAGACATATCTTGTTTGATCCTCCCAGACACTGTGAGATATACTCCTAGGTGGTGCTGTCATTATTTATGATTTGCAACTGGAGATACTCAAGTCCAAGGTCACACAGCTAGTGAGAACAGTCACGCTTCTCATTACCCTGCCCTTTGGCTCTAAGTAAATACTACAATTGCTCTCAGTTTTGTACAGGACAATCATTCGGCCCTGTTGTTTTATGGGTGATTGCTATATGCCAGGAAGAATGGAAACCAGAGATGAGAAATTAAACTAGCACACACAATTATTAGGAATTGTCAAAATTTAATTCTCTGAGTTACCTGAAGTATAGTGACCTCATATAACAATAGTTACACTCCTATATGCACTTACCTTGTACTGTCCTAAGCACTTGAAATATATTGTAACTCACTAAATCCTCATAAAAATCACATAACAGGGTCCTATTTTTATTATACCCATTTTACAGGGGAGAAAAACTGAGGCACAGAGAATTTAAGTCATGTGTCCTCGGTCACATGGCTTATTAGTGGCTGGACCAGGATTTAGATCTAGGCAATATGGCTTCTGGGTCCTTAACCGCTAGGCAAAATTGCCTCTCACATTAAGAACTAACTTATATACCACCTCAGAGATACTGTGGATGCCTGATCATGGCATTGTACACCAGAAGCTAAACATTAATGAATGCCAACTATAATTTTATATATATAATATGATGGCTCGGTGTGAGGTCGGAGGGATAATGGATGGGGGGAGGGGGATTCACAGTGTGAGGGATATAAATGATGAATGTCTAAGTATTACCTTGTCTTGTACACCTGAAACTAATAAATTAAAAAAAATAAAATAAAAATAAAATAAAATAAATAAAAAGAACTAACTTATATAGTACATCTTATATGGCAGGGACATTCATACTCGTATATAGACTCATTTAATCCATATTAGTGACACATTTAACATTTGAATTAATATAGAAAGTAGATAAGAGACAGGGAGGAAGAGGAGAGTGGGTTTAAAAAAGGCAGGTGGTGAGGAGAGGGATGGAGGGAGGGAGGGAGGGAGGGGGAGAAAGGGGGAGAGAGAGGGAGAGAGAAAGAGAGAGAGAGAGAGAGAGAGAGAGAGAGACTTAAAAGTGTCTGCCATGAGACTTGCCATTCAAAACATGTGCCCTGAAGTGAGCATAAGGTGAGGAGAGCCAGTGCTGGTTCCCTCATGGCTCTTAAAGTGTGAGCTTCTCATGTGCTCAGGATGAATCAAGTGTTCAAGGATTTGTGTTTTTCTTACATGGCCCCTACACACAAGCCAACTACTTCATTTGGTTCTCAACCAAAGAAACAGCAATCTCTTTCCGTACTGGAATAAACACCTGCTCTGCTGTACTTACTAAGAGGAGGCGTTTAGGCCTTTGAAGTGATTCTTTCCCAGGGAATTTCCAAGGATAATTTTGACTACAATTAATTTTTGCCTGACTTTGGAACTTAATCCTTGAATAAGCCACAACCCACTTGTATCACTGAACATGATCAGCGCTGAAGGGAGTAGTTGGAGTCATATAGTTTGTAATGCAACTCTGCTATGTATATTCAACATTGCTCACGGAAAAGTTTTAGCTACCAGATGTGTGTAAAGGTACCAGATGGACAAACAGTTGCTTCAAAACACAGACCTCTTATCCTGGCTTGGCCACTTAACGAGCTGCTTACCACAAGGATATCACATAATCTTTCAGAGACTCTAAACTGAGGGACTAGACCAAAAGATAATCTCAAAGATCCCACGCGCCCTCATATGATATGATGGACATTAAAATGAATTGAACGATAATGAAACAACTCTTAGGGGGCTTTACTACCTCCGTCTTCTGCAACAGATTCTCAGCCCCAAACAGGGTCATTTGTAGGTTTTATAGGCAGCTCAAGGGCATCATTCAAAACATTCCACCAAAAAGGATATAAACTTTGTTGCCAGTAAAGAATCATAGCCTTGAATTCCTGAATTTTATAGTTATGGTACTCATAAAAGTGTTTAATAACAAACGTGGCTCACTTGGAAATCACCAACCTGAAGGACTTTGCTCCAACTTGAGATGTGGATCACTCTTGTTTTTAAGAAACTATTTAATGATTTATTAACAAGTTCACATTTCTGCTAAAGATTTCTACACAATCTCTTTCGAATATTCTAAATGTAGGCATATGCATTTTTTGGCATATGCATTTTATGATTCCACAATGCTCTTAATCATCTAATTAAGGCTTCCATCACTGATCCTTATTTGTCACAATGAGGGGTCATGATGATTTTCTACCTGTCAAATTAAAATGGGCCACTATGAAAATTTAACAGCAGTATATATGCGCCTAAGGAAAACTTCCTGATTATGTTCCATTTGTCAAAGCCTAGAGTAAAAGCACCCATAAACCTAAACCATCCACCCACGGAATATCTACAAATGATTGCTTTGTTGCAAGTTGAAAAATAACATACAACAACACTCAGCAATTTATAAATCTGCATGTTTATTGTTTAGACTGGCATATCTAAGGTACTTAAGTTTCAAAAAGCATTTACTTACATTATATCTTTTGATCCCTAGGCTTAGAAAGCTTAAATTCTTAGTCGCTGGAATCAAATACCTGAGTACATATCCTAACTCTATACTACTCTGCTAGCTGTGTGATGATGTGCAAGTTTCCTAACCTCTCTGTGCCTGCATTTCCTCATCTGTAAAATGGGCATAGTAATAGCATCTACCTCCTGATTTAGGGTGACTGTGACAAATAAATGAGTTAAGATTTGTACATTGTAAGATCTGCAGCATAGTAAGCACTCAATACATTTTAGCTATTATAGATAGTACCCCACTTTTCAGAGGAGACTAAGACTCACGTACTGGCTGTATATGCCCATAAATAGTACTTAGAACGTAAAACCAGGTCTAATGGACTTCAAACCTTGGCCTCTTTTCTTAACTACATGCTACCTTTCTTATTTAACATAAGAAATCAGGATGTCTAATTGAGGGTTTTTAAGAAACAAAGTCTTTCTTTTTCTAGTACTAAAAAGAGACACCAATTTTTTTCATCCACTTTCAGAGTGAGATGCACATTATCTTTCAGTTTTTCATTTACCGTGTGAATGTGTTCAGTTTTACTTCATTTGATGAATCATTCTCCTCAGAACAAAGATGAAAGAAAATTAACTGAAAGAAAAAAAACCTGAGACACAAAACTGGAAGTCTGATAAGAAAATATTACAAAAGGTATGCATTGGAAAGGTGGATTTGAGTCACCAACTCCTGCATGTTAACTTTATTTCTGAGATTTTTATGCTTAGTCTCAAGAAAAGTCTCTGAAAAGAGGATAAGAATGCTGTAACTATTATGTTTAGATATTTGTTTCAGATACTAAAGTACGTAGTTCATAACTGAAAGAATAAAAAAAAGCTATGGGCTTGTTGCAGCTTTCAGCAAAGCCAGTCTAACAGCATTTCTAAAAGGAAACCAGGATCTGCAGTCTCCAATTGTATTTATTAATAATTATTATTTTCTCTCAAGTCCAATATCTCCATTTTTATCACTATCATTTTTTCTTCCATTTCCCCTTCTTTTACTTTTTATCTTCATTTTGATCTTTCTGTAATTCCACAAAATTTAGATTTTGGTGATCATAGGTGTTCATTTTATAAAACTGATTAGTACAAAAAGAAGCATTTTTAGAGTTAGCCCAATCAGGACCTCCTTGTGGCTAGATTCTCACAGTTTTGTATCAGTGCCTTATTTTTGTCCGCTGCAATCTTCCTTTCTCCCTGGCAAAATGAAAGAAAAATGGAGGCAGTTTCCCTGCATCTTTCAGAATGAGGTCACAGTCTCTCAGTGAGCATAGCTGGCCCTCATGTTTGGTCCCTGCCCTCTCACTCTTTAGTAGAGCTATGCTCAAGGCATTCAGTTTCCAGAAACTTGTCGCCTTAAGATCTTTGCATAAACCATTCATTACCTTCAACCAGAATGTCATGAACAAACTCCTAACAATCCCAAACTCAGATATCAGCCATCTCTTCCAAGGGTTCCTTAAAAGCTCTGACTTTGATTTCCCTCTTCCATGCTCCATATTACACTGTGCAAAACTTTACCAGAGCTAATGATCAGAGTTAAACCCTAATGATTAGGGTTAGGTGATTTAGTCCTTCCAAACATACGCGGTATTCATCCTCCTCTTTTCATTTCCGCTACTGCCTTCTTGATTCAGGTTAACACTTACCCTTTGCTGGGCAAGTTATAGTCTCCTAATAAGTCTCCTGCTTATATTCCTGTCTGTCTTCAGTCCGTCATTCACACTGCAGCTAGAGTGATCCTTTTAAGAAAAAAATATTTCATATGTACAGAAGTATAATGTATAAAATTAGGTATAATGAATAAAATAAACACCCAAGTACCCACTACTGTTTAAGAAACAGAATATTGTCAACACCTTTGAAGCTGACTGTGTCGCTTTCCCAAAGATAACACTATCTTGAATTTGATATTTAATGTGCCCTTGGTGTGTTTTTTTATTTCTTTTACCATGTATGTCTATATCTCTAAACAATACATTATTTAATTTTGCTTGTTTTTGAACTTTAAAAAAATGGCTGCATGTCATTTACTTTGCAATTTGCTTTGTGCACTCAACATTGTATTTCTGAAATTCATCCATGTTGATTTCCACATTCTGTTTAGTATTCTGTCACATGAGTATGTCACAATTCATGCAAATTCTTATTTTAGTATATGTGCTGCCGAAGTGAGCACCATGCAAATTCTTATTGATAAGCTATGCAATCACCAACAATGCTAAAATAAACAGTCTTGACTATGATTCCTAGGGCATGTATGCAAGAACTTCTCTAGGGCAGGGCTTTCCAAGAGAACTTACCGTGATGATGAAAGTGTTCTATATATACGCTGTCCAATATGGTGGCCACATGTAGTTATTGAGCACTTGGAATATGATTACTACAAACGAGAAAGCACAATTTTAATTTTATTTAATTTTAATGCATTTAAATATAAATGGTCACAAGTGGCGGGTGGCTACCATATTGGACAACATAGCTTTAGACTATATACCCAGGAATAAGGTTGCTGGTTTATAGAGTATGTACATTTTCAATTTTACACAATATTGACAAATGTTTTCCAAAGTAGTAATATTAATTTATACACCCATAAGCAGTATATAAGGATTATCAACAGTACTTTTTAATGTTTGCCTGTAAAATGTTTGCCTATCTAGCTACATAAAGTGGCATCTTACTATAATTTTATTTTGCATTTCCATCATTACTATTTATTTGCCAGACATGCTTCCTTTTTGTGAAATGCCTGTTTAGGTCTTCTTCCCATTTTTCTGTTGGGTTGTTTGTCCTTTTCCTATTTATATTTAGGAGTTCTTTATATTTTTTAATGTTACTTTTTCTTATTAAATGTGCTGCAGATATCTTCAATGTATCCTTGAAAACAAAAATCTGATCACGTCCCTTCACTCCTTACCATTGTACTTGGAATAAAATCTAAACTCCTTACCATGGTGTAGTGAACGTTATGGTTGACTCCCAACATCCACCCCACCCACCCATGCCCACCCTACCCCCACCACCCACTCTCGGGAGAAGCAACACCATTAGGGAAATTGACTACTGTAGTCAGGATAGGCCTGACTGATACAAGGGTAATCTCATTCCCCTAACCAATGACTCGTTTAGGAAAAGGCACATGACCTCATTTTAGACAATAAAATTTTGGGAGAACTTTGCTCAAAGCTTTTGGGAAATATGATCTTCACTTTTTGGAGGAAGTGAGAAAAAGCTAGATTTTTTTCCAGTGGACTTGAAGTAGGAAGCCTGAGGGGAATGAGTTCAAGAATGGCGCTATCACTGTGGGTGGCAGATCCCAGTGCCGTATAGAAACTGAGTTCTTTACTCCCTTGTTGGGCATTACTTGTTCCTATCCTGAGGCCCTGGCACTTGCTTTCCCCTCTTCTTGCAACTATCTCACTGATTCTCACATGGCTGGATCTTTATTGCCGTTTAGTCTCAGCCCAAATGGTCACCTCCTCAGAGGGGCTTCTTATACCATCGCTATCCCTGGCCTGTCACTATCATGTCATGCTGTTTCATTTTCTTTATGTCACTACTGAAATTATCTGCATTTGTATGTTATCTGTCTCCCCCACTAGAACGTAAGCCCGAGGAGAGCAGGAACCTTGTCTGTCTGTCTTGTGTATTTCTATACAGTGTCCGGCACATAGTAAGTGCTCACTGAATATTTTTTGCAGTAATCAAAAAATAGTGATTAATTTTTGTTTTTGTTTTCCCTACTGGACTGTAGCTCCTTGAGGTCAGGGACCAATGTCATACTCATTTTTGTATTTCAAGTGCCTAGCACAGCTGCTGCCAAAAAGTAGGTGTTCATTAAGCTACTGAATAAATGAATGAGAGAGAGAGAGAGAGAATGAGGGGGAAAGAGAGAGGGAAATATTTGGGGAAAATATAGTGCCAACCTATTGCCTTTATTGGCAATATCACTTGAAGAAGATTCTCTCCCATTCTTCTCACTGCCTATGGAAGGATTTTGTGGATATAGTAATATCCCCAAGAATAAAGAATGCATGCCCTTCAAACTACTTCACAATCTGACTATAAACCATCTTTTCAACCTCAATTCACACTTTCTTCATGTCTTCCTTCCCCCTACCATTTACTCTGTACTCTTGCCACACTAATTCTAGTGCAGTTGAATTTTATGCAAGGGATACATTCCTGAAACCTTCACACACAATGAAAAACATCCATAATTCAAGTCTACTTAGTAATAGTATTTAGCAAGACTATTTAGTGATAAACGTGAACTTATTGAAGGGAACATACTATTTTACCAGCTAAAACAGCTCCGCCATGTGGCAATAGCATAAAGTATCTAATTCACTGAGCTACCACCAGCTTTGAAAGCATGCAATTCATGTTAAACATTGCTTCAAATTTTGTGCATGTAGTACAGTGTTATTAATAGTTTATTAGGAATGACTTCAAATTTGCATAATTCAAATACTCTGCAAAACTTGACCAGACTTTCTCACAGTTCCTGAATCACACTCGGGCCCATTTATGCCTCTTGGCCTTCTCATATGCTGTTTCCTCTGCCTGGCATGCTCTGTGAATTGCTAGCACCTGGAATAGTGAGTGGCATAAATGTCATATCTAGAGGATATAAATAATGTTGTTGGTATAACAGTGTTATTCCAGAAGATGGGAAGTGTTTTTTAAAAAGGCCCAGACGTGATTTACAATGAATGTTGAATATGTTGAAACACACTTAAAATCTAAAGTTTTCTGAGCAAAGGGAGACAAGGGTTGGGTTAGGTCCACATAGAATGTAGGAATGGCAGGGAAGGTAGGAGAAGTCCTGAGGCTGCCAGTTACCTATATTCAGACGGTTGTATGCCGGAAAATCATAGTGAAGGGATACAAGCTTCTTTGGGCCCAGAAAGTCCCAATATCCAGTATCTGAAAGCCTTAGTGAAGTCAGGTCCTGCTGGTCCTGCTCATCCCAGGGAGGCAGGGACTAGGGTTAAGGGGAGGGGTGAGGGCAGAAGGAGAGAGGTAATTCTCCCAAATTCTACCCATGTCACCCTAAATCAGAGGTTGAAAAACTCAAGTATCCACAGACAATAAATGTAAATGATTACGGCAAGCTAGATATAAAGAAAATTATAGATCCTTTTGTAGTTCATAAGTGTGATGATTGGGTGTGCACGCTTTTGCGTGAGATGTGCCTCCCACAAACCTTATTACGACATCGGGGCAATGGCGCATTACCCGTCTGACTTGAAAAACAAAAAAAGAAAATTATGCGGGGGCCCCCTCCACCAGTTTTGTTTTGTTTCAGTTTTGATGGAGAAATGACAATCATGAAGAAACAACAATATTTTCAAGAGAAGCCAGCAACCCAGATTTGTATACAAAGCTTCCCAATTCTAAAAATTGGCTCAAAAAATTTAAAACACCACACAGGCCAAGCAATGTATCTAGATGCTGAATTTGGCCCAGTAGGACACCAGCGTATGACCTGAAATTTACTATCAGGTCTGGTGAAATATCATGAGGCTTTCTGAACAAATCCAATCTCAGAGCTAATGTGGGCAACACTTCAATGTGAATGTTTCATAAAATTGCAGAATATTTGTGTTAGATTCTAGTCCAGGCTTCCATCCAACATAAAAATCTGGTCTTTTCCGCCAAAGTAGACGCAGTTGGCCAACACATGTCAAAGACTGGTGAAGAGCAAAGGAGGGGGTCACAGGATGGATAATTTGCCTTGAGACCGGCCCTGTTTGCTTGAACTGGGGGGAGCCCCATGGAAGCAATCAGCAGGAATATCTGCAATGGCAGATGACGTCACTTCACAGGACTTATATTTTCATTTTTAATGTTGCAGATTTAATACTAGAATTCTGTTTCTGGTTGCTTTGTTCCATCAGGTGTCATAGAGCCCAAGAACATGTCTTCTGTATGGAGTTAGCAGGGTAGAGCATAAGAATTCTATTCTTGGGGAAATGTCTTCCTGGGTGGATCATTTGGAGCGAACCCACTGGGGAACCAGTTTTCTTCTGTATCTCTTCTCTGTGCCCACATAGGGCCTGAGTGCATGGGTGTGGGTTGCCGGGTGGAAAACTGGTATGAAGGGTGCCACCCTGACAATGAGGGCAGAGTAGGAGACCTGTCAAAATGATAATAGGAATCTCTGGTGCAATGTAATCAGTGGAAAGAAAAGGGTGGCAGAAGCTGTAAAACTGGTCCCCCCCACCTTCTCCAGTGATTCCATCCCTCCTCCTTTCCTGGGCTCTTATTCTAGCAATTGTACACTCTCTGGCATATATTCCAGCTCTCATCAATCCTGATTTCTGCCTTTCATCTCCTCCAGGAAGACATAAGTTTTCCTTTTCTCCCAAAAGAGCTTCCCTCATATTTTCCTCCCTCTCAATTTACTGCAGTATGGCTTCTGCCTACCCTACCCTTCCAATGAAGTTGTCCCTTCTCACGTCACCTCTCACTCAGTTTGCCAAACTCAATCTGACTTTTCTAAAGTTTTCAGTCCCAGTCACCATCTTCTCCTCGCCTTCCTGAGATTCCAGGACATAACTCTCCAGGCCTTCTCCTATCTCTGTGACTGCTCTTTCTGTCTTTTTCTGCTGGCTCCTTTGCCTTCACCCATTCTTTAAATGTTACTGTTTCTAAAGCAAATGCTACCCCCATATGCCATCCTTGTAAGAAGCAGTAAAAGGTACATCATACTCTAATTGGGCCAGGGTGTGTGGCTTAGCCATCAGCGCTTGGGCTGGACTTCAGGCCTCATTCACCCCACTCAGCCTGGTCCCCTTGTACCATGAATACCTTGTACAACTGCATGCTGCGGCCCAAAGTGCTATACGCAGTCCTCATCACTTTTTTGCCTTACTCTTTCCCTCTACAAACTTGTTGCTTTCATTGTTCCAAGACCTATGTGTCCTACTTAATCTCTAGACATCTTTTCATCTGCTTCCTGGATTTCTCTTCTTGGGTGTCCTGTGACTTGCCAAGGCACAAACTGAATTCATTATCTGCTCACTCACATACTCCCAAATATGTCTATTTTTCTGTATTCCCTCTCTTGGTTGATGACACCACCATCCAGTCCCTCATTCAACTGAAAACTTCCAGACTATCTATTCTTTTCTTTATACCATTATTGAAATCGTCTGCATTCATTTGTTTATCTGTCTCCTCCACTAGAATGTAAGCACCAGGAGGGCAGGAACCTTGTCTGTCTGGCTTCCCACAGTTTAAGGCTTGTGTCATCTCCCACACGCACTACTCGAATAGCCTCCTAACTAGCTTACCCCTCTCCAGAATCTCTCCCCTCCACATCACCCTCCCCACTGCCACTGGGTTTCTTCCTTTACACAGAACTGAGCACATTACTCCTTTGTTTGAAGACCTATTTGGGGGAAATCCAGTCAAGATGGTGGAGTAGGTAAATGCTGCGCTTACGTCCTCTCATGACCACATCAAAATTACAATTACACTGCAGAACAATCATCATTGAGAATCACCTGAAGTCTAGAAGAACCAAAGCCCTACAACTAAGAACATACAGAAGAAGCCACCTCAAAACGGGTCGGAGGGGCAGAGACACGGAATGGACTGGTCCCACACACACGTGTGAACGTTATAAATCGGGAGGGATATCTCAGCTGTGGAGGCCCCCCCAGAGGAGTGAGGGGTCTCAGCCCTCACACAAGGGTCCCAGCCCAGGGTTCCAGTGCTGGAGAGAGACATCCCCATAACTTCTGGCTGTGCAAACCAGCGGAGATTGTGGCTGAGTGAGACAAGTGTGGTTGCAGCCCCAGGTGCTCCTCTTAAAGGGCCCACCCATGGACTTACTCGCTGACAGATTCACTTCCTCCAAGCTCTAGAGCTGGGGCAGCAGCTCGAAGAGGCAGAAACATACAGGGAGGAACTGAATCATCTGGCTCCAGGGCAAGAGCTAGAGAAGCAGCTTTCTTCCAGATGGAGGAGCTGGCAGAAGCCATTGTTTCTTTGTTAAAACCACCCCCTCCCAGAGTGCAGATGCAGGCATCCACCATATCCGAGTCTCAATCAACCTGGCTAACACCTTTGATTCACCCCAATTCCTTGAGACCCCGCCCCCTCAACTTTCTGGCACACCCAAGCTGTTTCTAGCAGCTTTTTCTGTATAAATGGCCAGTCTTGCCTCATGCTTCACTCTCCGAAAATCTCTCAAAGGTTCACAAACACCAAACAAGCAGCATCTGGCTTCAGCATGTCCCACACCTCTGGCTGAGCAGCCCTAAGCCTGGCACTAGCGGCAGCCAGCCTGTTGTGGCTTGGCCTCTTGAGGCACCTCCATGCCCTCCATGGGCAACAACCGTCTGCAGATGACTTTGTGGCTCAAGCTAGGGGGCCTGAGGCAGGGAACAGGCTGCAGCTGAACTTGGTCTGCAGCGAGCCCCCTCATAGATGTCCCTTCACAGCCAGTGGCCAGCTTCAGACTGAGCCGGAGCATCACCAGACCACCTCCAAAGACAATAAACCCAGAGCCTTGCTAAAGCAAATCCTGCTCTGTAAGGTTAGCCCCTGCACAACAGCTCCTCCACTGTAGTCATGACCAGTCCTCACAATCTATCAGCCCAAGGGTCAATCCTTCCCACTGACGTGCAAACAGCAGCCAAGGGTGCAACAGGAGGGCGCACACAACCCACACAAGGCACACACCTGGAGCACCGTGCTTTGGTGACCCGGGAGACGGCACCAATGGGCCCACAGGACACCTACTACATAAAGCCCTCTACTAAAACCAGGAGAAATAGCAGCCCTACCTAATGCATAGAAACAAACACAGGGAGGCAGCCAAAATGGACAAAGAAATGTCCCAAATAAAAGAACAGAACAAAGCTCCAGAAAAAGAACTAAACAGAATGGAGACAAGCAATCCACCAGATGCTAAGTTAAAAACACTGGTTATAAGGATGCTCAGTGATCTCAGGAAGAATTTCAAAAAAGAGATAGGAAACATAAAAATGGAGATAGAAAACAAAAAATCAATCAGAAATAAAGAATACAATAACTGAAATGAAGACTACATTAGAGGGAATTAACAGTAGCTTAGATGAAGCAGAGAACTTAATCAGCAATTTAGAAGATAAGGTAAAAGAAAACACCCAAACAGAACAGCAAAAAGAAAAAAGAATCCCCCCTCCCCCCCAAAAATGAGTGTAGTTTAAGAGGCCTCTGTAACAACATCAAGCATACCAACATTCCCATCATAGGGTACCAGAAGGAGAAGAGAGAGAGCAAGGAATTGGAAACCTTTTTGAAGAAATAATGACAGAGAACTTCCCTAATCTAGAGAAGGAAATAAATATACAAGCCAAGGAAGCACGGACAGTCACAACAAGATGAACCCAAAAAGGCCCACACCAAGACACGTTATAATAAAAATGCCAAAGGTAAAAGACAGAGAATCTTAAAAGCATCAAGAGAAAAGCAGATAGTTACCCACAAAGGAGCTCCCAGAAGACCATCGGTTTATTTCTCAACAGAAACTTTGCAGACTAGAAGGGGTTGGCAGGAAATATTGAAAGTGATGAAAAGTCAGGACTTATAACCAAGATTACTCGACCCAGAAAAGCTATCATTTAGAATCAAAGGACAGATAAAGAGCTTTCCAGACAAGAAAAAGCTAAAGGAGTTCATCAGCACCAAACCAGAATTACAAGGAATCTTAGAGGGACTTATTTAAGATGAAAAAAAGAAAGATCACAACTATGAGTAGAAAATGGCTGTATCTACCAACAATTACTTTCAATGTAAATGGATTAAATGCTCTAATCAAAAGATACAGTGGCTTAGTGGATAAGAAAACAAGACCCTTGTATATGCTGCCCACAAGAGACTCACTTCATATCGAAAAAACACACACAGACTGTAAGTTAAAAGATGGGGAAAAGGTATTTCATGAAAATTGAAACAAACAAAAAATCTGGGGTAGCAATACTTACACCAGACAAAACAGACTTTAAAACAAAGGCTATAACAAGATGCAAAGAAGGACCCAATAATCCCACTTCTGGATATTTACCCAAAGAAACCCAAAACTTCAAAGGGACATGGGCATCCATGTTCATTGCAACATTGTTTATAATGGCCAAGATATGGAGGCAGCCTGGGTGTCTATCAATGGATGAGTGAATAAAGAGTAGGTAGTACATATATACAATATAATATTGCTTGGGCATGGAAGGGAATGGGTTCTTGCCATCTGCAGCAGCATGAATGGACATGGAGGGTATTTTGCTAAGTTAAGTATGTCAGACAGAGAAAGACAGACACAATGTGATTTCGCTTATATGTGGAATCTAAGGAACAAAATAAACAAACAAAGCAAAACAGGAACAAACTCATAAATACAGAGAATATTTTGATGATTGCCAGATAGGAGGCGAGTTGGGGGTGAGTGAAAAAGGTAAAGGCATTAAGAAGTATAAATTGGTAGTTACAAAATAGTCATGGGGATGTAAAGTAAAGCATAAGGAATAACTCAATAAAACTATTGTAATAACTATGTATGGTGCCAGGTGGGTACTAGACTAGTCAGGGGATCTCTTCTTAAATTATATAAATGTCTAACCACTATACTGTACACCTGAAATTAATATAAAATAATACTGAACGTCAACCGTAATTGAAAAATTAAAAAGGGGGGGGGGAGTGAAGGGAAATAGGTTCAGGTCTCCAGGTATAAAACCAGTAAGTCATGGGGATGAAATGTACAGCATAGGGAATATAGTCAATAATATTGTGATAGCACGTTACGGGGTCAGATGGTTTCTTATCATGGTGATCACTTCTTTAGGTATATAAATGTTGAATAACTATAGTGTACACCTGCAACTAATATAATATTGTATGTTAGCTATATTTTAATAAAAATCTTAAAAAAACTTATTTTGGCTTCCAATTAACTATAGGATAAAGTTCAAGTGTTCAGGCATTGCATATAAAACCCTTCATATCCTGACCCAAACCAACCTTTCCAGTCCTACACCTTGCCCCACATCTCAACACCTTCCTTGCTCTTCACCACATCAAACCATGACACAGTTTCTTAAACAAACATGATTTTGTCATGTGTTTTAAAGCCTCTGTGCCTTTGCTGATGCCTTGCAAGCCTTCTTGTTTGTTTGTTTGTTTTTTGTCTTGTAAAATCCCGTCCACTCTTTAAGATAATGCTTACTTGTCCCCTCTTTCTTCAGGCACCTCTGGCCCTTAGGTAACAGCTCTCTCCTTACTACTTCTACAGCACTACTGGTATGCTAGTAAAGATTGTCTGAAAGATATTTCGCATCTTTCCTACTACACTGTGAGTTTCCTAAGGGCAAGATTAAACTTTGTTAGTCTCCTTATCATCAGCAGCTTGCCCAGTGCCTGCTACCTGGTAGGTATTGAATGAAATTTTATGAAATTGTCAGGATGCTTGAATATTATTTTGTGAAAGGACCAATGATTTCTTTCAGCATAATTTTTAGCCTGTCTCTTTTCTTCAGACATCAGAAGAATCTCAGAATAGGATGGTTAATTGGAGATAGTTGCTATGTCATATCCACAAACTTTAGCTAGGTCTGTCTCTCTAGGGACTTCGAGGCTATGATTTTGATATGGGAGAGCCACCTCACTACAGGAATCTTAAGTTTCCTTTCCCCTAGTTTCTTAGCTCCCTAGTCCCTGGTCTTAATCAATTTCTTAATCTTAGACTAAATATTGTTCTTAGCCTGAATCATAGAATGTCTTTTACTTCCTGCTTCAGATAATTACCCAGAAGCTTGTTGCTTGTAATCATTGTGGCCCAGCATTCCTTCCAGGCCATTCCAGGCCCAACTCCTGGGTAAACAACGCCACCTGAATAACTAGTTAAAACCAGAGGAAAAGGCCACAGACCTTTTGAAGCTAAATGGGCTTTCACGCTGCATCAGTAGCTTCGAGTCCTGCTCCTTGGGCCGGCGCTTTTAAATCTATTAACCAAAATCTCTCTCTCCTCATCTAGGGGCCACTGGGGTACAAATGAGTTCCCAGCAAGGCTTCCAGTACACCCCAACCAAGGAAGCCAACGCGGTCTTCCAGGTGGATCTTGAGACCCCTTCTTTTCATTTAAGATCAGATAAGGCGAGAGTTCCATGAATCCCCATAGGCAGGGACAATGGCCACATTCAGCAGGAAGCAGATACAGAAGAAGAGACCTCCTGTCCTTCAACTTCCCATAAAGAATTATGGGGATGACGCCTCTCAGGGGAAATGAGGCAGGAATTTCGAGATAGGAATGGGATCTCCAGACATTCCTGCACGTTCGACACGGCCTATGGACAGCAACCGCCCAGAGACCTCCCAGAAACCTCCCCCTACGCCCAAATTTTTCCTTATCTACCATCACGTTAACCGCTATGAAGACACTAGAAGACACAAATTGCCTAACTAGATTAGACCGGTCACTCACACCTGTGCAGTAAAGGCTACAACCACCTTCATCTCACCTTAGCCTCATTATATAATACCATCCTTATAATATCATGCATATGCCTGGAAGTTGATTAACATCATTGTAACAGACTGAATTCTGGGAAGGAACATGCACAGTCTAAAAAGATGAGGTAATAGCGTCTTGTCAATCACAGGTGCCGATCACGTGGCCCCACACCTAGAGAAGAGTAGCCCCCTCTAGAGAAAAGAAATGAAAAACTCCAAGTCCTTGCCAGGTGGCACCTTCTGAGCTACTCTTGCTTGGGCCGCTCCTATTCCTTTGGAGTGTACTTTTGCTTCTAATAATCTGCTCTTTCACCACTGCCTTTCTGGGTCCCGCCACTCAGTTCTTTGTTTGGGATAACAAGAATCTGGACACCACGGGGAAGGGTCTCTGGTAACAATTTTTCAAATGACTGACTGGTGTCTGTGTGTGGGTTTTCCCCAATATTAGAGTTTCTTAGAACCAGTGACGGCTTTCAACTTACGACCTAGAACCTAGGTTCCACAGAAGACTCTCACTGTTGTGAGCAGCAGAGTCCAGGTTTTCAATGATAAGGCAGGTATATTTGTATTTGTTTTATCACCTATGGGTTGAGATGCTAGAATACGAAAAAAATACATACACATATACATATGCCTCGGTTTTTTAACGTAACCCGTTCCGGAAGATCGTTCGAGTTCTGAAATGTTCGAAAACCGAGGCCCGGTTTCCCCATAGAAAGTAATGCGTTTCTGGCCTTTAACATCAACCCCTAAAACTGCAAATTTAGCATGAATTTTACTGTCTAATGATACTATATAGATCCATAAAATTTATGGCGAAATGTTCGTTAACAGAGACGTTCGAAAACCAAGGTACTGCCGCATAAGGACTTCACAATCTCAAAACTTTGGAAAACTGCTGTTATCTGGACGGGTGGCGGGGGGCTCATTTGCAGGTTTTGTAGGTCTGGCGAAACAGCATGGATGCTGAAGACTGACCTGTCATTCCCCGTAGTGAACGCCCACAGTACGTGCTGGGCGAGATGGCAGACACTCACCGACTCTGAATGCGTAGTTTTCTTGAAATGAGCGGATGCATATTTGTAGAACGGTGGAAGCCGCTTCTGCATGGGCGGGGAAGAACTTGGTACCAATGTCCTCGCCCATACAGGCCTTGGTTCCGACTGGAATCCAAGCAACAAGTTGCCATTGACAAATAGTCATTGGTGAGCAAAGGATGTCTATAGGTAGAGCTGTTGGGTACGTTTTTTGTGATGAGTCAACCCACCCTGAGCCCCGTGCGTAAGTGTGAGGTCCCTCGGCTCCGCCCTACCGCCTCGAGCCCCTTCTATCCTCTGAAAAGGCTTTACGGGGTCAGTTCTCCCAGCGAGGAGACCCTCAGGTTACCCGCTCCGAGCTGACAGTGAGAAGGCCGCCCTGGTGGCGGGGAAGGGGGATCGCAGTTGGCCGAGGACGCCCACGCCGCCCGGGCGACCTGCGGGCAGCAGGGAGAGGGAGCGGGGGCCCGACCAGCCTCCGGAACCGCGCGGGGCGGCGAGGCGGGCGGGACGGAGCACGTCGGCGCGCCCGCCCCTGTCAGCTCTCCCGGGGCGGGGCCTGCCTCAGCGGCGCTGACTCAGCAACGCGAGGCTGCGAGTTTTGTCCCTCCCCGGATCCCGTCTGTCAGCCTCTGCATTCCGCCGACCACGACCCGGTTTCCTCTTTCCGGCTCTAGGGGTGCGGAGGGCAGGTCGCGACGCGGAGTCCGAGCCGGTGTGCGACGCGGCCGTTCGTCTGAGAACCCTGAAAGCTAGTGTTCCCCCGCTGGGCAGCGTGCGCGCCATGAACAACGCGGGTGAGGCTCCGATCGTCCCCGCAGGGGCTTTGCCGGCGCCCCCTATGGGGGCTCAGCTGGGCCCCGGGGGCCGGGCGGCGTGGAAGGGCCGGTTGTGGGATCGGAGGGGACGGCGCTTTCTGAGCTGGCTGGAGCGGCAGGGAGGGAGAAAGCATCTTGGCGGAGGACGCCGGAAAAGGGCTTTTCCATTGCAATGGTCAGCTCAGGATGTTCTTAGGAAGTTAAGAGCCAGGGTGTGGGAATGCCGGATCAGCCCTCTGCAGCCTCCTTTTGGTGTTACAATCCCGTTTGGTCTTCCAACAGGACTGAATTCGGAGAAGGTAGCTGCTCTGATTCAGAAACTGAATTCTGACCCTCAGTTCGTACTTGCCCAGAATGTCGGGACCACACATGACCTGCTGGACATCAGTCTGAAGAGGGCCACGGTGCAGGGTACTCAGCATGTGTTCCAGCACGTTGTGCCTCTGGAAGGCAAGCCAGTCACCAACCAGAAGAGCTCAGGTGAGGTCTTAAAAGTTTTTGCACACTTTACTTGACCTTCCTGACAATGTCCCATTTTAAGAATGGTCTTAGGGGAGCAGAGGTTTGTAGTGAAAGAACTGGTGGTAAATTCCTAGACACAGGTAAAGGCAGGTTCAAGAACATTACTTTGTGACTCGTTTTGGTATGTTTGATTTGAGCACTGAAGTGGCAAGTCCATGATCATCTGTTTGAATGTCATTCAGTATATTCTGTGCTGAAGTTATGTGATTGCAGCCCCATGCCTTGGAGATAATGTGTTCTTGCTACAAAACAGACCATGCAAAAATGTTCATGTCCTTAAGGACTCACCCAGATTTCCGCAAGGCCATACACAAATGTATGAAATGGAAAAGACAATCACATCGACATACCATTAAATGTTATTTTTAATTATGCTTCTTGGTTGCAACTTGAGCAGATGTACTAGTGGGCTCAGTTCCCACAAGTCGACCAGTTTGTAATGCAGAAAAATACTCAGTTCTCATGTCGTACCAGGCAAGAGCTCTTGTTTTGCTCTCTGCTCTCTAGCAACACTGTCAGAAAAACAGCTACAGTGAAAGATTGGTTATCCAGGAATGTAAGTAAAGAAGACATTCTCACAAAGTCTATGCATTTTAAAACTACTCCATTCTACTTACTCATTTTGACAGAAAGCAAATCAGTGCTTGCTTAGAGCCAGTCAGAATTTAACGTGGATATATTTTATTGTATGTAAATTACACCTCAGTAAAGTTAATTTTTTAGATTTCAAGGGAAAAAATCATGACATTAACAATACCATGTTTCCCTGAAAATAAGACCTAGCTGGACAATCAGCTCTACTGCGTCTTTTAATATAAGCAAAAATTAATGTAAGACCTAGTCTTATTTTACTGTAAGACCTGGTCTAATATGATTATAATAATATAATGTAATATATAATATAATATAATAATATAATATAATTAATATAATATAATATAAATACTGGGTCTTATATTAATTTTTGCTCCAAAAGATGCATTAGAGCTGATTGTCCGGTTAGGTCTTATTTTCGGGGAAACAGAGTAAATAATGTTTTGCCGTAGTAGAAAGTGCTTGGGGTGGTGTGAACTGTCAAGCTACAAATTGTACAGTTAGTAATGTCACAGTAGTACTCACATAGTTTAAACTGCAGTGACCTCTTAGGGAAAAGCCTGAAAATGTTCCTTTGGAAGAGATTAGTTCTCATGTATTCTGTAGTGTCACTTTGGTTTACAAAAGATACAATAGCACATGAGCTATGTAATTTATTTTCATGCACTTTTTACATTAACAGTTCGTACAGATTCCCTCTAATGGGAAGTAATACAGTGGATATGAGAGGGGTGGCATACAGATAAACCCAAGGCAGAGATCAGCTATACTAAGTCATTAGTGATTTTCAAAAGACACTATAGTTACTTATTTTTAATTGTTTTTTCTTGTTATAAAATGACTGTTGTTCAATGAGGAATATTTGCAAAATACCAACAAGTACATATTTGTTGTCAGTTCTTTATTCTATGTGGGTGTGTGGGTGGGTGTGTATGAAATATGGGTGGATCCCTTATATGTTGTTGGGTAACCTACCTACCTTTTTCATTTGCCAATATATTGTAAACATATTTTCATGTCAGTAAAAAAGTTATGCCCAAATAAAAGTCAATTTTTTTCCCCTCTGAATTTTCCTTCAGAAAAGAGAGTTATTCTGTATTTGAGGCCTTACAAAGACTTTCATAATGTCCATTCTCAGTTAATTTATTTTGAAGTAGAGTACAGTTTGGCAAAGACATTCCTCTGGAATGACCTCAATCTGTGCTAGTTTGGGATGCTTATAGAGATCAATTGAATGAATCAGTTTTTTGAAAAGGCAAAACATTTGAATACAGTATATTCCTAGGACATGACCTTTCATGGAAGTGTTGGATATCATTATAAATAGGCCGTGTAAAGATCACTTAAGTCAGTATAGGAAATGGTGACAATGTGGAGTTTGTGATTATCCACTTCAAGGACAAACGAATAATGTATGGTTGAGGTGTGGCATAAAGTGCTCATGCATGGCTTCAAAACATTGCTGAGACTCAAACATATTAGATGGAAGAAATGATGTGCTCTGATTGAAAGAGTGGATCAAATCATGGCAAAGACACTGGTGCCAGAATGCATGTGAAGAGTATGAATCAGTGTGAAAATGGAAAAAACAATGCTTCTACATCAATTTATTGCATTAACACAATTTCAGTTGTCTCTGTATTTAAATTACTAAATATTCTAGGTAGACAGTTACTATTTCATCTGTACTTTAAATATTTCTATAATCCAGTTAGATAAACAACTTTTTAAAAAAAATTCTTATTGGGAAACGGGGAATTGACTTAGGTTAGGGCCGCCTTATAGTGAAGCATATAACATATTCCAGATTAAAGGGTAGGGACTTTTTAAAGCTTTTGCCAAATTGCCCTCAGATATTTAGTACTATTTAGATCCAGAGTGTCTAATAATGGTATTTCCCCATTAAGGTTCTTGTCAATATTGCGCATTATCAATTTAAAAATGTTTCCCCACTTAACAGGTGTCTTATGATGAGCTTTAAAAAGTGAGTTTTTTTTGCCATTTGTATCTTTTTCAGCCGTTATCTGTTCGTGATCTTTGCTCATGTTTTTTTTAGCAGTACTTCTAATGTAATTTTCCTCAGTGATTTATATTGGATTCTTTATGTGATATATAAAAAGATTTTTTTTATATGTTAAGGATAGTAAACCTTTGCATATATATTGCAAATAGTAATTACTACTTTTCTTATTTTGTTTTGTTGTTTTTCATCTTTCTGCTCTTTCTGATTTAGTCTTAAATTGCCCAAGATTTTGTCTTGGGTTCATTGTTGGGAAATACAGTTGGAACAATGTAATCTATGTGAATACTCATCATAATTTCTTGGTTTGCTTTCTTGTTGTAGGGCGATGCTGGATCTTTTCTTGTCTGAACGTTATGAGACTTCCATTCATGAAAAAATTAAATATTGAAGAATTTGAATTTAGTCAATCTTACGTCTTTTTCTGGGATAAGGTATGAGACTGACCTTGAAAGATTCTTTTTGTTTTAGTATCAGCCTTGGTGGGGACTATCTCTTCATTTCTTGCTTTTCCAGTTGTAGTCTGCCTTCCATTATAGATATGACACCATTTATTCTGATTTCCAAAGTATCAAAGTTGACTTTTTTTCAAAGGCAGAACTGCTTTTGGTTGGTCAGTGGCCACTTTTTGCACTGAAATAAGTCTGCTGACTCACCCTGCTGCTTCCTTGTTTCTTTCTTAACTTACTTAAAATTTTTTATTTTGTTTTCAATAATTTCTCCTTTTAGCATCTTCCTTTAGGTTATTTGGTCTTTCTAGGACCCAATTCCCCTTCTCTGAGTAGTACTTGTCTGAAAACAGTAAATAATTTTATTCAATTTTTTAAATCCTTAAAATGTATATTATATAAATGTCCATTAGATGTTTATTGATTGAAGGCTCTAAATATCAGATTTTATTTCAAAATAAAGCAATGCCTTGTTTTGGATAAACTATTAGAATTTATACACACAGATATAAGAAGAAACTTCAAATGTTTTTATGAGGCCAGATACTGATATTTAATTACCAACTCTAGTTTAAAAATACCTACTGTGTATACCTGAAACTAATACAATGTTATGTGAGTTATACCTCCATAATAAAAGCCAAAAAAACACCCCACCTGAAACTAATATGTCAATTATATTCAATTTAAAAGGAAAAAACAACATACTGTGTTGGGGCTATAGTAGTTACAAGACTCCTGCTCTGTTGATAATGCAAATAAAGGAATTACTCTCTTGTCCTTTAATTTTATTTAACTTCTCTTACTCTAGGTTGAGCGCTGTTATTTCTTCTTAAATGCTTTTGTGGACACAGCCCAGAAAAAGGAACCTGAGGATGGTAGGCTAATGCAGTATTTGCTTACGAATCCTGTGAATGATGGTGGACAATGGGATATGCTTGTCAATATTATTGGTAAGAGTCTTTCTTTAGGGGGAATGAAACTCAGCATTATCTAGTAACACTCTTTAGTTAGGCATAGGCCAGTTTTTTGGTAGTTATGTCAGAGTCGAATTGGTCTTCCAGAAAGTTAGCTTTAAGAACATTTAGTTCATACTCTCACCTTTAAAGTATCTTTCTTAAATTAGAGGTAAGGAGCTAGGACTGCGAAGGGTGAGTTGGAGAAGAAAAGGTTGTATTAACTAGAACTAACTGTCTATGAGAAAGCTTATCTCTTGTCCACTGATGTAATCAAGAAACACATTGAAACACATCTGAAAATGTCCTCATTCTTATAAATGGTTGTCTTTTGGGAAAACCTGATCATGCTGAGCACTTCACAAAGTAGGATAAAAAATAAAATTCTAAGAAAGATGGATAAATGTGCAGATTAAATAATCTGTTTAATAATATGAGACATAAGATTGTTAAGTTCTCTGAATTAGACCACCCAAATATGGCCTGTATTTTAAAGCAATAGCTATTTTTGCCATCGTTTCTAATGCTGGAGTTTTGGAGTATATATACTTTTACCTTATCAAACACTAAATTTTCTTTTAGAAAAATATGGTGTTATTCCTAAGAAGTGCTTCCCTGAATCTCATACAACAGAAGCATCCAGAAGGATGAATGATATTCTGAATCACAAGGTACAACATATGGACCAGGGTGGGATTGAAATGAGTTTATTTACCTTGAAATTCCTAACTGATTCTCCAAGGGGATTCCTGGGTATTTCAGTGCACAGTTTATGTACAAGTGTCTCTTGTAGATACGTACTCAGTGTCTCTCAAAAGCAATGTAGCTATATATTAAATTTAAAAGTAATTGAGGTTAGGGTGTGTTTTTTTCTTTTTAAACATATTCCACTTTTATTTCTATTGATTTTTAATGTTTTCTTATTGGTACTCAGGAAAGAAAGTTCTACATCCAATTAATATGGGCCAGAAGCACACTGGGTGCTGTGCCTGTCAGTTGGTTCTAGAAGAGAGGGGTTGGGACAGCTTCATGTACTGGTAAAACCAAAAAGACCTATTGATGAGACTTCCTTAAAGAGTATGCTGAGTGCACAGGCTTCCCCAAACCACATCAGGGTAGTTTATTCATACACTAAAGAGTTGATGTAGTCTCTGAAGTGCTTTTTATTGCTTGATTTATTTTAATAAATCATTCTCTCTTCTCCACATAACCCATTTTCCAAGGAGGGTTATAAATCCTACAGGGATACCTCTTTGCCAACCAGACATCTTTTTTGAGAACTGGGAGTTGCCAGAATCTGCTATCCAGATCTATGAGGCTAAAATCGGATTTGTCATCCCTGGGAGAAAAATTACATTTAAAAATAAACTGTAGATGTGTTTGCCCAATATTAGAAGTGGGTTATTTTCCACCCAGGAAATGCTGGAGGCCCTTACCTACAGGCCAAAAGGTTAATGGTATAGCACTGGCTTCCATTTCAGATGGGAGCAAGCTCCTCGTTAGCACCACGATTAGATTTCAGACTCGCCTTTATCTTAGGCATCTCTCAAAATTGAAAACAACAGAAATGAAAACTATATTGGGGGTTGGCATAGCTGTGGTCATGATGATTTGGCAGAGAAGTTGACAAATTTTTACTAAATTTTATTTAGTAAAATTCTAAATAAAACTCTATTAGAGTGACTTAGTGGCATAATCATCATAAGTCTGCTTTTTCTAAGGGGCAAGAGGCATATGGAATCAGATGTTTTCCCCATACCCAGGCATGTAGTGTCACAGAGTGCCATCTGTTACAGAGCAGAAGCTGTTCATCTAGTATTCTTTGGGAATAGTCCGGTTTGTTTTTTTATGGAAAGTATTTTTAGCTATGTGTTTAAGTGGATTGGTTGGGAAAAAACATTTATTTTATGAACTTTGCCCTGGGTCTTAGCTGAATTATATTTCAGAATAGAACTAGTGTTGGTCTGTTAGGCTCATTTACAATTGAATTTGGGTAAATATTGGAGTGCTAAATAACTTTCTGTCATAGATGAGAGAGTTCTGTATACGACTACGGAACCTGGTACACAGTGGAGCAACCAAAGGAGAAATCACAGCTACACAGGATGCCATGATGGAGGAGGTAATACCAATTATTTGCATTGTTTGTGATCCTTCTAAAGAACTCTCAGAATATTCCCATCTGTTAAACTGATTAGGAAGTGTAATCATTGCAATAACTATTGAATTGAATTGGAAATTACTTATTTTGCAGCTGTAAAAACTGAGGTGTAAACTTTGTATTTTAGTACAGGACTTGCATGTACTTCCATCTCCTAATTCCCAGTTTGGTAGTCTATATAATTCATAAATATTGAGTACCCTTTATGAGTTTGGCACTGGGGATACAGAGATGAAAAAGACATAATCTCCACTCTTAAGGAGCTCAATCTCTTGGAGGAAAGAAACACATGAATAATTATAGTAAATCCTATGCTAGAGATGTGTTAAAAAGGATTTGGTGGTCACATAGGGGAGAGTGACTAATTCGGTGAGCTGAAGGTTTCGTGGGGAAGGTATTGGAACCAGCCCTCAAAAGAGCAGTAGGAATTTACCAGATGGATAATAGGGAAGACCATTCTAGACAAAAGGAATTAATTATATGAACAAAGGTGGATTCCTCAGAGAATAGTGTAGTTGAAACATAGTTTGTGTGATTGGTAGTAAATTAAGCTAGAAAGGAAGAGTTGTGAGGGGATTATATACCAGGACTTTTCGCTTTATTCTATAGGAATGAAGATGGGAAATTGTTGATGGTTATATCAGTTAACATAATGTACGTATAATAATGTATTGATGATTATGTCAGAAAACATTTTGGAAAACCTAAAAAGCGTTAAACAAATATAAGGTTAAGTAATGTTTACTATCAAGGCAGATAAGAATATTACTTAATACCATCTATAATCCAGATAAATATGCATAAATCCCTGAAATTGTGTTGAGAAAAGAACAAACATTCCCCTTTTTTTGTGGACCCATTACTAGGAATCATTAAGAGTTTCCTTTCAAGATTGTTTGTGTGGAGTTAAAATGGCCTTATTTTTTCACTGCAATTGGCAACACTCATGTTTTCCTTTGAATTTTAGAGAAGGGGACTAGACTGTATCTGAGGGCCTGGTCTCCATAGAGTCAGATGGGCTTCTCATTACTTAACAGCCATGTGACCTGGGACAGGTTCCTTCAACTCTCAAGTCTCAGTTTATTCAAGTGTAACATGTATAGCCCAGTGCCTAACACTATGGCTGAATGGATAAATGCGGAGGCTTCATTTTTCTAAATGCATTTAAATTAACTCATACTTAACTCTTTTCTATGCTTCCTAAATGTTCCTATTTAAGAGAGGTATGGAGGGGCGTAGTGGGGAAAAAATCGGCTTTGGAGCTAGACGGACGTGGGTTTCGATTCTTGCTCTATCACTTAACAGCTCTGTGATCTTAGGTAAGGTACTGAACCTGTCTGAGTTTCAGTTTGGGATTTAAAATATATTCATTGGGTTTTTGTGGGACTCAGATAAGGAATTAAATATAAGAATGCAAGGCATTGTGCTGACATATAGCAGTAGTAGTTGTTCAGTAAGATGGTGCGCTATAGTAAGGATGAAGGTTTCTATGTATAAACAATATGGAGAAGGACCCAGGTAATATTTCTTACAGATCCCCAGCATCCTGCTGGCTTTTTATGTTTGCTTTAATGATCTTTTTTTTTAAAAAAAAATGTATATATTTTTTTTTAATTGGGGAAAGGGAACAGGACTTTATTGGGGAACAGTGTGTCAATCTTAGTTGTGGAGGGTGCCGTTCAGCTTCAAGTTGTCCTTTCCGTCTTAGTCTTGGAGAGCGCAGCTCAGCTCCAGGTCCAGTTGCCGTTGCTAGTTGCAGGGGGCGGAGCCCACCATCCCTTGCAGGATTCAAGGAGTTGAACTGGCAACCTTGTGGTTGAGAGCCCACTGGCCCATGTGGGAATCGAACTGGCAGCTTTCGGAGTTAGGAGCATGGAGCTCTAACCGCCTGAGCTACCGGGCCGGCCCTGCTTTAATGATCTTTTAAAGGCTATATCTAAGATCCACTCCTGACCATAGAATTGGCAGATAAGAATTAGGGCAAATATGTTTCATATATCTTTCCTCCCCCACCCCTACCATGGAAAAATAGTAAAACACCATACCAAGTCCTGAGTATGGATGCTTCATAGGATTATTTACTTAATGATTCTGTCCAAACTGTTGACCATAGGATTCTGTGTGGTAGGTTTTTAGATTTTTACAATCCTCCAAATAACTCCTCTTTATTGAACCTGACTCTTTGGTAATGAGGAGTGGAGCTATGGATTTAAAGCCACAGATGAGTACCTGTGATGCGCCTAGCCTTGTAGGCACGTCAGAATGATGACTTAAATCAACAGCCATGAAGCTCAGAAAGCTTTGAATGGAAAGGGTTTATGCTAATGGCATTCTTTCTGAGAGAAGAGAAGTGCAGTTGCTTGTTGAGATGAGGGCAAGGCAGATACGTTTTGGAAACGTGTTATCACCTCCGCTGCAGTATTTTTTTCTCAGTGCATCTACTCTCCTTTTCTTTCTTTTTTTTTTTTTTTTTTAAGCCTTTAGATCCCCTTAGGATTATTCATGTGTCCTCTACCAAAACTCTGTCAAACGTAAAACAAAGACTAGTAACAATATGTGTCAGTGCCATGAAAAGAGACAGGAAACCTTTATTATTTGCTTAGGAAATTCTATAGCAGTGGCTCTCAGCTCTTAAAAACAGTATATAGTCCTAGGCTTACTCCAGACCTACAAAATTGGTTTCCCTGAGAATGGAGCCTCATTATGTATATTTTTGGTTTTTTATTTTAAAGACGTCTTTGATTAAAAAAATTTTTTTAACATTAAAATATAGAGGAATACAGTGAAAAGTCTTTCATCCTGTTCTCCTTCCCCCCAGTTCCTCATATCCCCAAAATTAGTTTTATTAGTTTGTTATTAATATTAGCAGTTAGTTATCCTTTCAGAGATCTTTTTTTTAACAATCCAATACAAGTATATATTCCCCCCTCCTTTTTTTGCACAGATGTTAATATATTATTCATATTCTGTATAATGTTTTTTTAAGCTTAACAATGTGTCTTAGAAATCTTTCCATATTGATACATAAAGAATTTCTGCATTTTAAAAAATATTTGCATAGTATTCTATTTTCTGGATAAACCATAATTAATTGGTCCCTCTGAATGGACATGTTGGTTATTTTCAAACTTCTATTTTAGAAAACTGCAATAAATAATCTCATACATATGTCATTTTGCATATGTATGTGTATACCTATTGATTTTATTTCTAGAAGTAGAAGTTTTGAGTCAGAGAAAATATATATTTCTAATTTAGATACATAATGCCAAATTGTCCTCTTTGGGGATTATATCAATTTACACTCTCATCAGCAATGTCTGATAGAACCTGTTTCCCTTTAGTTTTATCCAGGCAATGTACTTATCAAACAATTAGATTCTTAACCTATCTGATAGGTAAACAATTTGATAGGTAAACTATCTTGTTGTAGTTTTAATTTATATTTTTCTTACTTTGAGTGGGGCTGAGCATTGTTTCTGTGAACTGTTTATTCATATAGTTTACTTGTTTTTCTTCCTGAGGCACAGTGATCCTGAAGCTAGAAACATGGAAAATTAGAATTATATATATATACATATACACACATATATACATATATGCAGAAAGTTAGAATTATATATATATACATATACGCACATATATATATACATGTATGTATATATATGGCAAGAGCTTTGAATACTAGGATGAGAGTTTGTCCTAATTCAGTAGGAAATAAGAAGTCAGGAAGATGTTTCAGTAGAGAAGTCATGTGAAGTAAAGCTGTACTTAAAAGGAGATTAATTTAGTTCAATAGGTGAAACGGGAAGAAGTAGAGGTAGAAGGACCCATTGGAAAGAGGTAGCCATCTAGATGGTACTAATTTGGCCTGAATAAGGATAGTGACAATTGAAATGGAACGTGGGTGGGAGGGGGAATGTGAGAGAGATCTTAGAGGAAAAATCCGTAGGACTTGGCAACTTAACCTGCAAAGGAGGATTCACCATGAAAAGCCTGGTAACTGGGATAACGCTGCCATGGTTCACACAAATAGGCCAGTAAGAGAAGCTCCTTTCAGAGGCCACCGTGGAGAGGAGGAACATGGCTTTTCCGTGCCTCGTGCCTCGGCCCAAGGTACAATACAGTCCAGTTGGAATTGGGTTTCAAGCATATGAAAACAACCCTGGAGCTCAGGAAAAAGAATGATCTAGCAAAGTAATAGTGATGGTAATGCAGATGACTGAAGCCTTGGGAATGATGGAAATCTGTGAAGGAGAATAGAAGGCTAGACTAGGTCCGAGTAAAGAATTGTGGGAACTATTCCGTAAAACATCTTTTCTATAAAAGTAAGTGCCAGAACTATGTTTTAATGTGGATGCTGGTATCAGTGTCAGATGAGGGAGGACTAGATCAACAGATCGAAGAATATGAAACAGAAGGGGCCGCTGGATTTTCTGAAATAGGGTTTGTAGACCAGCACCAGTAGGATGGAGAAGGGAAGAAGCTAGATGGAGAGGAGTCATGGTTAGAAAAGGCAGGCAGTTTCGAGGAGCTTGGCAGTGGAGAGAAAGAAAAAATTAATAGTCATTAATTTCGTGTTTTTATGGAGTACCTATGAAATATTAAACATGTCACTGTTTGCAGATGAAATACAACATACCGAAAGCCCTAAAGACTCAATCAGAAAAATGTTAACACTTATACTAAATGAAAAAAAACAACCCAAAACTAATGAATGCGTTCAATAAAGTTGCAGGAAACAAAATCAATATACAAAAATCTGTTGTGTTTCTATACACTAATAATGAACAGTCAGAAAGAGAAATTAAGAAAATAATCCCATTTACAATGATATCAAAAAGAATAAAATACCTAGAAATAAATTTAACCAAGGAGGTGAAAGACCTGTATATTGAAAACTACAAGACTTTAATAAAAGAAATTGAAGAAGACACAAATAAATGAAAACATAGTCCATTATCATGGATTGGAAGAATTAATATTGTTCAAGTGTCTATACTGCCCAAAGCAGTAAATAGATTCAGTGCAATTCCTGTCAAAATTTAAATTGCATTTTTCACAGAAATAGAACAAACAGTTCTAAAATTGATATGGGACCATAAAAAACCCTGAATAGCCAAAGCAGTGTTGAAAAAGAAGAAAGCTGGAGACATCACCCTCCCTGAGTTCAAACTATATCGCAAAGTTATAGTAAATAAAAGTGTGGTGTTGGCATAAAAACAGACACATAAATCAACAAAACAGAATAGAGAGCCCCAAAATAAATCCATATATATGGCCAATTAATTTATAAAAAGGAGCCAAGAATATACAATGGGGAAAGGACAGTCTCTCCACTAAATGATGCTGGGAAAAACACACAAAACACACAAAAGGATGAAACTGGACCACTGTCTTACAGCAAACACAAAAATCAACTCAGAATGGATTAAAGACTTGAAGTAAGACCTGAAACCGCTGAACTCCTAAAAGAAAACATAGGCAGTAATCTTGACATAGGTCTTGGTGATGATTTTTTTAATCTGACGCCAAAAGCAAAAATAAATAAGTGAAACTACATCCAACTAAAAGCTGCACAGTAAAGGAAACGATCAACAGAATGAAAACATAACTTTCTGAATGGGAAGAAATATTTGCAAATCATATATCTTATGAGGCTAATATCCAAAGTTTTTAAAGAACTCATATAACTCGATAAAAAAATTTTTGACTTAAAAACGGGCAGATCTCAATAGACATTTTTCTAAAGAATGCATACATGTGGCCAACAGGTATATGAAAAGATGCCCAGTGTCAATCATCATGGAGATGCAAATCAAAACCACAATGAGATATCATCTCACACCTTTTACGGTAGCTGTTAACAGAAAGACTAGAAATAACAAGTGTTTATGAGGATGTGGAAAAATGAGAACTTGTCACTATCGATAGGAATGTAAATTGGTGTAGTCACTGTGGGAAACAATATAGAGGTACTTCGAAAATTAATGTGATCCAATAATTCCACTTCTGGGTATTTATCTGAAGAAAACAAAAACAATTTGAAAAGTTTTATGCATCCCAATGTTCATTGCAGCATTGTTTACAATAGCCAGGATATGGAAACAACCTAAGTGTCCATTGATGGATGAATGGATTAAGATGGTGGTGTGTGTGTGTTTGTATGTGTGTGTGTGTCTTATTCAGCCATAAAACAACATGGATGGACCTTGAAGACATTATGCTAAGTGAAATAAGTCAGAGAAAGACAAATACTATATGATCTCTCTTATATGTGGAATCTAAAAAAATGTATGTTACATATACATAACATATATATCCATATATGTGTTATGAGATTATGGATGTATGTGTTTGCCAGAGGCTGGGGGTGGGCTGGAGGGTGAGAGAAATGGGTGAATTGTTTTGTTGTTTTGTTTTGTTTTTAGTTTAAATAAAAAGCAAAACAAAAATTAGTAACAGATGCAGCCAGGTAACAATAACAAAAAAGAAAAGCAAAATGAAGCTTAGTTACAGAGAATAAAGTATGGGGAAAGGAGGTAGGAGAAAAGGGAGGACTGTTAAAAGTACACCATCATGAAATTCAAACCAATCCCAAGCCTTTCCTAACTTTTTCTGACAATATTAGTGAACTCCACACTGGTCTAATTCTAAAGTAGGAGTTACAAAATCAAATTACCTCTGGACTTCACTTTTGGGGGGGGGGCAGATAAATTTTTATTTTCCTATATCATTCAAGTTAATATCTTCCTGGAGAGCCCATTGTCTGGAAGTGGCAGAAATGTCATTTTATCTGCTGGCGTTTGTTGTTACCCTCCCAAGGTCACCAACCTTTAGACGCCAGAAATTGTCCTTTTTATCCCCTTTGTTTTCAACCTATCATATTTCTCCCCAGAAAAGACAGGCATGAAATGACATAGGGAATAGGAAAAATGGTTAACATTTCACAACTATTTCTCAGCCACTTATAGACATTTCCTGTTGGCATTGTGTCAGTCAGGGTTTTTAGGTACAAGACCTTGGCTAATGTAAACACAGGAGCCATATATTAGGTGATATAGGTAGCTCACAGGATCCCCAGAAAGGTGGGGAGAACCAGACTTTGAGTGTGGAGATGTTAGGAATGACATCCAAAATTTCCCAATAAAATTGGTTTCTCTCTGGAAGATTCTGCCACCACTGGGTGCAGACATGTCTAATGCTGGACACCGATGTTCCAGTCCCTGGAAGCTGATGTATCACAGCTTCTTGTGCTACCTCTCCCTCCCCAGAATGACTTCTGGGCAGTCCCTAACTCTTGAATAAATAGCTTCGGAGTCCAAACCCAGTACGGGTGCGTCTCACAAGCACAGCCCTGAATGTAGCCTTGCTGCATCCTGACAACAGGAGTGACAGGCAAAGGGTTTCCAGTGTCTGTGGTGAGAGCAGAGCTGCCTTCCACCCGACTCCTAAGGTGGCGAATCCACTGAATGCAGTGTATTCCTCCCAGTTTGCAGTACACCGACGTGCTCGGCACTGCCTGTCCTCCAGACCCTGGCCTTGTGCCTCCCTTCCCTGCCAGAGCAGGTCAACAATGGCTCGCATTTTTCCTGTGAACATAGCACCAACACTGATGCTGTTACCTGGCCTCCTGCCATCATTGTCTCTGTACATGCCCCCTTCTGAGGTGGGAGCTGAGCTTGGCATTGTCTCAAGAAAAGCCAACAAAGGGAAAGACTCTACAGTACTACGCAGGTTCCACCCTGGCTTTTCCAGGGGCTACCCAGGGGGACCGCGCTGCACATCCCTGAGGTAAAAGGCAGTTAATATCTCAGGGGACATGTTTGATCAATAAGCAACAGGAAGTGGGAAGAATGCGGCTGGGATGGACTTCAACTGTTTTGTACCCGGAACCCCTCTTGTTATCTGTTGAGAGCCACGGACCGCTCCCAGGGTTGCCAGATTTAGGGGGACAAAAGGAGGGACACCCAGTGGAGTTTGAATTTCAGATCAAATGGTTTCTTAGTGTAAGACTGTCCCGTGCAGTACTTGGGATCTATGTATACTAAAAAATCATTCATTGTTTGTCTGAAATCTAAATGTGGCTGAGCGACTTGTGCTTTATCTGATAACCCTAACCCCTTCTCAAAATGTGTTTTCAAATGTATAAAATAAAAGTACATAGGATTACAAAGGATTCATCTATATTAAAATGCAGTTATAAAACTATTAAGAGAGGGGCAGCCGGTTAGCCCAGTTGGTTAGAGCGCGGTGCTCTTAACAACAAGGTTGCCGGTTCGATCCCCGCATGGGCCACTGTGAGCTGCGCCCTCCACAACTAGATTGAAACAGCTACTTGACTTGGAGCTGATGGGTCTGGAAAAACACACTTAAAATAAATAAATGTTAAAAAAAATACATTAAGAGAGTACAGTATGTGCTTCTTTATTGATTTTAATAACGTTAAATGACAAGATCTAACAATGGGTCTCATAGGTATGATTTTCAAATAGTAATGAGAATCAAAAATATTTTGAGACATCTGCAACAACTGTAATTGATATAAAACTGTCTGATGCCCACTGGTGGCAAAGGCAGTACTGGTCATACTGCTGTGGCTTTCTGTCTGCATTCATAACAGAGGGACATGCTAACTACAATTCAAAGGTTTGTGAAAATAACAATGGAATTTCTTTTCCCATCCAAGTTCACAGATCCTCCTGATTTTTATTCACTGGTCTCTTGGTGCTCCCTAGACCCAGGGTAAGAGCCTATAGGAAGCACTTGGCAGGGAATTCAGTATATGAGTAAGGCAGGCAGGATCAGTCATGGCTGTCGGACCAGAAGAAGGCAGCCCTACTGAGCTCAGCCACTTGTTACCCAGTAGGAACACAGGCCCATTGCTGTCGGGTTTTCTTTTCTCAGAAAAATGGGAAATCTTCCATTTCAATATGCTCGTAACTAAAAAATTTATAAAGAAAAACACTTTGCAGGCCAAATTCAACATCTGTGTGGGCTGGATTTGGCCCAGGGGCCAAAAGTTTGCCCCGCCTGCCTAAAGTATTATAGTATTTTTTTGGATTCTTCTAAACTGCTTTGGACTTATCCCTCTTTTCTGTTTTTATCTGGCTGTGTGTGTAATGCAGCTGCTTCTAGGAGACTGTAGCCTCACAGCTAATAATAGTAAAAATGAAGTATATACTGTGTTTCCCTGAAAATAAGATGTGGACGGACAATCAGCTCTCATTTTACTATAACACCGGGTATAATATAAGACCGGGTCTTATATTAATTTTTGCTCCAAAAGACGTATTAGAGCTGATTGTCCGATCAGGTCTTATTTTCGGGGAAACACAGTATAGCTAGCTCAAAGATTATCATTTTCTATAAGAAAAAGAATCTTAATACAGGTTATTTATATTGGAAGAGTCTTTACTCTTCATCATTTTCAGCTATGAAACAGCAAAGAGCCTCAAGTCAGTTGGGGAAGCAAAAACATGTCCTAGCACGGGGTACAGTGATGACCAAGGTAGACATGGCCCTTGCTCTCATGGACTTTACGTACTAGTGGAGGGAGACAGAATACACAAGTAGATAAACAAGGAACTATCTGACGCGCTATGTGTTGTAAAGAACATAAAATAGGGTGATGGATAGGGTGGTCAAAAAAGGTCTTTCTGAGCTGAGACATGAGTAACAGAAAGAATCTAGCCTTGTAAAGATCTGGACACAGGGCATACCAGGCAGAGGAGACAGTAGGTGCCAAAGCCCTCACTAAGATGGGAGAAAGATTGGTATTTTTGAGGAAAAGAAGGCAGTGCGGCTTGAGCTTGGGAAGAGGGCGGGTGGGAAACATCCTGTAGAGGAAACAGAACCTGCTTGCGTGGGGCCTGGAGACTGTGGAAGGAGTATGCGTGTTTAAGTAGGGTCACCTTCGAGGGGTTTAAGCTGAACGACATGGTTTGATTTTTCTTTGAAAAAAATTCCCTCTGGGTGTTCTGAGAACGGCTTGTAAAACAGCGGGAGAGGGAGTCGGGTGACCAGTTAGGTTCTTGTGGTTGTGTGTATGAGATGATCGTGGTTTGGACCAGGTTGGTGCGAGTGAGGATGGAGAGAAGTGAATACACGTGCGGCGTATTTCAGAAGTGGAGCTGTCAGGACTTGCTGAAGTACAGGACAAGGGAAAGGAAAGAATCGGATGATGTCATGGTATCTTGAAGTGAAGGGCATGCAGGTATGAGAGAAGGCCCTTTGGTGAGGGCAGTGTGAAGGAACCTGTGTGTGGGAAGGGACGTGCAAATGAGATAGTTAAAGCAGCCAGGATTTTGGAGGAAGGAAAGAATAGATGTGGTCTAACAAACTTGAATGTGCCTACGAATTCCCTGGAGTCTTGTTAAAATGCAGATTCAGGTTTGAGGTGGGGCAGGAGAGGGCGTTTTTAACTATTTCTTTGATTCAGACAGCACTCTAGAAGTAGTCTCAAGATCTTCATTTGACTGTCATCCTCTATAAGGAGTTCTCTATATGAGCTCATTTCCTTTAACATCACAGAAGGGCACGTACCTTTTAAGTGTACCTTCTTGTATGTTTTCCCTGCCTGAAAATATACTTAATGCTTCCAGAAAGTATCTCCCAGCCTGCTTTTGCAGGTCCAAGTGGTTTTTTGTTTCTTGTTTTTTAATAGACCCTTGCCTTTCTTTCATTCCCCACCAGAAAGCAGTAGAGAGCTGTCTTCTCTCTCCTTTCTCTGCATGTCAGTAGTCAGCCAGTTCCCTACTCCTTCCCTCTTGGAACTAGCTCATTTACCATCAGCACTGAACTTTCTTCAAAGTTCAGCTATTTTCTGTGACCACATTTGTGTACTTGCGGCCATTCTACTCTGTGATCAACAGGTCATTTTATCTTTGAGCCTAGTTTCTCCATCAATAAAACTAAAAACTTGGAATAGATGATTTCTTGAGGACATTATAGCTATGCATTTTTATACTAGAAGTCATTAATGTTTCTTCAGTGCTTTAGACTTTATACTTTCAGCAACCCAGTCTTATGTCTGCCTATAGCTGGCTTTAAACTCTCACCCTTGTAAGTATTTATGACTTACTGTCAACTATCACGTCCTGCCTTCCTTCTTTCACTTGATGTCTGTCTCCCCAGTTAGCTGTGGGCACCGGAACTGACTGAGTCCCATATCATTTGTCTTTAAGGTGGAATCCACACATTCTTTCCCCACGTTCCATGTCTCAGGCTTTCTGTGTCCTCCTTTCTTTTCATTCCCTTTCCTGATTCTGTTATTCACCGGGATTTAATTCTGTATAATGACTTGTGTTCCACGTCCAGTCTCTTTTTTGTCCTGCATGACAAGTGCATCTTGTGAGAAGCAGGTGACGCTCCCGAGTTGTCCACCAGAGAGCAGACTTGGGTATCCAAAGCTCATTGCCGGTTCCGTACCTTTGGGAGCAGGGTGTCATTTCAGAACAGCAGAGTCCCTTCTCAAGAAAATACAGTATCAGGGACCCTGGAGATTATACTTGGGAGAACATTTTTAATTAGGGCTTGTTTAACTATTGTTAGTTGGCTTGGAGCCAGATATTTCTTCCACAGACAGTGTTACAAACTGACTTGAATGTGAATGACTTTGGATAATTTCTAATCGTGGTAAACAAATGATACAAAAGTTGCATGCTTCCAATCACAGTTTTACTAAAATCTAAGCCTTCCCTTTGCCCGCTTTTAGAGTGCCTTTGGGATGTGGCTCAGGTTATCCTCTGTGCCATATCGTCTTGCCCTGGTTGAGACCAGAGGGATAGGAATAGCCCGTAGAATTTGTAGGACATTATTTGAAAGATAAAATAGCTCCACTGCTTCCAAGAATGACTGCAATATGGGTAGGATTGTCTGCCCTAATCTTACCCATATTTGGAGCACCTCTTCTTGAAATTTAGAAAGACAAAGTTAGGGGAACACACCATCCCAATACAGAATTTTCCAACGTATAAGATTCTAATCTATGAAATGAGAAAATAGCAATGTATTTTGGGAGCCATTGTTCTTCCCTAACTAGAGAAAAAAGAGGGACATGTCCTTAGTTATAAATGGAATTGATAGGTGATGATTTGCTGTAATCAGCTTGTGGCAGGTGTGAATCCGTGTTCTGTCAGTCAGACAAGGACTAGAGCTGGCGGCATGTTTGACTTCACTACCGAATTCTGGGTGTTAAGTCTAGGGAAACATTGCCCATACATATGGGTAAGGCTTTACCATCAGCACGTTTTTAAAGAGAGCAGAAGCCCACTTTGCACTCCTAAATTCAAATTTCGTATCAGTCTTTGGATGAGAACTTTTGATTTAAGGAACCTGTTTTTAATGTGGTTCTTGTAGAGTTCGTTGGGATATGTCTGTGATCTAGTTCCTGTCCCTAGTAGATGGAGTCTAGCTGGGGAGACATTAGAGAAACGTAAATGGCACTATGGAATCAAATGTTAAATTTTTATGCCAGGAGTATTCAAAGAAAGGAGCAGTTAGTGTGAACTATAATAATTAATTAGTGACAACTTTCTGGAGGAGAGGCACCTTGCACTGAGCTCGAAAGCATGGGACTAGGATTGGGATGTGAGGCATAGAGGAGACAGCAAAAGTATGCAAATGACAGTGAACTGCGTGCATTGAGCAGACAGTGAGGAGCGACAGACAGGCCCGACTGCAGTGCAGGGTCCGTGATGGGAAATGCAGTTGGGCGAGGTTACTGAGGGCCTTTACAATCTGACCAGGCCCATCAGGGAAATGCAGATTCAAACCACACTGGGATACCACTACGTACCCACCAAAAGTAAAATTACAGTGTCAGGTATTGGCAAGAAGGCAGAACAACTGGACCTCTCTCACTTTGCTGGTGAGCATGTAAATGTCTTCAGCCCCGTTGAAAACTGTTGGATAAAAGTGTTAGCAGCTTTATTCATAATAACCCCAAACTGAAAACAATTCACCTGTCTATCAGCAGGAGAGTAGAAAAAATGCAATGTACTTACACGATGGAATAATACACGGCATAAAGAACAAATTACTGCTGTTCACAGCACCGTGAGTGAATTTCACAGCATTACGTCAACAAAGGAAGCCAGATATGAAGAAGTATGCCGTATGATTCCATTTACATAAAGTTAAAGGACTGGCAGAACTAATCAATGGTTACATAAATCATAACGGTGCTTACCTTGAGGGAGATTTGAGTAACTGACAGCAGAGGGGCCAGGGAACCTCTGGAGCCCTGGGACTGTTCTATATATTGATCTGAATGGCGGTTACCTGGGTGTATATGAATGTAAAAAATTGAATTGAGCTGTATACTTAAGGTTAGTGTACTTTATATATTTACGGAGTGGAATACGCCTATGTCAAAGAAAGCAAAAGAAATCAGGTCATGGAGTTTAGATTTGTGGGAGGTGACAGGGAAGCATTAATGATTTCAACAGGAAAGTGACTTGGAGAAAGCGGTTTTTCTAAAATTATTCATCCTGTAGTGATGTAGAGAATGAAATAGTGTTGAGATCAGCTATTATATCTAGGTCAGATATAGTGCAACATGCTGTAGGAGACACAAAATATCCATGACCTGGTCCTTCTCCTTAAGAAGTTTATCTTTTGGAGAAACCCAGAAAGTTACAGTGAACGATAAAGGCTTAATTCATGGTGTTATGGAAATGGCACTGAAGTCAGATCTGAATTCAAATCCTAATTCTGCCATTTATTGGCTTTGTGACTTCAGTCAGGCTGTTTTATTTCCCTGAACCGTGGTTTCCTTCTCTTTAAAAAAAAAAAAAAGGGAATAATATCTGTTACTTTTGTTGAGAGGAATAAAAGATAGTGTTCAAAGATTGTAGTATGGCACAATAAATATTCAGTGAATGTTCCCTTTTTTTAAACCCTGTGTCCATGGAGTAATACTTTTTTTTTTGGACTGTATGTGGCCTGAGTTCAGAGTGTGGTTCTGCCACTTACTGGCTATAGGACCTTACGTAGGTTCTTAATTTCTTTGAGTCTTGATCTCTTTTGCAAAAAGAAAACAAGGAAGGGAAATTACATCTTAAGAGAGTGTTTTGAGAATTAAGTGAACCTAGCAGATATGTATTACCTAGCCCAAAATAGGCACACTTATTAAATACCAGATTCATCTCTTGAATACAATGGAATGTACAACATGTACTACAAATAATGCAGGTATTAAGGGATGAAATTGGGTCATAGTGGTGACTGGCATGGAGGAAAAAGAGGAGACCATAGTGTTACATTTTTTTAAAGACACAGCAAATTTGATATAGAAGAGGAAGTACTTTCTATACTCTGACCTTATACTGTCTCTTTGTTTCTATTTTTGTCTTTCTATAAAATAAAAATAATATAAAATGTTTTGTTGGGACTGTAATAATGCTAACTTGAAGGTATTGTGACATCATTAGAAAATATCTTGCAACCCCAAAAATGGTACCTTACGACTAAAAGTTAGTCTTATTCTAATAATACTTTTAACGTATTATTTTACTTTACTATTTACTATTTACTTTACTATTATAGTTTTAATTATTTCCAAGCTCCAGGCTGAAAAGTTAATGACTTTTCTGAGTGGAGACCCCTGTCACAATCAAAGCAAAACCTGAAAGAATAAAGGGAAGGAAATCCATTTATAAAATATATGTCATTTTTTGGTCACTTAAAATAGAATCAGCAGAGCAGCAACCCAGATCGTGTGTATCAGTGGTGAGCAGTGTCTTGGCGTAGGAAGTTTTATTTGCAGGGCAAATACTAAGCACTAAATATTAACATTTCAGAATTGTATTGTTCAGAGTGTTTGTTTAAGAACTCAGAAGTTGACTGATTCCAAATCCTAGATATCAACCTTCCAATGTTTGGAACAATAATTGATTTCCTGTGAAGTTCCTGGCTTGAATTTAGTCTCTGATTTCTTGTGTTTCGCAAGCTAGAGGAAAATGAAGAGGACAATCAACCCTTTTCCTGTAGCCATCACTCATCTGTCCTCCCCTTTTCTTCCAGATATTCCGAGTGGTGTGCATCTGTTTGGGTAACCCACCAGAGACATTCACCTGGGAGTATCGAGACAAAGACAAAAATTATCAGAAGATTGGCCCCATAACACCCGTGGAGTTTTACAGGGAACATGTCAAGCCACTCTTCAATATGGAAAATAAGGTTGGACACTGGCACTGCCTGTTGACTACAAGGAAGGGTATAAGATTCCTGGGTGAACATGCATGATCATCAAACTAGAAACTAAGCCAACTTAGCCCCCTTCCGCTGAGGTATTTTATGGACCTAAAAAAGTTGATCGTATTAGGATCCCCAGTGCATCTCTTCAGAGACTTTTCTAACTGTAGACCAGTAGTTTTCAGTTTCATTCCCATATGCCCCCATGATTTGGGCCAAGAATTATTCAGGTGCAGAAAGAAAAGTGTATTGGGTGTGTCTTACTGTGGTTTCAGAGCACCTCTGTTCTGTGCCCCCCATTCTCCACCCCATCCCCCGCCCCGGGGACTCTCGTGAAAAAGAACAGTGCCCCATTCTAGTTTTTCCTGCTCTCTTCAGGTCTTATCCACTCCCTAGCAAGATGACCAGAGCCCCTTCCTTTATTGTCATCTTAACCTTGACTCTCTCCTAAGCAAGTGGCTTGCTTTAAGCTTGGAATCCCAACTCGGTTGAGGTATGGTCGGCTGTTAAGCCTGTCTTGTAACTTGAGAGCAGAAATCTTGTAGTAATGCGATCTCCACCTTGCAATTCTTTGGAATAAGTTTTGGGGCAATTCTTGCCAGTAGGAAAGATGCCGCTCCCACATGTGTCCCTTGCCCTAGTTAAAATATACAAGGATGTCTGTCACAGACTTTGCCACCTTTTGTTTCTTTATTTAACAATGTGTTTGTAATGCTTATTCTTGTAGGCAGAGCTGCAGACATATGAACTTAAAGGAGATGTGTGTGTCTTCCTGGACATTTCTGCTTTTATATTCTAATCAACATGTCCTTGATCTCATAGATTTGCTTAGTGAATGACCCTCGGCCCCAGCACAAGTATAATAAACTTTACACTGTGGAATACTTAAGCAATATGGTTGGAGGGAGAAAAACTCTATATAACAACCAGCCCATTGACTTCTTGAAAAAGATGGTTGCTGCCTCCATTAAAGATGGAGAGGTTGGTATTGTTTCTGTGTCTTCTGCATTGGGATTAAAACCTCTTCTTCCACTTCTTTGGTTTAATAGGAAAATGGGATTTATATTGACTTTCTTCCTCTTTCCCTTATTTCTAGGCTGTGTGGTTTGGCTGTGATGTTGGGAAACACTTCAATAGCAAGCTGGGCCTCAGTGACATGAACGTGTGAGTACAAGAACCTTAAAAGAGGAAGGCATTTGTGGGTTGTTTCTGTGGGAGTGCACTCAGCTGAGGTTCACCCAGAGAGTAAGGCTGGCCTGAGGGTAGGTCTCTTTCTTTCCATCTTACAGAGTTTGAGGACTCATAGCAGAAACCCCACATACTTATGTGCGCTAACCTGGGAAGTCAAGATCATACTTCGTGTCTGAATTGAAATTGTTGGGTGTGTGCCGCAAAAGCCATCCTACGTGAGAAAGTCCCTTTGAAAAAATAATCAATCACTGTGTAAATCTGCTCAGTGCATTTGGGAATGTACTGTTTGCTATTTGATCACGCTTAGCTACTTCTCTTACTTTGATGCTTACGTATTTTGTCTTTATGACAACTGGGACTAATTTACATACACACTTGAACACATTGCTTATGACAGCGAAGGTTCATTTGTGAACTAAATCATGTAAGATTTCTTGAATTTTAAAAGTATACCACTTTAGGGTTATTTATAAGTAATTGTTATTTGTAGGAAGTTGAGTAAATAACTGGATAGTTATTTACTCAAGACATCTGCAAAAAGAATTAGTGATATTTTTTAACTTTGAAAATATTCTCCAGTTTTTGACATTATTTAAATTTCACAATCAACAATGGTCTAAAAGAATTCAGAAACTGGGTCGTTCTACCAGCTTAAAAGAGACCATTTTTGAAAGACTTACCTCAAAAGCTTTTTTTAAAGTTTTCTTGGCAAAATGACAGTGTAAGCCCATCTTGTCAGCTTTTATATATGGGGAATTTATATTTAATCACTTCATATTTTCTTGAGTACTCTTGTGCCACGTTGAGACTGGAATCCCGTTGAGAGGCTAAATTCTGCATGTACCCAGTTCTCTGAAGGGCTACAGTACATATTTACTTGGAGCTATTGGGCCCCTTAAGTTCTATGTTTCTTTGGCAACCAGCAGCTAGCTTTCCCCTTTGATTGTACTCTCTCCTTATTCTGTGGTGTCATTTTTTTTTTTTTTTTTTTTTTTTTTACTACAGCTATGACCATGAGTTAGTATTTGGTGTCTCCTTGAAGAATATGAATAAAGCTGAGAGGCTGACTTTTGGTGAATCACTTATGACCCACGCCATGACCTTCACGGCTGTCTCTGAGAAGGTATGACCCTCAGCATGCCTACTACAGTGTTTGCACAGATGGACCCACATTCCCCTGCAGACTATTTATCCAACAGAGCTCCGTTCATAGTGTATGTGATTTCTGTTAAAAGTTAGGTTCCAAGCAAGACAGTATACCCACGTCACTTGGGGTTTGGCTGCATGCTCAGAGGTAATAAAAATAGGAACTTTTCATGAGGAGCAGAATTTGGGTCAGCAGGGATCCTTTTCTGTAACTTTGGGAGTTCTTGGTATGAAGAGAGATCAGCAGGGAGAAATAACTTCTGTTGACTAAGGAATTTAAATGAGAACTCAAAGTGTTCCTAACTTGATGATTTCTGGTCACACTTTCCTTCCTTTCATCTGTCATTCAGATTCTTCTGTAGTAAAATCTCAGTAATAGTAATTTGTGGACTCCATGCCCATTACTGGATTTATATAGGGCTTCAGGAAATTAGATGTAAAGTATTTTGAATTTCCTATGAAATACTCTGAAAAGTAATATCACTGTTTCTAGGACACAGTGACATTGTGTCCTAGAAACAACAACTGAATTTTTTTTTTTTTTTTTTTTACAACTGAAATTCTATCTTTCACAAATAAGCCTTCCCATTTTTAGGCTATAGAATGGATATTTTACACCTATGTTCAGAGATCATAAGGAAGAAAATACTTCAAACTACTTCAATTCTTTATCATCTTAAGCAAAAATGTTCTTTTTCCTAACCTGTCTAGAGAGCAAGTCATAGAATAACTAACTACCTTGACCTTAGAAGGAACTTTTAATAAAATACGGTAAATAATAAAATACTAAAGTAAGTAAAATACTACTAAAATACTAAGTTCTTCATATTTATATGTTTGGACCTGCTATATTGTAAATTTCAGAGGATTTTTAACTAACGCTCCTTAAGTTAAAGTTAAACTTTTAAATTATTTAGAGAACTATTAAGAAACAAACCTAAAAACCTTGTAATTTCTAAGAGAGGTTTGGCTTTTATCATTTTCTATCTCATAGTTTTCCTTTTTTCATAAGTAAAAAATCATACACACCATGTCATTTTTCTCAAGAATTGTCATTCATTGATTGACATGGTTTATTAACATGCCATTTCTTCCTCAGAAATGGAGCTACCTTACATGCTAAAGTATAAAGCAGAATTTATATGATCATAACTGGAGTTTATGCTAATAGTATAAAGCAGAATTTATATTATCATAACTGGAAAAATCATGAGATTTTTCTCCCTCCAATTTGAGTCTTTGACCACTAAAACTAGTTTGCACTGCCTTTGAATGATAATGCAGAGATAAATGCCAGAAGCTGTATTCTGGGATAGTCTTTCTTGTTGCTGATTTCTTAGAATCCCTTTGAGGGAGATCCAGGTATCATTCTATATTTGTAGATGACACAGGGAATGTCTTGATCTGGGTCATGCCGGAATTCACTAGCAAAGGAAAGAAGAGGAAATATTTTCAGACTTATTGAAATAAATGACTTTAGGTGATAGAGATTCTAGCAGCGGTATTTAAAAGGGAGGGAAAGATGGAGTAGAAAGCCAAAATAGACATTTAGTAGGTTAACCTTAGTAGGAAAGTTTAATGATGTAGTTTTGAAGGTACCTGGTGCTACGATTCAGGCATAGTACAGGTAAGGGTGTTTGAAACTTATGAGTTTGGTTGTTCGCTCTTTCTGAGACTGAAAATTACGGAGATCCAAGAAAACTGCCAAGAGTAGAGTCAAATCCCATGTAGATGAGACTTGTGCAGTTATATACAAGTGGGGGTTGACTGATGAAATCATTAGGAGATAATACAGGAACCAGCTCTCTTCTCATGCTACAAAGATTTAAGTTGTTTTGACATTGGCGAATTCCCCGGGTAAACATAAAAGAGAAAGTCTTTTCCCAAATGGAGCCTTTCTGTCATCCCTCTCTGTGTCACTGTAGTAAAGACTGCAAGTGAAGGTTTTCATGGTGCATATCGTTGTTCCTTTAAGAAGATGAAAATTGAGCTTATTTTATTAATGAAGATAGAAGAGGGAGAGCAGTAGTACTGCCTGGGTTTTGTTTTATGAAAATAGTCTTTTTACTTCTGCTTTGCCATTCAATCTCTATTGTATTAAATTCAATATTAGTGTAACCGAATCAGTAAAAGAACACATTTGGAGAGTATCATTACTTGGTTCTCCTATGGAGGAAATTAGGCAGTATGATGAGAATGTGTTTGTTTTCTTTTTAAAACTCTGACCAGATCTTAGAATCATTTCTAAAATAAATACAGTGGGATGCTTTTGCAAAGAATGCTGATCAATTAAAAGCAAGAGTCCCTGGCTTTCAGATGGTGTTCACTGCTCTAGTAATTTAATGTTTTGTTTTTCTTAGCCAAGTAGGACTTTAATATGCTTATTTTCTGTACAGAATAGAACGTAAAGGAGAAAATAGTATGTATTGCTTTGTTAGGTTCATTGCACTTTTACCCCAAGAGATTTGAACCCTTCTGTTAGAGTATCAGAAGTAAAATCATACATAGCCATGTCATTTTCTCAGGAACTTTCATTCATTCATTGGCATGGCTTGTTAAGATTATATTCTACCCCTTAATCTTTAGTTCTAGTAGAAAATATATGGCCCCGATCGTGTATTTTATGGGTATATAGAGAAGGCTATTTCTTCTGAGTGGCTGAATTAGAGCTAAAATTACCTGACACCTCACCAGGAGGGACCTAGTTTCAGACTACACACTGTTATCCACTCTTTCGCAGGATGATCGGGATAGTGTGTTCCTGAAATGGAGAGTGGAGAATTCATGGGGTGAAGACCACGGCCACAAAGGTGAGCTTCATCTGGTAAAACCAACGCAGGGTGACTGGCGTCGGCTCTCTCTGCTTCCTAAGAGAGAGAGGGGTGGAATGCTGCCCGAGTGTACAGCTTTTTTCAGTAATTGGTCCCATTAGATAGACTGTTCTAGAGAAAAATCTGAGGCTCTGGCTTGTCTCCAGGATCCCTCTGACCATCATGGCGTGCTGAACCCTCCAGGTTGACTCTGAGATCAGTGTGTGCTAATATTCGTTCCAAACCATGCTGACCCACTAGACCTCTTTGTACTAGAAGAAGTTGGCAATGAGAAGGTTGAGTGCCCTTTGCCAGGACACTTGCTGTTCGAGTCCATATAGCATTTGGTGCATTTTCATTAACTGCACTAGCTCCTTGGAAAGTCAGAGCCTCCTGCGTGGGAGAATGGGTGGCAAGAAACTTTAGGCATTTATTGGAGACTCTAGAAGTTATAAAGTCTAAAAAGGAAAAGAACACTTTGTTTTATTCTGAAAAATCAAAACCCAGGCGGAAGTCATAAGTAAATTATAATAATTAGAGTAAAAAATCCCCACAGGTAACATATGAGTTGTAGAAAAATAAAAAAATACAGATAAGCAAAAAGAAGAAAATGAAAATCTCTGATAATCGTACCACCCAGAGATCACCATTGATTCACAGTTCAGGGTATTTTCTTGCAAATTTTTGAGACCATATTTTTAAAGACTTTTTTATAGTAAATCAAAGCCTTTTAATGAGCTTTTATGCTTTAATATTTAGGGTTTCAAACCAAAAGTGGTGACTACTATAGAGTAATAGTGCATGTGTGCATGTATTTGCATGTATTTGCATGTGTGCTATGTGCTGGTGGCATTTTGTAGCAGCTCTTTTGCAGAGTTCATATCCTTCCTTTTAGCCAGTGGATTCTGGCTAGGAGAAACACAGGAACCAAGCTTACTAGACTGGATAGAAGACTTGGAGGAAGGAAATAGAGAAGCCAGTGAGATACCCAGACACTCGGACTCAAACTTCAGCATACATCTCACCCAAGCAGGAAGCAGCCAAAATTTTCTTTAAAAAAAAAAAAAAAAAGAAAGAAAGAAAGGAGAGAAGGGGAAAGAAAAGAAATAGAGATCTCAGCAACTCTTTGCTTCTTGCCTCTCTCTGTGTTTAGAATAGTGATTTTCCAACTATTCCTCAGAGCCCCAGGATTTCCAAGGGTAAAAGATAGAGGAAGAGTGGGGGTGGAGGTTTGGAAGTAAGCACGTGGGGTTTCAGTCGTTTCTATTTGAAAACTTTTGTCATAGAAGAGCCTATTAACCTGAGTTTTGAACTTGACCCGGCTTGAGTGGGCTGCATTTGAGCAGCACAGGTGGGTATGTGATGGCCCAAACCTGAAGGCCATTTAATCTGTCCTTCCAAGTCTTGTCATTTCCCTACGAAATGATCTTTGGTGAATTTTGGCTCAGTAACCCTGGGATCTGCTGTGAAACTCAGCAGCTCAGTGTTTCTATATAAACAAACAGTGTTGTTAGTGCATTTCTGTTCATCTTAAGGTAGTTGCGTGTCCCCCTTCTGTGGTTTCTGTTACAGTTCTGTGATTACATGGTGCTTGTTAAATTACTATTTTGAATTAAAAGTGCAACATTTTTAATTGGTTATTTCTTATAAGTTGAATTTTCGTTTTAAGACAAATACACGTTGGGGTCAGGTAGAGAGGGGTTATAAACCTTAACAAAGCTAGCAGAGAGATTAAAAATAAACAGTTCACAATTATATCTGTAAATTGGTGATTATTAAGAAATGAGTGCAAGGGAATAGCTTTTCTTCAATTGGAAGGATTTGATCATTTGTAACATTTTAAAACATAAGATACTGCTTCAGATGAACCTCTGTAGCTTCTGTTTCATTTTTGGTCTCATTTTCCTCTAGTTGGGTTAGTTATCATAAAAGTTAGTGTCCAGGAAAAGGACTAAAATTATGGTTTGTTTAGATGAGCCTGGATCTGTTGGCTTGTTTCTGTGACTTTTTTTTATCTTTATCAGTCATTGAGTTTATAGATAGTAGTGATACCCATTAAGAGAGGATAAACACTCATAAAGTCAGGCAAATGCTCTGTGTTTTGAGTAGTGTGAGTTATTGTCTCTTACTTTGAGCCTAAATACCTACTCTTACAGAAGATTCTGGGCCACTTTGCTATTTTTCTGTTTTCATTCAACTGTACCTCTTTACTCCTACTCAACAAAAGTTTTGGTTTTTCTGACTTACTCTGTTATTGCAGTCTTCCCCTCTGTATACGCAGGGGATTGATTTCAGGAGGCCATGGACACCAGAATCCACGGAGGTGCAAGGCCTTATATAAAATGGTGTAGTATTTGCCCACGACCTACGCCCATCCTCCTGTAATCACTTCTAGATTACTTATATAACTAACACAATTTAAATGTTTTGTAAATAGTTGTTATACTGTATTGTTTAGGGAATAATGACAACAAAGAAGTCTGTACACGTTCAGTACAGACACACCCATTGTAGGCCTAACTACATAGTACACATCAGCTACAACATAACTTTTTTTTCCCCAAATATTTTCCGTCTGCGATTGGTTGAATCCATAGATGTGGAACCCGCAGATACACGAGATTGACTGAGTGTTGAGAGAGCTGGGATCTTGATCCCAGTGGTCTGCCTGTAATCCTTCCTCGTGAAGTCTACAGCTGTCCAGTTAAGATTAAAGTAACTTTTTTTGTTCTTAACAACTGAAATACCTGAGATTATGCAGAGCAAAGCATTTCAGTAGAGAGCCAAAAGATAAGAAATTGAACTGAGTGGGGGTAGGGAATAGTTCATTCAGAGCCAAAATAAATTATTCTCATGTATTTCTTGGTAATGAAGACTTAACAGGAAGGAAGGAAAGAAAACATGATCTAATTTAATTGGCACACTTGGCCTGACCTTAGGAGACTGTGTAGTATGTTATTATGCTGGTGATGTGTGTTTACCCAGCAGGGCCCTCCTGTCTGTCATCCTGGTGGGTATTGGCTAGCACGTCTGAGGAAGAACCTCTCTGTTTGTGCTCTCACGAGATGGGACCACCTTAAACAGCATTGCTGGGATTTTGTTTCTGTAGATAACGTTGTTAACAGTTTGTTACTATTCTCTTTGGGATTTCTACCTGTTAACATTGATGGTTTCTGAAAAAGCAGTGTTGGTAGTATAAGCTGGAGGTAAAGAGAGCAGAGTTACCTGGGCAGGCTGCCCTTGCCCTCTGCCCTGCTCTGGCTTTCGCTTTCCCCACTGGTCATGTTCATCACCCTTCCTGTCCAGAGACGACTAAAGAAAATCAAATAACCTGACTGGTTCGCCACATGGATACAGGTTCCCTCTGATCTCAAGAGACATAAAAGGAGAAATTAATTCTTGTCTTACTGAGCCTGTTGCATTCCTTCATGTTGGTGAATTAGTCTAGTTTCTTAGTCAGCCAACGGAAAATTGGATGTGTATCTAACATGTACAACCAACATGGCTTTCTTTTCTCCGCTGCTTAAAATACTTGACTGCGTTTTGTACCTTGTTTATGGATCATGTCAGAAACGGATTTCACAATTGGATGAAAGAATATCGTCGGATTTCTTACATTGTCTCTCATTTTAAAAATATGATAGGCTTGTTAGAGTAAATAGTTTGTAAAATTTCATCTGAGAAGAGCATAATCTTTAAGCCAAAGTGACCCCAGTCTGACGCTAGAGCCTGTTTTCTTAACCACTAAAATGTGCTTCCTCTCAGCTTCTCTGTTCTAGTAATATCTAGTCCACTCATGGAAATAAGATACTTCGTGATCTTTGGTGACCAGAAACTAGTGACCTAGAGGACATAAAACTATAAAGGATCTGAAGACATCATGTAAATGTCTGATGTCAGGAGAAAGGGCTCTTAAAGCACCAATTTGCCTGGGAATCTGAGTGAGGAGGGGGAGGGTTGGGCATCTGGTGAGACTTTGTGTCAAAAGTTAGCACATTGTGAGTCAGGCAAAAACTATATGTAATTACCATGCTTCCCAAAAAGAGGACCTAGCCAGACAATCAGCTCTAATGCTTCTTTTGGAGCAAAAATTAATTTAATACCCGGTTTTATTTTACTATAATATGTGACCGGGTCTTATGTAACATAATATAAGACTGGGTCTTATATAATATAATAATAACATAATATAATACCAGGTCTTATCTTAATTTTTCCTCCAAAAGATGCATTAGAGCTGATTGTCTAGCTAGGTCTTATTTTCGGGGAAACACAGTACCCCAGATTTGCCAGAATTATTTTGCACATGCTGCTGTGTAATATGGTTTTAATTTTCTTTTTAATTTTTTATCCTGAACAATTTCAAGCATATGTAAACAGAATAGTATTAAGGAACCCCCACCCCCCAGCCCTAAAATCTGGTACAGCAGAGCTCTGAACCTAGAATTGTCATTGCATCATTCTTAATGCTTATTTAGTCTAGTTTCTTTGTTTGTTTGTTTTTAACTTTTATTTATTTTAAGTGTGTTTTTCCAGGACCCATCAGCTCCAAGTCAAGTAGTTGTTTCAATCTAGTTGTGGAGGGCACAGCTCACAGTGGCCCATGTTGGGATCGAACCGGCAACCTTGTTAAGAGCACCGCTCTAACCAACTGAGCTAACCAGCCGCCCCTAATCTAGTTTCTTAATATGCTAAATAATAACATTTAAGTGAGGGTAGGGGGACTGTTATTCTCTAATTCTTCAGTAGTCACTGAAGGAAAAATCTTTATCTTTTTAAAAATTTTGTTCTGGTTTTCATTTTGAATCAAGATTAGTGTTTCATTTTTCAAATTGCTTCTGTGCCTTTCAGATACATGAACATTTGAAGTTGTTTTGAAACCACATTCTTCATCTTTCTTACAAATAAGTCTCTCAGTTCCTGATTTCATTTCAGTAAAATTTCCAGATTTCCTCCTAAAAGGGAGTCTCTTGATGATCTGTTAAAGATACTTCGGCATATTAGAGATTAATCTGGAAAGAAACTTACATGGCTGATTCACATTATATCTGGACTTCTCCTGCTTCCTGAAAACCAGCAGTATGGCCTTTACTTGCCTCACCAGCCAGATTACCCCATGTGATTCTGGAGCCAGTATGTCCACAGCTAGGCACGACACCTGTCATGTCCTTCATATAAAAATGTTACACTGTGGAACCAGGAAAGACAGTCACTAATTTCTTGATTGTAGATCCTGGACAGTAATTTAACTCTTTATGATTTCCCATTTTTCCGTCAGTAACATGGATAACTACTGTTTCCTTATGAGGTCCTACAGTATGTCTACATATATCCTCCTACAGTATGTCTACATATATCCATCAAATGAAATAATGTATGAAAGCAATTTTCAAATGGTGTACTGTTATGTAACTCTAAAGAGTTTAATGAATATTCCAAATTTCTGTCAGAGGTCCTCAGGACATATAGGTCATAGCATCTTGCTTCATAAGAATTCAAAGTTTGCTAATATATTTGTATTTATTTTTCCTCATGGCATCAGGATTTGAACATGGGTGATTATGGCCAAGTTTATGTGGGGGAAAAACTGAAGCTTATTGAGAGGTATTGACTTACTCAGTTGCACAGTGTCAGAAGTAGAATTGGGATTCAGATTTCTTAATTTCACACAGGCAGCTTCCTTAAAAACGTTTGTTACCTATAAAAGATAACTGATTATTTGCAGGTGAGTTTCAGTTTTGGATTTTGGGCACAAATAATTTAAATTATAGACAATGTTAAGCTGAACTTGCCAAAACAAAAGAAAATTACATGCGCTAAAAGCAGAGGCTTCTGATTTCCTGGAAAAGGGGCAAGATATAAATTTGTTATGTCACCTCAGGGTTTTCCTGTCTGCAGGCTTGGGAAAGTGCTGCTACCATAAATGAGGGTATCTGAGTTCTTGCAGAGGGACTTCTCATGCTCCATTTTTATTAACTCAAGAGCATGCATGACCGGGCTAAAAATAGTACATTTGAGTGGAACAGAGGAAGTATGTGCTCTCAGATTGACCGCTGCTTTCTTATCAAAGTGTGTGACTAGGAGAGAGGGCTACCGTTTGCGAGGAGAACAAACTAAGGGACAGAGGCTCCTCCTAACCTACAACCAGGCATCCGTTTCAGGGAGAAATCCCCTCGCATATAATGTAAATTTATGTGTGTGTGTTTGCTTTCGCCTGTTGAGAGGATCTGTTATGTTCACCAGATTGTCTCCAAGGTATGTTTACATTGGTTTGAGAAGGATAGAGGCTAAAGCACAGAAGTTGCCTGGGTCCGCATCCTGGCACCCACCTTCTGCCAGTCTAAGCCTTAGGTGCCTCCACTACAAATGGGGAGAAGAATTGTACTTACCTCAGTTGATGTAAGGTATGTGCACATCAGTTGTGCCAGGCATATAAAAAGCGCACAAAAATACTATGAATAGCTATCATGTGACCGTTGCTAATGTTACCTGTAGATCAGTGAGGGCAGGAAAACGAGCACAGACGGCTCCTTAACCTTCCCTCCCAGAGGAGGGCTGTCTCACGTGCCCATGGTGCTAGCTGTGGGTCTCTACTGCTTCAGGCCCCCAGTGCAGCCATTGTGCTACGTCACCCATTTCCTGGATGGATGACTCACAGGGGCTTCGTTTCGGGAGAGAAAGCAGTGGAGGTGAATAAACCTAGTGCTGAGGGGAACCCATTAGCAATAACATCACTTCATGTTTATTGATGGGATGCAGGGAACTGTGCACAGACCTTGGTGAAATGACTGTCTCTCACCCTCAGAGGAATTTATACTTACTCACCTGGGACACAGGAAGGGAGCTTGAAGAGGGCTGTGATGTGACAGAGTGACATTCATGGAGTGCTCCTCAGACTGTAAGATAGGGGATAAATAGACTGAGAAAAGCAAGAGAAGAGATGATTTCTCCAAGAAGGCAGGGGACAAAGAGGAAGAACCAGGAAGGGCTCTCCCAGTGGGGACACAATAGGAAGACATTGAAGCTGGGGTTATTGTGGCAGGTGAGGAGTTAGAGAAGCCGAGGGGGAGTAGGTGGTGGCAGGCAGAACCTGGTGGCACATGGTGCTACGGCAGAGCAGTCCGAAAAATGAGTCAAGGAAAAGGCTTTGGGGTTGGACCTGAAGGCAATTTTTGGAAACTTTACAAGCGGTGAGGGTGGAAGCCCAATCAGTGGTCCTGTTATGCCACATCCGCATTTTATTACTTAATTCCTTCAAATTCTAGGTACAGTGTGTGTCGGGGGCTGTGGGGCTGTAAAACTGAAGCTGGAATAACAGGCTGTAAATCTTGCTCCATAAGGTGTTAGTAATTTGTTATAAGAACAAATATCGTAAAACACAGGAATAGGGACAAAGTAATATAGGAGATAAACTGCAAGGGAGAGGGTGAGTGATTGGAAATGTGAAGGCTCCTTAGTGATTCTTCATGGGTGAGTGGAGTTTTAGGAACGATGGCTAAGGTTGTGGGTTGTTTGGGAAAGGAAGTGGGAGGCCAGCCAGGGAAACGGTAGCTGAGAAGGGTAGATCTTACCACGTGGAGTCTTCTTTGGGCAGGCAGGTCAAGGAGTGAGGCCAAGAAGTAACATGGCCTGCCATCCATGCAGCTTTTGAGGAATGACCAAAAAGCAGACTTTGCCTGAAACAAATAGGAGTAGTGACAGTTTGGGGGTCAGAGAGAAGTCATTGAGTTTCTGCAGGAAAACAGACCTGTGGATGACACCTGAAAATTTGTGTTTTCCTCTGCTATCCTACAGCGAGATCCTGGCAGAATTGTGTGTGCTCTCACACTTGCCTGGATCATACTCACTGGGCCAGGGGAGGGGGGCATCAGGCTGGTGGGTGTGTTGCCTTCTCTCCTCAGCTCAGAGACAAACAGGCTTCTGGACTCTTTAGCAGAGGGCACTTCCTCATAACTTTGTTGTGGTTTGATGGTTTAAAAAAGTACAACCCACAAACCAAAACAACCCCCTTTCCCTACCATACTTTCCACTCGGCTTTTTCCTGGTATATTTACCAGGGAAATCGTATCTTCTTTAGCTTTTGTTTCTGAAAGAGGCCGCAGTTAACATCCAGCTATAAGGGTATCCCTTCTCTTACCAAGAAAAGGTTCCGGGGCACGAATGCATCCTCACCACATAGCTGGACTTCTGTGTTTACTCTGGATGAAAAAGAAGCCTCTTCTCAGATGCCTGTCCAAATGTCTGTCTCATAAGTGGTGGTTTTGGTTCCCTTCCTCTGGTTGTGGTTTTTTTTGTTTTGTTTTGTTTTTAACTTCCAGCCAATGCTGTTCTCCATTCTTCTGAATACGTGCACTTAGAACACATTGCTTTGATTTAAAGATGCAAAATACCTCATAAATGGACTCCACAAAAACTAGGCGTGTGACTATTGAGGTAGGATGTGTGAGCAGATGGAATTGATTCCACTGAGGTGCCTCACTAAGCTAGATTACATGCTATTATCTGTTGCTGAAGCCATAACTACGTGCCACATTGCTTGCTGCTGAGTGCTCTACTGGAGAAAGCTGAGCCCCTGGAAAAGACTGGATCTGAAGTGAAGAGCTGTGATTGAGTGTAGGCTTTTACTTACTGGCCACATGACTTTAGACATCTCGTACCAACCCTGCCTACCTTGTAGTTGTAAGGATTAGGATCAAAAGAAGGATAATGGATGGGAAATTGCATTGTGAAATGTAAGCTCCCTATAGATTTAAATGTGTGTGCGTGTGTGTGTGTGTGTGTGTGTGTGTTAGGTTTTGCTTCTAGAGTGTAATTCATTTAATAAATAATAAAATTACATTGTTCCAAAATCAAAATACAAAGTATATAAAGAGGAATGTTGTTTCCATCTTTGTCACTGTCCATTCTATCCCCATCTTACCATTTGTTTGTTTCTCTTATATCTTTCCAGTGTTTTTTAGTGCACCAAAGGTAGCATACCTTATACTCTGCTTTGCATCTTGCTCTCACTTCATTTAACCTTGGCGGCATTTCCGTATCAGTGTCCGTATCAGTACTTTTCCACGTCAGTACAGCTTCATTATCTTCCATTGTCGGGATGGACCATAATTTATTTAACCGGTTCTCTTACTGACAGAATTTGTGTTGTTTCCAGTCTTTTGCTATTATAAATAACATTGCAGTGAATTAATACATGTACAATGCTTAGAATAGTGCCTGACACATAGTAAGAACTAAATAAGTATTAGTTATTATTATGCATTAATAAATACAGAATGCATAATTCATATTGTGTGCATGCAAGTTCTTTGTGTCTGTAGGATAGAGTCCCAGAAATCGCATTGCTTAGTGAAAAGGGTAAATTAAATGCATTTGACATTTTTCTAGATATTGCCAAATTCCATTCTATAGGAATAGTGTCATTTTGCACATTTGCAACATAGTCTATACAAATGTAAGGCGTTAGGGCATGCTTTGTACAGTGGGTACCTAACAGAAGTGGTTGACAGGCTGTCACTACTTAATTATCCATTAAAATTGTATATGTTCATAATTAGGGACTAGACTGTGTCAAGTCCTCAGTGAGTGATGAGTTTTTCATTGAGACTGTTTCTAATGTTTTCTTAACAACATTGCCCTACTTTTTTCTCTTATTTATTTTTTTATTATAATTGCAGAAAGATATTTGTATGCATTTACCAAATTTAGAAGCCATAAAGGAAGAGATTGGTAAATTTGGCTTCATAGAAATAAAAAAATTCAGTGGACTAGGAAACATCGTAAACTGAATTAGAAGACAAATTATATAATAGGAAAACTGTTTGCCACCATGATTATTATCTTATAGTTCACTATTTCTGATTACTATGAGAGAAAGCAAAACCACCCGTTGAAAATAAGCAGAGGTCCCAAACGGGCACTTTACAAAAGAAAACTGTAAATAGCAAGCAAACCCACACACAGTTCAAATTGGACTCAAAGAGAAACTTGTAATTATATAGACCAAGTATTGATGAGGATATAAGGAAATTAAATAGATAATTAAGGATGTGACAACGATTTTTGTTACAAAAATGTTTATAGCAGTGTTGTTTCGAAGCACAAAAAAACAATTTAGATTCCACCAATATGGGATACATTTCAGTTTACTCATACAGATACAGCACTTGAAAATTATGATATAGACAGAAGTATTTTTATTTTTTGTTTGGAAAGAGCAATATTGGAACACAGCATGTGTGATACTTTGTAATAAAAGAGCATGTATGATGTCTCATTTTTATTAAATGTGTAGTCTACATGTAGAAGCTATCAAAGGATATATGTAAAATTGAAAGAGCATTTATCACTCCTTGTAGGCAGTTTTTAAATTTATATTTGTCTCCTTCTCATCTACCTCTTTCTCCTTCTCATCTTTCTCCTCCTCCCGTTTCCAAAATTTTTTATAATGAACATGAATTACTTAGGTAATCTTTAAGGAGTCAAAAAGCAATATAATGCTTCAGAAATTTAGGGGGGAAATTACCTACCCTATGGTATGAAATTCTCATTTTGTTGTTTTTCCCCCTTCATCCCGTTCCCCTCCCCCTACTTCACCCCCTGCTGTGTATCTGGATTTGTAACATAGTTGTAATAATATAGGATATACCATTTTTTAACACTTGCATCACTTTTAAACATTTTCCCATGTTGCTACATAGTCTTTGCAATTCCGTTTTAAATGACTAATATTCTATGGCGTGGTTTCTTAGTACTTACTGGAAGTTTGAAATGTGAGACAAGTGTCAGGGAGGTTTTTGCTTTCCTTTCTGGAAGCCTTTCTTCCAACTAGAGTTGTCACCGTCAGGTGGAAGATTGGCAGTGACTTAATGAGGCCTCGGTCGCTCGGCTTCCTTACTCCGTGCTGCCAGACAGATCCCTCCGAGCAGAACCATAGCTTGATTTTGTCACACCTTTTGTTTTTAAATAGCGAAAATAAAATAACCACAAATAATTTGTTAGTGAAGTGAAGTGAAATACTTTATAGACCAAAGTCAATAAAAAATATAAACTATATCTAATTCATAAATGATAATGCATTTGTCAGCTTAATTTAGTCTGAGAGGCTTAATTACCTCTTAGATCTCTAGTAGGATTTCAGAAAACTGTTTTCTCCGGTAAAGGTCCTGTTTTCCTTAAATTAACCCTTTTTAAACTATTCTGTCTCTGAGCGAATGAGTTTGGTCTAACCGGTCTAGAGGTGTATTCGCAGACACAGTTCTTCCCTTTACAGACTGACACTACTCTTTTTTTCTCTGAAACACAGAAACATTGCCAGTTTCTCTGAGGGACTGTTTACTTCTTTTCTTTCTTTCTCATTGCGTGTAAACAAGACATTAAAGTTTAAACAAAATTGAATTTCACCTCAGCTGACTTTTCTTTGTCTACTTACCTATTTGTTTCCCTAAGTGTGAACCTTGGGATCCCTGCAGCAGATTTTCCTCTTCTTTTCCCTTTTCCTGGGGAAGTGCCTTTTTCTAATGGCCAGAGGGCTTAAGGGCTAGAAGCTAAGACTTTCCTCATCAAAACGGTCACTTTAAAGCCGCCTGAGTAGGTACTTTGCTAACTTGGGTTTCAGACGGACTGATCCTAATCTTTTGAGCCAAACTCCAAGACACGTAGAGTCAACAGTTACGGCAGCCACAAGTTCATTATCTACTTAGAGTGCAATTACTTGGCAGCCACCTAGACTGTGACGTTTTTGTGGGCCTCCAAAGAACTCATATCCTGAAGAGAGAGACTAATCAAGGCAGGTCCTCTTGGCAGGGACACTGAAAGGGTGGATTGCAGTTGATAGGAGTTTTAATTTGCGAGGGCTTAATCTTACCTGCTGGTGGAACAAGATGTGTAGATGTACTTAGTGTCCATTTTCTCTGTGCGTTCTTTGAAGACTCATCTGATGGTGTGATGATAGGATTGTCATGAGGACACAGAACTTTATTACATGAATCTGCCTCTACCCTTCTTCACCAGCCTCGCTGTCCAGAGCGAATCTTCGGATTTATTCCACCAGCGTTATGGGTGAGGGGAAGGATGACTAATGTCTCAACTGGTGTAGGGTTTAGTAGTCTGGTCTCCTACCTACTGAAAGTTCCTTTTGGGCAAGGCAGATGCTGAGTTTCTCAGAATGCAATTACTTGGGATGCACCAAGAAATGGTACTGGTTGGCCCTTTAGCTGACCAAGCTTTGGTTTCTAAACTCAGTGGCAGTAGGGTAGGTAGGTGATGGTGAATACGGGCCAGGTCCTGACTGACTGATACCATTAAAGCCAAGGACTTGGGAGTATATAGACAATCAAGCCCTAAACCAGAATCAGCGCAGGCTGGAGTATGTCGGTGCTCTCCTTCTCTGTCTCCTGGTGAGGAAAGGAACACTGGATCAGGAGGCTGGCCAGCATCAGGGAGCAAGGAGCCTGACCTGACTTGCTCAGAGCCCGTGAGCATTTTCCCAGAGCATTTTCTTGTGAGGGGAAACGTGCTGTGCCACGTCAGGACGAGCTGGCTGTGATTTCTGTCAGAGGTGGAGAGCAGCGTTGGGCATAGATGACCTCACCAAAGCAGCCGTGTCTTCAAGTTAAGTAATGTCCTCTGTCACACCATTTAACTCACAGAATTAGACTTACCATCATGTTGCCTTTGAATTATTTAAAACAGTCTTGCTTTTAGAGCAGCAGTTCTCAGAGTATGGTCTGGGGACCCCTGAGGGTCCCTGAGACCCTCTTGGGAATCTGCAAGGTCTTCCCTTTTCCAGCAGAGTATCTGTGTGAGGTCAGATTTTCTTCATCGACTTAAGCAAGAAAACAGGTTGAACACGGAAGGCAGATAGAAGAATCCAGCTGTCTGCTGGGACGCCAGACATTGAATTGTAAAACAGTGCCACTTTTCTAACTAACATTTATTTTGTTCTAGAAGATATAATTTTTCCCCCCAAAGAATCTGTTACTTATATTCATGTTTTTTAATTTTTATTTTCAAGTGAATTAACATTTTTAATTTCCTGTTTTAATTTCTATTGTGGTAAATACTAGTAGTTATAACCCACATAAACACGTTTTTGGGTTCTCAATAATTGTGAGAATGTACAGTGTTGGTCCTGGAGCCAAGAAGTTTGAGAACTGCTCTCCTAGAGGACCATCCTTGAGAAATACCGGCATCTTCCTTTCTCTTGGTACTGCATAGTGAGAAAGGACGTAGCACACGCCTAGATTTGCACAAACACTTTCAGAGAAAATTGGCTCCAGTGTCTGGTGTATGTATAGTAGGTGCCAGATATGGTGAGATGGTGGTGATGGTGACTGTTAGTTCCCATGAACCCTCGGGTGTGTGGGTGCATGCAGGGTCCCTGTGAGGGACACGTTTCTGTGCTCTCTGCTCACTCCCTGGCCTATTCTTGTTGTAAATTACACACACTGTAGTCTCTTGCTGTAATTTTGCTCTTTATATTAACAATGGCTTAGGTGAAGCATTTCCCCCAGTTAAATTTGTTGGACGTATATTCCCGAAGAGGAGTTTGTGTTGTCCTAGTGGGACCTGAGACAGGCAGTCTTCTATGATGGATACCTAGTGACATGGCACTTTTTCTCTGAGCCGAGCTCTCAACCTGGGCTGTTCGTACAGCTATGTCTCTCTACAGCCCTACGCACTGGAGAGATTCATCAACCCTCGGGACTTAATGAGGAAGAGAGGCTGAGCAGCTGCCTCAGTCGTCCAGCTCTGCCTGCTCCTCATCACAGACGTATGTCCTCCTGGGAAAGCGAGGACTGTGTTATCATTTGACTCACATAGTGCTATCTGCAAATAAGTGGCTACCTGGCAATGACGATGTGGCCCATCAGGATTCCCCTAGCAGCGTAGCTGATTGTTGTAGGAATTTATGGCAGAGAGGAAGGAAGGAGAACAGCCAGCGATGCAGAGACAGTGGGTAGGGTAAGAATGGGACCGGTCTGCTCGCCCTTCTGACCCTAGGGATTCATCACCTCGGTGTGACTGGATGAACAAGAAGCGTTTCCACCTCCCTTCTCGGGCCACCCATTCACCACCCATTCACCTGCAGTGAGGCAGCCTGGACAGTGGCCAGCGCAGGATCCGGGAACAGCCTGAGGCCCAAGGCCCCGCTCTGAATCTCAGCTGTGTGACTGGGCACGCCACTAAGTCACTCAGCCCCCGTTTTCTAATTGTTAAAAATACAGCCACGCCCGTCCTGTCTGCTTCACAGAATTGCCAGTAAGACTTAGATGAAGTGAGATTAGAGATGGGAAAGCTGAACCACGTGCAGATACTAGTTTGTTAACAAGCTTCTTTGTAGTGCCCGTGGGGTTTCTGCTCTGTGCCCCTCGCCCTCCGGACTTACGGGCTTCTGTCCTGTCCTCCAGGCTACCTGTGCATGACAGATGAGTGGTTCTCCGAATATGTCTACGAAGTGGTGGTGGACAAGAAGCATGTCCCTGAAGAGGTGCTGGCTGTGTTAGAGCAGGAGCCCATCATCCTGCCAGCCTGGGACCCCATGGGGGCTCTGGCCAAGTGATACCCCTCCCTTTCCTTCCTCCTCCCGCGGAACCTGACGTAGCTGCAAAGGACAGATCCAGGAACTGAAGCCAAAGTGACACAGGGGACTGTGTCTTCCCACAGGACACAGTCAGACCCCTGGATTTCTCCTCCAGGAACCTCTTTGGGGACGTGTGCTTTATGTTGAAACAAAATACTCTTAAAGAAAATCAAAGGGAAAGATCGGGTCACACTCTCTCCTCATCTCCAACAGCGCAGGATCTCTTAGCATTTTAGTCTGATGTAATTGTTTGTCTTCACTCTGTCATGAAGGTTTGGTTCAGTGTCTTTGCATTAGACAGGGGAGGATGAGCAATTGAGGAGTATGGAGAGAAAATGGACCTAATACTCCTTGTGTCTAGAGTAGAGTTAGGGGAGGGTCACCTTAAGATTTGAGCTCTCAGAACTGCATGCTGCCCTGACAGTATCACTGTCCTTCCTACATGGCAGTCGCTGAATTCAATTTTTCCAAGGTAATTGTATGTGCCTCTAGTAGCCCAGGAATGGGGGTTTGGTCAAGTCGGGCATGATTCCTTCCAGTTGTTCTGAACTGTAGGGAGCACAGCTCAACTTGAGTCAGGTTTCAGTAGAGGCTTAGAGAACGTTGGGTGAGAGAACAACCAAAACCTTATCATGATCTGAATTACAGTTATTAGGTCACGATGTGAATTATAATTATTAGGGGGAGCTCGAGCCAAATGGTTTCCCTTCTGCCTCTGGAATTGGGAGTTGGGAGGGCAGGAAAAAGCGGTTCCCATTCTTTCTGACAACCCGATGGTGCTGAAAAGCTTTTGAATAAAACACTTTGCTAAATGAGAGTAAGTTGGCTTTATTTCATCTAAAAAGTATTCCTTTATTTAGCTACAAAGAAAAGCAACCAGGTGGCTCATGTTCTACAGAGTTAAAAAAAACAACAAGATGATTCAGGGCTTTCCTGCTTCAGCTTCTCTCTGGGATGTACACGTATGGCCCTTCCCAGCCTGCGCTGATCCTCACTGGCTTCTGTGGAGGCTTCCAGGCACCATCGTAAGGAGGAGTGGTGCCCCTGCCACTTAACTGTTCTTTTACCCAGATCCAGGGTCCCTCCCTACAGGGGTGGCAAGTGACGCTTCACTGGAGCCAGCCTTAGCATGGGCAGGAGGGTATGGATGGCTCTGAGACGGGGCCTCCCTTTTGGTGAAAGCAAGTAAGTGTAGCACTCTGATAATCAACATTTCCATCAGTGCCTGAGCCCCCTACCTTTCTGGGTCTCCAAGACTCTTCTCAGTCCTAGGCAAGGGATATTGTCTGTCACAGCACTTTCCAAGATAACATTAGATAAAGGCTCAAGCTTCAATCAAAATGTTGACAATAATCTAATCTTGTTCCAAGCAAGATAAATAAATCCATTTTTAGATACTTCATGGTGGAGCCCTAGAATTGAGCTTAGAGGCACCCAGGAAAAAAACCAGATTATCTCCAAAAAATAAATAAATAAAAATTAGATTGACAGCTAACTTCTCATTAGCAACTATATAAACTGGAAGACAATGAAAAATATTTTCAAAGTACTCTGAGAAATTAACTGTGAACCTAGAAGTCTATACTCAGTGAAATTTTTTCAAGAACCAGAAAGAAATAAAAGACATTTTCATTCAAAAACTGCCCAAACAGAGGGGAAGTGATCCAGTGTGGAAGGTCTGCAACTCAGCAAAGAATGTGGATCAAAGAAAGTAATAAATACAAAGTGACTAAGTAAGTCTTCCAGAGTTCAAAAAAAGATAAAACACATGAAATAGATAATTAGGGAGGGAGATGATTGGAATAAACATTCTAAAGTCCTTATGTCATTCAGGAAGAAGGTAAGTATATTGGTTAACTTCAGACTTTGGTATGCAAATTGTACATGCTAAAAATTTCAAGATTAACTACTAAAAAACAGGATGTAGTTCCCAAGCAAGAATATAATCATAATCAATCCATAAAAAGACAAGGTAGGGGAGAGAAAGAAAAGTGCAGGACAAATAGAGTGTCCAAATAAGATAGCAGAAATAATCTCTTTGTGTCAATAACTACAATATAAATGGGTTATATGAAAAAATAGGGTCCGAAAAAAGACAAATTGTCAAACTGGATTTTTCAAAGAAATTCAGCCATAAGCTTATTACAAGAGATATTAGCAATGTAGGATAAGAAAGCTGTACTTGGCAGACACTAACCAAAATGAATCTGGTGTAGCTATACTAATCAGCAAAACTAGGGCCACTCTGAATACAAACAGACTAATTCTAGGGTATGTTATTCACAGCCTCCCTGGAGTTGGCCTGGAAATAAGATTCAAACAAAAAACATTACTAGAGATAGAATCACTACATAATACATGTTTACTCGATTCTCCAGAAAAATACAGATTCTAAGTTAGCATGTACCTAATAACATTACCTCAAAATATATAAAACAAGAACTGGTAAGTAAGCCAGTATCATAATGGAAAATTTTGACCTGTCAATTATCGATAGTTTGACCAAAAACTCAGGTGTCTATATAAGAGTCAAATACTTAATAATTTTGGTGTAAGGGACATCTGTAGAACACTACATCTAACGACCTTCCACGTGAGCACATTGTTTCTAAGCATACATGGAACTTTTTCAAAAATTGACCAAATAGGGGACGGCCCGGTGACTCAGGCTGTTAGAGCTCCATGTTCCTAACTCTGAAGGCTGCCGGTTTGATTCCCACATGGGCCAGGGGACTCTCAACCACGAGGTTGCCAGTTCAATTCCTCGACTCCCGCAAGGGATGGTGGGCTCCGCCTCCTGCAACTAAGATTGAACACGACACCTTGAACTGAGCTGCCTCCCGGATGGCTCAGTTGGTTGGAGCGCGTCCTCTCAACCACCAGGTTGCCTGTTGGACTCCTGCAAGGGATGGTGAGCTGCTCCCCCTGCAACTAGCAATGGCAACTGGACCTGGAGCTGAGCTGCGCCCTCCACAACTAAGACTGAAAACTTGAAGCTGAACAACTTAACTTGAAACTGAACGGCACCCTCCACAACTAAGATTGAAAGGACAACGACTTGACTTGGAAAAAAGGCCTGGAAGTACACACTGTTCCCCAATAAAGTCCTGTTAAAAAAAAAAAAGGTGACCAAATATGTTGGGCAGTAGAGCGAACCTCAACAAATTTCAAAGGTCTGTTATCTTGCAGTGCAAGCTACAGGGCAATTAAGTTAGAAACCAAAATTAAAAGGTAACTAGAAAACCCATATATGTTTGGAAATGAACTCATAAGAAGAAAATATAAAGGAAATTGAACCTGCACAATAATAAAAATACTATGTATCAAAATGAGAGAGACAATACTTAATTTTATTTCTCACATTTATTAAATGTAGAAAGACTGAAAACTGAGCTAAGCATCTGTTTCAAGAAATTAGAACAGCAAAATAAACCTAAAGAAACTAGGTAATAAGAAAGATATGTGCAGAAATTAAACAGATCAACAAAGCCACAAGTTTGTTCTTTTAAAAATAATGAAGCAAATTAACATCTTGGGCAAGACTGATCAAAATAAAAATAAAAAAGGATACTATTATTGGTGCAGATATTTGAAAAATAAAAGATACTCTTAACTTTGTCAAAAGTGACAAAGGGATTTGTTTAGAAAACAATCCACAAACTTAATCAAGAACATGAAACGGAGAAACAAGCTGGAAAGAAGATAGAGGTGTTAGAAGATTTAGCCGAGCTGAAAAAAATAAATCCTGAGCCAGTGGTGGGGAGAGCCAGTGATAAGCAAACCAATTTACCTTGCACAATCCCCAAAAAGTTCAGATACAGCCTTACTCCGGGAATTGGGAGTGAAAGGAGGGTTACTGAAGGGTTGGAGGTCAGTTAGATCCCCTCCCTACTCTAGGGAGCTAGGTGATTGTCCCTGCCCTGCTCAGGTGCCACCTCAACTTATTTTTGAGAGGGCAAAAGTTTACGGTCGGGGGGGGGGGGGGGGTGTTAGAAACAGCTGAAGGTGCAAGTACCACGTGGGGATCAAGTGAGTATTTGCATTCTGAATGTCCTCGATCACGTTGGATTCCTAAAACTGCAGTGCCCAGCTGATTGGAAGTCTTCTCTGGAGAATCTCGACTAGCGCAAGAGGAAAGATGTGAAGAACTGTTATATTGCATAAAGAATTAGTTTATGAGGCTGGCATAACGCTGACAAGGATAGTAAAAGAAAAAAAAAAAAGAAAAAAACGCAAATCTCACCCATAAACGTAATGTGTAAATCCTAATATAATCCAAATATAAACCAAATCCAGCAATAAAGGTGAAAAGGTAAGTTTCATAACCAAATATTTAATAAAAGTTATTTCTCAAATAAAATTAGGATCCAGTGGGGAGAAACAAAGAATGGTGGGTAAATCTTCTCTGCCGAAGATAAAAAATGGACCAAAGTTTTAGCCAGAGATCGGAGCTGGAAGAACTTAACTGACATTTGGGTAACTGGTGATCTCAGAAAAGGAAAGATGTGAGTGAATGGTCCCCTGTCTCTTTGGAATGATACTGTGACCTCTGGAGAGTCCTCGCCAGACCCCAGACTCCTCTTGAGACGTGCAGTCATGCTGACCCTACACGTCCAGTCCAAGAAGCCAGGAGCTGATAATGGAACGTGGCTTCAGGATGTGATTGGACCTATCCACGCGCTCCGGCTTGTCCTGAGATGTCAGCTTAGCTCTAGTTTGCTGTTGGCAGGACCAGGACACTTGCACTTTAGTTCCCGGTTCTCCAGTCACGTGGCATGGGTGCCAAGGTCAGTGGTTAAGTTGGATTTTTTTCATTTAAGTGACTGCAGATGTGCATTGTCCTATTTAGGACAACTTGTTCAGAACCATGAAGCTGAGTCTCCCTGGGGTCTGTGGTACGATTTGATCAAAAACTAGGAATAAACTGGCCAGAGTTTTGTTTTGTTTCCCTTTTCAAACTCCAAGGCCTCTACACATTGCTACAAAGGGAAAGGGAGAGAAAGAGGGAGGGAGGGCTCAATTCCTACAGGCTGCGGTTCTTTGGGAACAGGGTGGTGTGACGATGGGAAGCCCTTCTGCTTGCCTCTTGCTGGGTACAGTTTGAATATTAATTGCTCTTTCTCACTTCTCTAGAAAAGCTCCAGTTCAGTAGCTGCCCTTGAAGTGGATGGGGTGGGCTCTGGAACCATCTCTCAGGCTACCGCATGACAGTTTGTGTTTTAAATCAGCTGCCATACAGAAGGGTAGGGTAGCTGAGGCAGGGTGGGTGTATGGTGGAGTGCATCAGGGTGTACTTAACTCACAGTTGTAGCCTCTCTGCATCGCACTTGGCAGGGACCTCACGGGTTACCTCCTCGATACTTGTCTAAAACAGGTAAGTCCTCCTTGGACACAGTGAGAGGAGCACACAGCCCCCTCCCTTGTGGCCACTGCCCACTTCTCCACACTCAACGTCATTTCCCTTCTTGTTTGCTCTGCTCCTGCCAACCCACTTTGTCCCTCAAACACACCAAGCTCATCCCGCCTCCTTGCTATTCCTTCTTCCTGAAGCGCTTCCGTCAGGTCTTTGCGTGGCTGGCTTCTTGTGATTTAGGTCATGGCTGGGATGTCAAGGCCACCTGACCCCCTTACCCAAGTAGCCAGCTTCCTCCCCACTGCTTCTATCACGCCCACACCTGTCACTATGCTGGGACTGGGGTCTTATTTTCTTCACAGTGCTTATCACTTTCTGAAATTATCTCCTTTGTTTATATGTTTATATCTGTTTTCCCCACAGTCGATACTCCCTGTCAGCTCCCCACTGGCAGGGGTTTTGTCTTGTTCACCGCTGTATTCACCAGTGAGTGGTAAATACGGTTGGCTGACTGATTGAAAATGCCCTCTATCCTGACAGGTATACTCAATTAAAAGTTTATACATAGATCCGAAGTCTGCCTCCCTATAACTTGCTCAACAGGGACGAGCAGGACGAGAGCAAAGCCCCTGTAGCTTCTTGTTTCAAGGCTTCACAGAAAGGTCTATCTAGATTTTGGGAAGGTGACAGGCGTCCAGGAGGGGAAACGACAAAGGTTTATGCCTCCGCTCACTGCTTGCACCTTCCCTGTTTCCAGTCTGCCCAGCACAGTGGAAATTCAGGGCGTTGGACTCAGGCCGGCTGTGATGCTTGGAGCCTGTGTCGGCAGAGACAGGTTACTGACATCCCTGAGCTCAGTCTCCATACCACTTTTATAGAACTATTTAAATGTATCAAATAGGAAACTCACAGTTTGAAAAAGGAAACCTGTCATGTCTTTTAAATAACGTTGACAGCAAAACACAGCCTATTTACCCACATGGTAGGAAAAGAACCAAAGAGAATGCAGATGATGGGCCTGATGGATGCTCAGTGAAGTGCAGCTTTTGTTAATCACCAGCCCTCTCAGAGCTGCTCCAACACGCCGAGTATTGTGGCAGGCCCTCTGAGAAGGGGTTAAAATATTCCCTGCTCTCCAGAAGTCTATCATTTAGTTGGGAAAATAAGATGTATATAGGTGAGCCCGTTGAAAAAGAAGGTGGCTTTTTATATGAGGTCTTCTAGTAAGCGCCTTATGGAAGGGCTGGACATTGGAAAAGAGAGAAACACTGACGGGGTTTAAACTAACTTCTAACCCGTGACCTCAGACATCACAGAGGGAGGGTGATCAGTTTGCCAAGAAGAGACCAAGGGTAAACCTCTCTTACGCAGAGGCACAAGTTACCTCAGAGTTCCTGGAGGGGAAAAAGAGCCCAAGAGAGGGTGAATGTTTTATGGAAAACTGGAAATGGCGGCGCAGGAGAGGAGTGTCTTCAGGGACGAAGCAGAGGACTTGAGTTCCAAAGTTCATTCTCTCCCTCTTGATCAGATCCTGAGCAAAACCCTGAACCTCACCTCTTGGCTCACAGCATCCTTGCTAGTAAATCAGAGAAAATATTTGCCTCCTTCCCAAGGGTAAAAGCCGAAAAATGACAGTGGCGCTGAGTAATTTGGCCCCATTTGGGAAACAGATACCCATATGCTGCATCCCGAGGAGCTGTGCCCCTGAGAACTCCTTCAGGCTTCTTCCTGCTTTGTGATGAGCTTGGAGCCCCCTAGAATGTCTTCCTGTGTTGTTTGTTCCGCCCGCCACCCCTTTTTTTTCACGTTTGTAACTTTTTAAAAAATGCTGCTTTTCTGAAGAAGTTTTATAAAATGATTACCTACTCGTGGCAAATATTGGAGTAGTATAGAAGGGTAGTGAAAAAGCAGGGTTCTCTTCTAATGTCCTTTCCTTCCAAGGCACTCACTATTCCTAGTTTCTTCTATATACTTAGGTTTCGATACACACATCTGCCTGCCTCTCTCTCTCCAAATTGGAGCAACAGCTGCTGTGTGTTTTTCCTTTTTTTCTCAGTTAACAATAAATCTTGTGAACCTCCTCAAATCAGCCCGATAAAACCCCCTCACTCTTCACAGCTGGGTGGTACTCCATTGTTTGATGCAGCACGATTTGCTTACCAGTCCCTAAGGCCTTGGTTTTTATTGCAGTACGTCTGTTATGAGTAACAGGTATTTCCCTAGTCATTCACTGCCAGTTCCTATGTGTATGGGGCCGGCTGTGTGTTGACACTGTGGTGGGTGCTGAGACATGGAGAGAGGTGGGTCCCCACCCCTTAGGAACTCTGAGACTCGTGGGGCTGGCATGTAGCAGACATCAAAGGACTATAACAGAATGTGTGTACGTGGGGCGGGGAGAGCCCTTCCGGGGACTCTGTGCTTCTCTTGATTTCAACTTCTCTGCCAAGGCACAAAGTGAAAACAGCTGCCCTCCAGAAGGTGGCCAAGCTTAGGGTGTTCACAATCAGGGAGGAAATCCTGTAGGAAGGAAGCGTAAGTTAAAAACCCTGGCTTCAAAGATTGCAGACACAGCAGAGGGTACTCACCATACCTATAAAATCTAGGGGAAGAGCGTTTATCTGGCCAAGGCAGTAGGTTCATAAGGAATGGGAGAGACGAGGCCAGGAAAAGGTGACCAAAGACACAATTCATCTTCTTCCAAATGTTTTCTGTCTTCCCCAGGGCTGAGCCTCACCCAACCTCGGGTTCCTCTCCACACCTCAGCACCGATGGGCTTTCCCTCCTGCTCCCTTTGCCTTGTGTCATCTGGACCAGAGAGGTCCTGCCCCAGGTGCCTTCTATGTCAGACCTCTGTCGGGACAAGCCCAGGGTTCACAGTGGCAGCAAATCCTGCCCTGGAGGTGCTATATTCGTGCAAGGTTGAACATGAACAGTCACCCAAACTATTTCACCTCCCAGGAAAAACTTGCGGTGGGGCGAGAGGCGGCGGTGCCTGGAAAGGATGGAGCAGGAAGGCACTCTGAGGGCTGGGAATGCTGAGGAAAAGCCCACAACAAGGGGTGGGGCTCATCTTCCATTATTGTGTAAACAGAGCGGAGGCAGGACAGACAGATGGCACCAAGGCTTCCGGAGGGAGAGGCTCAGACCTCCATGGTTTGTCCTGGCCTGGCTCCTGGGGGAATAGCTGCTGGGCCTTCAGACACCCAGAAAGCTGGTCTTCTTGGTGGTGGTGGTTTGTGTGTGGTGAGGGGCAGCGGGCTGGAGAGAGGTCATTATTTAAATGTGCTCTTTACCTCTCAAAGCTGAAGACTGTGTTTACTCTGCAGGCTCATAGCGGGCTAAGGCCCGTCTAATTCTGGGCAAGAGCTAGTGGAACAAAGAGACGTTATTGCTGAACTGTGAGCTCCTGGCCCGTCTCTTCGCCCGGTCACCCAAGTTCACGTCGTCTCTGACAGCTCCATCACCTTCCCCATGCACCAATCAGTCCATGAGCTTCACAGGTTCTTCTTTTGGTTCTTGACGTCCATTTCTTCCCTGTTTGCACTGGTACCACCCTGCCTCACCCCTACACTCATGTTCTAAGGAATCCATCTGCCTCTAGCCACCCCACGCCCTGCTGTACCTCCAGCCCAAGTGGATCCTTCCCTGAAAACACGTCTTTCCTCATGCCGCTGCCACTCAGGGCACCCTAGAGCTGGCCATGTTTGGCCCCTCTCCCTGACTCCTAAGGGCAAAGGTTGTGTCTTCCTCAGTGTTGGGCATGGAGTAGGAAGCTGGGTCATGAAGGAGTTACAGTGGACAGCTGGGAAGGGCTGCCCTGTTTTGGACAGTAGATGATGACATCTGTCCACTCACCCTGATTTGGGGATAAAGATGGGCCATCAAGTGGAGCTCTACAGGCAGTCACAATATGGTGCAGGACCTGAGGATGTTGGCAAGGGAGGGAGTCAGGGTGCCGAGAATGATAGGGCAGTCGTGGCACTGAGAATGGGAAGCAGGACAGGGAAGGGTTAACTGTAAGGAGATGAGAGACTGGATTTGCTGAGGTGAAAGTGGGGCAGCTGAAGCTAAGTGGTCTCTGTGGAAAGGCACCTAGAGGGACAAGAGAAAGAGAAAGCATGTGTGTAGAGACAGGATGGACCGTCCGGGACAATTTTGTGTGAACTGTGCAAGGGAAGCCATGAGGAACGAGGAAAATGCCTTTTTCCGACAGCGCCCCTCAGTCCAAGAGAGAGGATAAGTTGGAAGTCTCTCTGGGAGAATAGGGCACTGGGGTTATCGCACACACATGTCAGCCCCTTCATTCCCCACAGCTGGGTGGTACCCAACATTATTACGATTCTCATTTTACTGACGAGGGAACCGAAGACCATAAAATCTGAGATGAAGGAATTTTCCTTGTGTGGGAATAAACCCATATGGACAGTACAGGGTCAGAGCTGGGATTTAATCCAGGTCTGTGGGGCTCCCACTCTCCAGGCACCTAGACGGAGGGAAGCAGTTCCATGAGGGGCCCAGGGTGGCTGGGTAGGAATAGGGTCTAGAAAGGCCAGGAGTGGTGAGTTCAGCAGTTCATGAAACTGTGGAATGGTGTTAAAAAGCCACATTGAGCCAGAGTGGAGAACACTTTGGGTGGAGACAAGAGCCTTAGCCAAGGACTGAAGTCACCTCACTGCCGTTGGACCCCCTCCCAGTGCCCTCGTCCCTTGGGTCTGCCCTGCCCTTTCCTTGGAACCATACATTACTTGTATGTAGCCCCTTGTTTAGACAGGCTTACACATTAGTTTATGAAGGCCAAGGGAACCTGGGATATAGCAGATACCGTAATCATCCGATTTAGCCAGGAGATGAAATTCTACTTGCCCAGAAATCACCCGCCTGGCTTTGCCGCCCTGAATGCCAGCTAGCTCACCAGAGCAGCTTGGGTGAGCTCAGAAGCATGACCCACTCTCCTTGCAATCGCCACCCTGACATCTAGGTGGCACCAAAACCTCACATGTGTCCATTCCTCCCAGATGGGGGGCACCGCCCACACGCGGGTACAGACTTGTTCTAACCCAGACCCTCCAGATGCCTGCTCAGCTCAGCTGGGTGTGAGCTCAGCTTTCCCGGTTCCAATGCTCCAAGTCCAAGGGGGCTGCACACTTGTCATTTCCTTTCTGCTTTGCTAGGTCCCTTGCTCCTCTGGGGACAGATCAGCCCTGGTCCTCTCTCAGCTTCAGGATATCCCAAAGCAAGTGCGACATCTGTTCTTTTCAAATGTAAAACAAACAAACAAAAACATACTGAAAAAAAATGTCTTGACATTAAATTCCTTTTTCAACTTCAGTTTTTTCTTTTTTAATTATCAAAGCAATATATGCACATGATTCAAAACAAAAGGCCCTGTTGAACCTTTTTGGTTAATTGGGTACTGTAGTAACATCCCCTCACCCAAACCACAGGCAGATAGTTTTTGCAGATCACCACCCATGTATCTGCCCTGTGACTGCCTTTGACTGGGGCTGGTTCACAACGTGGGAAAGAATTCTTCATTCATTCTTTCTGCAGGTATTTACTGTGAGCCTGGAGGCTGGGCACTGCTGAGCACTGTAGGAGGCCCTACGGGTGGCGAGGAATTAGACAAGGTCCCTCTGGCTTAGCTCACACCCCCGCAGGAGAACCAGGTGCGCTCAGGAAAGCCAGGTGCTGTTAAGTCCTGGAAGAAAAGTAGGGCAGGATTGGGGATGGGGGCGATGGGCAGGTATCAGTGCTCCAGGCAGATCGCTCAGAGGAAGTGACATGGAGCAGAAACACAATGAAAAACGTGGGAGCAACTGGTAGGGGAGGAACTATACCTGTCAGTCGTGAAGGAGCCCCCCTCCCCCGAAAGGTTAACAAGCAGGAAATTGGGGGTTCTTGGCTCCGCTCGGCCAGCTGCCAACCTCTCAACGCCCGGGGCTCCCTCTCTTTCTAGGGCACTTGCCTCCTACGGAGGGAGGGAGGGAGGGAGTGACCAGGGAGGGTGTCCGTCGTCTCCCCTGCGCCCTCCCCGCCCCCTCCCCACTTACCGCCCCTGCAGCCCCCTGCCCCCGGTCACCGCCCAGCCCGGGAGGAACGGCGAGCCGCGGCCCCGGGCAAACGTAAAGTTTGTGCGGCTCAAAGTGACGCAAAAATTCTTAAAGAGCTCTTTGGCGGCGGATATCTAGAGATCAGACCATGTGAGGGGCCGAGAGTACAAATACGGCGGCTCGGGCGCGGCTCCCGCACAGGCAGCGGCCTCCCCGGGGACCTCGAAGGCGCGAGGGTCGCCCCGCCTCGGAGAGCCCCGGACCCGCCGCCCACGGACTCCCCGGCAGGTGGGTCCGCTTTCACTCTTGTTTCTAACCCGCACTTCTTTCCAGAACTTCGTCCCTCCCTGGCTCCTCGGCACCGGCGAGGGCGTGCGTGCGCCTGTGCGGGGGGTTCCCGGGGAGCGCAGTCGGCAGGAGGCAAAGGGGACCGTGGAGAGGACCCGCGTCTGTCGCCTGCGCAGGCTTGTTGTGTCCCGAGGACCGGAGGAAGACCCTGTAAACAGAGGGTCTTCAGCCAAGTGCTGCCCTGCGCTTTGGGAAAAGTTGCTTTAGTCTTTTCACCCCGTAGCTTCTGTGTGCTCTTGACCGACTGCCGTCGCGTGCTGGTGGCTTCATGCAAACGCCCTTCTGCAGGGCGAGTTCTGGTTGACACCAATGCCCAACTACCTAGAGAAATCTCCGAATGACACTTAAGTGGGACGAGTCTCCGTGCGCTCGGGTTGCTCTCGCTGGCAGAGCCGCTGCGCGCCCAGACGTCCCGCAGGCCATGCAGAATGGATGTGAAAACCCAAACTCCAGCCAGCTCTCTGCCACGGGGGAAGTATGTGACCGTCCGTGGCTTGAAAAATGTGCACCGACTTGTTTTTGAAAAAGCTCTCTGGAGCTGAGGTGCGCTAAGGAGCACATTACCTTTCGCACTTGGTCTTTTGAGTAATGAATTTCTCTTTCAGTCGGGGTTCTACAGGATTCGAGAGGGCTAGAATTTCTGAGTCCGATATAACAAAGGCTTGTGTGTATTTTTATGATCAATTTTGTCCAGGGAAAAAAAACACAAAAGACGTCAATGGATTATTTATGAGCCTGCTAGCTCTCATCACAGTAACACGAGATCAAATATTTAATGTGTTTTGCCTTCAGTTACACAGGAAAAATGTCTCTAAGAAAGCAACACTGGGATTTTTGTGTTTTATAAAGTGGAGGGGCAGTATGGGCTGCATTAGCGTCTGAAACGCACAGCTTTCTTTGTCCACTGCTTGCTTTTGTGTGGAGCCGCTGATGCCCAAAGGTTCAAGTTTTCCTACCACAGACTGCGGCGAGGGTGGCTGCTTCCAGCATGGGTGAGGGACAGTTTCTTATGGGGCTGCTGTAAACTGAGCAAGCTCTTTGGAGCATGGGTTTGTCTTTTTCTTTTTCTTTTTTTTTTTTTTTTTTTTGCACTGAGCCTGAATAACGGCAGATTGAGACTGCTTCACAATTAATCAAAAATCCTTTCAACACACTGATAATCCATCTAGGACATTTCGGAGATGTAATACCAGCAGAGATATTCAAACCCACTTTTTTCAGTCTTCTTGCTTAAGAAATACATATACTAGGAGTAGGTGGTGGGTTGAGGGTGGGGATGGAATAACATGGAAATTTTAATGAAATCAGCAAAACCTCAGAAATTCCTCCTTGGGGTATTTTTAGAGTTGCCTGGGCATTTTCCTGAAAGTCAGAGAGGCGTATCAAAGAGTTTCACCAATGGGTGAGATGACAGTGGAATGGGGTGCTTGGCTGGAGGGGGGTATCTCATGGAGCAGGCTTGCAAAAACACCATGGATGACCCCTCCAAAGAAAAACACAGGTGATTCTAGACATTAAGCCAGTAAGTGGCAGTTTCTTCTCCTTCGTACATGTCAAGTGGCGTAATCTGAGAGAACAAAGGCAGGGCTGCCTGAAGAAGTTTAGTTTTAATTTGGCTTAGTGAATCAACAGGATATGGTCATGACTTGACTTTTTTAAGAAAGATGACTGGATGGTCAAAGGGAAAATTATGCAGTCATTTTTCTGTCCATGTAAGAAAGTACCTTGGACCTTAGTTATTCCGGATCATAGATCAGCCCCCCTGGGTCTCATGTCCTTAGCGCTGAGAGGAAAGAGGGGGTCCTGCATAATATGAGTCCAAGTCCCCTCCGACTCATTCTGTGCTGTGACCCAATCTCTTTGCTTTAAGCAAACACGCATTGAAATGATGGGGCAAAATGCTGTGGGGCAGGGACTTTCGACCCAAATGTACCCTCAAATCAGGGTCCCCTGGGGGCCTCCTGGGTTTCACTCTAAGGAGGAGGTTTTGCACATTCTGACACATGCAAGTTAAGTCCTGCACCTCAACCACATCCAACCAGTGGCCCGAGTTCCTGACTCCCCAAATCCCCTTTTTGACATGCCCAGGGTGTGGTGTGGTAGAAATGGCCTCCAGGCAGAACAGATTTGGGCTGTGTGGGTTTTCTTCCCAATCACTGAGCTCTTGCCAATTGACTGCATTCCCCTGAAGTTTGTGCACAGAACAGGCTGGGGTGTGGAGTCAGACGTCTGATAAAGTGCCCGTTTGTCCATACCTGGGCGAGTGATGCTGACTCACTCTGCTCTGATGGGTCCAGGCACTGCCACCCCAACCTTGGACCAAGGGTACTTGGCAGTTTCTGGGTTTAACTGGGCAAAACAGCACGTGAAGGAAAAAACAAACAAACACTCATCCTTCTAGGAGAGACCCAGATAGAAAACAGAGGAACCTATCCTTGAAAAGAAACCTGGCATAAATGATTTTCCCTGGGCAGAGAGGTGAACTGCTTTTCTAGGGTGGCCACAGACCCACCATTGGTGACACAGACCCCTTATATCCAGGCAGAGTTCATGGTACTGAGTTGGGGCCACATTCAGAAATAGTCTCTGAGTAACATCTCTATGAAGGGGCATTCCCCTCTAGCCTGACCTTTGTCGGCTCTTGGGGACTAGGAAGATGAATGCTCATTTATGGAAGGTCAACAACACATTTTTAAACCAATTGTGTGTTTTCCCAGCCCTGTGTCTAATGGGGTGGCAGAACGAGTAGAGATAAGTGTGACTGCCTTATTTTCTTCTTTCCTTTGGCTCTGACAGTAGCTCCTTCACTGCCACTCCAATCCTGGACCAAAGCTTTTTAAACCATAGGCTTTCTAAAAGCCAGGACCAAATAACCCTCCATTAACCCAGAAACCCCTGGACTGCAGCGTGAGAGATGAACCCCAGTGACATAGAGACATAGAGGTGATGTCCTAGGGCCAGCTCGGTGGCCAGGGTCCCCAGGCACTGACAGATGGCATGGGGCAGGTCTCCTGGGATGCTGGAGGTCCAGTTTTGTGTCATTATTTGAGGTGAGAATTAGGCCAAGTGGCAGATCTGAGAGCCAGCTGCACTCCGGGAATCAGAGTTGGGGGCTGGGTGGTAGGCTCGGTGGGAGGCAGCAAGTCGGTGGGCCTTCATTTTCTTGTGTTTTTGATGTGGTCTTCCTGGGCATAGTCAAAGAAAAAGAACATTCTCTTTCCCTTGTTACAGACCTGCTGAATGAAAATAGCACGGACTGAATCTTTTCCTCTAACTAAGGGGCTCCCTAGCATTCGGGAGGGGCAGAGCTGGGAGGGCCTTGTCTGGGAGCCAGTCTTCCCTGGCTTGCTCCCGCTTGCAGCCCTTGAGGACACAGCCAGGCCTGGAACCTGAGTCTCCTGCACTCTGTTCTTTTCTCTCCCCTGGGTGTGTTGTTTTTAAACGCTAATCTAGTTAGCTGGCTCTTTCCCTTGTCTCCGAGGAAAAGAGCTGGGGCAGGGAGGAAAGGGGAGGGAAGGGACTGTGGGGAGAGAGGAGATATGCTATTCTGGGTGCACCACGGGCAGCACAGAGGTTTGACTGACTGGAGCTTTCCCAGCTCCTCTGAGGGCTAGAAGTATTTCCTCCCCTCCCCCCAATTTTTTATTTTGAAAAATTTCAACTGAAATGTCGGAGAAATGATCCAATGAACCCTCAGCCAGATTCACCAGTTGTGAACATTTTGCCACGTTTGTGAATGTTCTCTCTCTCTAATTAGGCACTAATGTTTATATATGTAACATATACGTAATTGGATGCATTGTATATATGACATCAATTAATGTAATAATTGTTGTGTTGAAGCTTTGAGAATTGGCAGACATCCAAATAGCTCCTCCTAAATACTTCAGCCTGGGTCTCCTAAGAACAGCGACATTCATTCTCCGACATGACAGAACCCCATTATTAATCACACCTGGAAAACTTAACATTGATCAAATATTATTAGCGAATGTACAGTCCATATTCAAATGTTCCCCACTCTCTCATGATGTCTCTTTCGTTAGTTTCGAGGGTTACTTTTTGAGACTGGAAACTCCCAGGGATTGGAAATGCCTCTCACCCTTATTTCAGTGCATGTGAGAACCAGATCAGCGCTGTGTCATGATGAATTGATTTTTCATGAAGGTCCCCAAACAGCATAGGTGACTCCTTGTAAAGAACCTTTCAGAACTTCTTGACCTAAGAGTATAGGCATCTTCAGTTCAAGCAACACCCAAGTCACAAACATTCTATGGCTGAAGCATTGGCTGCATGCGGCCTCCATGCCCTCCAGCCACTCGGTTGCCCAATCCCATCACTCCCTCCCTCTTCGTTCTCCCCCATTTGTTCTCCCCCACACCCCAGAGAAATGGGCGCAGTCCTCCCTCTCTTATTTTCACCGCTCACATTTTATTTAACTCCATCTCAAATGACTTTCTCCTCCCCTTCTCTGTCCCCCCTGGCTGAGCTGCCACAAGTAACTCCACCCTCCTTTCATAACACACTTGCCCTGGGGCTGGTTTTCTTCTCTCTCCTGCCTCCTCTCCCTGTCTCCGCTCCCTTTGTGGGTCTAATTGTGTCTGTTTCACAATAAAATCATCTTAGTAATGTACCTATTACTAAGGAAAAGAAAATCTGTGTTCGGAAATGCCCCCACATTTTTTTGTCTCGATTTCTATTTATTGCATAAATTGCCTTATTACAACAATAAAGGAAGATGTGATGATCCTCATCCTGCTTAATCTCATACATCACCTGTTTGAGTTTCCCAAGTCTCTTTCCTGGCCTTGACCATGTTGAAACATGACAGCAACTGAGTGAAAGCAGTTTTGTTTTCTGCAGAAAAGCAAGTAGTGAAGTGTAATAAGGAATTCGTGTCATCAGTTTCTAAAGCTCTTTAAAGGTGCCTAAAGGACACGTCCATAGAATCTATACAAGCGTCTCACTACTTCCTTGTCCTTCTGTCCTTCAATTTAGTTTTCCTCAAGAGCCAGAAAGAATGTGAAAATAAATCAATAACCTCTAATCAGTTTCATTGTCACTCCCACCCCCACCCACTTTTGTAGGGCCTAGCAATGCATTTGACATGTTTTCGTATGTTTATAGTTCAATTAGGATTTTGTAAGCCGGCTTAGGAGGATAACGAGCGTTCACAACATTTATTTCTGTGGGTAGAAAATATATTCCAAGTTCCAAACAAGCGACTCACAAATGAACATTTGGAACACAGACCGTTGATGGGTGTGCCCGCAGGCACTTGTTTCAAAGTCTAAAAAGCACAACTCATGCTTTTCTTTCGTCCAAGACATGTCAGTCTTTCCCAGTCCATAGTCCATTAAAAGTGTTGTTGGTAACAGCCTGCCCTCTGTCCCCAGGATGCACAGCAGATCTTCCCAGTGGATGAGAACAAGAGGGGCAGGGATCCTGGGAGTGGGACTCTGGGGAAAAGAGGAGTGTTTCACCTGAGGCTCAAGCCTGCCAGCAAGGCCACTGTGGTTCCCAGGGCTCTGTGCCCAGAAACCTGAAACAGACCCTCCGGGCTGGGAGCTGTGCAGTGATGTACTGAGCACGGAGATGTATAAGCCATGGCTGCTGCTTCCAGGGGAATGCAAAGCCAGTACATGTGAACAGATAACAAATGATACGTGATAATCAATGACTGATGGAGTGGGGAGAGATCATCGTGGCCTCGGGTGGTGAGAGGAAGCTTCCTGCAGAGGGGAGGATAGAAACGTAAGCCAGGCCAGGCCTCAGAGGCTGCAGGGTCATTAGAGGGAGCAAAGGTGCGGGTGGGGAGGCACTGGAGTTCTTTTTAAAATTCAGCACCCACATAGATCTCTTGACTTAGAATCTCTGGGGGAGCAGCCCGGGCTCTGCTGTGTATGAGCTTCCCAGTGATTCTAAGCCACTGATTGAGAGGCGCAAGCTAACTAGTAAGGGCGTGTGGAAGGAGACGGCAGCCCGGGCTCCTGGCTCCAGCTGCCCACTCGTTGTGCACTGGGCTGTGAGTCACTTAGCCCTGCGGGCCTCAGTTTCCCTGACTGGGGTGTGAAGTAAAAGAGCAGAATGGGTGGCATATGTGTGGTGGCACAGGGGCCATCAACTCCCCATCATTTACTGATGCTTTCCATGTGCCCAACACTGAGTTCCGTATGTGTCGTACTTTTATTTAATCCCTACAACAGCCTATTAGGAAATAGGGAACTTTAATGGTCTGTTTTATACATGAGGAAATGAAAGCTCAGAGAGGTTAAGCAACTTGCCCAAAGTCACATAGCCAGGAAGTGGTAGACCTGGGATTCCAGTGCAGATCTGTGAGCCAGAAAGCCGTGGGTTGGAGACACGCAGGGACTATTCAGTGATGCCTCAGGAAGGTGGATAGTCAAGGGCTTGGCTGTTCATACCCACTAGAGGAGGACTATTCATGCCCATCTAGGCCAAATCTATTTCTTTTTATGAAAGTCAAAATGAATAATCCATTGTACTTTTGGCCAGTTTGGGCAGTGACCTCAACCCCACCCCAAATGGCTAACCCTCTAGATTTTACACTGTGTGTGGAGAGAAGCTGGAGAGAAGCTGGAAGCTACCTTCTCTTAGGCACAGAACGTTCTGGACGGAGACCCTTTTCCTTTCTCCTGGTAACTGGCCCACGTGGCCCTAAAGATTTCAGCCTGTTTAATTCCTCTCCAAAAAAATTGAACTGACTGTCTTCGTATAAAGAATTCTTTGGATAAGGAGATGGCTGTGAGAGCGGAGTTCACTTCTACCTCTTAAGTCCGAAACACAAGCAGATTTTCTCTACTCTCTCCCCTCCGAGCATGACGTCTCTTTATTTTGTCTGAAAGGCGAGGCAAGAGTCCCTGTGGTTTACACTCGCACCTCAGAGAACTCAACAGTCTCTTCAACAGAGGCGAATACAAATCTGCTTTTGACACTGTGGAGCTTGTGAGCCAGAATCAACTTAAGCCTCGGACCCTGTGACAGCAGCTGTGCAATAGCAACAAAAGGAAGACTTTTGAAGCCTGAGGGCAATTTGGAGCTAGATATGTGAGGTATCCCAGGAGCTGTCTCAGTTGCGTGGCTCCACCCACGGCATGTCTCCGCTCAGCCTGGGACAACAGCATGCATTCAAGTTGCAAAGGAAGGCTTCCGGGGCTTTTTTTGGTCACGGAGAAACTCAGAGCCTGCCCGGAGATCATGCTGCACCAATTCTGCAGAGACCTCAGCTTACAACAGAGATGCCGCAGCACCAGCCACTCCCTCCTTAAGCATCTTCTTGTTTTTCCCACCCAGAACGCCATGAAGTCTTGCCTTGTTTCCAAGAACCTAGCACATAGTAGGCAAACAGCATTTCACGGCTGAATGAGGCTTGATCCGTGGCAGAGAGTCAGTCTGGTGTTTACCGCGTTAGTTGGAACCAGAGCTCTGTAATTCCTATCATCCTTGGTAGGTGTCTCAAGACATTTAGACTCCCTCTGAATAGAGAACGCAAATTGCCACTTGGCTATATGACCTGTACTTATCTTATCTCAGTGGTAAACCCATAATTTGTGCTGGTTTCTGTTTTGGTTTGGTTTTGAAATGGGAATTGAGCATCCTGAGCAATGAACTCACTGTGATGTCCACACGCGAACTCAAAAGTACAACATTTCTCTGTTGTTTCTGCTTAGAATTTGTTGTCAAACAGACGCGTAGGATCATGGGCATTTCCAAAGGGCTGGGTGGTTTCATGACTAATCACTGTACCTGTAATGATGTGCTTATTCAGATATGGTTCCCCTGGCTACAGAGACAGGGTTTGTGGAAACAGGGGTGGAGATGTGATCAGGAAAAGTTTAAATAGAAACAATCTTTTTTACTAAGGGGGAGGTGGGGTGAATGAGTCCACTCCCCAGGCTCAGGGAAGCAGGAGTGTGAACAGGAAGTGGCCTATCAGCCTGTCAACTGCACCACTCCACTGCGCTGCCCCTCTTGTATGGCAATGACGTGGTGAATGAATGACAGGTCACACTGGCATCCTTCTGAGGAGCTAGCTGGTTACATGCACCACCCACGGCCTATCCCTGCCCCGCCTGGGACAACGGCACACATTCAAGGTGCAAAGAAAGGCTTTTTCTGGTCCCGGAGATTCTCAGAGGCTACCTGGAGGAGGTCAGAGCTCTAATACTGACCTCATTTGCAATCTCTCGACTCCGCAAAATAAAAATATCTTTTACAAAAGAAAGCTTTCAAGAGAGCATTCTTGGAAACCAATCTTCTTAACAACTCTTACTTCTATATTCCTGGGCCAGCTTGCTGTCAATCATTGTTATCTGCTGGTCTCAGGAGACAAAGCTGGTCAGTGTTCTGTAGAATCAGGAAAGTGGGAAAGAGTCAGGATCCACATGGCAGCATCCTGCAGGCAGAAAGGGGCCCAGGCCAGGTCCTCCGCTCTTGGCTGACCCGAGTAGTAACTGGAGGGGTTTTCTTTTTATTGGGAGAGACCGAGGAGTGAGTTGAAGAAAAGGAGATGTGCGTCTCTACCAGGCTGGTGGCTTCAAGTGGCTGTAACTTATTTGTTTGCACACCTATGATCAGGGGTGGGAGCACAGTAGGAGAACCCCAGAAAGCAGAGCTGGATGGAGAGAGACCAACCTCTAGGGAGGGGCCATGAGTTGACCAAGGGATGCTCTTCCCAAGTTTTCTGATGACTTGGGCCATTTCAGCCTGCTGACAAAAAATTTTCCTTTTTAAAAAAGTGCTGGAGATATTTCAGGAAACAAGACCTTTGTAATGCTCAGAACAAAAGGAGAGGACAGTGTATTACTATTATTCTAGGAACTACTCATGACAGTTGCCAAGAAATCAAGGTCAGATGCCTTGGGGGCTGAGCCCGAGGACCCTGATGAACACACATTGCCCCCCAAAAGTTCACCAACACATTTTCCAACTTGCCTGCAGAGTGCCCTAAGGGAGAAAGTAAATGACATGTATAATCACTCAAGTCCGGCTTGAAGGTGACGAGTCACTCGTATAGCTAAATGCTTATTCCCCTACCAGTGTATCCTTGGAGATGGATGACGTTTTTTTTCCACAGACCGTAGTAAACATGCCAGAGAAAGGTTGAGCGATGCATTTGTTCTTTGAGCTTTCATTACATTTAAATGAGAGGAAAGTTGCAGTCTTAAGGATAGGAAGAATTTCCTTCAGAAAATTTTGGGTGAAATTTTGAAGGCAGAGAAAGGAAGATTATGGGAGTGAAGCGTCACTGGCAGGAAGGCTCTGTCAGTTGGGTGCCATCTGGCTGCACGTAGTAAAGCTCTTTATCTCTGCCATCTGGTCTTCTAGCTCTTCAGTGTTTAATGTGGAAAGCGTGTCATTGCTGTAGGCCGGAGGGAAGTGCAGAAGCCTTCTTCAAACAACACAGCCAGAGAGCGCCAAGTTCAGGTTTAATTTAGCTGTGTATTTAAATATATTGACATCTTACCTCTAAATAAAAATTAAAAAATTTAAAAAGAACTTAAAAAAAGTTCCCTGGCCTCATAAATGGTTACTCATGGTGGATGAGAGGATGTGTGGTTATTTGAAAAGTTCATCAAGTCTAGTTGAGGTCACAGGAAACGGGGAGCAGGTAGAGGCTGGGCAGCAGCTTAAAGATGAGCAGAACGGGGTTTTATCTAGATCACTCTGCCAAAAATTCATATTCGTTTATGAGTGGTGTCTGCATCCTTGAGCCCAGGATAGGATCAGGGTGGGCACCAAATAGCTAGATAAAGTAGAACCCAGTACACACCCTAACACACACACACACACACACACACACACACACACACACACACACACACACACACACTAGCTCCATAGAGCTGGTTTCTCTCTTGTTGCTGTAATATTTTTGGCAACTGTCATTCCCTTTAACATTTTTAATTTCTCCTCTACAGAAAAGAAAACCCAATGAACATAAATCTCCAACTACTTGGGTCGCTTGGTGTTCCTGTGTAATCCTCCCCAATATTTATGTATGTAGTCACCAGTGTGAAGCTACTACTTTGTGTTCTAATTTTTCACTAATTATGTTTTTATTTTCCCATTTCCCTGTGTGGATAGTTGAGTTATAGTCACTGAAAGCCCCAAATACATAGGACTCATAAGCTGCCATTGTTATTAGCCACCAATTCCTAGCTGTTCTCCGACTGTTGGATTGGCAAGGTTAGGATCAGCTCTTTACAGTGGTGGAGAGTGGTTGCCGTCATCCTGGATGCCTTTTCCTAGAAAGGTATGAGCGAAGCAGAAACATGGTTTCAACTCCCTGACTATTTCAGGAGTTTGAAACGTTCAGGCCCAGAAGAAATGAAGTTAGCTAAAAGGTTTAGGTTGATTACCACTTTATAACAGGCCATGGGTTTAAAGTCCAAAAGGGCTCGGATTTCTACCCCATGTTTGACGTGTCTCAGACCTCAATCCAGAGGAGAGTGAGCTGAGCTGACATCCTTGCACTCCAGCCCACAGCCTCGATGTGAAGAAGGCTACACAGCCCTGGGCCAGCTCTCCCCACTGCAGCGCTTGGGGACAGAGACACCAGCCATGCGGCATCCGTAACTTCTGTGCTCTTCTCCCTGGCTCTTCCGGTGTGGATGAGAGGTGATTCCACCTGCCACTGTAGCAGAATAATAAGTGGATTAGCCACAGGAGTTGCTGTGGAGTGGCAAGAAGAATGAATGGTGAGCAGCAAGCATTGTAAGGCCCAGTCGGAAGTGCAGAGGTGTAATGGGAACACAGAAAGGAGAAGCACAGGTGGACTGGACACAGCCAGAAGCAGCTAAAGCTGCCCAAAGGCTTCTAAGAGCTGGGCTGCAGGGAGAGCGAAAAGTCCGCAGCGAAGGAGCTAAGGGTGCCTCACAAAAGGTGGCCTTTTCACGTCTATCCCCTGCTGTTTCTCTTTTTAAGTCCTATCTACAGCGTGCAGAAAATATACTGTGAGTGTTCTGCTTACAAGATGGAGAGTTGTGTCCTTATCTACTTGCAGGCTGAAACTGCCTCTTTATGTGTTATTCTTTTCCCAGCACAGCGTGCAGGACACAGTAAGGGCTCTGAGAAGCTTGGCTGAGGCGAGCCCTCTTCTTCATTCTTCTGAGTCACTGGTAAACTCCAGTGTGATTCTTGAAGAGCCTGTGCCAAAGTTTGGTGACTTGCTGTCTATTTGTTGCTGTTCTTTTGTTGTTTTTCCTCTTTGAATGACTTGATTGTGGTTTGATACCTTATATCGGTTGAAAAATGTAGTTGATTTTATTGACTCTCATATGGCAAATAGTGTGTCTCCCATTTAACAGATGCACTTGTAATCCCATTAGCTAGTGTAGTTGAAGATGTAGGATGAGGTAATACCCAAGACAAGTAAAATGCCTAATTTCCATTCTCATTTCTCTGTGTGCTTTCTCCAACAGAGCTCTCAATCCCATTGATATAAAGCTCCGAGGACACCCACTGATCGCGCACTAAGAATTCAGTTCAGGTCTTCGGCAGATGGGTGTCAGTAGCATCTACTAGCCAACAGGATGGATACCACACCTTTAAATTCCCAGAAGGAGCTGTCGGTGTGTAAGGATGGAGAAGATTGTCAGGAAAATGGAATTCTACAGAAGGGTATCCCCACTCCTGAGGACAAATTGGAGTCCGGCCAAATCTCCAGTGGGTACTTGGTGGCACCAAGCCCCCGTGCAGGAGATGACACTCAGTGCTCTGACCCAGCTGCCACCGCGGTCCTAGAGGCTGAGGTTCATGAGGGGGAACGGGAGACCTGGGGCAAGAAGGTGGATTTCCTCCTGTCGGTCATTGGCTACGCCGTGGACCTGGGCAACGTCTGGCGCTTTCCCTACATATGTTACCAGAATGGAGGGGGTCAGTATCATGGGCCCAGGGGTGGCCTGTAGAGCCTCTTGGGAGGCCAGAGGATAAATCATATCTTTTCTGCCTTGTTGAAGTGATAGAATTCTGGGGACATGATGGCTTAGACGTTGAAACTTATCTAAAAGGTAAATCTCCAATAAGCCACCACTTTTAAGTCAGCATGTCAGAGGCCCCCAGGGTTACGACGTCGGGTGAAATCTCCCAAACCTGACCTTAGCATATGTTCAGCATCATTAGTGGTCCATTTATTGGAGAGCCGCCTTCTCATCCCTGTGTTTTCCGAGCTTCACTCTCCAACCAGCGAGGGATAACCAGCAGCGTTTTGTTGGGGTCTTCACTCCTGCTGGCAGGTTCTGCTCAGATGAGTCCAGAGAGGGTAGTTCTGTGTGAGGACAAATTGGAAAGTGTCTCCAGGGTTCCAGATCCCCTGGGGCCTTTGGACCTGTGTGAAGTCAGAGAAGGGTGTCAGCTCAGGTCCAGGCGCTGAAGGGACAATCTGGGCATGACCCAGAGTGAACCCAGCCCCGGTATGACACTCATGCCAACCCCAAACTCTGAGTGGATGGACCTTATATCTCCTACAAGAATATTTGAATTTTGAGGCCAGAGACTGTTTCTTGTTCTCTTTCTGCCCCCACTGCCTCCAGGGCAGTTAACTAGTAAGATTATGAAAAGTAGTAGCGGACTGTAGGCATGGATATGGGAGGCCCAGAGAGTAGAGTAGGAGAGAAGGGTGCGTAGGGGTGGGGCCTCTGTGCTGACATGGGACTTGCTATCAGAATAGGAAAAGGATGAGAGATGGGAGTCAAATCAGTCAATATTTATTCCGACAGGAGCTCTGGCAACAGATTTGGGAGGGTAGCTAAATGAGGTTTAGGGGATAATTCATTGGTGTTCCCCCTCATTTCCTCCGCGGCCTGACACAGAGTTGCCTGGATTTACTGCTTTTAAGGGCCATGGTCCATGCAGCTGCAAAGGCAGTTTGGTTCTTGGGTGGGGGTGGGGTGCTGGAAGTGCAGCGCTCCCTGCTTGGGAGGAGCTGAGGTTAGAATAGCCTTATCTCCAGCTCGGAGATCTCACCTTTAGCCTGAGCCTTACATAAGGGGCTGGGTCACAGGTGTCATTTCCCCTACACTCATTTCCTACTGTAAAGTCGAATAAGCAAACCCTTTGGACACATGCCACCGTGAGAACACAACATGGTTCTTGTTCTCAATCCAGATTTCCCCCGTGTGATTCTAAGTTAGGCGGGACCTTTCTGAGCTGCACTGACTTCAGGTTTCTAGGTGCAGAGCACTTTGTGGGAGGGAAGGTTCTTAGGGAAAATCACAGCTGACCCATCGTTTGGGCTATAACTCAGGCTGCAGGGTAGCAATCCCCAACTTGTCATTTCCAAATTCTCCCTTAGCCATGAGAACCAGGCAACACCAGCATCGCCAGACATGCAAGAGCTCCACCCTTTCTGTCTGTGACTAACTCCCCTTTTCTGCCACCCCTGCAAAGGTGGCTCAGGAGGGAGCCATGTGTATTATCCTGGCTCAGTGGAATTATGGAAAGTAGCCAAACATCAATAATCAAGTGTTTGGAGCCAGGGATAACACACATGGACAAAAATACTAATTCAGAGATTCATAGATTATTGCAGCCATTGTACAGGTTGTCACAGGAGACCTGTTCCAAGGGTTCCAAATGCTGGTCCATGTCCTGGCTGCATTAATATCACCTGGGAGAGCTTTAAAAATTTCGTGTTCTACCCATTCCTGGAGCTTCTGCTTCAGGAGATCAGAAGTCCAGCAGTGATTATGATGCATGGCTGAGTTTGGGAATCTCAGCTGTCCTCAATCCTGTCATTTTACAGGGGAAGAAATACGCAGAGGGGAGAAGTGGTCCAGGGTCCTCCAGGCAGTGAGAAATGCAATTGGGCCCAGAGCCTGTTCTGTTGACTCCCAAACTCAGCTTTCTTTCCAGGTCCTCTCTGCCTCCTCCAAAACCTCACTTGTGCTGTGGAGCTGTGTCTACGACTGCTTCTGACAAAATACCAAGTCCAGGGAAAGACAGTGTGAGGTGACTCAGCCCAGGGGAGTGCGTGACACTTGAGCATGTGGTGCTCTGTGATTCTCGGTGTGATCCCTGGCGTCCAGATCAGTTGGGCCGTCCTGGGACGGATGTGGGCAGGGAGTGAAATTGTCTTTCATCTGCCTCAGGGGCGTTCCTCCTCCCCTACACCATCATGGCCATCTTTGGGGGGATCCCACTCTTCTACATGGAGCTCGTGCTGGGCCAGTACCACCGAAATGGATGCATTTCAATATGGAGGAAAATCTGCCCGATTTTCAAAGGTAACTGAAAGGCTTGGGTGGGTAGGTAGGTTTTCCACGGGAGTGGTGATTTCCATGGTGGATGGCAGCTGGGGACCTTCTTCTGCAATTAGTTAATCCTGGGAGATAACTTGAGTACAGTAATTAAGTTTGGGACTGCTCAAGTGGTATGAGATGGTTGAAAAGAAATAATAAATGACAATGAAAAATAAACCAAATAGAAAACCAAATGCATTAACAGCACACACACACATGTTCTACAACATGTAACCTTGCAAATGCACAGAAGGCGTTTACCACCTTGTCACTTTTCCGCCATCTCCCAGAGTCTTCCAGGAATGAAATGAATGGCAGCCCCCCACGGTTCCCCCTCCCCCGGCTGTAGTGCCCACCAGTACCGTTTCTATCTTTCACCATCTGCAGCCTTTTCCACCTGGCCTCCCTCCCCCTCTCTCTCAGGGATCGGGTACGCTATCTGCATTATTGCCTTTTATATCGCCTCCTACTACAACACCATCATGGCCTGGGCACTCTACTACCTCATCTCCTCCTTCACGGACCAGCTGCCCTGGACCAGCTGCAAGAACTCCTGGAACACTGGCAACTGCACCAACTACTTGTCTGAGGAAAACATCACATGGACACCCCACTCCACGTCCCCTGCGGAGGAGTTTTACACGTAAGTGCCTGTAAGTGAGGGGGAGGTTTATTGGGGGCAGGCAGGCCTGGCGTTTGGCTTCTCAAGAGGGAGGTGGGGGAAGGGGCTCTCACCTCTTTCCTGCTGGATTTCTGAGACTTGAAGCTGTCAGGGGGAGGGGAGTAAAGAGGAGAGAGGGAAAGGCAGGGCCAGCCCCAGGCTGGATTGGGAGCTGGGAGACTCCACCTTGAGTGTTCTGCAACCTAGCCCTCTGTGCCATCCCCTCCTTTCTGGTGCCATGTCAGACAGCCCCCACAAGTCCAGGGCGATCTCTACCTTCACAATCCGCAATGACTCCACTGCTTCAACAGCGTCCTTCTTTCTGGGCCCTCCAATCAGCCTCTCAGTGTCATGGAAGCAAAGCCTCCATCAGTAGTTTGAAACTATTCACACAGTTCCTGGTTTCATGCGTTCACTTCATAAGTGAGATCTACCCTTTGGAAGACAATCCCTGGAATCCCTGGAGTACATAGTTCTTTTCTTTTAAATTATTATTTTTATTGGGGTACAGTGTGTTTCTCCAGGGCCCATCAGCTCCAAGTCGTTGTCCTTCAATCTAGTTGTGGAGGGCACAGCTCAGCTCCAAGTCTAGTTGCCGTTTTCAATCTTAGTTGCAGGGGGCACAGCCCACCATCCCATGAGGGAATTGAACCGGCAACCTTGTTGTTGAGAGCTCGCGCTCTAACCAACTGAGCCATCTGGCCGCCCCTGTAGTATTCTTTAATGCTGGAATTTCAGGCAATGGCAGCCCAAAGAGAGAGTTATTTGGGGATGGGGAAGGGGTCCACTATGCACACATACAAGTCTTCATGGACCCAAAAGCCAGTCACGTAGGCCATGTTTCCTGGTTGGTGAGGTCCCAGGCAGGAAAGGAGAGAGCTGGAAGTCTTCCAGGCTCTGGGGGCTGAATTTGCTGTTCTCTCCTTCAGGATGGGCACAGCCAATCCCAGCTCTCCCGGAGGCGTAGTGACCGCTTGGCCCTCGCAGCACGGCATCCATTTCTTCTCCCGGCACTCTCCTTGAGGCATCACCGACGCTATGCTCAGGTCACTGTTCAGACCATCTCACGGGCCCTTCTTTCTCTCCGACTCCAGGCGCCACGTCCTACAGATCCATCGGTCAAAGGGACTCCAGGACCTGGGGGGCATCAGCTGGCAGCTTGTCCTCTGCATCATGCTGATCTTCACTGTGATCTACTTTAGCATCTGGAAAGGTGTCAAAACATCTGGCAAGGTGAGGAGGAGGACTCTGGCTGCTGATCCAAACTCAGAACCCTGTAGCCCCAACAGGGGGACATTATTTCTTTCAACACCAAACGCATTCCATGGTGCTCAATCTGTCTTTTTGCCAAGTCTGTTAGAAAATTCCAGAAATGGGCCAATTCCAAGAACCATTAAATAATTTTTAAAATTCCTTTAACACACTGGTAGTGTCACAATTAATAATAGTGGCAATAATTTATTGAAAACCCATTGTGGACCATGTTCAGTGCTTTATATCTACTAGCTACTACTTGATTGTCTCCTGCTAGATATTTCCCCCATTTTATAGATGGGGAATGGGTTTAGAGGTGGTTAGGACCAGCCACCAGTGAATCAGATCCCTGTCTGATTCTAAAGGCTGTGATCTTTCTGCCACATCACTCTGTCTCCTAAAATTACAGGAAAAAAAAGAGGTAGATCTCCTTTCTTGGAGATTTTCAAGAATAAAAGACACCAACATCCACATGATGATAACCCGTGTTTCCTTTCTCATAGGTGGTGTGGGTGACAGCCACCTTTCCTTACATCATCCTTTCCATCCTGCTGGTGAGGGGGGCCACCCTCCCCGGAGCCTGGAGAGGTGTTGTCTTCTACCTGAAACCCAACTGGCAGAAACTCCTGGAGACAGGGGTAAGACAATGAGGAAAACGGTGTATACCTATCTGTCATTTTACTGACTGAAGCTAGTCCTCCAAATAGGACATTGGGAACAACGGAAATTTGGGTTCAGTGGCAAGTCTGCAATGATGCTTGAAAGCTAGAAATACAAGCATAAACAGTACAATTGAGGCCGCTGGATTGGTTTATGCCTACGTGATAGGTAGAGAAATCCCATTTGTTTGTCCTCGGTATGTGGCCATCCCTGGAATGAGCCTGGAGAGCTGGTTTTTCATGTCTGCATGTGGCCCCGTGGAGGCACGAGAGTGCTGATCCTGCTGGTACCCAGCGTTGGCTCAGGTGCCCCTCCGGGCCCCTTTTCTCTGCTGTGTTCTAGGTGTGGGTGGATGCCGCCGCTCAGATCTTCTTCTCTCTTGGTCCTGGCTTTGGGGTCCTACTGGCTTTTGCTAGCTATAACAAATTCAACAACAACTGTTATCAGTGAGTATCAGGGGCCCCGCAAGCAAAGCTGAAAAGTGGGGGGAGTGTGAGTGAGCTGGTCTGGAGGGAGGGGTTGTTCGAACCGTTGGTCTCAAACCTGTCCGGGCTCAAGCCATGCTGACACTGACCCTCAGGGATGCTCCAGGTCACTGACCAATTCACCATGGCCAGAGCATCCACCCAAACTGTAGCCTCACTCGGGCCACTCGGGGGTTGAAAGAAGCCTCAAGCCACTACCGTTTTGTGAGAATCTCAGTATATAAAAAAACTAAGAAATTCGAAAGCAGGTTTATAAAAATTGCAATAGACATTAAAGGTTTAGATTTGACTTACTGTGTTTAACAACAAAAATTATACTGTGATGATTTGTTTTTGTATATATCCACAGAAAGTATAATGATTGAACTCTTTCGACCAAGACAAAATGCCATGATTTTGTGGTAAAAATCTCATTTTACGAATCTGGACGAATCAGAGAGTGCTGCACCAATTGTGATTTGAATATCACTCATCTTTAGAGTTAGCTTTGTTTTAATGTTCTGTCACAGATGACAACATCCAGCAATCTAATTATGCTATTCATAAGGTAGTTACAGAATTTATTTTTTTTTTTAAAAAAGGAATTCGCATACACCCTAAGCCATGTGGCCTTACCTTGGGACACCAGCCGGAAGTGGTATGATGAGGTCTTTTTTTTTTTTTTTGTAAATGTCTGGGTATCTCTGTGACAGTTGTAACCTCATTTACACGTAACGTCAAAAGTCTAAATCTGAGGACTTCGCAAATGTGAGGCCAAGACCTCTTTCTGGCCCCCACGCCAAGCCTTGTGTCGTGCTGATTCGCAGCAGGACTGTCTCTTAAAATAAAACCTCCCCTGACTTGCTGCCCTCCCATGCTGTGTGTGGCAGTCATGTGTGTGCGTCAGGGCTGATCCAACCAGTCTCAGAGGCTGAGCACTGGGAAGGGACATCAGGACAGGCCTGAAGCCCCCGGGAGCTGGGCCTGCTCACCCTGGCCGTGGCTGGCTTGGAAATGTCTCAGCCCCATTGGGTTTTTGCTCCAGAGATGCCCTGGTGACCAGTGTGGTGAACTGCATGACGAGCTTTGTCTCAGGATTTGTCATCTTCACGGTACTCGGGTATATGGCTGAGATGAGGAACGAAGACGTGTCCGAGGTAGCCAAAGATGCAGGTAGGAGGCCCTTGGGCTCTGTTTCGGTCCCTTGCTCTCACTGAATTGCTTTGCTGCTCTGTGGATCTTTTCAATAGTTAACTTTTGAATTATTTCTAAATGGTCCTTTTAAATGTTTCAAAGGTTTTAGAGAAACTTACTGTCTTGGAGAGCGCAACCCTTTGCCTGTGTTCAGGCCATGTGGCAATGGGGCAGCTCCCCTTGGCACCCAGGACTGGTTCCTTGAATAGACTCTGGGCTCCTCCTCTCTCCCCCTCTGTCTCAGGCCCCAGCCTCCTCTTCATCACCTATGCAGAAGCCATAGCCAACATGCCGGCGTCCACGTTCTTTGCCATCATCTTCTTTTTGATGTTAATCACATTGGGCTTGGATAGCACGGTGAGTGAATGGGAAGTGAAATCGGACTCCAAGACTTAGGAAGAGGGAGAGGAGGAGAGAAGGAAGGGAGAAAGGGAGGATGAGGAGGAGGGAAGGATGAGGAGAGGAGGTGGAGAGGAGAGGAGGAGGGATGGAGGGGAGGAGGGGAGGTTGAGGAGAGGAGGGGAGAAGAAGGGGAGGAGGAGGGGAGGAGAAGGAAGAAGCCGTGTCCATTCCTTCCCATCCAGGTCACCCCAGGGGTGTTGGCTGCCCCCTCCTGGTGCCCCCCAGCCCGTTGTCATTCCTCGGGACTGTGCTTCCCGCCCTACACTGCACTAGAGTCATTAATGGGAAAATGAGGGTAAAGTGGCTGGCACAGGCCAGGGACTCAGACATGTGAACTATACACTGTCCCTTGACCAGACAGCAGCACCTATGGGCCAGGACAAGGCCACTCTTGCCTCTCAGTGCCCTGCCAGCCAGCCAGCCCAGGGCCTTGCACTTTGTAGTATGGAGTGCGTCTCAGCTTTGAGTTGGCCTTTCTGGTATAATCAAAGTCTCCCCAAGAGACCTCACATAAAGAAGTCCTGTCCATGTTTTCTTTCTTCGATGTCCTTAGGGATGGGTCCTCAATGACAGTGTAAAACAGTGGAAATCGATTTCTAGTGTAATCTGGTGTGTAGGGGAGGCTGCTCAGGATCGCCGTGACTGGTCACTCGGCAGTCTTAACCCCTCTCCTGTTCACTGTGCTAGGAGGTAACAGTCGTCCCAAAGCCTCCCCTGTGACCGTTTGTGTGTCCCTCTCAGTTTGCAGGCTTGGAGGGCGTGATCACGGCTGTGTTGGATGAGTTCCCGCACATCTGGTCCAAGCGCCGGGAGGGGTTAGTCCTTGGTGTGGTCGTGACCTGCTTCTTTGGGTCCCTGGTCACCCTAACTTTCGTGAGTACCACAGCCCTCAGCTTTGAGTCAACCTCCCCCAGGGAAACAGAATGGTACAGAAGCGGTTCCTTTCCTTCTATCCCTCATGGTGCCCTGGCTTTGAGGCCGAAGGGAGAGAGGTTGTCACTGCTTATAAAAAAGTTTGTCATCAAGGATCAGAGAAAAAAAGTTGTTTCTGGTAGTGTCTGTTTGTAGAATCTGTGCATGGTATCTGGAGGCTCTTAGCATGTTACGGTAGATCCACCTAGATTGCAGGCGTGGCAGAATATCTGGAGAAAAACTAAGATTGGCTTTTCCAGTTTATATCCAGTTGCTTTCATCTAGGCTGCTTTCATGGGAATAAGGACCAGATGTCCTGATACGCAGAATATCTGGAGGCTGATGGCTCACGTTTATAATGTCACTTTGTCTCTTCTGAGAACTTTCAATGGTAAAGGAGTCCTACTCTCTGTGGTGATTTTTTTTCTTTGTAGCTGAAGGAAATATTGTAAAACAGGCATCAGTTAGTACCCACCGGCATCTTAGGCTTGTGCCTCCTGACTCAATGTGGATTTTGCAGATTTGCTCCGTCAAGCCATGACCCCAATGGTTGTGGAGCCTCAGGAAGGTGGCGGGGCCCTGAGCAGGACCCAAGGGATTTGTGACTTAGGACAGAGGGCCAAACCGTGACCAATGCGCTCAGTGCGTGTGGTACTGCGGACTGTCTCAGATTAAGTCTTTAGGGACCGGATTCTCCAAGGTGGAAAGCACAGTAGGTGTTCAGTTAATTGAAGAAAGTTGAAAATCAATCCTTTTGAGTTTGTCTCTTACCACTTAGTGGGGAGAGGAAACATGAAGAGAGTGTTCCATAGGGAAGGAAGAGGCATCTGATGGGATGAAATCTGGCCCACTCGGACAAGGCCAGTCCAAGAGGCAGGCTCTGGGATACTTATATTAGGTTCATGGTGGGAATTTTCCAGAATTATCCTAAGTTAAGAAGCTTCTTTTGGCCTCGTTCATAAATAGGAGGCAGTGCCTCACAGCGCCCTTAACGAGGTTCACGATCTCTTTTCCAGGGAGGGGCCTACGTGGTAAAGCTGCTGGAGGAGTACGCCACAGGGCCCGCTGTGCTCACCGTCGCACTGATAGAAGCAGTCGCTGTGTATTGGTTCTATGGTAAGATACCTCCCTCTGCCAGCCCGTAGCCACCAGAACAGAGATGGGCTGATTTCATCAAAGGGCAGGGCAGTATACAAAAGGTCACTTCCTGGTGAGTCTGTGAAGTAAGCTCAGCTGAGTGCCCTCTCCAGAAACAGGTCATCTCCTCCTCCATACTCTTCACAACAGATGACTCGTACCCTTGGGAGGGCTTTTTTTTCCTTCTGAGTTTAAATGCTTACCTGGTGGAGAAAGGCTGACACTTCCCTGCAGCTCATCCACAGTGGATGCGAAAGATCCTGACTGGCTTAGAGCCAGTGACTGGCTAAGCATTGGACAGAACATGAAGAATTAGTGCACAGTGAATGTATTTGCAGAGTGTCCCATATGCTACTGGGACAGTGATTTAAATTTCGCAAGAGCTCCCTCCAGAGCCCTGGGCTTATCTTCTAGGTAAGAGGCAAGAAAGTTCCTATTTGTATTATCTGCCCTGGAGGAACCCCCAGTTCACCCCCTCTGATCCTGGGATGGAATTTGATAAGGGTGAGACCAGCTGGGGGAGCGCAGACAGTGAGCTGACATGGGTCCATTGGCAGGGGTCCCGGGAGCCCCTGGGTGGAGATGGGCGCAGGCAATTGAACTGAAGACAACCGGATTCAGAGATGCCTCTCTTCATCTATAAAAATCAAGAAGTGACTATTTCATTCTGAAAATGTATTTATTTTCCTCATTTCTATGATAATAAAACAGCTTTAGCATGTTTGTCATTACACATAGGATGAAGAAGGGGCCCCATATTTTGAGTTGCATGGGAGCCCAGTTTTTTAAAAAGAACTCCTCCCCATCTCATCAGCAATTCCGGAGACAGAGTCCAAAGTGTATGAATCACTATAGACCTGCTGGAGAATTGCTGGGCACTCTCAGGGAAGCAAGTGCCTCTTCTCAATTTGTCACCAGTCAGAGTTCTCACTTCTCACTTCCATGCCAGTGACTTTTCAGAGGAGGACTCTGACCTAGCACATGAATGGGCCATATTGTTAAATTTTTCTCTTGAAAGTTTCTAGTATATGGTTAAAGTCAGTGTCTGTTGAGCTGGTTCATCATTAGACAAAATTTAACTTTCTCTTCTACAGTAACAATAAAATAAAATATATGCTGAGCTCTTAGGAAGGCAACGTGGGCAGCTAGAGGGGACTTTGGGTCCCTCCCAAGATGTCCACCTATCTTCCCACTCTATGTAGAAAGAACATTGTTTGCTATCACATACAGTTTGGTAACAGGTCCCCATGTCCCATTTTCAGACCAGATTGGTGCCCCTGAGTCCCTCCTCTGAGAAATTCCAGAGCTGCCTCTCTCTCTGAGAATCAGGGGATAGGACAATCCATGTCCTCTTGTGGTCAATCAAAATCTTTCTCTTTTGGATGATTTTAGGCATCACTCAGTTCTGCAGTGATGTGAAGGAAATGCTTGGCTTCAGTCCTGGATGGTTTTGGAGGATCTGCTGGGTAGCCATCAGCCCTCTGTTTCTCCTGGTGAGTTGTTTCCCTTCCCCTTCTGACCCTGGAGAAAGATTCACTCAAACACCTATAAAAAATAAATTTTATTGAAGTGTAACATATAACAGAAAAGGGCGCAAATCATAAGTGTACATCTCAATGAAATTTTATAAATGGAGCACACTTCTGTAACGAAAATCATACCAAGAAACAAAAATATGACGAGCATGCCAGAAGCCCCTCTTGGGTCCCCTCCCGGTCACTGTGTCCTCCAGGGTTATCACTCTTCTAACACTATATAGTCAGTTTATTGCATCTCTCCCCTGCTCAGTGATAATGACAAATAACATTTAATGAACATTAAGTGCCAGGCTAGACTTTGTGCAAAGCTTATGCCCATTGCTTTGTTTAATCCGCACAATTCTATGAGGTAATATAGTTCGAATACCTTGCTGTACATTTAAGGAAATTGAGGCTGAGAGATGTTAAGTAAAGGGTCCAAGGTCACGTGACAAGATCTGTTCAAGCCCGGAGAAGGATTTACCATGCTGGTCATGAGCCTGAGGAAAGGTGCTGATCATTTTGAGTTTTCTTAAAGACGCCCCACAAAAGGTCCTCAAGCATGACCTGAATCAAAAGTAGAATCCATTTATGGTCAAAGGACCTGGGTGAGAAAGTTCAGTTCCAAGGGTTGCCCATTGGCTAAGATGTGTTCAAGGTTCACTTCATCCTTGCTGCACATGCCCCTGCCTTTCCTCCTGGTGTCTGTCTGAAGGAGATGTTTGTCCCAAGATGGATAAACCACCCTGCTAACATCCCAAGTGTGCACTGGGGTAGCCTGGGGTAAAGTGTCTCTGTGCACATCCGCAAGGACCACTCTCTGTTCATTTATGTGTAACTTTATTCTAGGGGGGCTTTCTGATCTTTTAGAGCCAAAAAGGTTACACTGTTCCTTCAGTTCAGCTCCAGCTGAATGATGAGGCGTGTCTGGGCCACTGATTTCGTCTTAGGCCATCTCTGCCTTCGGTAGGGTATGGCTATGCCTTCCCCCCTCTTTGAGAACAGCTCCTTTTCGTGCTCTGTGTTGACTTTCTCAGGGCAGTCCTTTATTTTTTTTGTACCTTTTTGTACCCACACATTAACCTATAAGATGGACAATGTGCTCATTCTTGCCTTTGCAATGCTGCATGTCTCTCTCTCTACCCCAGAATCCTTCCTTGACTTCCATTTCCCTGGATCTGGAGGTTTCCAAAACCAAAGTTAACCTTTGTCCTGAGCAGCAGGTATTCTCAGGGCCCAGTGTCTCTGGGCCATGCTCTGCGCTCCAGCGTTCTCCCAGGTCTTAGCCTGGTAATTCCTCATTACCTTATCAACTTGCTGTTGCTTTTACATAAATTAAAAACATACGTATTTTTAAATCCAGAAATTTTCATTGTTTTCAGTGAGAGAGTTGGTCTGAATCACCTAGACTGCCATTACTAGAAGCAGAAGTCCTGACATAAATGGGTTATTAATTTATATTATGACCCGTGCCTCTCGGTAATCTATTTAAATCCTTTCATTTGTTTTTCAAAGGAAGGAGAGACGCTGGATTATGTCCTTGAGGGAAGAAGTGGTTGTGCTTGTTTACTTTAGTAGTCCCCACACAGGGGCAAATGATGCCCAGGGCTGAGGTTTGGGGAAGACACTGAGGCATTTTTTAGGCGTAAAATTTCAGGGGGCACCCAAAATCTCAGTCCTTGAGATAAATGCTATTTTAATGCAATATTTTTAAAAATCAATGCAAAAAAAAAAATTCCTGATGAACAAAATGTCAACATTTTAAATAAACACAGGATCCGACCCAACGCTTGGATGACTTACCTCAGCCTCATCTGGCTCTGTCAGATCCAGTCTTTTCAAAATATTGCACTCAAATCTTATTTATCTTGATGACTAAAATTTTGGCGCCTTTTAAATGTTGTGCCCGAGGGGATTGCCTCCTATGTCTCACCCCAATCCTGACCCCAGGCTTTTAGTATTTTCGTGTCTGTGAACTTCTGGTTTTCCAGTGGACTGGCTGAATTCCTGGTGGACTATCAATGAGTTTCAGTGCGCAACAAAAGCCACGTACAGATGTGGGTTTAGGCACATTACTCATAAGTCCTGTGACGTTCGCTGTACTCATGTCCTCTAAAAGCAAGTGTTCCAGGGCACGAGGAAGAGGAGGCAAATCTGTCTTCCACTTCTGGGTTTACTTAACAGCTCCCTTGCTCTGGGCTTTTTAAGGCTGCTTTAGGTAAACAATGAGTAGCTTACTAAAAATATTCTTTTTCACTGAAGCCAAGTTATAAAAAAAGAAAATATTGCGTATGAGCAAGGAGAGGCTGGGACATGCCAAGGGGTGTCTGAAGCAGCACTGACTGGCCACAGCCAGAGCTTGAGACCTCCCTGAGCTACGCTGGGTTTCACACCTGACATCAAGATGAGACGAGTTACAGCAGGGATGGCTCCTGACCAGACCCCATTCCCTGTTTCACAACTATCTTCGTTAGTAGCCGGACCTGGGGGTGAGAAGAGTAAGTCCACAGAAGGGTTTGCAATTGGCCCGGCTCCTGTTTTGAAAGCTTCCTCCTAGACTTAGGATAACACTGTTCAGAAGATGGATGTGTGTTTAACAATTTCCCATTTTATTACCTGCAGACAAAAAAAAAAAGATATAAATAGATGTTTAACCACACAAATAATTTACATTACTGTCTTCTTTATGACTATGAAATAATAAAATTAAATCAAGAGCAATAACGATTTCAGCACAGTGGTTACTAGGCAAAAACTGATATTTACACTCTCTCTGGAAACCAAACTGAAATCAGAGAACTCATAAATTGAGTGTTGGGAGCACACCGTGGAATTTTTCTTGGTCGAAATTTTCACCGAATTTTCAAGTAAAAAGTGTATTAAGTTGCTTTCCCTTCCATTATTCCTTTCATTACAAAGTCCTGTGGCCGGCGGCCATTCATTGTTGAGATGCTCGCGGCAGAGCCATGCTTGTTGAAACCTCAGGCTAAGGCACTTGACGTAGGTAGAAAGCAGAGAGCTCCAGCAAAGGGGAGAGAAGGAACATGTACCCAGGAACCCGCTTCCTGTCCAGGTCTTGAGAATCTTTATATCCCTCCTGGAGACAGGTAACTTCCATCTGACCAAAACAATCACAGGAGAGAAATGCAGAGGGAAATGAACGCAAAGAAGATAGAAATAGGAAGTCCTGGGACTGACGGGGCCGTGGAGAGGTTACCCAGCATATTTCTCCCAAAGAAACGGCCCAAAACACTCCTGATCAGTGCCAATCTCTTTCCTTTTGTCATGAAGGGGGTGCTGTAACTCCCTTCAATAACATTCTGAGACCCTGGCAGCCCCACTGCAGAGTGGGGGGGTGGGGATGGGAAGGAAAATCAAGATAAGCACCTGTTTTATTTTTGCAGCTTAGGCACAGAAATTAGTGAATTCTACGTGTCAGAGTTCAACCTAAGATATATCATATTTTGGGAATTTCCCGAAAGTATCTTACCTTTAGCATTTGGTGTTTATGGTATCAGAATTGTCTCTTATCTGCACAGATATTGTTGATTTTTCACATTTGTTGGAATTTGTTTCAGTTCATTATTTGCAGTTTTTTGATGAGCCCGCCACAGCTACGACTTTTCCAGTACAGTTATCCTCAGTGGAGTATCATCCTGGGTTACTGCATAGGAACCTCATCTTTCATCTGCATCCCCACATATATAACTTACCGGCTGATCATCACTCCAGGGACATTAAAGGAGGTATGTGCTAGTGTGTGCCTGTGTGTGTGTGTGTGTGTTTTCAGACTAGTAATTATTTGAGGACGAAAGGGTTTTTTTGTTATGCTCTATTAGAAGGAAATAAGTCCATCACATGAAATTCACCAGAAGGCTCTCAACCTTATATATTTAGATACCTACACCATGTAGATTTCTAATGGCTGCCACTGTCATCTTGAGGCATCTTCCATAAATGTCAAACACAACGGCGAAAGAGTGAGCTGATGATTTGGGTGCACCACAGCACGTGGCGTGCGCTTGTGTAGTGTCCTAAAATCATCAGGTAACTACTTTGCCACTTGCTTGCCATTAGGCATGGTGTCTGGGGCAACAACCAAATTTTAATGTGAGTGGAGATTATGGTGGGAAATATTCATGGTCAGTTTCCTAACAGCAATGCGACAGGGCTGTTTTGAAACTCATCACTAATTAAGGATGTGGCAACAATATCATAGTTTTAGCTCAAGCCATTGGAGTAAAAAAAAAAAGTTGCTGTTATAGCAAGACTCATTTCAATACTGAATAATGTGCTATAAAAACGTTAATAACAGAACCTTACAGTTTGTATCAGATTGTGTATTTTCAAAACACCTTCATGTAGATGATCTCAAAATACCTTGTGAGGTGGATGCACAGCTATTATTAGCAGAAAATGGTACTGAGACTGGGAATAATGCTGTTCAAAATTCCCTTTTTTTTAGTGACTTTTCCAAGGCCACACAGTACAGGGAGGCTCAGAATCCAGGGTCTTCTGATTCCTGGTCCAATGCTCTTTCACTTTTATATGGAGTTTCTCTTTTGTCTTCAGTTTGCTCTTACTCGTAGTTTGCTAATATAGAAATTGGTGCTACAGGTTAGGGAGAGATGAGTTACTATTTTTCATCCTGTCTTGTTAGAGTTAGTAGGTCGGGTCACTTGCAGGTCTGTGGGTAGTGCTTTTGTATGGGATAAGCTCAGAGGTGAAGAGTGGTATTTAGGGAAACGGGCCCAGACTCTCTAATGACCTGAGAACTGAGATGGGCTGGTCTGTGTGCTCTTGGAAGCAAAACTCAAGCATGAGACCATCACACTCATCGTCCTAAAACATTTCATGAGAAACATGAAGCAAGAAAATATGAGGCAATTAAACCACAGCTCTTTCTGAGAACCCAGTTCATTTATTTTTCCAAACAGAAAAGCTAAATTCTAAGTGAATAGAACTCTGTGAGGAGTTACTCATTTCCTATCCACAAACCAGTCCTATCACAACCTTATTCCTCCCAAAGGGCCTTGGACTCTGGTGTTGCTTGAAATACATGCTCAGAACCAGAGTCGTTGAATTTGTCCCTTTAGGTTGTCCTTTGAGGCAGTCGTGATGGTCTGCTGGCTCTATTGATTCAAACCCAGAGGTTAAGGTCAGGAGTGGGAACTCTAGTCAGGTTAATAAATGTCAGTATTCTTTGGTCACAGACTGCACCTCAACTCTTGGTTATCTTTCTTGCAAATTCCCTGTTGGTCACAAGGAAGTACCACCCAAAGATGTATAATTAAAAGAGCTCAGATCCATTAGCAATAGAAGTACGGTGGACTGCAGGGGCATCTTTTCCATAGGCCATCAGATGGGGAACAGTGTGTTACCAGGAAGCATCATGATACAGCCAGTCAAGGAGGACCAGGAGGGAAAAGACCTAGTCAGCTATGGCAAGTTACCTTCTCTGGACCTTAGTTTCTTCATCTTTAAAATGTGCTCATTGGACTGGATTAACATTTCCCAACTGTTAATGTATTTTAAGGAGCAGTAGTTCAACAGGATATCAAATAGGTGTTACTGCTGGGGTGCTGGGGGAAAAGGTTATGTAGTGAAATAATTTTGGAGAATGATGGATTAAGATTAAGTTAAATAGGTTTCTTTACTGTGAGACTTTGCAAAAGCCTTAATATGCCCATGTGCATGCTTAGTATCCGAGAGGGATAAAGTGTGCCATGCTTTTCGCCAAGAACCCCAAGGGACTATAATTCTTTGTGACTACTATACTTGATGATCTGTTACATTCTACTTGTGAGGGAGGGAGGCCTCATATGAAATTTTGGTATGGTTAAAAAAAAAAAAGACTAAGAGAAAGGTAAATTTATTAACTCTTTTGGGCCCTAACCATACACAAGGTTGGAGTGTGTGGAGGGAGCCACCACTTGCTCACCTGTAATTCAATGGATATCACGTGCACCTGCAGCCTGGAAGTCTCAAGGTGGGAGTCATCAACTCGATTAGGCCATTGTCACAGAAGCCCTTAGTAACTGCACAAAGATACTGGGAAGATGGTCCCTAATAAGTGAGCGCTCATGAAGATGTCAACAGTGATCCATTTCTTAGATTATGACCTTGGAGAAGGCCAGGGCTGGCCAGGTCAGACTACTACTGGAAAATGAAATATGGAAAACAAAGGTAGGCCTGGCATTTTTGGGCCTCAGCATCCAGAAAGGCAGCAGAATGGGTGGGTGGGGGCATAAAAGCTAAATGTTCTACTTTAATGTGGTTCATTGTGGGCCGTGCCTCCCCCATACACCTAAGTGCTCTTTTCTCTCTCTGCACAACACTTAAGACTACTTAGAGTGATCTGTGTCCAGTTCCCAATTAGTGAGATATAATTCTGTGTAATCAGGTTATATATTCATTTGTGGGGAAGGATGGTGTGTGAAATTTTGCTTTCTATGACTAGACGTGTCCATGTAGCTGATGAGCATTGCAGCGACTCCTTTTTAAAGGTTTCCAGTATGAGGTTTCAGTATTTGAATATTAAGGTCATTAGGAACACAACATGTACAATTTTGTGAATTTATTAACTATGAGAATGGAACTTTCTGAATTCCATAGGCCCTGTTCCTTAAAGAAGAACAAACTTCCATAACCAGGAAATAAAAAAAGATTGAAGGGGACTACACATTTTTTCAAAACAAAACCAAAAGGACAAGTAGTAGAGCTTCACCTAAAATCAATAAATCAAAAGATGCTTTTAAATACAACTTTGCCTGCTTACTGTACAGACTTTTGCCATCAAAGACTTTACTAAGCAACTTATTTTTCTTTTTAAATATGTTTTAATTTTTCAATTAGTTGACATAAATATTATAGTTTAAGGGGTACAACCTAGTGATCAGACATTTATATAACTTATGAAGTGATCACCCCATTAAGTCTAGTACCCATCATAAAGATTTTTCTAAGCTTCTGTAGTGCTGCTGTTTTTCCTTCTCCACATCCCTGAGCTGCTTCACGTTACCCTGATGATTTTACAAGGCAGGCTGTATATTTCATACATAAGCCCAAGCATATTTCAGATCTGTCTTAAAGCTTCTGTCTACCTCAGCTGTTTCTGAAGTAAAAATTCTCAGCCTTTCCCCTGTGCACAGGAGATTGCTTTAGGAGTGATGATCTCAATGGTCACATCTTTTTAAATTTAATTACGGGATAATTTGCACCACTGTACGCCTAGGACCTAACCAGTACTCCTTTATAGGTGGATTCATTAAATCAGTAACATCCTGGCTGTTACCGTGGCTGATGGCACTGTGCCATGTGCCTGTGTGTATGCAGGGCTGAGGGGACAGGTGAGGTGGGGGGAGGGGCAGAATCCATGACTCACTCTCTTCTGTGTGGCCACATGAAGTCTCCTCTATCGAGAAAAAAAGATGCCCTTTCCCAGGTCATCAATGGTATGTTATAGGCCAGCAGAGGTTCTACTGAAGGCTCATCATTTTCTCCCATTAGTGATATAATGACTTTCTTAATTAGTTTATAGATGCGTCTAGTTCCTGAATATTCCAGTTTTATCCGTACTTGAGAATAAATAAATTGGAAATTCCTTAAGGAGTCAATGGGACTATTCCAACTTACTATTAAATGCCATTAAAATGCTATTTAAACTTTGTTTTAATATTAATGTTGAAAATTTTTTCAATACTGTTAAATTAGAAGAATGCTTATGACATCAAATTTTCTTCCTAACAGCGTATTATTAAAAGTATCACTCCAGAAACACCAACAGAAATTCCCTGTGGGGCTATCCGCTTGAATGCTGTTTAAAGCACTTCAGGGAGAGGAAAATGGCTTCCCAACCTCTTCCTCCAGTTCTGACAAGTCACGCCTGCCTTCTCCCTCTAAGTGAATGAGTTTCCGGCTAAGCCTGACAATGGAAGGGCCTTCTTCATGTATTGGGACATAGTCCCAAAAGACTACGGTGCCCAGACTCTTATGGCCTCCAGCCACTTCTTTCTGTGAAATCTCCTGGACATATTACCGTGTTAGACTCTGATGCAGCTGAACTGAACTATTTTGGATGTGTGAGGGTGCATATGAAGGTGACGAGAACCACCATATAACCAGTTAGGATTATGTGTGGAATGAAGTCTGTGGAAGTCTCCTGTATCATTTCTCATTGTGATCACTGGTATGTGACATGTGTTTGCTTCTAAAGGTTTCACTGTTTATGAATGCATAAACCATGTGGAGAAAACAGGGATGCTGTCTTGCTAGCCATATATTTTCTGAGTAGAATAGAATTCTATAGCTGGATCTACTAGAACCCTGTAACCCATGTGCTGCTGTGGAGTCAGGAGAGGAAGATGTAAGAAACTAAACTGAAAAATGTGTACATGTGAACATGTGTGTCTGTGTATCCTGGTGTCTCAGTGTATTCTTATCTTTATTCCAATACTTTGGGCCCATTACAAACTATATTAATTTCCTGATTTTTCTAACATTAACACACAGTCCACCTCCTCAAATGTGTTATTATTTGAAGAGCATAATTACTACAACATGTTCTGCCACCTTTTCCTTTGCTAGTGACACTACCTGAGCTCACACACCTCTTTTTTTTGGGCCAGGCTTTAGAATGTGCCGCACTTGCCATTTTCCTGTCTCTCTCTCTGCTAAACATTTAGGATAATGTTCCACAGCAAAGCTGGCCTGTTTCATTAGTCACTGTGGCTCGGCCAGGAACTACTACTTTGAAGATGGATATTGACAAATTCATCTTCGGTTTTCAGTTGGCTATCTGATTTAAGCTCTGTATACTTCAAATGACTGAGTCTGACTGTTGAGGTTACTTTGCTTTGGAAAGAGAGAATAAATCCAGTTCTCACTTACCGGGTGTATAGATTTGGCACCCTGACCTATACCAAGATCTTCCTCAATCCAAAAGTAATTGGAGAGTCTGGGATAGCCTTAAATGGCCCTCCCCTCCCACCCCCCAACCCCATGACCCTTTCTGGTAGGCTACCAGGATTGTGATTCCTCCAGATAATTTTCAAGATTGAGCCTAAGTAAGGCTGATTGGGAAATGGTCAGTTAAGTGAATAACCTTTCATTCGACATAATACGCTTAATATAGATCAAGTAAATTTGACCTTCAGTGGCTTGTGACTCTCAGATGTATAGGCAGAGAAGCTAATTTTACATTGTAGTGTGAGATTTCCTTATCGAAATCTTAAAGGGAATAAAACATAGTCAATGATAAAAGGACTCCGTCATCTAGCCCCATTTCACTTCAGTCCTCTATATAAATCAAATATAATTCTAACAATCTTATAGAAAGATCCATATAGCAGAGGCCTATTTTTATTCATTTATAGTTCTTCCTCTCTCAGCTTCCTTTCCCCAACAATCTTCCCTGGCCATCTTCTTGTATTTCCCCCAACATCCTTCTATTTCTGATTCTTTGCTTTTCCCAGTGGGATATTTTCTTTATAGATGATAGCTACTGAGAAGTTTCCCGAAATAGTACAGAAAAAGAGGAGGGGGATTTAAAAAATTCAGTACTGACCTACCTTCATTATCTTCACTTTTTCATTCCTTTTTCCTATCTTATTTCCATTCTTTTTGCTTTCTAGAATGCTGAAAGGAGACAGGTTATATAAGTGGCAGCATATTTAGTGGTCAATAGCTTAGCAATTTTAAGACTTGCTTTATATTCGGATATGGATTCTCCCCATTCCACACACACTTATGCAGTCTCCAAAGATAATATTTTTTAAAAGCACTTATTCAAACAGAATTAGAGTTCTGCCAAGATTGGTGTTAAGGGGATTATATAGGCGTTTTGAAAAGTTTTCAAACTTCACTAGACTAAAAAAAAATCCCAAACCTCTGTTCTGCCTGGTTTGTATTTTCTTGACCCCTATTTATCAATACTACTATGGATTTTTTTTTAAAGGAGGAGTAGGTAGATGGACTTTAAAATAATTTTTAAAAGAACTTTTACATCTAATATAGCATTTGCATAAAAGTAAAAAATAAAAATGGAATTATAAAGTTATTTAAGTACTGAATTTAATTTTTTTGATATGATTTTATTAGTTAGAAATACCCAAGCAAGACACAAGACAAAGGCATGGAGGTGATTCAATTGAGGTTGTTTCCTATACTGATATGTAACGAAGTCCAAAGAATTTGCCTCTCTTCCAGAAAACTTACAACCCATTTTAAATTTATTCTGCTTGTTGCATGGAATGCATATGACCTGTAACCTAAATTCATTGCCCTCGCTGCCTCATCTGGAGATGGATGCAAAGACCCCTGACAAATTCAAAATCAACAGAATAGCTCCAAAATCAAGTAATGAAATCTCAAATTAAGGCAAAAAGTTATTCTGTGAGGCATTCTCTCAGCATTCTCTTTTTACTAAGCTTGTTAATTTGGTGCCACCAATCTCAAAATTTAAGTGCAAGTCTGAATTTCCACTTAACTCACACACAACACCCCCACCCCTTAAAAGGGAGATTATTCTCCTGGAATTAGCATTGTATTCTTTCTGATAAGTAGGAAAGACTGGCCCGAGTTTTCTATCTGTTGTATCATTGATTTGGAGTTCACTGTCAAAGCAAAGCTTAGAACTATGGAATGCAATGGCTTAACTGTGCTGTTCTCACATGTATCTTAGGTAATGCTTAGCTACCCAATGGTACAATACAAGCCTGGTTCCTTTCTCAGCATGCCTCTTTACTCATAAATCAATAGCTGGTGCTTAAGATACCATTAAACACAACAGTAATTGGAGGATATTTTTCACCCTCCTCTCTCTTTTTTTTTTTCCGGTCATCAGGGAGGGGTGGGGAAGAAGAGCAGTAAGTTGCTCAGAGAGACTGTGCCACAACCTGTCATCCCCATAAGTAAGGTAATAAAAGCAAAATACTCATACGCTATGTGGGATGTTGTGTATTTTAAAGTCATCAAGGAATTCACGCATTATGTAAAACGCAAGGAGAGTTATACAGAAAGGTCTAAATTTGTAAGGTGAGCTTAGATAATGCATGTTAGAGAATGAAATTTATAAATCCAAACACGGAAAAGGAAATGTTAAGAAAGGAAACATCCCTATACTATACTATACAAAGACTACTTGAAACAGTCTTGAGGTTTTTTTCTTCAATATCAGAGCTAAGTCAATGATTAGTTATTAAAATTTATTGTGTTTAGTTCCATGGAAGGACTATTTCAAAGCTCTAAATCTTTTTTCTTATTTTCTGTAAAATCACCTTTCCCCTCATTGCTTAACTGTCTCTAAATTTCAATGATAGAACAATATTTTAAGTTCAGGTAACTAGAGGCAAAAGCAAACCTGGTAACTAACCTAATTTCTCTGCTCTTCTTGGAATCTGGAACTTCCTAAAGAAAGGTGAACTTAAGTTTTATTTCCTCCGCTAGAATGAAATAGTATCCCTCTCAATTGGTTTAGTACGCATTTACAATGGAAAAAATAAACATTTTAGGATGGGATCTTAAATATGCCTGTCCTTTTGTTTCATATAGTATTGGAATCTATTCAGTATTGTTTCTACATTAGGTGTTTCTAAACAAGTCACCTTTTCAAGAGAAGTCTTTTTCTGGGCGTGACTCACAATTTATTTCAATTAGAATTTTAGATGGTATTTCTCTTACCAACACATCACAAAATCCATGCCAAACTGCTGCTCTACCATCACTACAAGTTTTTGTTTGTTTTTTTAAGCTATCCAAATAGATTTTCTGCATTGGCAATTCCACTTTAGAAACAGTGTGCATTGGTGGAGCGCCTCATCAGAAAAATGTTTTAATGTCTGCTAAAGAACAACCTTATCATTTAGGGAAGAGGATAGATACCAGTCCTTCAATTCTATTTAACTGAAGACTCCAAATATAGTAGGTAATTTATTTCTAGCAGTTTGTGAACACTGAGAGTCCAAATAACAAACATTTGGGGAGAAATTATCTTACCTTTATGTTAAAATCCCTAAATTTCTATAAATAAGAACATTTGCTAATTTAAAACAAAGGTGTTTTGAAAGATTATTTCTATTCAAACTCTAATATAAAAGGTATACCTTAAGAAAACCTGATATATGAAAAATGCATAGTTTAAAAGATAAAATTAGGGACTTCAAAAAAGAATTTGCAGCTATTTCTCCAGTGGCCATTTAAAATGATTTGACTTACAATTTTTCAGGATACTTTGTGTATTGGACATATCAGTAAGGTACTTCAAATTCTAGATTATGATTAATTGAACTATATAAATGGTATTTCTTTTCCCTCATCTTTCCTTTCTCCTTCCACATGACTTACAACTAAGAATAAGAACATTTCTTCCACTATTCACCTTTGTAAAGTGGTAATATAAAATTTACCAATGTTATATTTTACATGAAACATTTTATTTTTGAACTTTAGTGGCAGAAGTAAACCTAAGTTTTATTTGTATAAAAGTGTCACCTCTTTAATATACATAGAAGGCCCCGTATTCATTTATGCAGCAATTTAGTCATAAATGCTCCAAGTTAGATTGTAACACATCAATAAATGTCTTAGGCTGTGAAGTATTACTGTGATAACTCTTAACATGATAGATTTGTTGTTTCAAAAAATTAACAACAACAAAAAACTTCGAAACTTTTAAGGTTAAAATAAAAATCTGAATTTTAACTGTATATTGTCAAAACATGTACACATTTCCCCAAAATATTACTGCACATCATTTGCAAATCTTTAGCATCAAACCTACCTAAAATTAGAAATATTAAATTTTAGTAATGCTACTTGTAATTCCTTGCAATTTGTGCAGCTTTATAACGTGCTTTCACATAGATCATCTTACTTGATCATCAGAGCTCTGGGTGACAAGATGTTATTTCCCAGAAGAGGAGCCTGAGTCTCAGAGAGATTAACTGATTTGCCCAAATTCACACAGCTGGAAAATTCCAGAACAGGCCTTATGCCTAGGTTTTCTGATTGCTGGCCAAAGGTTACCTGCATGTCTATCTTTCAAGTTGTCATCCATAGAAGCCTAAATACACAGATCCTAAATTCAAAAAAGAAAACCATGAGGGATCTATTCCCAACAAAGACATTCATTCTCCTACAAAACCACAATGCAACTATCAAGATCAGGAAACTAACTCTGATACATTACTGTCATCTAATCTCAAAGCCCATTCAATGATGTCCTTTTAGCAAAAGGATCCATTTCAGAATCACACTTTTCATTTACTTTCATGTCTCTTTTGTCTCCTTCAGTCTGGAACAGTTTCCCAGCCTTTTCTTGATTTTCATAACTGGACACTTGAAGATTACAGGCCAGTTATTTTGTTCAATGTACTTCAATTTGTTTTGTCTGATAATTGATTCCTAATGAATAGTGAATTCAGGCTGTGTATTTTTGGCAGAAATAGCGTGATAATGGTATGTTCTCACTGCATCCTATCAGGCAGAACACTGTATGATGAGTCCCTGTACTGGTGATGTTAATAACTTCAATCATTTGACCTAGGTAGTGTCTGTCAGTCTCTCCATTATTTCTTTTTGTAGTTAATTTGTATTTTGTAGGAAGGGATTACTCTGAGACTGTGCAAATATCCAGTTCCTCATCTAAGTTTCAATTCATTTATTTTTTACGAATTATTCAGTGGATTATAATTTATTTTCACGCTCAAATTGTCCTATATTTAGTCAGTGAGATCCTTTCAAGCTGGCTTCTGTGTCTTTTGACATATCCCCATAATTCTTGCAAAACTTCCTCACCATTTGGATTAAGATATTTCAGTATCATCTTGTACTTTCTCTGCCACAGCTATTTCTCCAAGCCCTGGTTCCTTTTAGTGAAGAATTTATCTAGAAACCAAGATCTAGGTACTAAATTGTGCTCATTGCTACCGTGTTTCCCCCAAATAAGACCTACCCGGCAGCGGCCGATAGCTCAGTTGGTTAGAGTGCGAGCTCTGAACAACAGGGTTGCTGGTTCGATTCCTACATGAGTCAGTGAACTGTGCCCTCCACAACTAGACTGAAGACAACGTGCTGCCACTGAGCTACTGGAGGGGCGGCCAGATGGCTCAGTTGGTTAGAGCGCGAGCTCTCAACAAGGTTGCTGGTTCAATTCCTGCATGGGATGGTGGGCTGCACCCCCTGCAACTAAAGATTGAAAATGGTGACTGGACTTGGAACTAAACTGCGCCCTCCACAACTAGATTGAAGGACGACTTGCAGCTGATGGGCCCGGGAGAAACACTGTTCCCCAATATTCCCCCCAGAAAAAAAATTTAAAAAAATACTATGAACTGCCTGTCTGTTACAAAAAAAAAAAAAAAAAAGACCTAGCCAGACAATCAGCTCTAATGCGTCTTTTGGAGCAAAAATTAATATAAGTATATTAATACTTATAGTAAAATAAGACTGGGTCTTATATAAGATTGGGTCTTATATTAATTTTTGCTCCAAAAGATGCATTAGAACTGACTGTCTGGCTAGGTCTTATTTTTGGGGAAACACGGTATCAGATAGTCCTGTCCAAGAGGATACCAAATCCTCTCGTGGACAGGACTATAGTGTGTGTGTACATTGATATATGATAGCTATCAGGGAACCACAAAATAAAACCATGAGATAACACTCCACCCACTGGAATGGGTAAAATTAAGACAAACAAAAAGACAAAAGATGTTTAAACATATACAAGTATAAGCAAGAATGTGGAGCAACTAGAACTCTCATACACTGATGGAATATATTTTGGTACTATTTTAGAAAACAAACAATATCTACAAAAGCTGAATGAACATATACATACCCTATGGATCAGCAAATCCATGCCTAGGAATTACCCAATCAAAATACATACATACAAACAATGTATATATACATATATACGTAAAATTTACATACAAGTACAAAAATATTCCTAAAAGCATTATTCATAATAACCCCAAATAGGAATCAACTCCATGTCCATCCATAGTAGATGGATACTATTCAATTTAGGTAACAAGCAAAATTAATCTATGGTGTTAAAAATCAAGGTGGGGAGCAGGCTGGGAAGGGATTTGAGGAGAGCATCTGTGGTACACGTAATGTTCTATTTTTGAACCAGTGTGTTCAGTCTGTGTAAATCCATTAAACTATGTGTTTGGGTATATGTACTTTCTTTATGCATGTTATACAATTTTTAAATTTATTAAGGTTCTGTAACTTGGCATGGATCTATTGTAGGTGGAACCTTGTATCAAATAGAGCTTTTTGGCTATTGTGGCAGAAATCCAATTTAAATTGGCCCAAGAGAAAAAGGAACAGTATTGATTTAAGTACAGTGGTACCTCGGTTTTTGAACGTCTCCCTTGACAAACATTTTGGTTTATGAATGCCGTAAACCCGGAAGTAAATGCTTCGGTTTTCGAACATGACTCAGAAGTCAAACATGTCACATGGCTTCCGCTGAGTGCAAGATCCTGAGGCCTAGCTGTCGGCTGTTTTCGAATGTTTTAGAACTCGAAAGGTGTTCTGGAACGGATTACGTTCGAAAACCGAGGTACCACTGTATCTAAGAAATACATATGCCTCACAAGAGCCAGAGACTCAAAAGCAATCATCAGGTCTGTCTTCCTCTCCTTTGTTTTCTTTTGTGTGGGCTTTCTCCTGTCAGGCAGTCAGGTACTCATTGTCCCATGCAACTCTGGACTTACCTCATTGTCACCTTTGCCAATGCTAGTGGAAAACATCTCTTTTAAGTTCTGACAAATCTCTGAATTGGCCTAGCCTGAGTCACATACCTTTCCTGGAGCCTATTCGATCCCATTTGAATCACTGGACTGAGTAGTGAAGGGGTACTTCCCAAGGTCAAGGCACTGTTTCCAGAAAAAGTAAATGAATGCCAGAGGCAAAAAAATCTATCTGGGAAAGGACATAGAAGAAACCTTTAATTTGCAGCTTCTCCCGGAGTTAGGTCAAAGTTAATAATATACAGTTGGCTCTTGAACAACACAGGGGTGAGGTTAGGGGAAGCAACCTCCCACATAGTCGAAAATCTGTGTATAACTTTTGATCCCCCCAAAGTTGACTAATAGCCTACTGGTGACCAACTGGAAGCCTTATCAATAACATAAACAGTCAGCCAGCATATTTTGTATGTTGTATGTATTATGTACTATATTCTTACAATAAAGTAAGCTAAAGAAAATGTTAAGAAAATCATAAGGAATACATTTACATTATTGAAAAAATTTGCATATAATTAGACTCACACAGTTCAAACTCATGTTGTTCAAGGGTCAACTGTATATAGCTTTTCCTAGCTAAAGCATCCAAGCTACTTTGTGAAAGTCTCTGAACTTCTGGAAGAGGGAAATCAACAGCTTATCAGATCCCTCAGACTCCAGTCTCTCCCTCCTAGACTGTATCTTGCATACTATGGTTAATCTTTTCAATATATGGCTCTACTTATAACCACCCTAACAAAGGAACCAAATTCTCTATCAAAGTTGAAGAGTTTTAGCCTGTCATTCGTGGTCTTCCATGATCTCACCCTAACTTTTTCATAGTTACATTATACTGCATTCCTCTGTGCACACTTAGTCAGTGCTTTTTAAGTGTTTGTCATTGATCTATTTTAAAATATTAGGATGTAACTGATATTTAATGTGTCATTAAAGAGATAAGAGCACTAGGTTTCATGTTACTTTTCTGGTTTCAAAAGTACAATAAAATGATTATGAATGCTTAATTTGATCCTTAATATAATTTTCCAAAAGTCAATATTCTTATTAAACTAAGTTTATCCTAAAAATAAAATGGGGTTAACTCTTTATGATAAAGTGTAAGAGATATAAATAGCACTTTCTTAATGGGAAGACCTGTTGGAGAACTATTTTCTCCATACCATTCATCCTTTTCCCATGAATAAATTATTTACAATATTTAATTTCAAGTAATAAATTTCAAAGACTTAGTACCGAGATTCTAGTGGGTTTTTTTTTCCTGATACATAAATGGAAGCTGTAATAAGCTATATAAAACAAGACATGTTCATAAATAGGCCAGCTGGATCTTTAGCTAATTTCATTTAGGCTAAATGGCTCCATCTTTTCACACTTAGCTAAAACTAATTTATATACATAACCAATTCACTAACTTGCTAGGGTTTCAGAATCAAAGTGATTTTTAATGGAAAAAAAGAGGAACTGTGGCATAAATGAGTGACTATTTTTAAAATAAAATACAAGCATGAATTAAATGTATAAACATATCACTATTTTTATTTTCAGTTAAGCCAAGTATGCTAAAGTTATTTAGACAAGATGTATATCCATATTTTACACTTTCAAAACAAGGTATAACGATATTCTCTATTGTTCAAATCCACATAATTTTATCTGAAACATTTATAAAACAAACAGTTCCTGCAACAATACCAACATTGGGAGAGTTGTTTAAATTATTTTTTAATGGTTGTAGTGGAGCTAATTTTCCTCATAAAGTTCCTACTGGAATTTAGCACACTCTTTAGGTTGCCTGAATACAACCAAGAATGTGTTGGTTCATAAGTCAGTATTACATATCTAAGTATTATATATCGATTCAGTCAAACATTCAAGATAAAGGACTGACTTTTGACTTAAACCTAAATCAAAAATGAATTTTTAAAATATATTTTCAAAATATCCTCCCAACCACTGTTAACATACTTCTTTATGTGTTCACACAGCATCTTGCAGGAATATTCAGTCATCTTCTTTCTCAATATATGTCTTTGCGTTACCACGTGCCATTTGCCTGGCCAAGTACCTGTCTCTAGCTGACATTACAGTTTCTTCATTGTTCCGCTTTGCAAACTTGTTCACTGCCTCATCTAGTTTCTCTTGTTCTTTGCCAGTCTCTTGGCATTCCTCTGTGATGCTGTGTTTTGCTCCCAGTGCTGTTTCAGAACTAGAGGGTTTCTCTGTGTTTCTTTCTTTGTCCTTTTCCATGTTTCTCATTTTGTGGGATCTTTCCTGCTCAAGAAACCTATTTTTCGCCCTAGAATTCGGGCTGCTTTCCTTTCTGTCTCGCTTTCTTTCTGAAGACTGACCACTTACTTCTCGTTTTTCTCTATCTCGGTATTTATCACTGTCTTCATATCTTTCTTTCCTTGCTTTCATCTGCTCTTCCTTTTCTTTGTTTTTCTCTTCCTTCTCTTCTCCTTTCTCTCTGTGTTGGTCATGATCATTTCGTTGTCTATCTCTTTCTTGTTCTCTTCTGGGATATTTCTCCCTTTTCCATTCTCTGTCATTTCTTTCTCTTTGGTCTCTTCCCCTCAGTTTATCTTCTTGTTCATGCCTCTTCCAGTGGGAATCTCTCTGACTAGCCTCTCTGTGCCTATGGGAATCCTTCTTTTCTTTTCGGTAATCACGGTCAGTATAATAGTTCTGGTCCCTGGATTGTCTCTCTTGATGCTGATCTTCCCTTTTCTCATGTCCTTTTGACTTGGAACTTTTTGCGTGGTGTTTGGTACCATGTTCTCTTTCTACACTAGATGACCGTGAATGGGTTTGATTCCTGTGATGCTTGGAGTCATTCATGGAGGGCTCTATGCTCTTTTCCCTTCTGCAGTTTCCTTTTTCTTCCACTTCATCATCCTCACTGCTGCTAGCATTCAAGTCACTGTCTGCATCTAGGTTTTCCTCTACTTTCACAACAGTTTGGAGAATGCATTTCTCATGTGTGCTGTTCTCTGAACTTACTTCATCAGAATAACCCCTTGGTTTCTCTTCCTTTATCCCAGACCTTCAAAAAAATAATATAACACTAAATGCCATATTATCAACTGTAGTTAGTAAGCAAATGAAGTATTCATACAATTCTCAATAATTAAGTCAATACAATAACAATTATGTATACTTTCTGATTATCCAAATGTAAAAAAGGTCTATTTACCTTGTAAACATCTGCAAACTAGCATTCTCTAACCATTCAGAATATTTTCATTATTGGAAGAAATGAAAAAGACAATAAGCCCTTCTGTACTGGACCACTACAACCCTCAGGCAGAGGTCTGTGCAAGGTCTTTTTGCTAATAAGCATAGACAAAGAAAAATTGGGAAAAGTAAGATATATTCTGGATCTTAGTAGTTATTTTTACAACATAAAATTCAAATTGTGGCTCTGTTGGATTTTTATTTTTCTCCTAAAAAATTTTAAGGAAAGTCCTGGACATAAATGAAATTTTTTCACAGCAAAATGGTGACAAAATCTAACTCTAAATAAACCCTCTTATGATTAAAAAGGCACGAGCATCCTGACATACTCTCTGGCACTTACCACAACAAAAGGGAAATATGTAAATACATTCACCTATTACAATCAGTAACACTATAAATGTTTGTATCATCTACATCTTCCCAGCTAATAAGTGTGGTTAGTTTATTTACATTACTCACACATTCATTCTTACTAATCATACAAACAGCAGTAAGTATGGTTCTCTAGAAATTCCTAGCAGAACTGTCTTGGCTAACGTACTCACTAATAATTAGGAATTCTAGTAGATTCTGAGAAGTGCAATATTCAGTGACGTTATGAAGTATCATGGCCGGCCTCACAACTATTCCAGATGAAACTCTAATAGAAAAACTTATTTTCTATTCAAAAATCTCAACCTTCAAATATACTTAAGAATCATAATTCTCATCAATTTTGTAACCAAAAACTAGTAGTTGGGGGTTGGGGTAGAAAGAATAAACCTAATTCCCTCTCTTCATCCTTAATTCTATTCTCCTGCCTCTCCTCTTTCCCGAGCTGCAAAGAGCCAAATCCTCTTATCTGAATGTTTCTGTTCCCCCAAAAAAGTTTACTTATATACAAGTTAGAAAAAATTCTCCCTTTTACCTTCAGCTGTACACCTATGGCATAATCATTTCACCATTCCTGTTTAAACCGTTACAATTTTATGCAAAAACCCCTCCAATCCTTCCTTTTCAGGCCAGTATTGGCAGAAATGTCTATAGAAACGGTCATGTCCATATCTGTGCTGTTTGATAATAAGGTAGCCACTAGCCAAATGTGGCAAGCGAGTACCTGAGATGTGGCCATTGTTACCAAACTTTATATTTAATATTAAACAGCCACACATTTCTTGACATGTGCATCTTACTTTTTATGGAGGCTGGGTCCTATTTATGAAAATCACCCATGTCTCTTTTTATATATTACCTGAACATGCATATAGGATTACTGCAGAAGAAAAATTACCTTGAACTAAATCTGCAGGTTTTTAAATTAAGAAACTGTACATCCTTACCCATTCATTCAATTAGGTCAGGTTTGGCTGACAAAACAATATGCAATCCTCTATCTTTCAGAGGGTTAAAACGATCCCATAACCACAGATCATGAACAGTATCTTTCTTCTAAATGTTCCATATGTCACATCTCACCTGGCTTCACGAAAGCTGCATGTAGGTACTTCCTCTTCACCAACTGCTTGATTTAACAGGTGCCTATAAAATCCACTGAGATCTTTCTGCTTGGTTACATCCAAACGTGCTAAGAGGGAAAGGAAAGCAAAAGTGAGAATATATTCAACAAAGCAAAAATGCAGTTGTTTTACAGGTAGAGAGTATATAACATACACAGGATGTAAACTATTCTCTAGATCAGGGTTGGCAAACTAAAGCCTATAGGCCAAATTTGGCCTGCTGCCTATCTTTCTAAATAAACTTTTATTGCAACTTAGCCCTTGTTCATTTGTTTATGTATTGTCCAGGTCTGCTTTTGCGATACAAAGGCAGAGCTGAGTAGTTGCAACAGAGACCATACGGTACACAAAGCCTAAAATAAGATGTTTATCTGGTGCTTTATAGAAAATTTGTGGACTGGTGCTCTAGATGACACACAGTACATGCTTAGACCAAGTCTTACAGATTTGGTTTCCTTCCACTTAAAAGTTGATGAGCACTTGCCAATTAAGCTACCTATAAGTACATATTTTAGTTAGATCCTGAGAAATAATCATGAGTAGAAAGCACTGAAATAAAGCACTATGATATTCTTTGGCCTCTGCATATCTTTGTTCTTTCTTGAATTAATGTTATTGTTTTTCTAAATGCCCAGCTGATGCTCCTTGGGTGGTATTCCTCTAGTTTTCTCATCCCAGAAAATATAACTAGGATTTAAATCTCAGTTTGTATTGCTGCTGATAAATGTCATGGTATTGTGCCTTATAATCAACGTTTCTACATTTGGAATCATTTTCCAAGGCAATGATTTATAATGACCAGAAGTTTAAGCAACAAAATGAGATGTAAGTGAAAAGTTCAGAAGTTATAGTTACTAAGAGTACAACTGTGTTTTCAGTTAAAATCTCCTCTGTTTTATGATACTATACAATACCATATTTTGTACATTGAATTTATATACATGAATTATAACCACACAAAGTTAGGGGACAGAGCAAACAAACGGCTAACCACAGAGCAGAATTCTGCTGCTTGTTTTCTTCTACCCTCTCCCTCTTCCATTTCACCTTCAAGTGCAGCAGCTCTCTTTTCTCTTTCCTCCTCTTCAGCTCTTTCTTGCAGTTTTTTCTTATAAGCAGATGTCACAAATGCTTCTTTGTCATCAAATTCTCCCTTTTCCATTTCTCGTTCTCTTTGTATTTTCTTTTCCATTCTTTTTTCTTGTTCCTTTTTTCTGATCTCAACTGCTTTTAGTAAGTTGTGAATATACTTGGGCTAGGTGAAAAAATAAGATTTAGGAAAGAGTCAAAGATAATTGTTAATATTCTATTTTTTATAATTAATTCATTAAGATAGAAACTTCTAGGCCAAACAAGTAGAAATGTCATCTTCTGAAAAGTCAATATAAATTTACCAGCAAGATTAAAACTAAAGTTATTTTCAATAAAAATGTTAAGTGTAAAGACAAAAATTATTCAAAGTGCTATTTTACTATTTTTTTTTTTAAATCTCAAACTAAATAAGGAATTTTCCCAGTGTTTCTCACCCTTTTAAATGGTATTGTCTTAACGGTTCTTCAACAGATAAGTAAATTGAAAAGGTTCCTACTAGTTTTTCACATTAGTTGAAATATGATTATTTAAAATAATAGATTTAATATAATTTTATACCACCACTTTATTTGTAGATACTGTAAGATGCAAAGATCCTTTAAAAATCAGTTTGTACTTGTGAAAAAATAAGAGTGACAGAAAGTCTGAACTAACTTCAATTCTCCTGGCCCTCAATTTTTTTTCAAACTAAAAATCTGATCATGGTATGTATATACGATTCAGTTACTACATAGGAAGTAATAAAAAATGACAATGATAAAATACAAATAAAGATGAACAAGAGCAGGACAAAGACTTTCTAAGAAAAATTTTTCAAAAAATTATTTGCAAACGTTTTAAAGTAAAAAATAAAATTCACAAAATTGTTAAGATAATTCACTTGTTCCTGCTGCAATACTAAATGTAAGGCTTCCTGAGTTCTAAATCAAATCTACAACAACTGGACTAGGGGCTCTTCACACTTCAAACACCTAAAAGCTTTAGATCATCTTCATGCTGAAATAAAATTAAGATATAAAATGCAGATCAAGATCAAAGAAAGTTTGTATTTTCAGCTACAAACCTTTCGGTCCTTTCCCAAGAGTAATTTGGGATTATTTTCTTCCTTTTTTTTCTGCATTTCATCATAAATACTGTCATATTCATATACAGTAGAATCTTCTGCAAGGGCCTTCTGGATTTCCAATTTGGTCTTAAAAAAAAAATTAAACATGTTTCAAAAATATGAGCCAGCTAAAAATCTAAGTAATTTCTTGAGAAAGGATCAGAAATCAGAAATACATGATAAAATTATGTCAATCACATTTTAAGACAAAAAATATAAACATCAATTCTGGAGTCAGGCTACCTGGGTCTGAATCCTGGTTCTACACTTAATAGCTACTTTGGCAAGTTTGTTTAATCTCTTTTTGTGTTTCAGTTTTCCTCATCTAAAAAAAATGAGAATAATTGTTATCTACCTTCCAAGTTGTTGTGATCATTAAATAACTTAATAAACTTAAAATACTTAGAGCCTGACAGAAAGTAATTGTTTAATAAACGTTAGCTATTATTATTTATTCATCTGTACATAATAGAAGTATGCTATTCAAATAGAAGTATTCACATCAAAAGGTCAAAAGGTCCAAGGTATGACTTAGAAATATCTAACCTTGGTTTTGAGATGCTTATATTATATTATATTGTATTATATTATACTATATTATACTTTATCATTTTTAATTGAGTTACCAAATAGAATGTTCAGTTCCCAAATGGTAGGAAATACTTTATAAAAAGCTCCCAACATAACAGAAAAGTGGGGACATTCTGTAATTAACATTTTTTGTAATTTTAATTATATAAAATCCTCTGCCTTTTTCATCATGTTCCCTTTGTCTTAAATGTTCTTCTTCCTTCTTTCAGGCCATTAAAATCTTATCTTGCGCTTCAGAGCTAAGCTCAAATTCTACCTCTTAAATAAGGCCATCTCTGAGGACTTTTACCTCCAATGATCTCTGTCTGATGGCACATTCTATACTGCAATATTTAGCTCTTAATGATATGCTTGATGTTATTGCTTTCTAGTTGTTTTACAAATCTTAGTCTGTTGCACTAGCTTGTAAGTTCCTGAGACCACACATTTTTACTTTTTCTTTAATTGTTACATTGCCTATTGCAAGGTGGAACACAAGAGGGATCCTTTTTAAGTGACAGAGTGATATTATAATTATTCAAAGAACCGACCTGATATTCTCCGGTTTTTGCATAGCAACAATTAAGACTCTGAAATGATGTACATGCTAACTTTTTAATGGAATACTGTTTTAAGACATAAAAAATTTTTTAATTTTCTTACTTTTCAACATTTACTTTAACCTTGGAAAAACAATGATTCTCCTGCCTACATGGTGAATTAGCGCTGCTGCTCCCTCCTCAAACCCAACCTGGAGAATCTAAGAAATAATAACCACCACGACAATAAAAAGCAAGGGAAAAGGGACAGTAAGGCTGTTTTAAATAGACAACATGCCTTTGTACTGTTGGGAGAGTGGTAGGAGAGCACTTTTGTAGAAATAAGTTATTAACTTCAGTCTCAAAACACATAAAGCAAAAAACTGAACAGAAATCTAAGGAAAAACAGATAAGTCCACACCCATAGTAGAGGATTTTAACATATGTCTCTCAGGAATCAATAGAACAGACAAAAAAATTAGTATGAATATTCATGGTAAACAATTGACCCAATGGAAACATAGAGAACATTTTTCAAGCATAGAAGCAATATTTATAAAAATTATTTATTGGACCATAAACTTAATCTCAACAATTTTAAAGATATGAAACAATACAATACATGTGTTGGAACACAAATAAATTATGTTAAAAATCAATAACAAAAAGTCCCTATATATTTAGAAAAATCAATCATAATGGAAATTAGAAAATATTTTGAACTGAGTAACAAAAATACTACTTACCAAATTTGTGAGATATAGTGATACCAGTGTTTAGAGGAAAATGTATAGCTTTAAGTACATAAATTAGAAAAGAAAAAGGGCAAAAAAACAGAGCTAATGCACCCATCTCAAAAACTCAGGAAAATAACAAAATACACCCAAAGACAGCAGAATGAAGAAAACACTCATTTGTAAGGCAGAAATTAACGAAGTAGAAATAAACTTATAAAACATATTTATCATTAGCTCCTTAAGACCCATCAAACCTTGGAGTTGTCAGATTTTTACATTTTTTTTCAATCTGGATAATTACAGTGAAGGATAAGAAAAATTATAGGCTAACTTCACTTGTGATGCAAAACTCAACACTTGTACAAAAATCCTTAATCAAATTTTAGTAAACCAAATGCAATGATATATAAAAAGAATAATACGTTATGCCTATGTTGGGTATAACATTTATGTGAAGTTATGATTGATTTTTCTAAAGTTAAATCCATCTTATTTTATTGGTATGAATTCAGCATGGTCATAAAACTTATTATCTTTTCTATATAGTTTACTCATGATTTAAACAAATAAACAAACAATAAACAAAACCTCAAATCAAGATCAGAAATAACTTCCTTAACTTGACAACAGATACCTACCGAAGACCTACAGCAAATATTTAATGATGACATATCAAGTTTATCCAATGAAACAGCGAATAACATGTTGTCATCACTTGAGATTCAGATAAAAGAATGAAAAAAAAAGAAAAAAGTGATCTATTAGGTAAAGTATACCATTTCTAAGAGTATTTTCTCTTAGATTTAATAAATGCAATCAAACTAGTACTCTTCATGATAAAAGTTTTAGACAAGAGGGATAAAAGTAGAAGACAAGAGCTGAAACCTCCACATGGAAAATAAGGTGAAAAGGAGGTGGTACAGACAGGAGATCACAGCAGCAGCAAGCAGGTTAGAGGTACTAGAAGAACTGCAGCAGCATTCCCCATTTCCAAGCAAACTATGAAAAAGTCCCACTAAATAGAAAAAGTGGCTGTGAACAAGCCCGAGTGAAGAATGAAATTAGATTTGGGATTTATGCTTTAAGTGATCATGAAAAGGCAATACAAAAATGTCAAAAGAACACCAGAAAACAAGACACCTACATGACCTTGGAGAAGTTTCCAGACTCTCTGGAACTAATTCTCTCATCTATACAGTAAAAAGTTGAACTCGATGTTCTCTAAAATTCCAGTGAACTCTAAAATTTGGATTCAAAGCACTCCAGTATTTATGTCAAAGAAATCACAGTTTAATTTAATGATTTTAGGTTTTTATGAAATCATTGTGAGGCTGCTGAGTTACACAACACACTCCACTAGGAAACTAAGGTATTATCTTAAAATAACTAAATACATAATTCTGTGTCCATTCCCCAGGGAGGCAGTAAAACACAGAAGCTAAAATTTCCCTGCCTAATTTGAACATACCTCATGAAAGTCACGTAAATCCTTTTTACTTTCATTTCCTCAATTATGAAATGGGGATTATGAGTATCTATCTCATAGGATTGTGGTAAGAATTAAAATAATTCTTAGGAAGTAGTTGCTATAATGTCTGGCACATAGAAAGTACCTAACAAATTCATCCTTATGCTGAATTCTAGTTAGCTAAGGGACAAGTGAATGTCAAAACTTATAGAAAATGTGGAGGGGCAAAAAATTAAAACAAAAAAAAGGTACTTTGTCATTGTTTAATTCCATTATGTTCTACAGCAGCTAAATCTAAGATACATTGGTGTAATAGAAAAAATTAGTAAGCCTTCAGGCTTACTTCTGTAATTAGCTGTGTGATCATGAGGGGTAATTTATCCTTTTGAAGTTTCAGATTTCTTAATCAGGACCATGAAAGGTTTGTGAAAATTTGTAAAAAGATAATGTATGCATATAAAAACTGCTTGGAAATATATAAAGTACTGTATAAATAAATATAAGGTGTTAGCAAGTCTATTAAAATTATCTGATATTCCCCTTTCTTCGTACATGAATTTCAAATAATTATGGAATTGTGAAATCACTCTTATTGTGAAGAATTTTTTTTAGCAAGTAAGCTCACTAGCTGGAATAAACCATATAATCCAGTGTCACGACTACTCAGTCATCTAAAAGCAGAAATGGGTTTAATCTACAGCAGAGCAATAAAGAGCTAATTCTTCACTGTGTTTTTTCCTTTAAAACATATACAGGTAACCAGAAATCCATATAAATCAAGAAACATCTTACACATTATCAGAAAACAAGGGTCAAGATAAAATTATTTCTTTATACACACCTATTTTGTTTAGTCTCAGCACCTAGATACCAAAACTAATACTTAAAAATATGTGCTGAAATACTTCACCAAATGTATTTAACTCACTCTCCCACCTTACCTGTTTCATTGCTTGCTTTTTAGCAGCTTCCCTCTGAAGGCTTTCACTCACGGAGGTCTATGACACAGAAAAATGCTGTCATTGTTTAACACTTCTTTTCCAATATTCTAGTTGGCAACTGGTTCCATACTTACAGTTAAAAATAGAAACATAATATTATAAATTAACATTTTCAAGATCTTTTCCCTCAATTTTTGGAAACATGAATTTTCATTGTAAACCACCAGATAAGGCTGTAAGGTGTAAGAGAAAACAGAATAGTATAGGACTTTTAGTTCCAACTTCACACTAAGCCACCAATCTCTATGGATTTCAATCTGCTTTGTGTGCTCATGTGAATGTGTGTGTGAGTGTGCACGTATAGGTGAGGAAGGACTGGTCGCTTCCAACACTAAAATGGTATGATTCCCAGCAACGAAAGCACAATTATTTTAATATTCACCACTGAATATACTATATCAAGCTCTTAGTATATGCTTAAGGTTTACGGGCAGTAAACCTGAGGTTACAATCAGTCAATAAATGTGTACTGAAATGCCTACCATATCAAGCATTGTTCTAGCTCCTGAAGATAGTAGAAAAACAAGAAAAGTCTTTGTCCTTGAGAGAGAAACAGTCTGAAAGGGAAGACAAATAACTAACGAGATAATTATAATATAAATGTGATAAGCAATACAATAAAGGGATTTTTAAAAAGGGGCTGTGGGAGAACAGAGTAGAAGAAAACTAAATGCATGAGGAATCAAGAAAGCCTTCCTAAGAGGCATGGCATTAGACCTGAATCAAAAAGAATTTAAGAGATGGCAAGGAGTATAGGAGGTACCTAGCAACCTAAGAAAAAAATTAGAATACTTAAGTAAAATATTTCCTTAAAAGTGTAAGTAAGGCTTTGTAAACATACTAACCAACACTAAAACGTACACTTTAAAAAGGTGAATGTTATGGTGTGTGAATTATCTTTAAAAAACAATAAATAAGGCTACTGATAAATTTATTTTTAATTAAAAATATAAGCCTCAGGCCTAGGACTATCGTTCTCCAGACTATTGGCATTTGCTGTTTTAGCTGTATAGTATCAACTGGTGCTGCCTTTGTTTTTCATGGCAACAAACAACAAAATAAACAAACCTAATTCTAGTTCCCTGTGATCATGGAGACAAAGTTAATACACAAAGGCCATACAAGTAATAGAAAACTTACTTAATAAATTAAAACAAGTGTACAGGCAAAGAACTACGGACATTTTAGATAGTAAATTGACTCCAATTAGAGGAAAAGATGTTGATAACAAAAAATAGTAATAGTAGCTAACATTTATAGAGCCAGGTGCTATGCTAATCTGTCATATGCTATGGCACATTTTTCACTAGAGTATCAATTTTAAACATTAAAATATTAAATACGTTAATAGGCATCTCATGAAATTCTTCCCAACATATTCTTATGTCTCTATAATTCATGTAAATTTATTTTTCTTGATGACTGAGTTAGTTAGCAATATCCTCAGACTTTTTCTTGCTTTTATTATTTTTCCTCTCTCTCCTTCAGTCTGTCACAATGCACCTGCTGTCACTTTAAAACTGGTTGCTTCAACCCAAACTACCGAATTTGGAAAAATAAAACACAAGGCTATTACTTTTCGGACTGTAGAATAAGCAGACTGGGAAGGGCTTTTCCAATATAAAGTATATATACTTTTGAGACATCCAAGAGGCCTTTTCCTTGTTTATAGCTGTTTAGAAGGATGAAGTCTGACCTTTGAAAAAAATCAGATGTGATTACTTATAGGATGATAACATCATGGAGGAAGTACAGTAATTCACATATCCTATTAACAGACTTACACCTGCGGAATTCCAATAGCATCAGTGGATAAAGAGGTAACTATGAACTAAAGCTGAAAAGGTCAGGGAGAATTACCTCTTTCTGAAGCTCATCTGATTCTCAGTTTTCTAGCTAAAGAAACTCTGACAATACTATTAAAGGTGATGACAACTTGTTTAAACACATACAAAAAGTTAAAAATGAAGAGTAGCAGTAAAACTTTCAGTTGTTTCTGTAAGAGTGATCCTGCATTAAAATCAATAAATGTATTAAATATTTTAAAATCTTCCATATTATAAACATAAGAAACTGTAGTCTAGATCCACACTGGAGATAAAAATAACTAGTAAAATTTAAAAAGCAGGATCAATAAGATTTTAAAGATCAAGTCTTTCCAAGTTTTTAGAGCTATGCTTAAATTAAAATACCAATACAAATTTTAAGACTCAACTTTTAATCTGGTTTCCATAAAGAGGAAGGTTATGTGACAGAAGGAAAAAATGACAAAAGCAGATCCTCCTGCATATGTAAGGGAAGGCTTCAACTTATTGAACTCGGCAAGAGATGAAATAGATTTCATACGTGTGTGTTATCAATAAAATAAAACAAAAAGAACCAACATATCAGCCTCTAACTTTAGATTGCCTATACAGTATGGTACAAGGAGGAAGTACAGAATAATGGTCACAGCGAAAGCTCTGGAATCTGAGTTTCAATCTGTCCCCTCTCTTACTAGGTGTGTTATTCCAGGTATGTTACTCACCTATTAATATATAATAGTACCTACCTCACAATCTGAGGATTAAATGAGATAATATGTAAAAAATGCTTAGCACGCATCTGGTTCAAAATGCTCAATTAAGGGTTAGCTATCATTATCACCATGCTCATATTTAAGAGCATGGGGCTTAAAGAAAGGCTTATATTTAAATAAGTTAAGTTATAGGAAAGAGTAGCTGTAGGTTCCCCACCCTTGGAGTATTATAGTTAAACCAAAGTGTTCACCAGAAAAGTATGTAAACTATGCTCCATTTTATAGTAATATTTATCAGTGTATTTAATAAAATATAAGATTGGATTTTATTTGAAGTTGTATAGTATGATTCAATTTGCATCTATGGAAACAGGAAAATCTATTCTGTTAAATATTTAAAACGCTGTACATGTCTTCTTTTGTGTTTTAAGATTCCTTAAGGTTTCATATTCACTAAATCAAAAGAGGAAAATGGAAGATGCATACATCTGAATCCTTCACTAGCTACAGGAGCTATGGCATAGCTAGAAATGGGTTTTCTAGAACCAGCAGTGGTTTTACCAGGAACTACTTGTAAAACACAATGTCCCAAAGCATAAGTAGATTATCAAGAACTCTTCTTTGAGTGAGTCCTCTGCTGTACTGCTATAGTGATAATTGGATGGTGGGCCTTGATAGCAAGGGAAGATCAACTGAATGGACATCTGCCTTTAATAACTGCCTTGGTTTGGGGTGGGAGTTCTTTTTAAAAATATATATTTTTTAAACTTTATTTTGAAATAATTATAAATTCACAGGAAGTTGTAAAGAAATATACAGGAAGTCCTACACCCAGCCTCCCCCAACGTTAACATCTTATATAACTGGATATCAATACCAGGAACTAGACATTGGTACAAACCACAAAGCTTATTCATATTCACAGTTACACGTGCACATATCTGTGTATGTATATAGCTCTATGCTATTTTATTACATGTATAGCTTTCTGTAACTACCACCACAATCAAGATACTTAATTGTACCATCACCACAACATTCCTTTGTGCTAATCCTTTGTAGCCATACCCACCTCTTCTCTCCCATCCCTAATTTCTGGCAACCACTAATCTGTTCTCTTTCTCTGTAATTATTAGTTACTTCATGAATGTTAAATAAATGGAATCATTTTGAGACTGACTTTTTTCATTAAGCATTATTTTAAATGAATGTATTTTGCTTAGTACTGACATTACAAAACACTTCACTTCTTGCCACAAAATATTCTAGCCTGCAAGTGACCTAAGAAAAAATAGCTGTTAAAAAAATGATTAAGGTTGAATGTGACCAAACCACACAATACAGTTGTTAACAAATTACTTTCAAAATTAGTAGGCAGGCAATTAATTATCCTACTTTATGCCTGAAGATCAGATCACAGGATAACACAAGAAAGTATTCATTAATGATGTCTTCTAATAAAACCATAAATTATCGTTAGGTTTAAATTTTGGAAGACAAAAATTACTCCCTGTAAGAGCCTTTATCTTAAAGAAGAAAATAATTCAATTTATAAATCAGTTCAAATGCAAACATTCTAACTGTCCTAAAAGTATAAAAACTGCCATATTGATCTTTCAAAATAGACTATCAAAAATCTCAAGAAAATACCTTTAAAAGAACGTGTAGTCGTTCTTTACAAATGTTTCAACTTAATTCAACAAACATGTTCTGAGACCCTACTATGTGTTATAGCACTAAGAGTGGGGGAGGAGCCATATTTGGTCAACATCTTAATTTTTTATGTTCTACATAATCTATGAGTCGGTAGTTTCCTATTAGCTTCAACTGCAAATAAGAAATGGATGTGAAGAAAAAGAATATAAAATGCCTAGTCCATTTTATACGTACTAATAATATATAACCCCCCTCTACACACACACACCTACACACACACATACAATTATAAAGATGTGGCCATCAAATACAGGCACCACAAATTGCAGATTTAAGAAAAACACTACAACTGAATTTTCTTAATCTATCCTACTCCCTCCATGCTGTGTGTAGATAACAAAAAATTTTTAATCAATCTAATGTCTGTTTCACTGAACTGCAGTCAGACAGAGAGCTGACTAAAAGAGAGACGATTTTAAAAATCTCTGCAGTTAGCTCAGGTTTAATAGAAGAGAAAGTACACGATTGTGCACCTTATTACATCACTATGCATGTCTAGATGGGCTGCTTCCTGGATTGTGATAACACCCAAAGAGAAATATTAATAGTTCCATATGTATTACTGGAACTCCCTCACCAATACACAAAATATAGTCTAGTGGCACTGGAAATACAGATACTGGACCATTATTCATATTATTAAATTACCTTTCTTTACTGACATTTTTTAAATTAAAAAATAAGTTCTGAATGTCTTTTTTTGCAGAAATTCTGTTATTCCATAACTAATAAACCACAAAGGGAAAAAAATCACATGGGCTTCTTTCTCAAATATGAGATTTAACTATCTACTTATCCAAATTAACTCAGCTTAAGAAAAAAACAGTTCAAGAATCAATCCTTCTTCAAATGGCTTATGGGTACAATTTTATGTTGTACTCTAAAAAGTTAGAAATGAAAACTTCCTGTTCTTTTTTTTTTTAACTTAGCAATAGATCATTTATTAAAAAGGTCCTACAACTCAGTAAGCTCTATTATGAGTTTTATTTGTCCATATTCACATGACTCTTTTCTAAGTACAAAGCCTGTTTAAGAGTTGTGAAAAATACAGCAACTTTTCATTATATAAGCTCATATAGAAAAAACAGACATGACTATGCATAAAAACATTTAGAAAAAAAGAAAATACGAATGTCCATTAACTATATGAAAAAATGATCAATCTTACCAGCTAAAGAGATGAAACGTACTGTGATATTCACTGCATTATATAGTGTGATACCTATTCACATTAGTGAAAAACTTGAAGCAACCTAACTTTCAACATCAAACAATCCAGAACCAAAAATCTTGAGCAACTCTGTATAATAGAACTTTCTGAAATAACTAAAATATGTAGTTATATATGGTAGCTATTAGTCACATTTGGCTATTGAGCGTGTGAAATGTGACTAATGTGACTGAGGAACTAATTTTTAAATTTCATTTTAAGTTTAAAATCAAAAGTCTCTATGACATACTGGCTACCATATTAGACAGCACAGATCTAGAGCAGGAGTCAGAAAACTCTCTTCATGGACCAGATGGTGAATTTCGTAATGAGATAGCTATCACTTCACACCTGTTAGAATGGCTATCATTAAAAAGACAAGAAACAAGACAAACAAGTGTTGGAGAGGATGCAGAGAAAATGAACCCTCATACACTGTTGGTGAATGTAAGTTAGTACAGCCACTACGGAAACAGTATGAAAGAGTCCTCAAAAAATTAAGAAAAGAACTAACATATGATCCAATTATTCCACTTCTGGGTATTTATCCAAAGAATACAAACACAGGTGTGCATATATATCAAATATCTAATTCGGAAAGATATACGCACACTATGTTCAGTGCAGCATTATTTACAATAGCCAAGATACGGAAACAACCTAAGTGTCCATCGACAGATGAATGGATAAAGCAGATGTGACACACACACACACACACACACACACACACACACCCGGAATATTATTCATGCTTCCATTTGCGACATGGACGTTGAGGGTATTATGCTAAGTGAATTAAGTAAGATGGAAAAAGACAAATACCGTATGATTTCACTCGTGTGGAATATAAAACAAAAGAACAACGACAAAAATATATGAACCCAGAGGCAGACAACAGACTGGTGGTTACAGAGGAAAAGGGGAGTGGAGAGAAACAGGAAGGGCAAAACAGGAAAAGGGGGTCTGTTGTATGGTGACAGAAATTAGACTTTTGGTGGTGAGCCCGATGTAGCCTATACTGATGTCTAATCATAATGTTGCACACCTGAAACATATGGTGTTATAAACCAAGGTTATTACCTCAAATAAAAAAATTTATTTTAAGTTATTGAAGTAGAAGTGCACATAATACTTTTGCCCATATTTGATTGGAAAAATTAGTCACATGGCCTCAGTTAGCTAATGATCAAGTAGAAAATGTAATCTAACTGAGAAGCTATGAACCCAGCTTAAACTGTTAATACAGAAGGGAAGAACAGATTTTGCTGACTTATTAACAGTCTTCACCATAGAGATCACAAAAAGCAAACAAACAAAAACAGACTAAACAGATTTTCAGTATCTTAAAACCAACAATGAGTTAGTATCTAAACCATATACGGGACTCTTATAAATCATAAAAAAGAAAGAAAATAGAAAAGAGGGCAGTGGACATAAATGAGAAATTTATAGTAGAGTAATAAGGAATGCCTAGTAAATACATGAAGAAATACTCAAGTTCATTAATAATCAATGAAATGCAAAGTAAAACAACAAAGAATGGAAAATATTATGAAGTGTTGATAAGAAGATGAAGAAACAGTGACCTCCAAGGGAATATAAATTGGTATAATCATTCCAGAAAGCAATCTGCCAGCACTTAGTGAAATAATGTATCTATATGCTCCCTGACCCAGAAGTCCCATTTTTGGGTATATACCCCAAAAGAAACTCTCCGGTTTCGATTGGGACATGTATGAGAATGTTTTTTACAATGATGTTGCGATAGCAGGGAACTGAAGGTAACTTACATGCTTATCTCTGAGGGAATGGGATAAAATACAGTGGACGTATACGCTGTAGTCAGAATCGACGAGGTATACACTATATCATGTAGTGTTGAGTGAAAAAAAGATGACATCTGAAATTCAATATTTATATATATAACACATACACACTCAAAACAACACAATATAAAAGGATACATACATATTTAAGCATACATATCAAACACATCAGAGTGCATTTAAAGGGGAATGGGATAGGAGATCAGGGACGAACAGGAAAACAAGAACCTCGTGCAGGCTAAGAATGTGAATGTGCCCTGAAATGAGAAGTACAACTAACAATTGTCCGTTCCGTATGCTTCAAAAAACAAGTTTATTGCATTGTCAAAGAGACGTCACAGCTCCAGAAAGAAGACACAGACACACACTGACAGAGGCACACACACAAACATATAGAGACAGACATGAAACGTCATGAAGGATGCAGTTCTGAAAAAACAATCTTTGTTTCACGTGACGATTTCTCTGCAACGGAAGACAGCAAAAAGCAGAAGAGGCACAAAAGGAATGCAAAAAGGAGGGTAAGTTTGATCTGCTCATGGGAAAACAGTTCTTGAACACCACATACAGCGCTAAGATGCAGATGAAAGGAAAAAACTCACAACACGGTTCTCTATGTTGCATTAGTCTTTAAAAAAAGCGGTAGAAAAACGTTTTATGTCTACTGAAAATGTATTTATTATAATTAATGATACCTCTTCCAAACACTGCTGAATTCACCAATAAAAGGAAAACTACATTTTATTCCACTTAGAAACCCAAACTTATTTTCCAAAGGAATATCATTAACTATGCTGGTAATAACTAGCACACATATAATCAACAGTCAAGGTCTTGTCATCTTCCACACACAGGCAAAATTTTAATGAAATACACTTGGAAATGTATTTTTTCAAAAGACAAGCAACAGTTTGGCACCTAATATATAACCACAATGACCAAGTCAGGTGTGCAGCGTCCCCAGTACAGACTTTATTAGAGTTCAGTTATAAATAACACAATCTCTTGACATTGAAGATGTAGTTCTTGCAGATAAAGCCCAAAGACAGGAAATGAATCTCCTCCCAAATGCTGTGTCTTATCTTAAAAGTAACCTCAAATTATTACGAAACTAATAAAGTAATTTTGTTTCTGAAAGTGATCTGATCTATTTTATTTTCAGTTTCTGATAAATCCAAGAATGAGATGGGGGATTATTGCTTTTTGTCTGACTATACACACTGAAACACAACATAAAAATAAAGAAAAAACTTTTTTTAAATGATTTTTATGGTAAAGTTAGAATAGGCAATATCAAAGCCTGTCAGTATATAAGGAAGATGTATATGGTTTTGTAAAAATAGAAAGCTAATTTTGTTATTTAACAGCAAATTTGGAAGTAAGGCTTTTACTATCTTATCAGAAATTGTCAGTTAAAAATGATGAGTAAACGGTGCGAAGAGATTGTAAACAAATCAAATAAACAATAATTCAAAAACATAATTATGGTTATTATTACTACCTTTAGGGAATTTTTCTAATATAATGGTTCTTAGCTAATGACCACAACCCAAAATGGAGATTAAGATTCTATTAAAAAGTGACAAAAAAGCCAGGCTACCAAATATGACTGTCAAACACAAAGTGGGACGGAGACAGCATAAGAAACTTTCAGATAACTAGTGATTAATGATAACTATTACACAAGATATTTTTATTGTAGCAATACAGTTACCATTTATTACACTTCTACTCTGTGCCATGCACTGTACTAGGCTATACTATCTCTAATCCTTAAAATAAACTTTTAGTAACTAATGTTATAAAGATAAATATTTTTTTAATGTGGAATTGAAACTGAAACATTATATAATTTACCTAAGATCTTAAAACTAGGAAAGCAATGCAAAACTTCTGGTTTAAGCAGCCAAATAAATATACTCGTATGTTGCAATCTCCTCCTCCTCCAAACCCTCAGAATGACAAAAAAGAAATCCATCATCATGCTAGAAAACATAAAGGGGTACCTTCAATGAACAGGAAATCTGAGGAACATAGGAAGCAAGAAACCACACTACCCACAGAGGTTGAATGCTAGAGAAGACGGGAATGGTTCCCAGGGCACTACATGTTCTGAGGTAAGGGACACAAAGAGCAGAAGACAGAGAAGACAAATTCGTTTTTGCATTAGAAGAAGCAAAGCAAGCGAATCCTTACATAGTGCCCTTTTGGGAAAAGATAAATAATAGATTTCATTTCTGCCCGTAGTTGGGAATGGTGAATACTATTAGGATTAGAAAAAGAAATTAATGAACAGCATAAAGAAGTCCAGAGAAACAGACCCACATATTTATGGAACTTTTTAAAAAATTTATTGGGGTGACAATTGTTAGTGAAATTACATAGATTTCCGGTGTACAATTCTGTATTACATCATCTATAAATCCCACTGTGTGTTCATCCAGAGTCAGTTCTCCTTCCATCACCATATATTTGATCCCCCTCCGCTTACCTCCCACCCCCCACCTCCCTATTATGGAACTTTAATGTATTTAATATATAATAAGTGAGCCATTATATCAGGGAGGAAGGCACAAAATGGTAGTTCTTCAACCTGTCATACTCTATACTCCTCTTTTATAGGAAGAATAGTGAAATGAAATGCATACATAATAAAAACTTTCTACACACAATTTTTAAAAATTACATTACTTCTTTGTAATCCAGTTTTGGATACACACATTTATACATCCTTACAGAACTATAAAGAATAAAGGGAGAGTAATTTGTAATAGTATACTATATACTATACATCAATATGAAAGTGCACAAGCATGCTAGAAGACAGTAAGCTGTCCATGGTGAGTCTACCATGCAGAATCACCATAATCACTATTAATGCAAAAACACAAATGCTGACTGAAGAACTGGTGACTCAAATACCAAGTGACGCTGGTGACAGTGACCTGATTTTCTTAAAATGGTGAACTCTTGGTAAAGTTCTAAACAAAATAAGATATGATCTTCTCTCAATCTAGAAGATAATCAAATTAGGAAAAAATTTAGCCTGTATTTTGCCAAAAAACAATACTTTAAAAAAAGTATTTTAAATTTTATTTTATTTAAAATATTTTAATAAAAATAAAATGTACAAAACATATCTTGAGTTTGTGTGTAATAAAAACTTAGGTCCTAGGCTCATAAAATTATAAATAGGTTTTATTTATAAACATGTTGAGAGGGATTTTACCTATATGGATGGGGGTCATGAGATGCAGAATATCTGCCATCCCTGGCCCACATCCAAAATTGGTGTCAATACTAACTCTCAATTACCAGTTTCCCTGAAAATAAGACCGGGTCTTAAACCGTATTTCCCCGAAAATAAGATGAGGTCTTATATTAATTTTTGCTCCAAAAGATGCATTACGGCGTGTTTTCAGGGGATGTCTTATTTTTTCATGTACAACAATTTACATTTATTCAAATACTGTCATGTCACCTTCTTATGAAACATCGTCATAACGTACTAAATGCGTCTATCTAGCTGACGATCTTAACTGGGGTTTTTTTGGGGGGAAACATGGTAACTGTGATCAACAAAAGCCATTCCACAAATTTCTTAATACCCCTCTGGAAGTAGTAACACCCCCAATGAAAACCCTTAGGATAAGACTGTTCAAAAAAAAAAAAATCTCGACAACAGAACATCTACTTTGTTGAAAATCAATAGCTCCATCTCCTCAAAATATTCCTAAGTCAACAGAAAGCAGAATTGTGTAATTTCACATGACAAAAACCACATCTCTTTGAAGTTTGTCTGAAGTTTGTCTGATCTCTGCCAGTTCCCCAACTAACCCTTTTTCTATTATTTCTTCAATTCTCTCAAACTTTAAAACTCCATTATAAACAAATTGCGTCTCAGAGGGACTACATTATAATGTTTTAAAGCATGGACTCTGGAATCAGGCAGATCTGGGTTCAAATTCTACTTCTATTACCTAAGTACTCTGTGTGTGATATAGGCCAATTTATTTAACTTCCTGGCACCTTAGTTTCCTTAGCTGTAAAATCTCTCCTTTTCTTTAGCTTTTTCTCTTTTAGTTTAAACATGAACAAATTTTCTCTATCTTAAGAAAAAGAAAAATTCCACAACTCTACCATTATTCCTTCAAACTATCATCTCCATCTCCTTCTCTCTCTTCCCTGTCAAACGCTTACAAAATAAGACCATGAATTGAATCAAACAAGTTAATGATCACATAATAGAATAATAAGAGAGGGAGACTGCAGAGCTAAGAAAACACTGAGGACTAAAACACCCTTAGAGCTAATAATTAGAAATAGTAAGAAACAGAAAAGACAACTGAAATACTGACAAATGATGAGGCAGAAAAAGGGTTAATAAAAGTGGGCCTGAAGAGGGACTGCCCAGACTTGCACCCCCTCCAGGAACCACACAGGCTCATCTTCCAGAGATCAATCAAGATGTCCAAACACACCTAAAAAGAGAAGATAAGACCCAACTGGTTATAGCTGGTTCCTCACACATGTGCAAACTGCTGAAACCTGTCACTTGAACTCTAGTCTCATTATAATACAATTAAAATAAAATGAACATTAGCTGCCCCCCTCCACCATGGTTTTTTTTTGGTTTTTTTTTTGTATGCATTCTGGGGAAGAGCATGTGCAGAAGAAATTAGTTATATAACCAACATATGTCAATCAAATGATCTCAGTCTATACGTAACATCTCCTGCTGTAAGGAAATTCACCTACCCTTTCCTATATAAGAAAGAGTTAAAATGTTAGGTGCAGTTGTCTATTCTAAGACTCTGAACTGGCAATCCCCCTGCCGGTGTTTCTCTCCTTACTACCTGGGGCAGCCTTCTTCTTTAAACATGGACGTTCTCTCTGCCCGATCTTCAATAAATCTTGTTCTCTTACTTTTTGAGATTTTGAATTCTTTTACCTTTTGTGAAAGGCCAGGGGTTAATTCCAATGACACAACAAACTAACATAATCATGGTTACTGCAGAGAAAAACACAAATATTGAGTAATTACTCCCCAAATCTATTTAACCATCTCATCTCACCCAGCCAATCCTATTTGTTCTTGATCCTTGTCATTTCTAAATTAACATGTAATTTACGTATCTGTTAGGCTGTTTATCACCTCTCCTCCTCCCACTAAAATGTAAATTCTACAAGGGCCATAGCCGTGTTTTGTTTCACTGGCAGAGCAGGGAATCACTTATTTGGGGAATGAACTAATGAACTAATGAACAAATGCATGATAATATGGAAGACAAAGATGATCCTCCAAAATGATAATCTAGTAAATGGATCAAAGAAGTATTCTAATACAATGACAAATTTCTATGAAATGAAGGAAAAGTTAAATATTTAGATTAAAAACAATAACACACACACACACACACACAAAAAACACAATAACACATGTAACACAAAGGATATAAAGATAAACTTGAAGGATATAAAGAAAATATTCACCAGTTGTCCAAGCTTATTAAGAGTCATCTAGAAGTGGGATTAAAAATAAAAACTACAGTATTATACTTCCTCATAAGAATATTCAGTGCCAGGAAAAGTGACTCATATCTGTAGGTTTTGAAATAAACGGTTATTCTTGAAACACTACACTCATTCAAGTAGATATTTAAGTGATAAAATTAATAGGCAACCAGTCCTTCACAATCAAGAACTTAGGAAATAAAATTATACTGAATGTTAACTGAAAAAAATACTTAAAAACAAAAAAACTTAGGAAATAATGCTCCTATGAGCACATGCTGAAAAACTACTCATCAGTGAAATTAAGCCAAACACCTCAAAAATGGAAAGCACGGATAAAAGGACTAGTAGAGTGCAATGAATCAAATTAAATTACAAACCAAGTATTACGGGAATGCAAGGATGATTTAACTGCAAAAAAAATTAATGTAAATATACATTAACATGCTAAAAACATTAAAATTTAATATTCACTTATGAGAAAAATTCTTAGTAAAGTAGAAACAGCAATAAAACATTACAGCAAACATCACATTTGTGAAACTTTATATAAGCAATTCCTCCAAGTCAGCAATGTAACATTTCTATCATTGCTTCTATTTATATTATAGCTGCCACACAATGCAATTTGACACATATGATCCACAGAGAAAAAAATATAAGGTAAAAGAATTAAGAGACAAAATTAAACTCATTTGCAGACAATATGATTGTCTACAAAGGAAATCCAAAAGAATCATCAGGCAAACTACTAAAACTATACGGGTGCTACAATTAAAACAACAAAAAACATCAGAAGCATTCATAAACGAGTAATAAATTTTAAGATATTCCCTCATACAACAGCAACAAGGACTATAAGGTACCTAGAAATAAATCTAACAAAAGACGTATATGAACTTCACCAAAGAAATTATAAAATTGTAATAAAGGACATATAAAACACCTGAATAAATATGCAATCTTCACAAATGAAAGTGAATTAAAATATGACTTCTCTCCTAATTTATAAATTCAATGCAATTTCAATCAAAATCCCTTTAGTTTTCTTATTCTGAAAATGAAGATGACACTAAAATTCACTTAGATGACAAGACCCAAAGCAATTTTAAAGAACAAAATAGGGGGGTGGGGAGTGGGAGATGAGGGTAAGGGGGATCAAATATATGGTGATGGAAGGAGAACTGACTCTGGGTGGTGAACACACAATGGGATTTATAGATGATGTAATACAGAATCGTACACCTGAAATCTATGTAATTTTACTAACAATTGTCACCCCAATAAATTTTAAAAAAATGAACAAGATAGAAAACTATAATGGAGAAGAGGCTGAAGAGAATAGTAAGACAATGTATAACTCTGTAAGTCAAAAATAAGGATTTTGGCCTTTATCCTAAGAGAAATGGGAAGTCAATAGTGATTTTAAAACCAGTAAGATGACTTTATCTGAAGTGTGCAAAAATGTACTGGAGAGGCTTAAAAGAGCCTGGGAAGTCACTGAAAATGGCAGAGTATGGACCTATAAAAATTCTCTTCTCCATAAAAGCATGAAAAACTGGCAAAAAATGTCAGAATCAGCTTTTTTACAACTCTGGAAATTAACCAAAGGCTTACAGCAATCCAGGGAGCATTTATTCAAGAACAACAGGATCTCCGTAAGAAATCTGCAGCATTTTAACTTGCCCTATTTCCATCATCCCCTGCCAAGTACCACCATAGCCTAAAAACAACAGCCCACAATCATGGTAGAAACCAGCAGTCTGGCAGCCACTGAAGAGAGAATGGGATTAGACTTCCTTCAAAACCTCTACCCCAGAGAATTATTATTGAAACTCCCTGGTGGATCCCTGTAAGACAACACTCACAAGGCTGTCTTTATTTGACCTGACAGAGCTGCCAAGTAAAATAGCCTTTTCCCTGTGGGCGTCTGTCAGAAACAATCAAAGACAACTGTTGAACATCAGGGCTGCCTAAGGCAGTGGATAACAGTTGTTAATGGCTGGGACAAACAAAGCTAACCAAAAGAGCTTTAAAAGCTGAGGAATCGGAAGTCTACAAGGGTTTTGAAATCAACATATACTTGAGGATCATGAAGGCCACATGCATACAAAGGCATTTGTGCTTGATCAGAAAAGATCTGAGAAGTCCTAAGCTCTCACAACTGACCTTGAGGCTTGGCAAGTGCAAGAAGTAAAAGTTAAGGGAAAGTTGTAAAATGCCTCGCTGTGTAGTGAAGGTGTGTCTCAACATGCACACAGAGCCCCTGGAAGATTGGAGACTTATTAGCTAGTGTTTAAGGAAATCTCTGTCAAATCATTTGCTGACCACCAAGCTAATCAAGGAAAGACTTCAGTGGCCACACACATAAATGAATATAAACTTTAAGAATTAGTTCAGAAAAATAACTAATAAAAAGCAAAAACAACAAACCTTGGGAAGAGGGGAAGCTCTGGTTTCTAGTTTCTGCATTGTACATATTATTTTAAAGGTTCAGTTTTCGACTGAAAATTATGAGATGTAAAAAAACGAGAGTATGATCCATACACAGAATAAATGTATTCAAAAAACTTAAAAGAAACCATGTATAAAAAACTGAAGTACGAGAACAATGTCTCACCAACCAGAGAATACCAATAGAGATAGAGACAGAAATTATAAAAACATACTCTAGAATTGAAAAATTCAACAGTGCTCATGCATTTTATTTCAGACACCCCCTCACCCCCCAAAAAAGGATTTTTAAAAAATAATCTGCCCATGTGCCAACATACCATTTCCCCCAAAATAAAACCTAGCTGGACAATCTACTCTAATGTGTCTTTTGGAGCAAAAATTAATATAAGACCTGGTATATTATTAATTACATCATATCATCATATCATATCATATCATATCATATCATATCATATCATATCTATTATACCCAGTCTTATATTATAGCAATATATTTAGTATTTTACAGAAATTCCTTAAAATTCACCATAAACTTTTCCTTAAAAATATCTTTTTGGGGGTGACCAGTTAGCTCAGTTGGTTAGAGCTCAGTGCTCTTAACAAGGTTGCCTATTCAATCCCCACATGGGCGACTGTGAGCTGCGCCCTCCACAATTAGATTAAAACAACTACTTGACTTGGAGCTGATGGGTCCTGGAAAAAAATACTTAAATAAATAAAAGTTTAGGGGCGTAGGTTGGCTCAGTTGGTTAGAGCACAGTGCTCATACTAACACCAAGGTCGCCAATTCGATACCCACATAGGCCTGTGAGCTGCACCCTCCACAACTAGACTGAAAACAACGACTTGACTTGGAGTTGTTGAGTCCTGGAAAAACACACTGTTCCCCAATAAATATTTTTTTAAAAAATTTTCAATTATAAAATTATTGTAGAAATTTGGAAAATACAGAAAAATATAAAAACAAAACTACCCATAAATCCCACACAAAGACAACTACCATTAATATTCTGAAATGTTTTCTTTACTTTTTCCTTTGATTTTTACCCATAACAATTTTGTATATACACTGTAGCACACTTTACTTTGTCATGCTTTTTCACTGTTGAAAATTGGGTTGGTTCTAAGTTTTTGCTGTAATAAACAACCCTAAAGACTTTTTAAATACCTGTAAGTCTTTAATACAAATTTCTGACAATTGCTTCAAGAAAATTTTTGAAGGGAAAATATTGGCACAGTTTCCGTCTTTGATTGATACACTGGGTTAAATATACTTAACTTTTAAAGGACTGATACAAATTACAAACCTCTTTCCAAAAAGGGACATCAATTTACACTAACAAAATGTTGCCACAAGTGCCCGTTTCATCAAAATTTTGCTATTATTATTTTTTAAAAGTACCTGCTAATATAGCACAAACTGGCAGTTCACTGGTTGTCCTAATTTACATTTGTTAAATACAGTAAGATTAAATATTTTTAAGTTTATTAGATATTTCTATTTCTTTTATATTTGTCTATCAATGTGTTTTCCTCATTTTTCTGTTGGGGTTTTAGTGTTTTTCTTAGTTTTTATAAATGCTTTTTATATCTTAGGAAAACAAATGCTTAACATATAAAACGACTATACCACAGCTTTCTGAGTGACTCAAAGTACAATTATTGCTATCATCCACCTGACATAGATATAAAACTATTAATAGATTTTAGCTGTCTAGTTTAACTTAGTACCCTCTTTTAAAGAGAGTAAGGAGTTTTGTACCTTTACCCAAAAGTAACAATCCTCAGGTTGTATGGATCATACCTCTTCATGGAATATGTACTACGTTGCAAAACTGAATCTCACAAGAGTATTACTGTCTAGAAATAAGAATATGAACTGCCAAGATTAAAAGGAAAATTCATTATACTCTGAAATGAGCAAGTATTTATTATGGAAAAATATCTCAAAGAAAGTTTCATGTTTGACTTGTCATGCAACGTCTACCTTTTAGTCACTAACCACTTGTAACACTTGTGAAATATTGGATATCACAAGTATTTCTGAGAATTGTACAGACCAGGGGTCAGCAAGTTACAGCCAACTCCAGCCACCTCCCTTTTTGTAAATAAAGTTTTATTAGAACACATTTATTAGTCTTTCTCATTCATTTACATATTATCTAATGGCTGCTTTCACACTATGAGAGCAAAGTTGAGTAATTGGCCTGCAAAGCCTAAAATATCTACCTGGCTCTTTACAATATAAACAGCTAAAACATCTGAGTAAATAATTTTACTCATTCTTGGAAGTCAGCACAGATATCCAGATCCTGACAGATGGAGCTTATACTCTAATACAGTGACAAGAATTGTATGCAAACAGCTTACAATACAAGGTATAAAAAGCTAAGTGCTCTAAGAAAGGTGGAGCGTCAAAAAAGGGAAGAGACTTTCCAGTGGGGGAAATCTTGAAAGCAGCAGCTTTTGCACTGGGTTTTGAAAGCTGGCTATAATTTTGACAAATAGGATGGGAAGACTTCCAGTGTGAAGAAAAGCAGACTTGTGAAAAAATACAAACATAACAGTGTACTTTGCATGGAGGAGGATGGTTGGAGAAAATGCTAGTAAGCATTTTGAAGCCAAAGGATAGGGAAGGCTTTCAGTATCGGGATTAGCAGTTTAGATTTTAAATACAATTAGGTTCAAGAACAAGAGAAGAACTAACAGTGATTCAAACCGACTTTGAGGAGATAAGGAAACTAGTTAAAAAACTAAAATAATCCAAGAGAGAAGTAACGAAAGTTGTTGCAATAGAACTGGAAAATAAATGGAATAAACACACTGCTATCACAGCAAAACCACTCAAACATTTATGATCAGACAGCAGCATTTGGACATAATATAAACCTCTTACTCATCCAGGGTAAAAACTCTTCCTCTCTCCTACCTTTGAACAAAATGATGATTATTCCTAATTAGTTCTGATAATTTTAAAAAGAGGAACTATTTAAATAATAATTTAAGATGCTAGATTATCACTGTCCCATTTTAAAACTAACTCTGGATACAGCACGTATTAAAATAGAATTCATTTGCTAGGGCCCCCTCTGCTGGATCACAGGAAGGAAAGTCTGATCTTAAATTTGGACTCTAGATTGCTTCTGCTGAATTGCTGAAAACAATAAATGGATTTGATTCACAGCGGCTCCTCTCCGGTGCATACCAAATGCCCTTCTCAGGAGTGGAGCCATAAATATAACAATAAATATAAACCAAAATATCTTTCAAAGCACCAATAATTTTATTGTTGCTTAAATTGTTGATTAATTTTTAAATAAGAGATTTTATCATCAAACCTCACAAATATTTAAATATACTCAACTAAGAAATTCGCTTACTAATATGAGACTAAGCTGGAATTCACCAGACTAATTTTTTCAGGTAAGGAAATTATGCTAAAGAACAGTTTTATATTCTGTTCATTAAGAACTAAGCTGCAGCTTCCTTGTCAGTGACTTCTGGCTGGGTTCTACCAAAGGAAGATAAAGATGGTATATTGGAGGGTAGGAGAAAGGGAGAAGACAAGGTATTTCTCCCTGCCTTTCTTTCTACCTAAGACTGAATCTCCCCAGTGGCTTCAACTCCTTCTAGAAAAGTCCAGGTAACCAGAGCCCCAGGACCCCAGGACCCATCTCCTGTCTGTAGCCCTCCACTTATCATTCCTTGCTTCTTATTACTGCTAATCCCTGCATTGCATCACCATTGTCTTTTGGCTACTCACGTCTTCTATCACCTACCATGTAACCAATTCTCTGAATTAAAGTCGCTCTACGTAAAACGAGGAAGGAGAAATAGAGGAAGGGAAGGAAAAAAGAAAGAGCAAAATGGCCTCAACCTATCTTTTCTGACTCTAGTGTACCCACTGTCCAGCCACCACCAGCCTCATTTCATAATGGAAAAGAAACAGCAATAACATAAGCAAACTTTCTAGATCACTTGTATTTCTAGTGATTTCTAGATCACATTCTTCTCAAAATGGAGTATACGTTGCTTTGTATTATTACATGTAATGCCACGATGGCTTATGTGAAACTGCAGGATAAGCACGCTGTATTTTTCTGTTGTGTCCACGGTTAAGTAATTTAAAAAATTATTTGTATATTAAAACAAACCACAAGGGTGCTGTCAATTCAATGGGGGAATAATCTTCAACAAATAGTGTTTGGACAACTGGATGTCCACATGCAAAGAATCAAGTTGGGCCCCTACTTCATACCGTATACAAAAAATTAACTCAAAATGGATCATAGACCTAAATGTAAGAGCTAAAATGACAAAATTCTTAGAAGAAAACATAGGCATAAATATTTGTGACATTGGTATAAGCAATGGTTTCTTATATGACACCAAAGCAGTTAGCAACCTAAGAAAAAAAATAAAGTGGACTTCCTCAAAACTGAACTTTTGTGCTTCAAAGGACATTATCAAGAAAGTGAAAAAACCCACAGAATGGGAGAAAATATTTACAAATTATATCTAATAAGAGACTTTTATCTAGAATATGTAAAGAAATCTTACAACTCATAACAAAATGACAAATAACCAATTAAAAAATAGGCAATGATATGAACAGACATTTCTCTAAAGATGATACATAAATGGCCAACACCACTGGCTATTAGGGAAATGCAAATCAAAACCACAATGAGATAACTGTTGGGGGCAAAATGTGGGTAAGTAGACTGACTGCAAAGGGGCATTAAAGAACTTCCAGGGGAAAGGGGAATGTTCTATGTTGGGGCATATACATTTGTTAGATGTCATCAACCTGTACACTTAAAAGTCCACAAATTTTATATGTAAATTATACCTCAATTTTTAAAAAAGTGAGCCATCTCGAGTCAGTTTCTTCAACAGAAAGAAAGCAAGAAGCAACGTATTAAATATGTTCAATTACCTACCTATACTATTATATAGTTAATAAAAATGGAAAAGGAAGCTATTTTTCTGCCAGAGCAAAGGAAGTACCAGATTGATGCAAACGTCTTTTAGAAACACAGAAAATGACTGAAGTATTAGATAAGCACACGTTTGGGGTTGTTTCCTGTGGGTATCACAGGAAAACACTGTTTTGGCTTGCTGAAATATAAAATGTTCATATTAGATGTTATTATTGTAGTACTACCTATGGTAACTTTACACACTACCATAATTATACCAGCAATTACATTTAGATGACACCGAATAACCACAAAAGTAGTCTCATAAGAAACTACTTGGCTAATAAAAATTTCTAGGAAATTGGTGACATCTTACCAGCTTATTTTCAGGTAACTTTACACCAATTTTGTTACCTCAGTATTATTTGTCTGAAATGACTACTCTATGTAACTGCTTAAAATAACTGAAGTTTATAGCTTCTGAAAAAAAATCAGGTTATCCATGCATCACTTATAAAGAAAAAATATCAATGGAGCTTCTTTCTTTAAATATTCCCTTTGATAATTCTGTAAATTATAATATAATCTAGATACACTGTATTGACAAACAACTAAGACAAGCAAAGACATCAACTTTATAAGTGCCATTTAAAAAATATACGCTTCCAACAATTCGGTAGAAAAACAGGTTCCCTTACCTCATCATCATCATCAGAATCATTCCCAAACACTGATGGTTTTTGCAAAACAGGGAGCAACTGCTGTGCTTTCTTTGGCAAAACAAGCCCATACCTGCATATTTTTTTTGAAATAGAAATTACACCATTATATTTAAATGTTAAAACACAATATATCCACTACCTCTTCCAGATGAAGCTACCAAGTCAAGACATGTCATCGCCTATGAACACATAACACTTTCTGATTTTCAATCATCTCACAATTCTAATGTTAAGATTTTATTATTATTACTCTAATTATTTGTGGACGCGGGCCAAACTCAAATGCCATTTTAATCGAAGAAGTAACTGAAGAGTTCAGAAATGTTTTAGATGGTGAATGACATAGTTAAGGTTTCAAAAAGAACACGTTAGTGGAAAGCTCAGTTCATGTCCGCTAACAATGAAAATATTCTCAATTACCCTGTGGTCTTAACAAGAGTCCAGAAAAAAAATTTTTTTTCCTACTGGGTACTTACACGGGTTTAAAGAAGTTATTGGAGAATGTCACACACACACAAAAAAAATTTTTTTAAAGATTGAGAAACCAAAGCAGCCACAGGGTAAATTCCCATTACATCTTATTAATATTACGCTCACTTGCTTTATTTGTAGCATCTGAGAGAACCACTGCATCAGTGCCAACTCATTTAGTTTCTCACAGTTGGGCCTTTAACATGCAGCAATCACAGGAAGCCACATCCAAAGTCAGGATTATACACCAAAGGTAAAACTTCCCAGAACATAACAATATTTGTCTCTTTTGCGGCAACGTAAAACCCAACTCCCTATATGCCTACCCTTTCCTGTGGCTTCTCAGCACAACATTCCTAAAACGAGAAGGGAGGGCGGGAATCGGGCCTGGAGCTGCCCAGCAGAACAAGGCCCTCTAAGGAAGCCAGGAACTGTTATCTTCTCACTGCCCCTGAAGGCATCCAAACGGGGAGAAACTCAAGCGCGGGGTAGGAAGCAAGACTGAGGGGCCTCAGACCGAGCTTTTGGAAAATAGAAAAGTCTCGCTCTCTGCCCCTCAGCCTAACTTCCTTTATTTCCTCACAAGTTTCTCCCTCAAACTTCGGGCTTCCATCCTGGAAAATGTGGGGGGCGGGGCGGGGCATATATGTTCCTCAGGATTTCTCGCTTTCCCCCGTCTCTATTCCTGACGATACAGCCCCTTCACTTCCAGCGCACTTTTACTCCTCGGCCAAAGACACAGTCGCGGTAGTTTCTCCATCCCCAGCCTGACCCTAACTCCCGAATCACTCACTGCCTGCCCGGGATCGCCATCTTGCTCCCGTCCGCTGAACGTGGCCGACGCCAGTATGACGCTGACGCAGACGCTGACGCAGCCACGTAAACTCTCGCGCGGGTTTGGGCGGCCTGGCACCCACCTAGCGGCTGTGTCGCTCTTCTGAGTCGGTTGCCTGATGCTGGGCTCCGAGTCCTTTGGCCCGCGATTTCATTTGGAAATCAATTGGGTGCCTCGATATCAAGGGGAAGAAAGGAATGAAAAGATTCTAGCCTGGTGGTTCCCTAGGTGTGGTCCCGGGACCGGCAGATAGCATCAGCCGGAATGTGTTACAAATGCAGCTAGAGTCTCGGACTTGATCCCAGTCCTACCGAATCAGGAACTCTAGACGGGGCCCAGCAGTCAGTCTTGTTAACGAGCCCTGCAGGTAATTCTGATACTCAGGTTTGAAAACCGCTGCCTCGGTAATTGGGCAGAAGATGAAAATCTATATGCTAATAGTGTCTCATTACAGGACCAAACTGACTTGATAACGATACCGTGGTATCCGTTGGGTATAGGAATCAACATTGTATCCCATGGGCTTGTAAAGATTCTAGCCCCGTTCCGTCTGTGCACCTGCTCATTCTCGGCCCGTTCCAAACGAGTCTTACACCGTAACAGCCCACGAAGTCTTTCAATGACTGCAGAGAGAGGTTTAAATCTTCAACCCTAGTTGTGGTTTTGTCTATTCTTTGAATTCCGTCAGTTCTACCTCATGTACGTTGAAGTTCTGTTACGAGGTATATAAACATGGAGGATTGCTTCGTCTTCTCGCGTGGACCCCTGTACCATTAAGAGATGACCCTTTTTTTCCGTGTCAAAATGTCATACTTCGTCCGTAAAAATGGTACCTCTCTTCTAGCATCGGAAGTTTATTCTCAAGTGAAAACAGGGTTGCGGTGGCATTACTCTGCGTTCCTGAGTTTCTCTCAAATGCGATGAGTCAGAAAAGACAGGGGTCCTAATGATTCACCCAGATGCCTAAATAATATCTGAAACATTCTCCACTCTTCTGTAAAAAAAAAATTATGTCTCTGGAATTGAAGACATGACCCTTTTTAGTCTTTTATTTCTCTTACCCACTTTGATGAACATAACGAGCTTTGTTAGCATGGTATATCTGTTTCTGTCCTTTTACTTGTAGCCTATGTCAGTCTAGTGGTGTCTTTATATTCCGAGTGGATCTCTTGTTGATAGCATGCATTTGGGTCTTGCTTTCTTATCCAGTGAGACAGGTGCTTCCTTTTAAGCTGGGTGTTTAGAACACTTTCATTAAAGTAGTAATTAGTATTGTCCCGGTGAGAAACATCCAAACCTGTAGAGAATTTTTATGAGTTTATTTCCGCCAAAGTGACAACCGTTGCTGGGAAGCAAAATCTCAGCGGATTGAGAAAATGTTCCGGGGAATGGCTATTTTGCAGCTTATTTTATACGTTAGAGTAAAAGGAGGAGATGTAAAGAGGGTTACATGAAATCCATTTGTGGTAGATAAGGGGGCGGGAGAAAGCAAGATACGGGATAGTTAATAATTAACATTTATAACACATAGAGATGGTATGTGGGAAACAAGATAACGATGAGGGGTTCTGTGGTCTCTGCTCTGGAACAGCCGTTGTGCCCTAAGGGGTCTGTCTGGAAAAAAAGATTACTCTGACAGTTCAAAGGTACGTTATTTTAGATTAAAAAAGATAATTGGCAGGCTCAGTTAAGGCAAAAATTGACCTTTGTCAAGGAAGCTACAGGTCTAGGATTTGACTACCCTCCATGACTCGCTTTTAGTTAGAATTCTTATGTTCAGACCGTCTTATGTGGTTACTTTCTGTCTCTGAGTTTGTAGGGCCTGCCACGCGGCCACCCCCTGAGCTTGTCAGGTTTAGTACGTGGCCCCTTTTTCATCCACAGTATGGTTGCAATTTGTTTTCTACTTTTTCCATCTGTTCTTTGTTCTCCCTCCACCCCCTTTTCTGCACTCTTTTGGATTAATCAGGAACCTTTTATGATTCAGTTTAAGATTTTTTTTTTTAAAGATTTTATTGAGGAAGGGAAATTGTATTTCCAGGACTTTATTGGGGAACAGTGTGTTTCCCAGGACCCATCAGCTCTAAGTCGTTGTCCTTCAATCTTAGTTGTGGAGGGCGCAGCTCAGCTGTGAGTCCAGTCCCCACTTGCTGGGGGGGAGGGGCATGGGAGGGGTGGAGGGTGGGGGGTGGAGCCCACCATCCCAACTGGCAACCTTGTTGTTAAGAGCCACACGCTCCAACCAACTGAACCATCCTGCCGCCCCAGCCAACTTTTTTAAGTTGTTGCTTTACGGATTCCAGTACAATCTTTAACTTATCACAGTCTCCCTTCAAGTAAGAATATACCACGTTATGTATAGCATTAAAAAAACTTACAAAAGTAAACAGTACTTCCATTTTCCCTCTCTTAGACTTTGTGCTATAGTTATCACACATTTTATTTCTACCTATGTTATAAAGGCACAATAAATTATTATTTTTGCTTTAAACAATTATCAAGAATATTTTAAGAAAATATTATGTTTATCCACATATTTACCATTTCCAATATTTCCATATCTTTGTGTAGATCCAGATTTCTATCTAGTATAATCATTTTTTTAAACACCCTTATTGAGATATAATTCACATACCATGCAACTCATCCATTTAAAGTATACAATTCATGGGTTTTTGGTATATTCAGAAAGTTGTACTACCATTACCAGAATCAATTTTAGAATATTTTCAATATCCCATTAGTCACTCCCACTTTCCCCCAAACCCTCCAACTCTAAGCAACCAGTAATCTACTTCTGTCTCAATGGACTTGGACGTTTATCAGTTTTTGCTCCATGTATTTTAAAACTCTGTTTTAGATGTACAAATATTTAAGATTATTATGTCTTTTTAATTAATTGACCACTTTTTCATTATGAAAAAACCTTTATAATGATACTATTCTTTGCTCTGAAATCTACTTTGTGTGATATTATAGTCATTCCAGCTACTCCAAAAGTTTTCTTTTGACATTAACTCCAGGGAGAGCAAAAAAGATGTTTGGAAAAGGAAAATAATTGTAATTTACTACATGGTTAAGCCCTAAATAGCATACATATTCATAATAATGCAAACACTGAATATCTGTCTACTCTATATCACAATGTAATTATATTGGGAAGAATGGAGGGATGGGAAATGTGTATGATTTTTGTGTGTGTGGACACACATGCTGAGGAAGGAGCTAAATCTTTGTATTGCATAGTGGGAGGTTAATAAATATTGCCTAAATCAGAAAAAAAAGTAGCCACACAGCATATTATGTCACAATCTGGAGGTACCTGTCAAAACTACGCCAAAATAAGGGTTGGCAACCTTTTTTTATGCAAAGAATCAGATAGTAAATATTTTGGCTTTGTGGGTCGTAGGTCTCTGGCAGCTACTTTACTCTGCACGTGTAATGTGAAAGTATTCGTAGACAATACGGGCATGGCTTTTCCAATAAAACTTGATCGTAACAGCTGGTCAGATTTAGTGGGATGTTGACTAACTCCTGAGCTAAAAGATTTGAAAGTACTTAACTCCAAAGCAAGGAAAATAGGGGTGAGGTGGGGCTGGGAAATACTCTGGTCTTAACAGACCTTATACAACAGAATGTTTAAACTATGAGCATGTGTTGTTACTTTGTTTAAAATAAAAAGAATCAATAAAGGGTAAAAATAAAGCCCTCTTCCAGGCCTTGGAAGAGACTGAATGGAAGAGACTCTTGCTGGAAGAGACTGAGTGGGAAATTAGTCAACACAAAGTTAAAGCTCAATATCCTACATAAATGCGAAGTTTTGAGTTGGGGTATTGAATTCTGTATTCTCCCACTGCCTTTGTGAGATTTTCTGAAAGCTAGGATGCTGATTTCTCAGATTCAGTGTTACAGAGAGTTCAAGTTTTTAATCACTTGGCAGGTTTTGCAGCAATGATGGTACCTGCAATGTGAATCAGAGACACAGAGAAGCCTTCTAACATTGCAAACCCAAGTTTGGGAATTTTGATTGAAGATGCTGGAAGGACAGAAGCAGTGAAAGGTAGGCCATCACTATCATACTCCTGATTGTTATACAACAGAGAATTCCGACTGTTTTAGACTTCCAGAAATAAGACTTCAAGAACAGAACTGTCCCCTGGTATTGGATCCAAGGCAACAGTGGGGACCTCAGCACCCAAACTCCTGATCTTTTAATTTTTTGGACAATGTTACTAATGTTACTTCCCTACTCTTTCAGTCTCTGCTTGTCTCTGTGTCCATTCTTTTCCTTAACCAACTACTCTGTCTACACCTTTTCTCTATCTACAGCTTCTACTAACTTGTAGCACCTGGAAGGCAGTATGCTTCAATTTGCTTAAGGCCTAATATGACACTTTTGCCCTCTTTAAACACTTAATATCCTTCTAAACTCTGCTCCTATTGTTATTTCCAGTTTGATTTGTCCATGGCTTGGGTATTTTTTTATTAGGCCATTTCACAAATTGGTCTCCCTTTGACAAGGGGTCAACCCCAATATACAGAGCTGTGGCTGGAGAGTCAGGGTGCCATGGAACAAAATATGGCCACCTAGAGGTGCCTCATCAGTTGCAGGTTGTGGGCAGGATAGTCTAAATGGAAGAGTAAATGGAGGAGAGGTGAAATATGGTAAATGACAAGGCGATGGAACACCCATCGAGAGTAATTACCATCCCTAAGGACAAAGAAATAGGCAATGTTTAATTAGTTGATCTTGTCTGTTAGAGAAGTCTTTATAAGATCCTATAGGGGAGAATACAGGGTTGATGATGTGGGATGAGGTTAGATTGGAGTGGCATTGCGTGAAACCTTACATGAGAGGAATGAAATTCCCTACGTTACCTGCAAAAGGGTCTTCTGAGTCAGTGGATTGGGAAAGTCTGTGGAAGTTAAGGGCAGCCGGTTGTTTGATCATACTTAGATTAAGAAGGAATTGGAAGTCAGTCACAAGAGATCACATATTGTATGATCCCATTTATATAAAATATCCAGAATAAATAAATGCATAGAGAAAGCATGATTAGTAGTTGCCTAGGGCTGGGGTGGGAAAAAATGGGGAGTGACTGCTAATGGGTATGGGGTTTCCTATGGGGGTGATACAGATGTTCTAAAATGGATTGTTATAATGGTTGCACAATTCTGTGAATATTCTAAAAACCACTGAATTGTACATGTTAAGTGGATGAATTGTAGAGCATGTGAGTTATATTTCATTAAAGCTGTTAAAGGAGCCAATAGGAGCTTTTCTAAGATTCCAATTATCATTGTCTTGAAACGGTATGTTGTTCCTGGACCATGAAAAGCCATAATTAGAAAGGAAAGTAGTCTGAATAACCTACACCATCGTTACCTATAAACTGTAGAAAGTCAAAAAACACAACTAATCGAGCCTAAGCTTCTGAAGTATAACTAAACCAATAAATCTATTTATTGATTTAATAGATTTAAACATAAATCTATGTCTCAATTTTTGTGAACTACAAGTAACATCTTCACTAAAAAAAGTAAGCTCCTTGTATTAAGGGATAGTGTTTTACTTGAATGATGATTAAATACATTCAATCAATCTGTGTTGTTGTTTGTTTAATTTTAAAGTAGTTTCCAAAAGACTGGTAACATGGTTGTTAGCCTTGTAAAGGTTGGAAAGCATTCATGAGATGTCTGGAGGGTTGGCAAGGGCAGTAAACCAGAAATTAGGACACGGGGGCTAGGTCCATCCTGTCTCTTACTAGCTATTGAGATCTAGGTAACTCACTCTTTGAGACTGTTTCCTCATTTATAAAATGGGGGTAATAATATCGATACTGCCACGTTACAGGTTATTGGGAGGGTCAAATGAGGTAGTATGTGAAAATACTTCAGACAACATAAAGCACCATGCAAATATGCGATACTTATTATCACTAAGCTAAATGCTGTTTCATTAATTATCATGAATGACAGTGGTTAAAAAGGTAGCATTTTGCAAAACTGTCCCTTTCTTGCTGCCTAAAATGCCATTTGTATTCACAGTGAACTCTTTAGAAGCTTGTTCTGAAGCCATCAGGATGTGTGGCTATCAGTTTAATATCTTCAAGAACATCGTTCCTAGAAAATGTTGCTGTAAATGCCCTGAAAAGCCCTCTTCCAAATATGAAACAGGCTTATAGGTTGAAACTGGGCACGCGATCATCCAAGAGATGAGGACTGGTAATAACACTGCCATCTTATCAGAAAAGGTTAAAAAGGGACCTCCAATCTCAAATTATAAGATGTTTGGAACACATCACATTTTGTCAACCAAATAAAGAAAATGAAGTTTAATTTCCCAAAATTTTATTAAAAATGGACACTGTCATCAGATATTTTATTGCAAAGATGAAATCTCACAACAGAGCAGTAAAGTTTGCTGTAATAACAAGCTTTAAACAAATATAAATTCTTTTTCCAGTTCTTGAACTTGAGAGGTTTTTGTTACAAAAACAGGTATTTTCTTTTTCCCATGAGTCATGGACAAACATTTTCCCACAAGAATTTCTTCTCATTGAAATAACTTTTAAGTTGTTAAGGTAGATGGGTGGTGAGGGAGATGAGGAGAGGGGAGAAGTGGTGCTCATATAAGTCTTTGAAAAATTAGAAAAACAATTCCCAGTCCATTTCTTAAATTCTTTATTTGGTACTCTTTTGATGTAAAACCTTCCATTTTTAAAATAAATCTTCCGTCTTTGTACCTTAAAAGAGTTAAAATAATTCTACCCATTCAGCCATAATAATCCCATGGCAGATGTAAAGCTAAAACTAAAAGGAAATTTCTAAATATATTCTATAACATACATCTGATTATGGATACCTTAACTGGGTATTTTTTTAGATTCAAATTTCTCCTTAGGTAGCACTTTTGGTTTTAGAAAGTGCTGAGATAAGTGTCTTAGGAACAGAATATGTCTATATGTCACTCCCTTCCAATTGAAAATATTTTATATTTAACAAAACTGAACACAACTAAAGTATTCTAAATGCAGCACCAATTCCATTAGCATTTACCTAGCAGCTCCACCTGGCATTTTTGCATACACACAGGAGTCAGTCTTGGAAGGTAACGGGGGTGTAATAGCACTATTTTGTTTTTTGTTTAGCTCCATGAGAGCTAAACAGATGTGTAGCCAGTGGTATAGGTACTCGATAACAGTATTACCAAATTTCCATACTTCGATTCGAGAATGATCTGCACAAGAAAAAAAAGTTAGTGTGGATAGTATTATCAAAATATAAGTTCTAGTATTATGATGAAAATTCGTTAGATATGTTTTGAGTTAAAACCATAGCAGAATATTATTTAAAAATGTAATTACAGGAAAATGGACAGATAAATTTTGGTATATTCATCTAATGGAATACTACACAGCATTTAACAATTAAAAAACTAGAGCTACATATGTCATGTGGCTAAATCTCAAAAACATTATTGAGCAGAAAATGTTCTTTGGATACAATTAAAAAATAGCTTAAAACCTGCAAAATAATATATTACTTATGGACTCAAACATGTATGAAAGTAAGAAATCATGAATAAAACTGATAAACACCAAATTCATAATAGTATTATCTCTAGGGAGGAAGAAAAGAGAATAGGATCAGGGAGGGGTAGAAAGTCTCAACTATTCTATAATATTTTATTTCTTTAAAAAAGTCCGACTTAAACATGCATAATGTTAAGGTTGGATATAGAATGTGGCTCCATGATGACTACACACGTGTTAGTCTCTAACTTCTATGTTTAGAATATTTCCTAATTTAAAAATATTTTTAAATATATAATCACTACACACCATTATATTTCATTTGTTAAAATGCAAACTATTAAACTGCCATTTATGAAAGTTACTTTTTCCCAGTAGTCAATGACTAGTATTCAGATAGAATGGTCCAATGGAAAGAGAATATACTTTAGAGTTGAACAGATATGGGTTCCAATCTTGACTCTACCCCAACTAGTCTTGTGACCTTGAGCAGGTTATTTAATTGCTCTGAGCCTGTATATCTTCTTCCATAAAACAGGGATAATACTTCAGGATTGTTATGAGGATTAATGAGAAAAGATATGCAAAAATCTGTCACAGAGCAGTTGCTCAAAAAATGTTGATTACATCCCTACTTTCAGGTGCCTCCCATGCTCAGGTCTATGTTTTATTTATTTTTGTTACTTCTAGGATCTAATGCAGTACCTAACCTAATAAATGTTTACTGATTTGAGTTGGACAAACCATAAATGATACTTATAATTGACTAAGAGGTTTTAAATACCATCTTCTAGCTATAGCTCATTAACACCAATGACAATTATGTCACTTACGGATATCTATTAGAATGACAAAGCAGAACACATTTTATTTCCCTATCATCTATCAACATGAAGGAACAAGGTTCCCTGAATTAGATTTAGCCTCTGTATGGTTTTGAGGGTATTACTACGACAATACAATATGGGATAGGAAAAGCACATAAAATGTGGAAAACATTCACAAGTCTCAATTTTCATTTGAGGCTGACTTTAAAACATATGGGCACAATGTTCTAAAATTACTTTTTAACACACACGCACAGAGACACTGTTTTTTCTTCCAATTGTAAGTGTTCAATAAATGTTGAATTAAGACAACATTAAATAATGGAATAATTAACTTAGGTTAATTATTAATACTAGAAGTCATTTCAGATTATAGCTCAGCAACATTAGTGACAATTATGAATAAAAACAAAAACAAATGCTGGTCATGAGAGCATATTCAAAGTACCTGATTCATCTCATGTTATGTTGCAGCTAATACTGGAACAATCAACATACATACTCAAAATGTTGAGGTGCATTTGTATAATTGATTCCTTTTTGTACTTATTAGCTTCCTGGAACCTCTACAAGGTAATACCATAGGCTGTAAAGTTTACTCTGATTATCTTAATATTCCAATGTTATGAATCTAAATTAAAGTGCACTCTAGAACACTCCTAAAACTAGTCCTAACTGGTTTTCTGAGATATAACGGCTCTGCTGCTCCCTGCAGCTTTTATTCTGTCCTTCCTAAATCCCCATTAAGAGCTCTGCTCTATTGACGCCTGCCACAGTGTTCTTATCTGACATCCAAATGAACAGACCCCTATCTGCAACCATTAATAAGCTAGTCAGCCATCTCCATGGTGATTCAAGGACATGAGGATGGGAAGCGAGGTCGCTCCCTTTCAGGAGCCCCTGTTGCTTATTTCCTGTCTTATTGTTACCGGGGACAGAGGCTCCAAGCCTGTCTGGGCCGTAGTTCCTGTTTCCCTGCCCTTTCCAATGAGAGATTGATGCGTTAACTACTGGCTCTAATGATTCCTCTAATGAAGCCTCCATCGCTCTGTTGGGATCCATTAACAGCGGTTGAGCACTACTGCCCTCTTGTGGTGGATGGATGCCAGCTCTTTGCAGATTCGTAATTCTTTCAAACAGATATACTACTTAAAAAAAAAAAAATTTTCTAACCATGAGAAATTATGCGTTTTTGTTTTGCCTTGGTAAGGGTTATAGTAAATTTTTGAATACATCTGACCTAAAATAATTGCTGAGTAAACTTTTGGATTTGTTTATAAACCTATTTAGAACCATTTTATAGTATTTTTGTAGGTTCCCATTTAATCAGACTTTTAATTACATAGGGAATTCATTTTGCTGGAAACAGTGGGATACTATGGGATATTTCTAATTAAAATTCCATTTATGGACTATACTGCTTTACACTGGGTTAAGTTAAATCCTTTAGAAATTATAGACAATTAGAAAGATGGGCAAAGCAAAAAAGAATGAAGTGCTTAAGCTTTAAGTCCAAAAGTTAAAGTGTAACTAACTGCCTCTTTCAACTAACAACTAGCCCAAGATCAGCAATATTTCCTGAATGCTCCTCTTCTTATCATTAGTTCTCTTAGTTTTAGTTCTTTTATTTCTATTGTTTCACATACCCTATGTCATCCTTTAACATTACTGCCACATGCAGTGAGCTGAAGGTCTATGCAACGTTATATAATTAAATGGCTATATGTGTGCAAATTTCATGCAGTTTTTATGTAGGCAGGAGAACTCATATTTGCCACGGCAGTCGGACATTTAATATGTCATTGTTAATTTAATATGTCATTGTTAATTTAATGTGGTCCCAGAGGTACTGGTGAATGTGGCTTCCAGCTTATCAGGAAAGAATCAGCATTAAATGAGGAGGAAAAACACATTTTTTCTTGAGTTATCAAAGCTTGGGGGGAAGTTTATTCCAGGCCGAACATTAAGTTCTTGCAAGTATATTAGTTCCATTCCTATTGGAAGCATAATATCTGTACAATATCACATTGTATTGGCTTTTTAAAATGATGTAGCTATAAATCAAATTATGAAGGAATTGAAATCAATGCAATTCATCTTTACAAAAATTCATATTTTAATCCAAATTCTTTGATCATGTACCTCTATCAGTAAAAATGTTGAGCATGATCCCAATTTATGTATATTTATATATACATTGTTTTAAATCATTTTAAAAAAATAGAAATTAGACATTAGTGGGATTAAATCATTATAAATAAAAGTTATCAAGAAGTACAAAGAAAGCTAAGCAAATTTTAAACTAAAAGGCAATTATTTACTTCATGAAAAACTAAAAGTGAAAAAAAGGAGCAACCAAAATATGCTATAATGTTCAGCTGTGGGTAATATTTGCATAGGCCAAATCATACAAACACCGCATTTTGATTTTATCCTCCATTGTAATATAACTACATTGGGAGGATAGGGTAAGATGATGGTGATGTAACAGAACTAAACTTCCATCTACAATGAGGAAATCAATTGACAAGGTTTAAAATTGATGAATCAAAAGATAGAAATATTGCATAATATTAGAAACAAAGAAATGTGCAAATGCCAGATAAAACAGTTAAAATAGTCTAAAAGAATGGCCTCTAGTGAAGGGATCTGGGAGAGCAATAAGAGAGAAGGGGGATGAGCCAGTGACTTTTCTAGTTAGAAGGCTTTTAGTTCTAGTAGATCTTTCAGAGTACTTTAATAAAAATATAAATTTTATAATCATTTTGGGATAAAAGATTGTTTTAACATCACTAAAATGAAAAATATATATATATATGAGTGTCAAGGGAACTTGAAAAATATAATTGCCTTAAATAGAAAAATGTTCTCATTAAATTGATTTTAATTGCCTTTAGGAGATATGAAAGCAGCAGTGATGTTAACTAGACAAAAAAACATTTTTAGTTATTTATCTTAATAGATACTGTTGGAAAACTTCAAAATTTAAAATCAAAAGGTGTGATAAGGAACAGAAAAAGAATTGCTGTTTGTTTTTCATCCCCCCACCCCCTGCCCGCCATGACTTAGACTGAAAATGGAAGAGGTCTGCTTGCGTGGGAAATGAGTCAAGCATCCTGGCCCCAGGTTTTTACCAAGCCCCCAAATATTCTCTTGAACAGTGTGTGACTGAATACTTGTGTAATATCTTAACTAAAAGGGCCCTTTAAGAGATTCTTGCCAGGAAAAACGGAATCTATTCTAAAATTGAACGGATGTTTCCTTCTCTAGAGCCTGAAATCTATGAGCAATTCATAAACGGCACGCTCTAGGCTCCCTGTTAAACCCATGTCTAACCATGATAGCAGCTCTTTGACTACAAGTAGGAGCCAACTCGTTGGTCCCTTCCAACGAGTCCTGGAAGGGACCACCACCCAAGAATACTAGGTACAAAAAGGTGGTAGAGAACTGGTACCAAGTCCAAACCAATGGCCGCATACAGAAGGTCCACATGAATAGGACAAAACAATGTTCTTGGTATCCTGTTGTCCATTCGTTCTGACTCCTTTGAGAGAACCAAGTACATCTTCACAGTTGTAGACTCAGCCCGTACTGTATTTGTATTTGTTATTTCTGGATGGTTGGTAGAATCTTGTGAAAGTTTCCTGTCTGCTTTTCAGCTATGCAGTGGGAAGTGAAGGAAAGAATCTTGATCCACTTATGGAATGTAGAGGGGTGGAGAACCTCCCTCACTAGAGGCACCTTAGTGGAAGTAGCAGTTAAGAAAAGATCTCCTGGGGAGGATGAATCTTGCGGACAAGTGTTAATCACAACTGTGAATCCAGCAGTCCTTTCCCCGGATGGCAGGGCATCTCCTTCCATCGTCATCTTTATAGATAATACATAGCACTGAGGCTCTGTCTGCTTTGGCAGAGGGGGAATCCTGGGACTCTTGCAGGAAAAGTAGGGGGGCCTAGGGAACTCTTGCTGAAGCCAGTGTTTTGGATGTATAGACCCTTGGATTTAGGTGTAGGAAGGAAGTATAGCCATTTGGCAGGAATACAGGTTCTAGACAGCAAAACGATTCTGGTCACACTTTAATGGAGACAGCTCTTCTTGCCTGTAGGTCTGAGAACGTTTCCGGGTATAACATCTGTCCAAACCTCTTGGGAGAGGGATGTGGGACAGACAGGTATGGGCGCCCTACAGAAAGATCAGGGAGGCTGGCAGCAGAGGTCCAAAGTGGAGTGGGGAGAACAGATCCGAGAAGGTGGTCAGGTCATGGGTTCTTCAGGTAGAAGAGGCCAATTACTGGGAGTACTTTAGGCAGAGAGTAGCAGGTTACTGATGCGCCGACTGCTCGTACAGCTGTCTGGGCGTGATCACTGGCGTCACCAGGTCCCCCCAGGGAAGTATCTCAGCCACAGGCAATTCACATGCAATAGCCCAGCCTTGGTAAGCCAAGCCTGCTGAACAAAGCGGTTCCATCACCAGTTACTGCCTCCATCTAAAGGTCACCCAGCTGCCTGGAATGAACCAGAATATAAAATACCTCTTTCTAGAAATGTAAATCAAAACCACAATGAGATACCACATCACACCCGTTAGAACGGCTATGATCAAAAAGACAAGCAATGACAAGTGTTGATGAGTATGTGAAGAAAGGAGAAGAGTTATGCACTGTCAGTGGGAATGTGAATTGATATAGCCGCTATGGAAAACAATATGGAGGTTCCTCAAAACATTAGAAATACAACTACCACATGATCCAGCAGTTCCACTTTTGGGTAGATACCCAAAGGAAATGAAATCACTATCTTGAAGAGATATCTGCACCCCCTTGTTCATTACAACATTACAATAGCTAAGACATGGAAACAACCTAACTGTCCACTGACAGATGAATGGATAAAGGAAATAAATGTGGTACATATGTATAATGGAATATTATTCAGCCAGAAAAAAGAAGGAAATCCTGCCATCTGCAACAACACTGATGGAACTTGAAGGCGCTATGCTAAGTGAAATAGGTCAGACAGAGAAAGACAAATACTGTATGATCTCACTTACATGTGGAATGTAAATAAAACAGATTGGTAGTTGCCAAAGGCGGGGGATAGGGAAAATGGGTGAAGTTGGAAGTTGGAGGAAATGGGTGAAGGTGGTCAAAAGGTACAAACTTCTAGTTATAAATAAATTCTGGGAGGTGTAATGTACAGCCTTGTGACTACAGTTAACAATACTGTATTGTATACTTGAAAGCTGCTAAAATAGTAGATCTTAATAGTTCTCATCACAAGTAAAAATTGTAACTATGTGTGGTGATGGATGTCAACTAAATATATTGTGATTATTTCACAATATATACATATATCAAATCATTATGCTGTACACTTTAAACTAATACAATGTTATATGTCATTATCGCAACAAAACTGGAAACAATAAAGTGTACCTGTCCTGAACATTAAAAAAGGACTCCTTTCTAGAACTAGGATAAAGTCCGCTAGGAGTTGGCATCAGAAGGCCTGAGAAAGTGTGGACACATCATCAGCCCTAATTCTATCTTCTTGGCAAAATCATTAGTTTGGAAGGCCTGGTGGGTTAGGAACTATGATAAGCGTCCTTCCCCATCCTGGGCCGGGACTACAGATATGGTTAGTATCATTTCCTGCTGGGTGGGGTCGTTGAGTAGGGGCCTTACTTAATGCTACCAGAAGGCTCAGATAAACTTTGACAGACAGATTGCGATGCCAGAAGACTCCTCTCTTTCCAGCACAAAGAGAAAGGTGCCTCAAAGAGTCCCCCTTCCTTTCCCCAAACAGGGAGCTTAGAATTTCCGGACACAAGTGCATCTGAAAGAGAGAGGGTTGGTATCTGGGTGGCTGAGGAACTGTCTCAGTGGCTGCAGAGATGTGACAATGCTAAGGCGGGAGGGTGGTACTTGGGGAGCCCAAGGGATGTGGTTTCTGGCTGAATCTAGCTCTGTTAATTGCAGTTGGTCTTCTTGCCACCTGAGGACACTGTAGGAAAAGAGAACGTGGTGGGGAGCACTGGAAGTCAAGGGTGCTCCGGAAATAGCTGGCACAGGTCAAAGTGGAGGCAAGCAGAGGAAGCACATTCATATGTTTTCTGTCTCTGACAATAGGAGGTAATTCTGGTAAGCAAATTGAAGGTGGAGCCTGAAGAGATTCCCTTGAAGCATTGGTACAAAGCCACAGAAGATGCCTTTGTCTGGGGATGAGCTTATTAAGGCCTGAGAGCCAATTCCTGATACACCTGCAAGGCAGAGAGTGGAGGGGCCTGCTCCTCATCCCCAGATCCTGTCTGACGGAGGGACGGGATTGGACACTGGTGGGTGCCTGGGTCCTCACGCAAGAAGGGGAGCGTCAGTCTGAGAGGACACAAGCGACCCTGGCAGCAGGGTCTGGCTCTAGGCCAAGAGGCTGGCAGGTTGAGCGAGGACAAAAGTGGATAGGAACTCAGGGAGAATGTCAGTTCGACAAACTGGTCACACATGGAGGGCGGGGGGTACCAGGGCTCAAGGTGGGGACTAAATCTGCTCCAAAGGGAAGAGCAGCAATGCGGCACTGACATAGAAAACATTTCTTCAGGATTTTAAAGTCCTCAGTGAACAGGCAACAAGTATACACTGAGTATATGGAAGTATACCGTAAACAAGTGTTTGTTTTCGTTGTTGCTGTTGTTATTGTTTCCCTTGAACCACTTCCTTAGAAGACATGATACCTGTAGCACCTATGAATCCAGAGGCTCCTATGAATCAGCCCTGAGCCATGAGGCTACAACAGACGCCATTCCAAGTAAGAATGCTAATCTTTATGCACATCAGTCATAATCCATATTCATGTTAACTTTTATTTGACTCTTGTGTTCTCTCTTATTCTCTAGCACTCCCAAACTTGTGGGAGTATCTCACCTTCCTAAGCCAGAAAATCTCTCTGTCACCCATGTGTCCTGGCTCACTGCTATGTGCTTCCCCTGTACTACATGTGTCCACTGCCACAGACACCCTGACAAGTGGGGCTGTCTTCCTCTGGGTTGCCTTTTCCTTCCTCTTGTCTGAGGAGTCTCTCTGGTTCTGAGCCTCTAAGCCTAATATATATCACAGAAGTCCAGAAACCCTTTTGATTTGGTTCAGTCTCCACAGAGAGTAGGAGACAGGGAGAGGGAGGAGAGGGACACTTTTAGAGTGCAATTGCTATAGAGCCATTTTCCCAATTAATGATTAGTTTTTCATGAGTAACAAAAAAGAAACAAACTTTAAATTTATTCCTCACTGTTCCATTCACATATACGACCTGGGGTCTCTGATGGGGTAATATGCACCCATGGAGGAATGAGTGCTTCTATATATATATTTACTCTCATATGTGGCCAATTCTGTGTTACCAAAGAGCTCATCACCTTCTCCAACCTGGGAGCCTTACTGCTTTCAATTCCTGCTGACTCTCTTCCTTCAAAAAGTCTATAATACTAGTCATAAAGACTCGTAATCTGTTATTTTCTTTGGCTCTTCATTGAAACTAAAGATAATCACAGCCTTTTTTGCTTAATGTACTTGTTTCCTCTCCTCAATACAGCCTCTATTCACTTTTATTTTTTACTGAATACTGCACATGTAATCAGTAAGTGGGAGATAGATGTACTTTTGAATTCTCACATGTGTGGCACAGGCAGTCACTTTGGGGAATGCAGTAAATTATATATAGTGTCCCTCCATTTAGAAGACTATAATCAGAACTCTTTTTTTCTTAAAAATTGAACTTATGAGCCACTTGCTTTATTCAAATATCCCTGAATTGCAACTGTGTTTTGTTGCTGTTAGTATAGATTTAGACCATAATTAAGTGGAAATTTACCTCTGATATATTCACCAATGAGCTTTACGTTAACTTGCACATGCTTAGCAGTTGGATCAAAGGAACAAATATTCTCGACTAAGTATCTGTTAACGTACTGTAAACAAAAAACAAAAATTATGGATTCAGCAGCAAGTGGAACTGGAGTACCCAATTCACCAGTTTACATAATTTCATGTATATAAATTTGAAAACAGGCAAAACCAATCTATGGTGTTAGAAGTCAGGATTCTGGTCACCTTTGGAGTGTGTGTGTGTGTGTGTGTGTGTGTGTGTGTGTGTGTGTGTTGGGGGTGATAGAAGAGGGTACAAAAGAGGGCTTTTGGGATGCCACTAATGATCTGTTTCTTGATCTAGGTGCTAGTTTAAAATGTTCATTGTGTAAAACTTCTTGCATTTGAACACTTGGACACTTACGATTTGTGCAATCATGATTTGTATACCTAAACTTGTATGGGTTCATTTTCAATAAAAAAGAGTACTTTAAAAAAAAATACAAAAACAAAACAAAAACAAACTTACCACTGCTTCTAGTCAAGATGGCAGAATAGGTAAACACTGTGCTTGCCTCCTCCCATGACCACATCAAAATTACAACTAAACTACAGAACAACCATCATTGAGAATCACCTCAACTCTAACTAAACAGAAGTCCTATAACTAAGGATATAGTTATAGGAAGTTAACAGAAGAAGCCATGTCAAGACTGGTAGGAGGTGCAAAGACATATGGGTTAGTCCGACACCCACGTGTGGAGATTAAAAATCAGTAGGTAAAAATCAGCTGTGGAGGAGCCCGGGGGAGTGAGGACTCCCAGCTCCACACCAGGCTTCCCAGCCCAGTGTTTCAGAGCCAGGAAGAGAAGTCCTTATAACTTCTGGCTGTGAAAACCAGCAGAGATCATGGCTGAGTGAGACAAAAGACTGCTGGCATCCCAAGTGTTCCTCTTAAAGGACACGAGTACCGACTCGCTGACAAACTCACTCGCTCTGAGCTTCAGTGTTGGGACAGGAGCTTGAAAGATACCAAGGACATACAGGGAGGAACTGGATTCAGGGTGAGGGCTGGAGAGGCAGTTTTCTCCTAGACAAAAGTGCTGGCAGAAGCCACGGTTCCTTTGTTGAGCTTTTCTTGCTATCCAGCCTGCACGCACAGGTGAGTGCTATATTTGAGTCTCCATAAACCTGGCTAACTCCATTCACCCCACCCTGGTGATTCCTTGAGACTCCACCCCACCCACCTTGCAGGACCCCCACCCCCACCCCCAAGCCACTTTCAGCAGCTTTTCCATACAAACAGTCTGTCTTGGCTCATGCTGCAGACTTTCCTGAAATTTCTCAAGGGTTCACAAACACCACACAGCAGCATCTGGACTCACCATGCCCTGTACCTCTTGCTACACAGCCCCAAGCCCAACATTTGCAACAGCCCACCTCAGTTGGCAGCTTAGCCTCTCCCAGATACCTCCAAGCCCAGCACAAGTGGCAACCACCTGCATATTATTTTGTATCTCATACCAAGTTGCCCCAGGCAGGGCATAGACAGTGGCTGACCTTGGCCTGTACCAGAGCCCTTCCCCAAAAGCCCCAGAACCAACATGCCTGGTGGCCAGCTTTAGACCACATCAGAGTACCATCCAATCACCTCCACAAATGACACCAGAGCCCTGCTAAAGAAAATCCTGCTTCATAGGGTCAGCATCTGCATAACAGCTCCCACTCTAGTCACAGCCAATCCTCACAACCAATCAACCAATCAACCTGAGGGACAATTCCTCCTATTGACATACCAATGGTATCAAGGTTGGACTATAATATGAGGGCATACACAACCCACACAAAGCACACACCTGGAAAACCTGGCTTAGGGGACCAAAGACACTGTGCCACAGGGCCCCACAAGACATTTACTATATAAAGCCACTTTACTAAGACCAGAGACATAACAGCTCTACATAAAAACAAATACAGGGCAGGCAGCCAAACTGAGGAGAAAAAGAAACATGTCCCAAATGAAAGAACAGAACAAAACTCCAGAAAAATAACTAAACAAAATGGAGACAAGCAATTTACCAAATGCAGAGTTCAAAACACTGGTTATAGGATGTCCAATGATCTCAGTAAGAACTTCAACAAAGAATAGGAAATATAAAAATGGAGATAGAAAACATAAAAAAGAACCAGTCAGAAATGAAGAATACAATAACTGAAATGCAGAATACATTTGAGGGAATCAACAGATTAGATGAAGCAGAGAACTGAATCAGTGATTTGGAAGATAAAGTAGCAGGAAACACCTAATCAGAACAGCAAAAAGAAAAAAGAACCCAAGCAAGTGAGTGTTGCCACACAGCAGCCTACCTGTCTGTCCCCTCGTACCTGTGCCTAAAGAAAGGAGAGTCTGTAAGACAGATCCTTTCATGGACTTTACTTCACCTTTATGCTTACACCTTATGTCTCCCTGTTTGGCCCCAAAGAATGGCTGGTTAGTCAATGACGGGTAAGATTCTTCAAGGAAGGAACAGCTTAAGCCAGGCACAGTCACATGGGGGCCATCTGGAGAACTCACGGGGTTGATAGAGGTGGGCACAGACCCCTATCTTCCCCCGGCTAAGGAGAGCTTCTGCCTCTGTGGCTACATTCCTTCCCACATCCTGCTTGGGAAGAGATTCAATGGAGTGATAACATCAGCTCTCCGTCTATTCATATGTATAAAGTTTTTGTACCTTGGGGAGGTACATACATCCTGAGACTTATGGTTCTGGCTGTCTGCAGGCAAGGATGATTGGTTTGAATCAGTTTCCTAGTATAAAGTGTGAGATTCACAGATCTTGAGATTAACAAACTTTACTTCCTCATTTGTTAATCAATAAAAGCTATGCCTTGGCCCAGTTTGGGTCTCAGTCCTTTGAGGAAAAAGGGGAAGGGATTAAGAAGTAGAAATTGGTAGTTACAAAACAGTCATGGGGATTTAGAGTATAGCATGGGGAATATAGTCAGTAATATTGTAATATCGATGTATGGGGTCAGATCGGTACTAGATTTATCAGGGTGATCACTTTGTAAGTTATATAAATGTCTAATCACTTTGTTGTACACCTGAAACTAATATAATATCATATGTCAACTGTAATTGAAGATAAAAAATTATTTTTAAAAAACTCACCAGTTTACACTTATCCCAGTTTTCCAAGTCACTTGATAATTCCAACTCTGGATGAAAGAACAAGATAACCCCTGTCAGGATGTCACGTATTAGTTTTGCATTAGCTTCCAACTCCTGGGACTGGCTGTCTGGTGGAGATTTTGGCTCTGCCACAGGATCATAATCATAGAGCAACAGTGATACAAAGTTCATGGAGGTCAGCAGTCGGATGCTTTCCTGCAGCTCTTGCAGCATGATTCGGAAGAAGAGAACTCCTGCCCGCTGGACTTCTCCTCCATATTCAATCTCTGGGATAACAGAATGACATCCCACATGGTTGTTCAGCACATACATTACTTTTTCATAGGATTCTGAGCATAATATAGTAAACCTTTTTTTTTTTCAGGAAAAAGAAGACCATATCCTATAGTTTTAAACAATCTTAGTTTCTCTAGTCATGAAATCAAAAGACTGAAATGAAATTACACCTGGTGAAGCTCACAGAGGGAGGCTTTGAGAAAAGGTGAAAACTCGTGTTTTGGGGTTAGACCTTAGTCTGAATATCTACTCTCTCCCTTGTTAGTTTTGTTGTCTCAATAAACCTCCTTTTCCTTTTCTGTGAGAATGGGGCTGATCCCTACGTGCCTGGTGAGCTGTGTGAATTAAATGAGATGGTATGAGTATACGTAAACGTGCTTAGTCTCAGGCCATACACGTAGTGGACACTCAAAAGACATGAATTTTCTTCTTATCCCACCCTATATAATGGCTAGAAAACTTTCAGCTTAATCACACATATGTTCATTCTTCTAATTCTAGTCACTTCATTCTAGGTAGCCAAAGGTTTCCATGCTTTCTTCCCTCCCTTCTGCCTAAATTGGTTTTGTGCTAAGAGTAGGCTAGTGAGTGTGGAATCACAAGGACAAAGGTCTGGTTTTGGTTCTGCCCCCAGCTTGCTATTGGACCTTTATGTTGATGGGCTTTAGCTTCTTTATCTGTAAAATGAGCTGTTCGATGAGTTGATGCTAGAGGAATTATTATGTGGTTTTCTCCACAGACAGAGGCCAAAACAACTTCTGAAATCTCCATACACTTAAATATAGTGGAAAGACCACCCAAACTGCAGTGCAAATCCAGCCTTCACCACTTGTTAACTGTATGATTTGGTGCAAGTTGTTTTGTTTCTCAGAACTTTACTTTCCTCACCTAGAAAATGAGGCCTCATCATTAACCTCATAGAGTTATGGTAAAGACTAAGTGAAATAACATATTTAATGTGCTTGATACATATGGAGCATTTAATACATGAAAGTTCAGTATTGCCTTTAGAAGTCTTTCCAGTTTTAAAACCATGTGATTCTAGCCACACACACACACACACACACACACACACACACACACACACACACAAAATGTTATTCTTTACCCTTTACTCTGATTTATAGGCCATATTCATCAGCCCAAGATTGCATGAGGGAATACCTTTCATGTAGGTATTTTTGTATTTTGAAATTTGTATTTTGCAACAACTCGTTTTAGAAAATGCATCCTTCATTGCATTGTCTGTGATTTCCCCCCAAACTTATTAAATCCATAACTGCAGACTGTCGCCATAGTCACAATACCTAAGACACGGGTTTTCTTTATTTCTTCAGATAATTCGCCCAGTATTTCATAGCAGGCAGCTTGGATCACCTTCATCATTTTTTGTAGATCTTTAAATTCTCGATACAACAACATCCTACTCCCGCCAATGTTGAAATCGAGAGCTCCCAAAGCCTCTCCTGTTCTCTCACGAAGTGGAATTACCATGTGGTTTTCTCCACGGACAGAGGCCAAAACAACTTCGGAACTGTCCGTACACTTAAAGAGGAAATCTCTGGAACCAAAATCAAGTAAGCATAAGGATATAAAACATCAGCCTGTTTATACCCAAACATATTGAATCACTCTTCTTTGTGCCTGCAGCACTCCACCCCAGGAGCTCTTGTAGCTGTTTTCGTCTGCCTGGGTCACTCCACCCCGATTTCACAGAGCTCCTCCCTCAGCTCACTCCCTCAGCTCCTCATAGAGAAGCCTTCCCTGACCACACAATCTAGCGTAGCAGCAGCCCAAGTCATGTTCCATCACCATATTGTGCTTTATTGTCTTTACTATCCTTATACTTATCTAAAGGAATGCGTTTTGTTTGTTTACATGTTGTCCAGTAAGTACTGGTTGAATGCCTGAAGGAAGCGTGAGTGTGTTAGGTTCTCTAGAAGTAGCACCTGACACAGGGAAGCTTACGTGATGACTTATTGAGGGAATGCTCTCAGGGGAAACCTGTAAGGGACTGAGACAAACAGGGTAGGGAAGAGGGAAAAGCTTCGTTCGCATGTCATTTCAGGTGAAGTCTCTCTCAGCCTGACCCCAAGGGGAGCTCCGGACGGCAGACTGTACCAAAATCTGCTCCACCTTGAGGCAAGGAAAAGGTCTTTGGTCGTCATTGCTCTAAGTGGCTCTGGGTGTGTGTGGTGAGGGTGTTTACGTAACTCAGGCACCTCATGGTGAGGGATTCCCGTCTCTCAAGGGCACTCCTCCAGGGAAAGCGACAGTGTGAGTAATGATGCATCATGATAAACTTTCCAGGCATAATGATAAAGCTCATTGGTCAACGGGGTTCCTCACAATGCACCCGCTCTAAGTTACACACAGAAATCCAAGGTTATGAGTCTGAGTGTTACAAACACTCCCGTAAAACTCTTGACCAGCACAAGGAATAACTATGTGGAAAAGAACTTAAAACTGAATGAACATTCCAGTATGAGGCCAAACTAAAATTTAATTAACATAGGTACTTAAATATCAAATTAGCCTACAGTCTGAGACAGGTTATTGCCTACTCAGCTACACTGCCCCTCCCCCCCAGTTTTGCATCTGCCCACGGTTTAAGTGTTCGTTGCATTCCACAAGGGAGAGGCATTCAAAGTAACCTAGAACTGGGGACTCCAAATTAAAGGCAACATTCTCTGGCTCCTCTCTATTTTATCCAGTCTGCCCTCTTTGCATAAAATATTCTTGTTCACAAGCTAGCCAACCTTGAGGTGCGGAGCTCTGATAAGGGATGTGGCTGTATTTGTCATAATCGTGGTGCGGTTTTATTAGATTCCATGTTTACAAGAAAAATTATAGATAATAAAACACTTGAAAATATGCATTTTTAATGTAACATACCAAAGAAATATATTTTTAAAAGGTCTTGAGGGGAAAAGGAGTTTATATGACCCATGCAGACAGGAGTTTTTCTCTAACACCCAGTGAGAATGAGAGTGAATGCATAGTAATGAGAGGTGAAAGTTGTGTCTTCAGATCTATCACACAAGGACGGGGTGTCTTTTGGCAGTGAAACAAAACAGACATGAAGATGCATCTCCCTTCAATAGACGATTTGGCTAAAGAAGATGTGGTACATATACACAATGGAATACTACTCGGCCATAAGAAAAGATGAAACACTGCCATTTGCGACAACGTGGATGGGTCTTGAGATTATTATGTTAAGCGAAATAAGTCCGACAGAAAAGGTCGAGAACCATATGACTTCACTTATATGTGGGATATAAAACTGAAAGCGACAAAGGAACAAGACAAAGAAACAAAAACTCATAGACACAGACAACAGTTTAGTGGTTACCAGCGAATAAGAAGGAAGGGGGAAAGGTAGAAGAGGGTAAAGGGGGTGAAATATGTGGTGATGGAAGGAGAACTGACTCTGGGGCGTGAACACAATGTGATACATAGAACACACAATGTGATATTCATAGGTTGTACACTTGAAACCTATGTAATTTTACTAACCATTGTCACTCCAATTGTCTCATACCTGAAGATACATGTCTTCCTGAAGATGGTAGGGGGATTTTTGTGGATTTCTGTTAGACCCAGAGGCCCTGTAACCATCATGTTGCGTAATACATAGTCTGAACCCTTGAAAAGAGGAAGAGATTTCATTACAGAGAATAATTAGATGTAATATTCTCATTAAAGCTTTTAGGAACAGATATATAGGAAAAATATTAGAAAAGTTTAGATGACCTCTAGCTTTCAGTATAGTGACATTTTACTTGTTTAATACCATCAAATTGTAGAAGGAATGAGGTGTTCCACAAGAGAAAAATTTCAAAACACAAGATTCTTTTAAATATGCAAACTTATTTTTTACAATTGTGATAAAATAGAGTGTTTATATTATTTTTCTGATATTAAAAGTGCATTGTAGGACACTTGGAAAATACAGAACCCCCCGCCCCCGAATAAGGACAATAAAAAATATTCTTTAGTGAGGTCTTTGTGTTCATTACTTCACCAAAATTGTTCTTGTCAAGGATAGTAGTGACTCTCTCATTGTCAGATCCCTAACCCTCATCTTCCTCTACCTCTCGGCAGCATTTCCTTCATTTGGCTTATGGGACACAATTCTCTCCTGGTTCTCTCATTCTCCTTGCTTCTTTGTCTCCCTTACCTCTAAGAGGTTTTCAAACTGTAGGTCATCACCGACATATGGGTTATAAAAATATTTTAATGTCTTTTTAAACAGCTTTATTGAGGTATAACTGATATACAAAAATGCACATATCTAATGTCTACAATTTGATAAGTTAGGATTAATGAGTCTTGGTCAACAATTTTTTTTTTTTTGGTCGAGACTAGTTTGTTTATAAGAAAGTAATATTAATATATTCTGTAAAATACACTAAACTATAGGAAAGACAAATTCACTGGGGAGAAGCAAAAAGGCTTTTTTATGTTCTCTTTAAAAGAATTCTTTCATGAAAAGGGAAACCGTGATAAAAGGATCCACAGGGCTACATGATGAATGGTGCTTGGAAGAACAACTGCTTTGTAATGTGAAACTTTCTCTTGCCTCTCTACACTCCATGACCTCAAGTGTTCTACCAAACTCCTTAGATGAAATGTTTTCACCAGCACACTTAGCAAACTGTAAAGATGATCCCACATTGGCAGTTGGGCTTCTAGTTTCTTTCCTAACTTATTTTTTCCACAGTTTGTTGTTTGGTGTTACGCCTAGTACCAGACTGATACACTTTGTTATAATCTTGGCGTGACTGTGTTTCTAGGTTTAAATCTTTAGCTAAAACCAAATAGTTTCTCTCCTTTTTTCCCCACAAAGTTATGTAAGTTGATAAATTCTGCTGCTAGACCAGAAGCATAATATGAAAAATAAAGGACTTACAATAATATAACTAAAAATAAGTTTCTCATTTACTTTTATTTGGACTAACAAACTATAAATTCAGCAAGTACCTCGGCAATTATTCAGTAGTGAGATAACAACTCCTAGTTAAAATTTCCTGGGAAACCGTTTAGAGAGAGAGCAGCCATTATTTTTCCCTCCATTTTTTTTCTGCTACTGACTTATTATTTTTTCCTCTTTACCTTTCCAATATCTATTTATTCTCACCTTTCTCATTACACATTATTTATCTTATGTATTTATCCTATTCTGCTTTTTTCTCTTTTGACAAACTTTTTTTTTTTAAAGAATGAAATAGGATAGAAAGTATCATAAAATATCACGTGTAGTAAAAGTAGGTATTATTTTGTTTTGAGAAACTTCCGTTTTGTGTGTGTGTGTGTGTGTGTGTGTGTGTGTGTGTGTGTTTGTAAGAGGTCAGGATATAAAATGTTTTTCATACTATAAGTCAAGGTCAATAGAATTTTGAGCCACAGTGATTCCAAACGCTTGAAATGTCTCTGGACTCAGACCTCGGTTTTTTCTTTCTATCTTCATTCATTTCCTTGGTCATCCCACCCAGTCTCATGGTTTTTGCTTTGTTTTGGTTATTTTGATAAAATACACATTCATAATATTATCATTTTAACCATTCATAAGTGTATGATTCATAAAGTGTATGAATGCATTAAATACATTCACAATGTTGTATAACCCAGTCTCATGGTTTTAAATACCACTAATTCATTAGCCTCGATTTCTCCACAGACACTACGTTTATATATCCAACTGCCTCTGTAGTAATCTTCACTTAGATATATAACAAACATTTCAAATTACAGTTAAAATAATCTTGTTTGGGTCGGCCTGATGGCTCAGTTTGTTCAAGCGTCAAGTTGCCGGTTCCATCCCCACATGGACCAGTGAACTGCTCTGTGCCTTCCACAACTAGATTGAAGACAACGGCTTGAGCTTGGAGCTGAGCCCCCGGTGGGCGACCGGTTGGCTTAGTGGTTGGAGTGCGCTGCTTATAACACCAAGGTCGCCAGTTCGATTCCCACATGGTCCAGTGAGAAGCAACAGTTTGAGCTTAGAGCTGAGCTGCCGGACAATCGGTTTGCTCAGTGGTTAGAGCACGGTGCTCATAACACCAAGGTCACCTGTTCGAGTCCCACATGGGCCAGTGAGCTGCACCCTCCACAACTAGATTGAAAACAAGGACTTGACTTGGAACTGAGCTGTGCCCCCCACACCTACGTTGAAAAAAACAGCGACTTGACATCCTGGAAAAACACACTGTTCCCCAATATTCCCCAATAATAATAATAAAAACATCTTTTTCAATTTAGTAGGTAAAAGTTATCTGTTATTTAACTTTGTATTTATTTCATTATGAGAACAATTGAACTTTTTTTCATATTTATTAACCATGTGCATGAGATATTTTGTTTGTTTTTGTTTTTGTTTTTTGTAGTGGACTTGTCCTTTGCTTATTTTTCTTTTGGATTTTAAAAAATCTCACTGATTTGTGCACAACAGTGTTAACCCTTTGTCAGGTATGTGGTAATTCCCTCCCAGTTTGTCAAAAGAAATTTATGTCTTCTTTAACTTTGGTGCAGGAAAGTTTTACTTTTTTATGTAGTCAATGTATCAACCTTGCCTTAAGTGTTTCAGCTTTCATGTAGGTTTAGCCATCCTTGCCCAGAACAAGATTGTAAATTCCCTGTCATCCTTGCCAGTTACTATAAACTCCACATCCTGGCCAAGGGGGCATAGCTCAGGGTAGATCAAAAAGGGTTTTCTTTCTTGGGTTTTCCAAATTGGAACAAGAAGAAAAGATTCTTTTCTAGTTACTAGGCATCTGGCTTGCCTTGTGGAGAAAGCCCATCTTTAGCCAGAAGGACAAAACCAAAGTGCAGAGGGAAGCAAACATGAGAACTGGGTGGGGAGAGAAAGAACATGAGAGAGCCCTGATGGTATCAAATCCCTGGATCCGGTCATCCTAGAAGCCAGCTTGACTCCTGCCTTTTCTTCATTTTGGTCACATGAGCCAATCAATTCCCCCTTTGGACTGAGGCCATTTGAGCTGGAATTCTGCCACTCACAACCAAGGATCTTGAGTTGGGGTCATGGGAGATATGTTTTTAGTTAGCCTAATAGCTAACTAAATGTGGTTTTAAAATATCAGTGAGACAATAACGTTTAGGAACTCTGTGACCCTGGCAAAGTCTAACACTGCCCAGCCTCACCTACCTTCTCTGGACTAGGCTCAATGAAGGACGTAGTAATGGTGCTAATGCCTGGAGCGACGTCATAGAGCCAGCTGATGCCAGTGATGACGACGTGCAGGATGTGCTCCCTGCTGTGGACATAGTGATAGGCGGTGCTAAAGGCATTGGCAACACCCTGTAGAGACGGAGAATTTTAATTGCCTTTTCTTTTTAAAAGGAGCAAAATAATTAGCAGTACATCAGTACATTAGCTGCAGTGTTCCAGCTTCTACTATGGAAAAAGGGACCATCAAGAACTCAAAGGTGTATGGAGAGATCTACCATAAGATCCCAATAAATTATGTTTCCTGATAATCATCTGGTAAAATTTATGGTATGTACAACTATCGAATCATGTCAGCAGAACAAGATAAACTGTGAAATGAGAAAAAAATGCTTCAAAGCCAAGAACTAAGGCCAGTGTTGGGCAGATGAGTAGGAGCTGCCCTGACCTGATGCAATATTAATGTCTACATCTTTACATGGCTACTGTCATCAGATCAGTACAGAATGCATTGGATTCCGAAACCTGCAACATGCTAGATTACACAGTCTTCTTACAGGCATAAAGAAAGCCTGTACCATAGAGAAGGAATGGGAAGTCCTTAGAACTCATCTTGTTTGTCTTGTCAAAAAACTCTAGGAACCACAAATTCTTCAAAAATATATACATTTTATATTAGGACCCAAGGCATGTAAGGGTAACGCAGGAGCCTTTACCTCCAAGGGCTAGAGTATAAACTTATAATTCATTTTTGACATGTTCTCTAACAAGGCTACATATAGTTCATCTACTGATAACTCCATACTCCTCCGTTTTGCTTCTTAATATATTCACATCATTCTTATTGTTATTATTATTATTATTATTATCATTATTATTATTATTATTAAAAAGATGTCCCCAGAAAAAGATTCTACCACTTTCCACAGTTATACATCCAGTAAGTGAGAAGAGAGATTTTAAAATAATGGTAAATAAACCTCTAGAGCCAGGGGCTTACAGGGGAACAAACGATAAAAGCACAGCAAGTTCCTCATTATGGCTACATCCCAGTCCTTTGCCTCCGTCGGGGCTTTCAATCTGCCTTCACTGCAATTTCTAGTCACAAAAATTAAATTTAAAAGGTTTATAGCAAGGATCCAGTTATTTTATAATCTTAAAAGCGCCTATCCTTTTTGTGATCTAATTTGAAAACATGAATACTCAAGAAACATTTAAGCTTTTGCCTTCATTCTTCATCCTCAAAAGTTGTAACACTGATATCAAGAGTTATGGGAATGCATATCATATTTAGCACTATTTGTGGAAAGAGCAAAGGATTTCTAGGTACGACTTCAATAAAACATAAATATGTCCTTTCTGAAAGTTCATTCTATGTGTATGTGGTTCTTAGTGGTCTAATAGTTGGATTTCAGTTCTACAGCATACAAATTATGTTTCTATGATTAATGCAATGGGACACTTATTAACAATCTTCCCCAACATTTTGAGACATAATGTGCAACTGAGGCTGAGAGTTCTTCCATGTGTAATGGGGAAACCTCTCCAAAGACTGACATGCACACACAGGGAACTGGAATCAGTATGATGACACTATCTACATGCATAGCTCTACCTTCATCTGGTCTCAGGTTTTGCTTTTTAAAAAAATATAGAAGGAGAGGCCATCCTACCATTGCTATTGAAGAATTCTTCTATGATTTACCTGATAGAATCTGATCTCATGAGGTAAGAAGATGTTTATTTTATGGGGATCTCTTAGCGTGTCAACAGCCATGACCCCAAAGATCCTCATATGTGCATCCTGAAGAGGCAGAGCCAGGAATGATCCATTTTGATCAGACTTCTGGTGGGAACGGTTCCAGAAGAAAATGTTCCCATGATGTTGAACTTGGGGGACGTGTATTGGCGTCCCTTCATCCACTACTGTAAAACTGTGGAATAGGAATATGGAGATGGGAGAAAGGTACAGGAGGGGCTTTAGATTAAACCATGCAGGAAACAAAATCAATTCTCCATTCATAATCATTGGCATCATATGTCAGAGCAGTGGACTCAAAAAATTACCAGTTTGACTTGAGAAAAAGATTTAGAAAACAAGCTTAGGCCATAACTGAGAAAACGGGATGCAGGAGACATAACTTATACAGCAGGCTAAAATAATTGAGCTGGTCTTGTGAAGCGGAGTTCTTGCATGGCAAATCAATGCCATGCAAGATTTGAGCTCTAGAAATGATCAGGTGAAATCATCTAAGACCGGAAACCCATCACCTCCCACTGTAGAGGCGTAAGTGGCCTGAGGCAATTTTTCGCCTGGGCAGCTAACTGGGAGTTCAATGCTAGTTTACTTCAGAAAGGGAATTATTATTTTTAGAAGGGTGAAACCTTTTCAAGAAATTCTTACCTGATTCCCTTCATGTCCCTGTAGAGCACTTTGTTCAGTACAAATGGAGCATCATCTAAAGTACAAGCTACGTTCCTCAACAGAACACTCCCTCGAACAGGCAGTAGTAGATTTTCTTCTAAGAGGGAAATGTGAGCACTGATCTTCTTATGTCCATGGGCTTGAGCGTCCTATGACAAAATGTTTCTCACCACGTATTTGCCAATAGCTATTCTCTTAATCACGTCTCCCTTGATTAGCCAGTTTGTGCATCTGACCCCAATAATTTCATTTTCATGGATAAATGATGCAGATATTACCGTTCATGGGCAGTGAGGAAAAGGCTGACACCACAGCTGTTCCCCAAACCTGAGTTATAGTGAGTGGAATGGATTTACTTTATACCAACTAGACTGGTTTACTAAAAAATAAAAATAAATAAAAATCTCTCAAAATCTACCCAAATTCAGAGGTTTAAAACATGGATCCCTTTGAACTGTAATCATATTATCTGAGCTTCAGTTAAAAGTTTTTTTGAGAGGTGGAACAAGAAACTGGCTTTATTTTACTCATATATCTTAACCACCTACTATGATATGAATGCGGAAAAAAATGCTCTCAAGGGTATTCTTAACATAGTTAGCTATGACTTTTGATTTATGTCATTTTAGGAAAGGATTTCTTGGGGCCCCAGATTGCAGACTTGCTATTTCTAATTGAAAGAACTGAAAATTCCCTGTACCTAAAAATTATGTTATTGAGAATATTATGTGTTTACACATATATTGAACATGCCCATAAACTGGGGAACATGAGAGAGACTTTCCTTGATATTTGTCTCCTCTTTTTATATATTTGGGTTTGCTTTTCATGCCTTTTTTTCTTCTGCCTTTATTCCTCTTTTTACTCTAAAAGATCTACAGAGAAACTAAGAAAAATGTTGTGAGATTTCTCTTAAGGTACTGCAGAGCTCTGAAGCAAGTTGAAGTAATAACTTATTTTTCTTGACTGGTCTCCAGTTCCTCATCACATCATTTCAAACTACATTGGAAACTTCAGCCATTCAGATGATTGCAATAACCAAGTGTTGTTACTTAGCTGAGCTGAATGACACAATTTCCCTGGGTCACTGGAATCTGTGGTATATGAGGTATGATTGAAAAATACGGTGAATGTTTATATTGAAAAAACATGTATTACAGTAGACGACACATTGCCATTAATCTCCCTCAAAACACTCTCCTTCACTTTGAATACAATTATCCCATCATTCTTGCCACTTTCTGAAGCAGTTCTGGAAGTCTTCTTTCTTGAGCGTGTTTCCTTCATCCTCCATCATGACAACGCTCCGCCGTGTCACACGTCGCTTCTGGTATATGGCAATTTCTGTCAGATAAAAACATTACGGTGTGTCCTCATCCACATTATTCACTGAATCCGGTACTGTGTGACTTCTAGCTCTTCCCCAAAGTCAAAATGACCATGAAAGTTCAACGTTTTGAATCAGTTCAGGGCATCGAGGCAGTCACGACAGAGCAACTCAAGATATTCATGAAAGAAGACTTCCAGAACTGCTTCAGAAAGTGGCAAGAAGATGGGATAAGTGCGTTCAAAGGCCGGGAGAGTATTTTGAGGGGTGTTAATGGCAATGTGTCTTTCACTGTAATACATTTTTTTAAATTTAAACATTCTCCATATGTTTTGATCACACCTCGTATATGGAAAATCACCATGCTGTTTCTGTCTGGGAGCAGCAGCAAGCTGGGAGTCTCGAGGGGCTGCCAAAGCTGTGGGCAGTGGCCCATCGGAATCATGTGTTTTAAGTGTCAGGATTCTATAATAGTCTCAGTTTGTCTCTAGGCAGTGCTAGGAAATATCGTGTGATGTTGAATTCTACTTTATAATGACTTTATAATTTAAATACTTTCTTTTTAAACTGATTCCCAAAACCTCATGCAAGGGAAATGGAGCTTGAACTGCTTGCACATCTCCCTACTGGTATTTTTCAATATCAGTCTATTGTCTGTCCTAGGCTTATTTGACCCTCAGAACAAATGAAATTAGAAATCCCAGGACATAATTTTGTCTTTTATACCTTTCCTCTCTGCTTCTACCTTGCCAACCTGCAATCACTCCAGTTGCATCTCTCCTAGGCTTTGGGTCATTGTAATGTACTGGAGTGAATAAATCATCTACAGCAGTACCCAGCGAATTTTAAGAGAATTTAGCGTGCTCCTCTCGCTTGCGACCATTGAATATCACCTACAACGAGGAAACTTTTCCCTGTTAGATATCATTTTAGAAAATGTACCTGTGTGAGGGCCTTAAAGGTCTCAGTGTACACTGGCTCCAAGGACACCCCACTGGTCTCCGCAGCCCATTGAATTTGGTGCAGCCACTTCCGTCTGGCACGATTCCTCAGGTCCTCTATATGGCTCCTTTCCAAAGCCGTTGTCAGAAACTCCACAACACTTTCCAGAACATGATCTTCATTGCCCCTGAGTTCAGATATGACCAATTCTATGTATTTCAGAAATTGTTTGGAAGACAATCTCACTTCATGACCAGGGTGTGGCTTTGGCAACTGGATGTGTAGTTTAGCTAAAAGACATAAACACAAAACCAAGATCTAACCAAAGACTCATTTGTCTGCAGGGGGACATTTTTATTCTCCTTTTACAGCAAACTGAAGCCCCTGACAACTGCTCCCCATGGAAACCAGGTATCAAAGCCATCTCTAAGCCCAAAGGAACATCTTACAGTGACTTCTTATGCTAGACTCCTATGTCATCTTCTCTGGTTTTGTTTTGTTTTGTTTTTTTAATTCTACCACTTCGGTGAAAACACAAGGGTCAATTTTGATCCCTCCCTACTTTTTACCTTCCATATCCAAGTCACTTAATTCTGTCCTGTTATTCTTTGACAAGGTATCTCATGGCCATTCCTCTCCATTCCTACATCCATAATCCCAAACTAGTATTAATCACTTTATAATTGAATTACCAATAGTAAGGTTCAATACATATAAATTTATAAAATTAAATTAAAACACAATTTGCGTTATGCAATTCCCTGGTTCAAAGTATATTTGGATCCAGTCAATTTTCCAATAATATTTGCCCATAATACCACATAGGAATGATTTGCTCCAACATCCCCATCTACTCATGGTTCTTGACCATGCCTTGCATATTTCTGCATCCACCTCTTTCTTTTATGTTTTTATAATACAATCATGAATCTACTACCAGACCTGAACATGACCAATAACTTACATCTTCCTCTATGTCCCTGCTGTTGTTAAACGCCCTGCGTCCCTATACCCCTTCCCAATATCCTGAAATTTTGCTTTTGCTTTATCTTTCCCTTCCTTTACTTTCTCAGTCGTGTTATTGTGTGTGTGTGTGCTTCTAAACAATATGTGGTTTAGTTTTATGTGTTTTTAGGCTTTAGAAGAAGGACATCATACTATATGCAGTTTTCTTGGACTTGCTTTTTTATTCAACACTATGCTACCATATCCATCCATGTTGTCCCTGTGGCTGTGACTTACTCATTTTCACTACAATGTATCCATTCTGTAAGTATCCCACCACTGATTTATTTATCCTCCTGTCAGGGGGCATGTAGGCTGTTGCCAGTATTTTGCTGTTGTGAACAGTGCTATGAGCATTTTTGTACATGTCTCCTGGTGCACATGTGTCAGGTCTCTGACATTTATTATAAATTAATAAGTCATAGAATATGTGCCTTTCCCCTTTAAAGTTCAAAATCTCTCCTTCCTCAAGAAGGCTTCCACGGTGATTTCTCCTTCCCCTAAAGACAATAGCATCCATTCTATGCCATTTCTTTCACAATTAACAAATACGGCCTGGTACTTTTAGTCGTCTTGTATGAAAGCATCTCATTTCTGAAGACAGACTTTTGTTGATTTTTGCTCCTTAGCATCCACTTAACCTTTCTCCTGGTACTTGAATCCCAAATTTTGCTTTGGGGAAATTCCCACCTCAGTTCACCTGTTTGAGAAGGGTTCCACTTGTGGTTCTAGAAATGAAGCATGCATCTCAGGCCTACACCCATCAGAACATTCTATTCCCCTAGTCAGAGTGGTTAGTTTAGTCCAGACTAATGGCAGACTCTTTGGCTGAACGATTAGGAAAAGGACATTTTCCTTCTCATTCTCACTGGACTTGAGTAAACCTGTGAGTATGTGAGATTGGACCTGGTCACAACGAGAAACGCTGTTTGAAAATGGAGTCAACACACAGAAGACAGCAGGGCCAGACACCTGTTCTAATGTCAATATTTGAACCCCCAAATCTATTTTTTATACATAGAAAAAGTACACTAAATTAACAATACGGTTAAAATAACAATAAGGAGTATAGTATAGTAAATACATAAACCAGTAATAAAGCCATTTATTTTCATTATCACATATTATGTATTGCACATAATTGCATGTGTTATAATTTTATCCAACTGGCAGCGCAGTAAGTTTGTTTACACCAGCATCACCACACACACGTGAGTACTGTATTGTGCTACAGTGTTGTCACGGCTATGACATCTCTGGGAGAGAGTAATTTTTCTGCTCCATTATAATCTTATGGGAACCTCGTCATATATGCAGTTTGTCATTGACTCAAATGTCATCATGAGGTGCATGACTGTAAATACATTTAGGATAATACGAGCAAGATATATGGGAGCTACAAAAAAGGGAGAAAACTAGAGTGAACCCTGTGCTATTGGATTGGACTTGGAGGTAGGGGTGTGAACTTATGGTTTCTAATTTTTATAGATATTTACATAAATATGTACAGATGTAAATGTTTGTATACATCACACACATTCCCCATGAGAAACGGGATCAGAGACCTAAGAGCGCTGAGTATGTGTAGAACCCAGATCTTGGCTTCTAATTACCATGTTCCACTAAAAGAAAACAGGGTTCCTTGGAGACATGAGTGACTCCAGGGTGGGAACAGGTCCCATGTTCTACAGCTTTTTATATGTGATATTTCTGCTTAAAAAATTAGGCTGTATTAGACAGGAATACAGAAATTAAAAGTTAGAAGCTTAAAGTTTCCCCTTACATATAGACAACTTCCATTTTGAAGACACCAACAGAAACATCTCTAGAAATTTCTAATTCTGTGACTTTATCCTATTTAAATCCAGATTTTTAACCTTGGACGCAGAGATGGATATGAAGGCTAGAGCAAAACAAAAAACAAATGAGTTGTTTGAAGATTTACCGATCTATTATTTGCTAATGTTTGAATTTAAATTTGTCTTCCTTTTTAAGAAACTAAATCTGCCTTTCTTCTTCCATATGGCCATCAGTTCAGCAATCACCTTCTTAGTCCAGGTGGCTCCCAATATGTGTTCAGAGAGAGAGGCATTTTGTATAAGCCTACCCTTGGAGAGAATAATTTGTTCTACCCGCTTGCAGACATTTTCTTCTGGCAGCAGATTCTGCCTCCTCATTACTTTTCTCATTCTTCAGTGCTGGGCTGAACCCATTACATTTTATGCTTTCTACCTATCCCTACTGCTGTACTTTCATCATTTATGATGGAACATCTTTATAATAGCATGCTCAGGTTCCTTAAATTCTAAAATTCATCATGTCTAACTCCTTCATTTTACAAATGAAGACGCTTGTATCTACGGAGGTTCAGTAACTGGCCCTTGATCATTTAGACCATTTAGTGAAAGATCCAGTATTGGAACCCAGCTCTCAATAGCAAAAAAATAATAATGATCTGATTAAAAATTGGGCAGAGGAACTGCACAGACATTTTTCCAAAGAAGACATGCAAATGACCAAAAAGTGCATGAAAAGATGCTTAACATCACTAATCATGAGGAAAATGCAAATCAAAACCATAATGAAATATCACCACACACCTGTCAGAATGGCTATCATCAAAAGACAAGAGATAACAAGTGTTGGTGAGGATGTCAAGAAAAAGCAACTGTTGTGCACTGTTGATGGAAATGTAAATTGGTGTAGTCACTATGGAAAACAGTATGGAGTTTCCTCAAAAAAATAAAAATAGAACTGTCACATGATCCAGCAATTCCACTTCCAGGTATATATCCAAAGGAAATGAAATCATTATCTCGAAGAGATATCTGCACCCCTGTGTTCACTGCAGAATTATTCACAATAGCCAAAATATGGAAAACAACCTAAGTGTCATCAACAGATAAATGAAGAAAATGTGGTATATGCAAGTATGTATGGGCAAACAATTTTCAATAAAGGAGCCAAAAACTTAAAATGGAGAAAAGAAAGCCTCTTCAATGGTACTGCGAAAATTGGAAAGCCATATGCAAAAGAATGAAACTAGACTGCTATTTGTCACCATACATAAAAATTAACCCCAAATGGATAAAAGACCTAAATATAAAACCTGAAACAATAACATATATAGAAGAAAACATAGGTACTAAATTCATGGACCTTGTTCTTAGTGAGGATTTTATGAATTTTACCTCAAAGGCAAGGGAAGTAAAAGCAAAAATAAATGAATGGGACTATATCAAATTAGAAAGCTTCTTCACAGCAAACAAACAAACAAGCCATCAACAAAAAAAGAGGCAATCAACTGAATGGGAGAAGAAACTTGAAACAACACCTCCAGTAAGGGGCTAATATCCAAACTATATAAAAAACTCATACAACTCAACAACAAAAACAAAGAAAACAGACACTTTCCCCAAGAAGACATACAAACAGCCAACAGATCTATGAAAAGATGCTCAACTTCACTAGCTATTAGGGAAATGCAAATCAAAACTACAATGAAATACCACCTCACACCTGTTAGAATGGTTATGATCAACAAGACAAGTAATAACAAGTGTGGGAGAGGTTGTGGAGAAAAATGAACTCTCAAACACTGCTGGTGGGAATGTAAACCGGTATTTCCACTGTGGAAAACAATATGGAGGTTCCTCAAAAAATTAAGAATGGAATTACCATATTATATAATCCTGCAATTCCTCTTCTGGGTATCTACCCCAAAAGTTTGAAAACATTTATTTGTAAATATATATGTACTCCTATGTTCATTGCAGGATTATTCACAGTGGCCAAGACATGGAAACAACCGAAGTGTCCTTCGATAGATGATTGGATAAAGAAGATGTGGTACATATATACAATGAAATACTACTCAGCCACAAGAAAAGATGAAATACTGCCATTTGTGACAACATGGATGGATCTGGAGAATAACATGTTAAGCAAAATAAATCAGATGGAAAAAGTCAAGAATCGTATGACTTCACCCATATATGGGATATAAAACTGAAAGCAAAAATTGAACAAAACAGACAAACAAAAACTCATAGACAGCAGTATAGTGGTTACTAGAGGGAAAGGAGTGTGGGGTGTGGTAGAAAAAGGTAAAGGGGGTCAAATATACAGTGATGAAAAGAGATTAGACTTTTGGGTGGTGAACATGCAATGTAATACAGATAATGTATCATAGAATTGTACACTTGAAACCTATAGAATTTTATTAACCAATGTCACCTTAATAAATTTAATAAAATAAAAAATGGTAATTATGTGAGGTGATGGAAATTTTAACTAACACTACTGTGGGAATAATTTCACAATATATAAGTGTGTGTGTGTGTACATGTTGTACACCTTAAACTTATAAAATGTTATATGTCAATTGTATCTCAATAAAGCCAAAAAATGTATAACCATACTAGTAGGCGTGAAGGTGGTATTTCATGGTTTTAGAATAATCAGTGTTTAACTGTATATATGCCATAGTACTGGGAAAGTTGAAGTTAAGATGTTACCACAACTTACATAAGAAAATTCTTATATTTTTACCTTTCTTCATAGAGTCTTTTTCCATTCCTTCCTTGTATGTGTACAAGAGTTCATCAATTTCCTTCAGATCCAGGAAGCCTGAGCCATCACTGTCCCACTTCTGAAAAAGGGCTTCTAGGAGAAGTCCCCGTCGGATTCGGGAAGCATTTTGTTTAACCTAGGATGAAAATAGATTATTAAAGCAAAGAAGACAATCTGTTCATTGTACTCTCAGGCAGCCTCCTATGTTCATTTCCCAGAAAGTACAGTACTTAAAAAAAAAAAAGCTTTATTTTGAGACTAAGCATGATATTAATGGGAAAATGAAGCACTTAATTTTGATCTTCTAAATACCATTCTCTGTTTTACCTCTAGATAAAAAAACATGCATTCTCTGATTGGATTAAAATACATTAATTTAGGAAGAGGACTACACTCCTTAAGAATCTTTAATTCATTCCTTTCCGCTCCCTCGCTGGTTGTTCAGGACTGTGATTAAACACATGGGGTGCTCTGCCTGGCTTTTTGGTGGGATGTGTTTTGTAGTGAAAGGGCAGGAATGGCAGTGTTCAAACAATGAAAGACTGTTCAAAAATTTTTTTATGATTTATCAGTTTACATTTATTAGGATTACTGATACATTCCCATTTCTACCTTCCTACATTTATATTTACATTTCAAAAATTCTTTTATATTTAACATTGACTTGACATTAATTTCTTTTTAGATTTTGTTCTAGATTAATTATATCAATTAGATAGTAATTTAACATCTAGATAGTTTTAATTGCTAAATGACAGTGAACATATACCATTTGGTTAATTGCGGGGAGATGCAATTTAGGAGGCAAAAGGGATATCAACTCTAGAATTAGGTTGAGAAGACTCATAAGGCTGATGAGATTACTGAATATGCCTGGTGAATCTAATTTACATATTTCATACAAGAGTACATAAATTGTTTATAATTTACAATTAATTATAATGTAAGCTAATGTGTGTGCATTTATCTATCACCTAAGTAAGGAAATATATACTGCCTGGATGCAGCACACCTAAATAAAAATATATATTCAAGCCATAACAATAACCCTAAGTATGTGCATTTGTAAATGCACTCACACAGCAGACAGACAGTACACACACCCACACACACACACAATCTTTGTTCATACACATATCTGCTCCTCAAAATCTCTTCAAACTTCAGAGGAGGAAAAACAAAGCTATACAATAAACCATCTCCTACCATCAGTGATCATGATATTATTAGGGGAATGAGTGCTCTGGAGTGTGATCTTAGAATATTTGACAATAAAATAAAATATTTAATGGCCATGGTCATTGAAATACAATGATAAGTTTGATGGCAAATTTTTAAAGAAGAGCCACACAAAGAACAACTGAGGTTGAGAGATTTACTTAGAATAGTGACCTCACTTGTTTCACTGATACACAATATCACTCACCTCTTCTAAGCCACTTATTTTCTCTTCTTCAGTTTCAACATAGCCCCTCTTAAAAAAGGAGGTGAGGGTCTCACTGACACTCAAGGGGGTATCTTCACCCACAAATGTCTCCAGGAGTTGTACAAACTGGAGCAGATTCAAGGAAACTCCATTGAAGGCACTCAGACCTTTTACTTCCTTGTAAGACTGGATATTTCTGATAATTGGATGTAGGTCTATCGAACAGGAAACACATACCAAACAGTAAACGGAAGGATTTTCTCAAAAATTAGGACAATCTATGAGTACTTATTGTAATGGATATCTACTACTTTTTTCCCTGTCAGGAATCCGTGCTCCCTTCATGAGGACAGCACCCTTCTTATTTGACAAAACATCTCTCCCTCGTTGTCAGTTTAGATACATCAGGTGGTACTGAGCCTCCCCCACCCTCAAGGATGGCCACGTGATACAGAATGCATATACGACAGCAAGATAATCCACTACAGGCCAATGAGGATTAGACCCAGAACTTTTTGGGAAACTATTAGGCAAGAACCACTCTTTTTGTCCTTTGATTCCTGAACTTGTAAGATGTAGGCGTAGAGACACTCTCGTGGCTATCTTTGTCGCAGTATAGAAAAAAGAAACTAAAACTGGAAGTGACACAGAGAAGAGCAGGGCTGAGAGGCAGAGTGATGGTGTCCTGCTGCTATTGTTGAGCCCTTGGTATCACTGTGCCTAAAGCCCCCTGCAATCTCTACTGGCCAGTTAAATATATCTGTAAATACCAGCACTACCACCTCTTCCCCAAAGAGCCTTGAATATATTTATCTTGAAGCTCAATGTTATAACATGAAGCATACTTCATAAAATTTCAATCCAGTGACTTGTGTTTGATTTATTCATTCATTTACTCATTCATGCCTTCAATATCAGATTTGATGGAACTTAAAAATGATCACCCATGCAGTTTTTTTCAAATAATAAAGCAAAATTGAAATGAAGAAGTCAGACCAAGAGAAGAACATGAACTAGCAGGCCACAAGAGCTTAACCAATGCCATGCATTTTCACTAAAATATTTTGAGGATGGAAAGTTTGTTATTTGACCCAGAGAAAAAAATTGCAGATAGGAAGAGAATAAAATTGATCTAATTAGTTCTACTACTTGTCGATGAAAAGTAAAATGATAAAATTGCATTGTAGTAAAATATGAGTACTTGTTGGAACAATCACTGTTAAACACATGGTTTACCTCAGATCTAAAAGCTACTCTTTGCTCTCTCTGTGGAGTATATTATAAGTCTTCAAAAAACCCTAGATTCTCACCAGTCTCACATGTTTGGATGTGGAACTATCAGGGAGAGGAATAGCTGGAATGATTTTTGTTGAGTTTTAATGTCTAATATTTTATTCCCTTTGTATACCTGGACCATAGCCTCAAAGCAGTTGTAGGGCCATGTAATGGCAAAAAACAAAACCCAACTGAATACTAATGAATATATTTTAAAACAGAACATTCATCAATAGCTCATGCCTACTACCACCAAAAACATTCATCTGGTATATATTTGAATGCATCAGCTGAGGGACAAAATAATGCAAGGATCACCCTGCTGTTGTGTCTTGGCTAAGTCCACTTTTTATCACGGGGTAAATTAAATCCATCAACTGAACTTCCATCTATCCCTCCTAGTTTTGTTGTTAACATGTACCTGTGAATCTGGAGTTACCATAGATTAAGTTTGCCTGTTTTTCATCTTCACATTTGGCATACTTCATCTTCCAGTTACAAGTCAAAAGTTCACCTATAAAATACAGATTCCACAACATAGCCAATTTAACTTAACTTTCACAGTGTTTTTGTTCCAGAGTATTAATGAAAGGAGGATTAAATGAGTCACCTGACCATGACTTTCCTTCTATTTCTGGGGACTTGGGTTCACAGAACTTGTCTTTCTGAACTTCCTTTTTTGCGGTTTCTAAAAGGTACAAAAGAAAATGCCTATGAGTTGGACATTATATATTCTATTATGTATTCTTAAGTTAATGAATGAGAGAAATGCCTTGCATATGTAATACCAAAAACTTTATTTCAGGTACTTTCCCATAGATGTTGTGTTATAATCACAATGATATCATTTAATAACTCCTAGTTGTTGAGAGTGGCTCTGTCACAAAAGCAATTTGTTGTACCCTAATCTGGCCGTGCAAAAGGAGGGCTACATTTCCTACCCTCCCTCACAGCTAGGTGTCACTCTATGCCTAAATACTGACCAATGATATGTGAAGGGTGTGATGTGATGTTTATCCCTTCTCATTTCTCCTTCTCTGATTATCAGAATGTGGACATGTTAGTGAGCCATCTTAAATCATGTGGTTGGAGGAGACACAAGATAGAAGGAGCTGGAGCCACTGCTGATTTCATGGGCCTGAGCTGTCATGTACCTTGACTTTTATACGACAAAGAAACTCCTATCTTGTGTAGACATTATTGTTTTATTTTGTTTTCCTGAGATTTTTCTTAGACACTGTCATGTTGGATCACTGTTACACATAGTCAAAACTAAGCCCTCACTAACATAACACCGGACTGAATAGTAACTTCACTAATTTGTTTTAAAGCTGCATTCCTACTATGTAAGGAGAGCCAAACATTAGTAGTTGTTTTGTGGAGAAATAAACATAATGCTAAAAAAAAAAAAAAAAGAAAGAAATCAAATTAATTGATGATCATGTAGAATCTAGAACACAGGTTACACATCTCTTAGGAGTTTTAAATAAGAATTTCCTTCGGGACTGTAGACTTTAGAATTAAAGGGCAGAACTTAAAAAAAAAAATTATGCCTAACTGAGGCCTTAAGTGATATTGAAATTGGCTCTCTAAAGGGGTAGAATTTTTCAAAAAAGGTCATAAATTGGCATAAGCAATTCAGAGGAAAAGTCTTCTGCAGAATAAATATTTGAAATGCTTTGTGCTGTTTTAAATATGACTTTCAGAAACTCTTCTAGAACATACATCTTATATGTAACTGAAAAAGCAAGTTCCACTTTATAGTTGAAATAAAAGTAATTTTTAAAAATGGTTTCTAATACCAGACACCACACTTAAAACAAAATGGCTTCTACTGCTTTTTCAGGAGTCCAGTGTAAATTTCTGTATGTAGCGTTACCAGGTTTCTTCCTTACAAATGGGCTTCTAATGCAAAAGGAATTCTAGGTAAATTGACAATAGAGGCTTTTTGGTTTGCACTTAATTGATGGTTCAAGGTCTAGACTCATACTGAGTAGCAAAATATGTCTGACGTTTGCATGACCTGATATGCCAGAAAAGATCCTAACTGAAATGAGTATTTTCTGAAGACTTTAAAAACTGCTCCACAAAACAGAGAGCTAACGTTGTGGGAGAACTGCATTATTACCTGAAAGGTGACCTTCTGTTCTTGATACTGGATCATCCTCTTGCAGTTCAGAAATCGTGACTAGTGCCTCTTCATATGCTTGCTCCTGAGTCTGCTCTTCCTGTGGAGGGATTTCAATGTGCTCCCTAGATGTTTCACTTTCTCTTAAGATATTACCTTCCCTTAATTGTGAAGCTGAGTCCACATCCTGTTTTTCTGGAGTTCTCTCTCTGGATGGTTCTTGTTCTTCAGTTGATCCTTTGAGTGGTTCTTCTGTTATTGACCCTCTGCGTGATCCTTGTTCTGGAGTTGACCCTTTGTGTGATCCTTTTCGTACTACTGATTTTCTGCGTGGTCCTTCTGCAATTGACCCTCTTTGTGGTCCTTGTATTACTGACTCTCTGCGTGATCCTTGTTCTGCAGTTGACCCTCTGTGTGTTTCTTGTCCCAATGTTGACTCTTTGTGTTGTCCTTGTGCTGTTATTGATTCACTGTCAAGTCTGTGTTCTGCAGTAGATTCTATATGGATTCCTTGTTCTGAAGTTGACATTCTAGGTGGTGAGCCTTGCTCTGTTATTGACTCACGATGAAGTCTTTGTTCTGTTATTAACTCTCCCATTGATCCTTGCTCTGGAGTTAACCCTATGTAGGTTCCTTGTTCTGTTACTGATTCTCTGCACAGTTCCTGTTCTCCAGCTGACTCTGAGTCCTGTTCTTGTTCTTTGGTTAAAATTTCGTTTGGTTCTTGTCCTGCAGTTGTTTCTTTCTGCTCTTCTGATGGGCTTGGTGATAGTGTTGATTTTCTATGTTTATGTAGATCTTCTGGATTTTCTAACAATTTACTTTGGGTTTTGCTAGCATGTTTTTCGGGAAGTAATGTATTCATCTCTAAGAGCACTTTGTCAAAGTCTTCATATATATGTTTCTGATCATCCATATCGCCCCAGAACTCAGGCAAGTCTATCTCTTCAAACTCAATGAAGGGCCCTAATGCAGAAAACAAATCATTTACCTAAATAATTGATCCTAAAATGCAGAATCAGAGCTAGTAAGTTAATACAAAAAAGCATTGAGCACAGTGATTATAAAATAGGTCTACTGCTTTAAATAAATATCAGTAACTTTTCCCTTTACAATAAAAAGTAAAAAGGTATCCAAAGGAACATAAAAGGTGCTCACTACTGTAAATTAGAAATTATCTCTTTCCTAAAAGGTGTGGTTTTGAAGATGAACAGGATTCTTCTTTAGGTAGTTGGAGAGTTGTGTAAACTGCCAAGGCAAATAGAATTTCTTTTTTACTTTGGTCTTTTTTACTTTTGGATGAGGCAGGGAACACACATCTTCCACCTTAAATACCTTTTCCATATCTACAATTTCAAAATAAAAGCAAGTCTCAATCCACAACTATCTTTCACTGGGCTATCCCCCCCACCCCCGCCAATATTCATTTTCTCTCTTCTTCTTCTCTACCTTCCTTTCTTCTTCATTCCTTAATTCTTTTCCTCCACACCTTATGTGGACACCTGGTTCAGAATTCTAGGGAAAGACTGAGTACCGTGCACCAGAACCCCACTGTTAAAAAAAAACAACAACAAAACAATCCCAGTGTTCAGGACTACCAACAGTGGGACCATGCCATAAGACTGTATCTTCTCTCTCTGCTAAAACAGTATTTAAGCTATAAAACTGTAATTCCCACCGTTTTGGGGAATATTCTGCATATATCACTCACAGATTTTTAAGTATACAAGTAATACATTTTCACACAGAAATAAAATCCTGATATTCTTTGGAAAACCCATCTATTCAATGACTATCTCTTTAAAAAATAAAAATAAAGCCCGTATTCTTATTTGTTTGGGTAGTAAGATAAAAAAGATATCCCACTGTATAAGTACAGTAAAAACATACAAGTAAAAATGCTTGTGAGAAGGAAACATTTTTCTTAGAAATCTTAGAATTCTAAGTTGCACATTAAAATTGTAATTACCATTACCAACTTAATTTCTAAAACATTCAGATTGTTACTAAAACACCTCTTCATTTGAATGAATTGAAAATTGAGTTCTAGCTGAGTTCTAGCCTGACAACTTTTAATATTGCTCTGTAGGGAAAAATTCATCTAGTTGTGATAAAGAATGAATTTTGTGTGGAATGAACAATCAGATATAGCTATCAGGGTCTCAGGGAGATGTATGTGAAGAAATTCCACAGGGATAAAATGACCTTGTATTCTCATATTAGTGCACTGCCTCATTCCAACTTGAGCATACTCCCTCTGAGTAGCACTTACATTGTCTTGGGTTACAGAGTAAACGTCTAAGCATTTTTGAACTTTGGTCATAGAAGGTTTCCAGCAAGGCCAATGTCCTCTGCCGATCCAAAAACCCTACCTAAGCAGAAAGTTTGCAATTAGTTTTTATAGGAGATTTGAGATTTTTTGTGTAGACGGACTATGGTTTACTAAAGCATTTATTATCACCCTCACCACCACCATGTAAATAAAAGCTGCAGAGTCAAAATTAAGAAAGCTATCTATATCTTGCTTCTAGGCTTATACTCTCCTTCCCCATTCTGCAACATGTCAAAATGCCTTACACTTAATAAAATAGATGCTTAACAAATATTTGTTGTACTGACTTAATTGCTAAATCCAATGTACAAAGTTCAATTCTTAGCTAATCTGACCTGAGTATGACACTAGGAATAATTCACTGCTTCCTACTTGTTCTTTTTTTGCACTGTTTTTATTTTGAGAAAACTTTTAATTATAGAAAAATAAGAAAATGATAAAACTAACACTTTGTTCCCAACACCCAGAAATGATTATTGTTAACATTTTGTGTATTTACTTTAAAAATGTATAACTGATATCATAGTACATATGTCCTTTAAATTGCTTTTATTTACTCAACATTGAGATCCAATACATGTATGTAAAGAAATAGACTTTATTCCTTTTAACCGCTGTAGGGTATTCTATAATATGAAAATATAATTTTTTTAAAAAAATCTCTCTTTTGATGATTTCCAATATTTCTCATTTAGATTTCCAATATTTTGATACCAAAACAATAACGCAATGGACATCCTTACACATATCACCTGTGCACATGTGTAAACATTTCCCTAGGATAAATAACTAGAAGGGTAATTAATGGATTGTATACTATGTGTATTTTCAACTTAGTACTTCTTGCCAAACTGCTCCACAATACACCGTTGCCAATTTACATACTTACCATTACTGAATGAGGATATCATTTTTCCATATCCACCCAATATTTGATATCGTTAGAATTTATAATTTTTTCCCAATCTGATGGATAAAGTATGTCATCTAATTATTTTAATTTGCATTTCCCTGATTACTAGTGATATTAAATATATTTTGATGTTAATTATGTATTTGAGTTCCCTCCTTTATGAATGGCTTTTACCTTTTTCAGTTGGGAAGAGTTGTCTATTTCTTATTAATTTGTAAACTTTTGATGATCATCATCCTGTTATTTACATAGCAAATATCCTTTCCCAGTTTATTTTATTTTTTTTCCCAGTTTATTTTTTATTTTTTAATTTAAATTTTGGTGAGTTTAGCCATATCAATATTTTTTGTTTTGGGGTAGTCAAATGTGTCAGTCACATCCTCTACGGTTTGTGCTTATTAGGAGTACTTTTCAGGAAATATTACCCATATTATCAAAAGTTATGATCTATATTTGCTTCTAAAACTTTTAAAATTTTGTTTTCTACATCTAGGTCTCTGATAATATGAGACTTATTTTTCCTCATAAATGAGGTTAAAATCTAATTTTATATTTTTCCTACTATGGAAAGCCAATTGTCCCAATAGCATTGTCCTTCCCACTGATTTATATTGCTACCCATGTCATACACTAAATTCCCACATTCTCATGGGTCTGATGCTAGGTTCAGTAGCCTGTTAGTATAAGTCTGTTCTTAAAAATAGGGAAATTCTCCCCAACGTGTTCTTCTTTTTGTTATTATTTTTGCTATATTTAAACCTTTTTTTCCATGTAATTTTTAAAAGCTAAACCCTTTTTAAAAAAAAATACAACATACATACAGAAAAGTATACAAATAATAAGGGTATGATTTCATGAGCATTTCATAGTATAAACACACTCAGGACTTGTTTCTCTAAGGAAAATGGTAACTTTAGTAGGGGGCATGATTTTGCTCCAAAACTTGATGGATCTACACTGTGATTCTACTATTGCCATAGCATTCCAATTCCTCTTATATACTTCAAATACCGTGGGACCTTCTAGGGGAGAAGGCACGAGGAAAAGAAGAGTTTTTGTACCATAGCCTACAAAGTCTACAAAGCCTTTTCTTGCTCTGGGACCCACTCTGGCTGCTGATGGCTCAGTTCATACATAAAAGCAGCACATGAGAGTAAACGTTGTTCCTAAAATGTAAAAAGATCCAATAAGCATTGTGCCTCTTTCTTAATGGTAGGTGGCGCAAGGTACAGCAATTTGCCTTGTACTTGAGATATCCTGTCATGCTTCAGACTACTTAACTGTTAAAAATTTACCAATGTTAAACCTTGAATTTTTATGGTTTTTATTGTCCACCTTCAGACACACAAGACACCTCTCTCTCTCTCTCTCTCTCTCTCTCTCTCTCTCTCTCTCTCTCTCTCTCTTTCATAAACAATGCCACACAAATCATTCTTGTACATGTATTTTCTATTTACTAGTGCTTTTATTTCTTTGGGATAAAAATTTCAGGAATGGGATCACTTGGTTGAAGGATGTAAGTACTTTTTATTTAAATAGACATATCTAGATTACTTTAAAAAGATACTATACTAAAATTTCACCAGGAATGTCTCAGAAAATACTATTCCTCTATCCCTACCAGCAATAGGTATTATCTATTTAAAATATTTTTGCTCATCTGTTGAGTATATAATGATTCCATAAATTGTGTGTTCATATTTTTTGACCATTTTTCTTTGGGAGCTTATATAGTGTCCCACCATCAGAGAAAGTGGCATTTTTTTCAGTGACAGCCATAGTACTTGTTGATTCTAACCGTATGGAGTTCATCCCATTGAGTCATTTGGAAGTTTTCTTTTGTATTGCTTATGCCCATGGCTCTTCTTGTCCGAACTTTAGGTGTCTTGCTGGGGGTACTCCCAGAACTTTTTACTGCCGTCTTCTCAGCACATTCACTCCCCTTCACACACAAGTATTTGGGAACACTCATCCCCTTTCCTCTAGCCACAGGAGTGGGACTAACCTCAAGATCACCCACCTAAACTCCTCTTTCAATAGTAGTTACCCTCCCTCTTTAATGTCATGTTGGGTTCAGGACATCTCTACGAAGATTGCAGTCTCTAAGCTACACCCAGGAAATGAAGCATAAGCCCTCATCTCTACGAAGATTGCAGTCTCTAAGCTACACCCAGGAAATGAAGCATAAGCCCTGCTCTTAAATTTCTTTTCAACCTACTTGGAATTTCCAAGAGTGTCTATAATATTGCTTTCAACCTCCAACCCTGATTGGGGCTCAGGGGTGGGGGATCAGCAACTAACTCTGACTTAGGAACCCAGACAATCTCTAACCCCTAGTCACAACCCCTCCAACCTACTTCTTCCATCAGCTGGTCATAATCTCCCAGTGATAGAAAAAGTGCTTTGATGTCATATTCTGCATTCTTCTTTATTCTATGGTTCTTCATTTTTCTCCTCAAGCGCTCAGCATTCTTAACTGAAAGTACAGGCTTTTGAACTCTTGAGTTGGCCACTGGTTAAAAATATTCAGACACAATTAACTTCTTTATTCTATACTGCATCTACCTTCCCTACAAAATCAGCACACAACTACTATTTGAATGCTGGGAAGGAAAGCAAAAGGCACAAGCAAACCTCAGTTAATTCCTCTAAATATTATCCCATTGTATTTGTTATGTCACATAAATTGGTATTAAATTGGCCAACAGTACTCTGTAGATAGCCAGGCTTTTACCAGGAAGTAAAATCTTGACCTGCTGTCATCCAACATTGTTAAAGGAAGGAATTTTCAAGGAGGATTGCCTGAAAGACACATAGACATTTCAGATTTTATAAAATACATACCTGACTTAAGCCAAATTATCAGGGATTTGAGAACCTAGACCACAATACATTGGCTCCTTTAAGAATTGCTTTCACTGAATTGCAGTCGGGTATGGTATCATTTGCCTACATTTAAGGTGATTATAAAAAACTGCCCTAAGAAAGTCATTGTTTGACTTATTATAAGTCCATCATAAAGGATGTTCACTTTAACATATAGGGCCCCTTTAATGAGTACTTGTGGGATAAACTCCCGACTTTGAACCCCAAGTTTCTATACTTCTTCTTAGCACCAGTTTGTATTTATCTTATAAACATTGTTGATAGAGTGTTTGGTCATGTTTCCTTTTTCACATTCACTGCTAGGAAGCTTAAATTCAAACTTGTAGACACATATTTAGATCATTATGGTATGCATGTGGGGCTTTGTTCCCGGTTTCATTTAGTACCCTCTCTTGTATTTTTTACTTTTTTCATCCTACTTTTAAGTTATGTTCCTTTGTTGCATTTTATCTTTTCTGGTAAGCTTCCTTAAATCTTTTCTGGAACAGAAAAGATATTTGTTGGTGATACAAACAAATAAAGTTCATAAACAAATATGTATCAGTAAAGTTTGTCTCTATTTTTGCAATCCATTTGGTATCCTGGCATCCCAATATCCTCCCAAATACCATTTTTAGAAACCCTTTTTGATATAAACTTTTCTTGTTTTTAAGAAACAGCATATTAAAATGTGGTAGGCTTTCTATTCCCTGCAGCTCTTTTCTATAGGAAGCCACCAGGAAAGAGAGCAAACAAAAACAATCTTAAGCAACCCATTCTTAAGCATGGGAAAGAGATTTAGAGACAAGGTATACATTGGGAAATGTCATGCCATGCAAGGTGTGGTCTGTAAACTGGTACAAGTCTATGATGAGAAAGGTACAGAAATTGAGAATAGCATCTAGAAAATTTTATAGCAATTTGAGGAAGGAACAGATAATAAATCAGATTTGAATCTGATAAAAAGATAACGTGGGTTATGTTTTGTATGTCCTTATACCCCTCTACTAACGCATTTTCATTGAGTATCAGTCCACAACAGATTGGAAATTAAAAACATCATCAGGGCAGCCAGATGGCTCAGTTGGTTAGAGTGCGAGCTGTGAACAACAGGGTTGCCGGTTGGATTCCCACATGGGCCAGTGACCTGCGCCCTCCACAACTAGATTGAAGGACAACGACTTGGAGCTGATGAACCCTGGAGGAATACACTATTCCCCAATAAAGTTTAAAAACAAAAACAAACGAAAAAGTCATCAACAACAACAACCTAAAAACTGGTCCTTCACAACCAATAGTTTGAGAAGCATGGCTAAGGGTCTTACCCTACCTTCCCACTGTCACAATGCAGGAAGAGTTCAGCAAACATCTGCCTCCGCATATCAGCTTTGATGACCTCCCGGAATTCATCTGCATAGTGGCAAAGGTGCTTAAGGAGTTCCTCAAACATTTCACTTTTAAAGTCTGCAATCTGTGAAAAGATATACTGCAGAGAAAAAGAAGATAAATGATTAGAAGCCATGCTCTTTATTTGGATTTTCCTAAGGATTCAGTTGATGTATGTGAAATTATTGGCTGCAATTTTTTTCTCCCCATATCATTTGCTTGTCCCTTAGATAAAGCATTTTCACGTTCATGCTATTCTACAAGCTGTGCCACAGAAAAAGGTGATTACTACAGGTTCCAACACCATACACCAGTGGGACTAGATATTTTTGGAGCTGTTTCCCCTCTAGATTACATCAGCATTGTATAGGGCAGACTTTTTACCTCACACTATAATATCTCATGATAGAGAGAAATAGATCAAGCATCGGAAGAGTTTCTGAGTGGACTCCTCTCGAAGTTGTAGCCCAATTCACAGTCAATGATTTCCTCCTCTGCCCCAAGCACCGCAGTTAGCCAAATGTGTACTGGTAGTCAGTTTGTCTTCATGACCCTACTTCCGTAGCCATAAGTGATTGGACCAGGGGAGGATACTTCACCTAAACAACGCCATTCAGATTCTTTCCACTGGGAACGGGGAATTAGGACGAGGGAATGGCCACTCAGTGTCTGAGAGAGGCTGGACTTGCAAATGTGAACTTAAGAATTGTTGGGTGGCCAGATTCCTCCATGTGTGAAGTGAGGATGCACGAAAGCCTATATATAGACAGATGAATCAGAAAGCAGAGAGGAAAGAGTCGTGATGTTTTCCAAGTCCCTGTTCTAGTCCCTTCCTGAAGTCAGGTCCTATTTCTGCCCTTGGATTCTGCACATTTCATTTTCAGTTACGTTACCTCCGGTTGGTTTCTGTTTCATGCAATTAAAGTATAGTAACTAATGCAGTTTTTAAAAGGGAACATGTTGTTGGTATATTTCATTGACACATAATTTTTGAAATGAAGGATAGTCGATATTTCACTTCCTCATTAATATCATCCAGGAAAATTTAGAATGTATTATGTAAGAGATGCATTAGGTTTGAATCCATGCTAATAAATCATAAACCATTATTAACTGGCTTAGAGATCAAAAGAGGAAAATTTAAAGCAGAGCAAGAGAGTTTTTTTTTAATTTTTAAAAATGTATTTTTCAATTACTGTTGATGTACAAGTTATATTAGTTTCAGGAGTACAAAACAACATAGTGATTAGACATTTATATACCTCACAGAGTGATAATCCAAATAAGTCTATTACCTATCTGACACAGTACATAGCTATTATAATATTATTGACTATATTCCCTATGCTGTACTTTACATCCCCTGACTATTTTTTTCAATTATGGTTGCCACTCAGTATCATTTTATATTAGTTTCAGATGTATAGTGTAAAGGATAGACATGTATATAATTATACATAGTTTTTACAATGTTATTGACTATATTCCCCATACTGTACTTTTTTATATCCTGTGACCATTTTGTAACTACCAATTTGTTCTTCTTAATCCTTTCACCTTTCTCACCTAGTCCCCCCACCGCCCTTCCAACTAATAACCATCAGTTTGCTCTCTGTATCCATGAATCTGTTTCTGTTTTGTTTATTTTGTTCTTTATATTCCACATATGAGTTTAAGTGAGATCATGTGGTATTTGTCTTTCTCAGTATGACTTATTTCGCTTAGCATAATACCCTGTAGGTCTATCCATTTGTCACAAATGGTAATATTTCATTCATTTTTATGGCCTAGTAATATTCCATTGTATGTATGTACCACAATTTCTTTATCCCATCACCTATTGAGGCTACTTCGGTTGCTTCTATATCTTGGCTATTGTAAATAGCCAAGTGAACATATGGGTGCATATATCTTTTATCTTTTCAAATTAATGTTTTGGATTTCTTCGGATAAATACCCAGAAGTGGAATTGCTGGGTCATAGGATAGTTCTATTTTTAATTTTTTGAGGAAACTCGATACTGTTTTTTACAGTGGCAGCAACAATTTGCAATCCCACTCACGGTGCACAAGTGTTCCCTTTTCTCCACATCCTCGCTAACACTTGTTTATTTATTGATGATACCAACATTGACAGGTATGAGATGATATCTCATTGTGGTTTTTATTTGTATTTCTCTGATAATTAGTGACATTGAGCATCTTTTCATATGTATGTTGGCCATCTGTATGTACTCATTGGAGAAATGTCTATTTAAGTCCTCTGCCCAATTGTTACTTGGACTGCTTTTTTGGTGTTGAGTTGTATGAGTTTTTTACAAATTTGGGATATTAAACCCTTATCAGATGTATGAGTATAATTGGCAAGTATCTTCTCCCATTGAGTAGAATGTCTTTTCGTTTTGACTGTTTCCTTTGCTGTGCAAAAACTTTAGTTTGATGTAGTCCCATTTGTTTATTTTTTCTTTTGTTTCCCTTGCCTGAGGAGCATTGTCAGTAAAAATATTACTAGGGGTAATGTATGAGAGTTGACTTCCTATGTTTTCTTCTAGGAATTTTATGGTTTCAGGTCTTACATCTAAGTCTTTAATCCATTTTGAGTTTATTCCTGTATATGGAGTGAGAAGGTGTCCTAGTTTCATTGTTTTTTGTTTGTTTGTTTGTTTGCATATATCTGTCCAGTTTTCCCAGCAACATTTATTGAATACACTATCTTTGCCCCAATGTATATTCTTGCTTCCATTGTCATAAATTAAATGACTATATAGGCGTGGGTTACTGAATAGTTGACATTTTCTGGAAATACTGTGGCACAATCCTCTAATGCTGAAAAAAAGGACTGATTTATTAAAAGAATCATCCTGTTTTATATTAAGCTTTTTGGAATTGACTTCAAAGCTGTACGAGTTTTCTGGCTGTGGGAATGCTATTAAATCAAGAATTGGTTTAACTATTTCTCCGACAGACACTTTAACATTCTGGATTTATAACCTGTGGGCTTTCTGAACGAGCATGTTCTGTAAGTGTTAGGTATATGCTATAAAGACTACCAGTTGCCAACTCAACTGCAAATCAAATTCCGAATAGAACAATTACAGCAGTTTGCCAGTGTCTCTTGTAAAATCAGAAAAAGTGAAAACACATGGTAGCCTTTGCATTTTCATATCCTCCCAAGGAATAAATCAATTAACATTCATAAATCCTGAAGTGAGTGTTTAAATTAATTTAACAACATATTTAACTACTGATATCCTTCAGTTTAATAGCTCTGTGAGCTGTTACACACTTGAACTGTATTTAATCAAGTTGTCTCTATATGCTGGGTTCCAGTGTAATGAGTTTGGGGCTTTTCCTTTCTGACTTGAAAACCAAAATATTGAGAATATGATAAATGTCACACTTCATAGGTTGGTAGCTACTGTTAGATTCTACAGTTCTGGGCCATTGGGATCCACACTTAATTTAACTGCAGATCAACTGGGGGGTTGATGCAGTGGTTGATGTAAGAACAATAGAAAGAAAACTATGTTTGGAAACTCTCTTAGGTATTAACTTCTAAACTGTCTTTGTAAGCCTTGGGAGTCAATAACATTTTCAGGAATGTCTGCAAACAAGGACTTTAATATTGAAATACGCAGATTATATTTGCTATCTATAATTGATGAGGTGGTGTGTTCATATGGCATTTAGACAGAAAATTAGCTTTCTTGTCTCAGAGAGAAAAATTTTAAAAACAATTAATGCTAATTATATACTCAACAAAGCAGACGAATACTTTAACCCCTCTGATTTCAAAAAATTTGCTTAACAAATGAATTGAACAAAGGCCCCATTTAATATCTAATCATCATCATCATCATCATCATCATCATCATCATCATCAGACTGAAACACACAATTTTACCCCTACTGGTGAAAGGTAGCTTAGGCAATGTGATGGGCTGAGTTGAGTTCCCCCAAATTCATATGTTGAAGACCTAACCCCCAGTTCCTCAGAATGTGACTGTATTTTGAGATAGGGTCTTTAAAGAGGTAATTAAATTAAAATCTACTCATTAGGGTGAGCCCTGGGGGGGGCCCAGAGCTGTCATAAGCTAATATGACTTGTGCCCTTATAAAAGGAGGAAATGTGGACTCAGACACATACAGAAAAAAGACTACATGAAGACATAGAGAGAAGACAGCCACCTACAAGCCAAGGAGAGAAGCCCTCAGAAGAAACCAACCCTGCCAATACCTTGTCTTGGCCCTCTGGCCTCCAGAACTGTGAGAAATTACATTTTTGATGTTTAAGTCACCCAGTCTACGGTACTTTGTTATGGCAGGCCTAGGAAACTATTACAAATAATAAGGAGGCACTCATGACACAGTTCATGGATTTATGTATTCCTTGCAGTTGAAGACCACCGAGGAAGACACACACCAACTTAGAGGATAGTTTGCCACAGGCCCCCCATTTCCCTGGCCTAAAATGCCCCCTTCCCCCCCAAGGTTTCTTCATGTAGTTTCACTGCTTTGAGATGGTCACTGCCTTATGCTGGGTTGTTATCAATTGCATAGTCCGAGGCCTTCGGACTGACATGGTTCAAAGTTTAAAATTTAAACAGAGAGGCTTCATCAACTGTACTCAAAGATTGGCTTTCCTTTAACAGATTCTACTAAATCCAGGCTTTGTATTTTCCCTGAAATAGTATGTATCTGAGTGGCTTTCTATTCTATCAATGTTGCCGCCTCTACCTCTCTCCAAGCGATCATTCTGTCCTCCCCTGCCACAGCTCAAAGCACATGAAAAATAAAATGAGCCAAATAAAAATCACAAAATACAAAATTACAAATGATAGAATAGAAAGCCACTCAGACACATACTATTTCAGGGAAAATACAAAGCCTGGATTTAGTAGAACATGTTAAAGGAAAGGCAATCTTTGAGTACAGTTGATGGAGCCTCTATTTAAATTTTAAACTTTGAACCATGTCTGTCTGAAGGCCTCGGACTATGTAATTGATAAGAAACAACCCAGCATAAGGCAGTGACTATCTCAAAGCAGACCACTATGAAGCAAGAACAGACTGAGTTCCAAAGAAGAGAATCCAGGTACAAGCATGGCCCTTATTTACTTCTGGCCAAGGGGTGCACCAGTTCCTCAGTATGGCACAATCAAAAGTTAATACCTGAATCCCACTGTACAGTATGTGTTGTTTTTGCATAAAATTATTCTTAAGCCCATTATATAACCTCAGACCACTTGAAGCCCAGGCTGCTGAAGGATGTTCCAGGGAAACTGACCCTCACTTTACCTAGTATAATCAGGAAGGTATTGGACTGTTTCACTTGCCCTCATTGAGGAGGTACATGTGTGGCTAGCATCCACACAATGACCAGGTGGGAGACGTCAAAGCAAAGCAAACTCCTAAATTAGGGTGACCAACTGCCTCACTTTGCCTGGGACTTTCCTGGTTTTAGCACTGAAAGTCCCATGTTCTGAGAAACCCCTTAGTCCCAGGCAAACCAGGATGCTTTGAAACCCTATACCTTGATCTGTGCCAATGGTCTAACTCCTGTGAGGGACTTTGGGGAACCTCTGTTTGGAAGCATGCTGTGGTGCATCTTGCTTTATAGAACAAACTACCTCTGTAAGTATCCTTTGCCATAAAAGAAACGCTACAGCCTTTAACTGTGTCTGCGGCATCTTCCCATCACCATGCCATTGGGACAACTAGACATAAAGCAAACTAGAGTTTTATTCTATAGTGTGCATTCACCCATTCTCAACCCATTTTTGTATTTATGTAATCATAAGACAAAAAAATCTAAATGTTTGTTATGGATAACTGGGGATGTTAAACACAAATGATAATCTGAGTCATTATTCTGGTGCCTAGAGTGAGCAGAACAGATAAGCAGGCCACACTCCCCCAGAGAATAGTCCTTTAAGAGGATTCACTCTTGTCTGAGAAAGCTCTACTTCGGAGGCAAGAGTTTAGGGAACTAACTGTGAGAAGAATAAATCAGGAAAGAATATAACCCAGGCCAGAGCCAACTCATAATATCAGTGGAAATAAAAGTGTGTCATCTCTGGAGCCCCCAGAGATGGGGAAAGAGGATCTGTACTGATAAGAGGTCACCTCCCCCAGCTCCTTACTCTGGAGTCTTTGGAGGCTCACCTCTTCCTGAGGCCATCCTTACCCCTCACTCCATGCACTCTTGTCATACTGAAGGTCTTGTATGTAGTCATTACACGGTTAGAGAAAAGAAATTTCCTTCCCCTGGTAGTGCATCGTGATGACGTCCTTTTCTTCAGAGAGTATTTTCCCCACAGAAATAGTCACTCTTACTAAGAACTCCACTTCAGGCACAATGAAACCAAACACCCCTGCCACTATATAAAATACTGCTTCTATTTGGAAAACGGATCCAAGTTCTAAACCACCAATCAACTTACAGAAACTTTTTTTGGGGAGAGGGACATACAGCCATTTGTGGAACCATCATTTCAAAAGTTACGGGCACTTTAACAACTCAAGGTAACCTTTGCCTTAAGACATACCAAAAAAAATACCAAAATAAGACATGCTTATCTCTCCAGACTTCTCCTGAAGCAGATTATTAGGAAAGCCTTGATCAAAACAAAGGGAATTTATAGAGCTCAAAAGTCCAGAAAATTCAAAAAGAATCCTCCTACCTAAGTTAACTACATTTTCTATAACCATGTTAATGATGTTTAGATAAAACAAATATACTTGAAATGGTCTTCTGTTGATAAACAAATTAACCAATCAGATAGTGAAATGAAAGGGTAGATCTTTTATAAGATTGAAATCTGGGAATTCCAGAACTGATCCATTTATCAGCTCCTGCCTACTCCTGGCCTGAAGACAATACAGTTAATTTTGCTAGTGGGAGCCCACTGAAATCTAAAGGTTAAGATTTCTGTTCCTTTTCAAATTTGTATTGGGAACACAATACCTATTTGAACAACTCAATACCAGTGTTAAAATTATACAAATAGTAAGTTTTGTCTCCTAGAGTGAGATCTCTTGGGAACCAGAGCATTCTGAGAATTTAAAACAAAGCCTAACTAACACTCTCCCAAAACATATTTCTTATGTACCTAAATATTCAACTTATAAAATGAAACAAATCTCAAAGAAACCAATACATTAGATATTTTAAATTAGTTCTGTCAATATATAAATGTTTAAAGCATTGTTCTTAAAGTTCCTTTCAAAGTAAAGAGATACAAGGTATGGCAGGTGGAAGAAATTCAAAACTCATGACCACCAGAGGAACTTCCTACATGAAACCTGCCCCACTGAAGTCTCATTTTTCTTTTACTCTGTATCCCTTGGCAGCGATGAATATAATAATTCATAATGTTTTGCACCTGTTCACTGCTTTATAATTGTCTTTTTGTGGTGTGTGTCCTTAATTTGCTTACATTTTGATCCTTCCAATCCCTGGATCCTATTTTGGTTCCATCCAGTGTGTGTATGTATGCGTGCATGTACACACACGTGCACGCATGCGCTCACCCACACACACACACACACACACACACACACACAAATGCCTACACATACCCACAGACACAGTCCCATAACAATGCATCCTTAAGGATAAGAAATACAACTTCTTATTTTGACATTTCTCCTAGCACACAGAGTAAACATTCAGTACATACTTAACAACCAAAAAACTAGGAATAAATATTCTAAAATACTTACTTTGGGTCTGCATTTACCAGAATAAAATATACAAACAGTGAAAGAACTTATAATAAACAAAAACATCATCACCTGTTCGTTTATCCACCAGAAAACAGACGTGCTAGAAAAGTGATATGCATATCCAGGCATCTGTGACCATTCCCTACATTTGTCTTTTTCTCTACATTAACTATTACTCTTTGACTCCATTTCCTCCAAATATTCTCCTTCCTAAGTGCTAATCACACTGCTCACTCATTACAATCAGCGGGGCAATCGCAAGGCATTGTTTCTCCACTGGATGGCACCTGTGTGTAATATGTTGCCTTTTAGCCTGACATTTATTTTCTTTCAGTTTCATTAAACAGTTCTGACAAAATAGCCTTAGAACAAATCTCTTTTAAAGCAAGTGTTCCAAACACTACTTCTATGTCAGATAAGATGGCTCAATGATTTATTGATCAGATAATTAAATTTTTTCAATAAATATTTCTATACAAGAAGTACTTTCTTTGTTTCTAATTGATGCAACAGCACTTCTCTATAATGATAGTACCTGAATATGTGCTCTTTGCATTTCAGGAAGAGAAGTTGGCAATTGTCAGGAAAACTAATATTAATAACCCAAACCATCCATTAAAACGAAATTAGGTGGATAGATACCCACAAAAGTATTATGTAGAATGCTAATGAGTTTGTATCAAGTATTAGTAGGTATACATCACCTTTACCCATTTTCTTCTTAAATTGATGGATATACATACATACATACACATACACATACAACAAGGTGTGATAAAAAAATACGGTGAATGTTTAAATTTTTAAAAATTACTACAGTAAAAGACCCATTGCCATTAATTCCCCTCAAAATACTCCCCCTCGCTTCAAACACATTCATCCCATCATTCTTGCCACTTTCTGAAGCAGTTCTGGAAGTCCTTTTGTGAGTGTCTCACTACACTGTCATGGCTGCCTCGATGTCTTGAATCGATTCAAAATGTTTACCTTTCATGGTCATTTTGACTTTGGGGAAGAGCCAGAAGTCACACAGTGCCAGATGTAGGGAATAAGGTGGATGAGGACACAGTGTAATGTTTTTATTTGACAGAAATTGCCGTTTCAGAAGTGATTGTGACATGGAGCCTTTCGTACATATATGAGGTCAGACAATTAAGTTCGCGAACTTGTTGCAACAATGTTGCTAACCTTTTTTTGATATCAAAAAAACATTTAACCAAGTTTTCTATTTGGAAGTGCTGAAAAGGCTGCATGAAAAAGTTAGACGCCCTGAACTTTTCACCAGCAATTCATGGCTCTTGCATCACGACAATGCACCAGCTCACACGGCACTGTCTGTGAGGGAGTTCTGAGCCAGTAAACAAATAACTGTATTGGAACACCCATCCTACTCACCTGATCTGGCCCCCAATGACTTCTTTCTTTACCCAAAGATAAAGGAAACATTGAAAAGAAGACATTTGAATAACATTCAGGACATTAAGGGTAATACGATGACAGCTCTGGAATGGCTCTGATGGCCATTCCAGAAAGAGTTCCAAAATTGCTTTGAAGGGTGGACTAGGAGCTGGCGTCGGTGCATAGTTTTCCAAGGGGAGTACTTCGAAGGTGACTGTAGTGATATTCAGCAATGATGTATGTAGCACTTTTTCTTGGATGAGTTCGTGAACTTAATTGTCAGACCTCGTTTGTCATATATGATACGTACCCTGTTTCCCCGAAAATAAGACCTAGCCAGACAATCAATTCTGATGCGTCTTTTGGAGCAAAAATTAATATAAGACCCAGTATTATATTATATTATATTACATTATATTATATTACATTACATTACATTGTATTTATTATATTATATTATATTTTTTACTTTACTTATAGTAAAATAAGACCGGGTCTTATATTAATTTTTGTTCCAAAAGACAATTAGAGCTGATTGTCTGGCTAGGAAAAAGATAGGAAAACATGAGGAAATACCTTCATTTTTTATAAGGTGTCAACTGTTATTTCTATAATTGAACTATGTGATTTAAAAAAATAATGACTGCAACCTTTCCTGATCTTCATCATATGGTCTTGTGTTGGAATGATTTTAGAATAACTTTTGTGAAGATATGTTTAATTTCAACAATTTCCTTATTTTTACTTCAGTTTCTCTTTTCTCTATTAGAATCAAGTACAATTAAATGTTTTTTATTTTAAGTGATTAAAATCTTATAACAGAATTTATGATCATCTACATCTATATACCCATCTATCTATTGAGACAAAGTATATAAAGCTGTTTAAAATAATGTTTATTTAAGGGTGACAATGGTTATTTCTGGGTAACAAATTTATGGTGATTTTAAAATCCCCACCTTCATACTTTTATGTATTATTTAAATTCATTCTTTGGTCACAATAATTTCTTTTAATTGAATAGTATTTTTCTTAGAAAATGTGCCAACATGTTAACAAGAATTAATTCTATGCCATGGGAATATATGTATGTGTGTGTGTATTTATATATATTTACTCTATTTTTAAATATACATGTATTTTTAAAATTCCTCATCCCACCTCATTTTTAAAAGTTTTAAGACTACAATTTCTCATTTGAGTAAACATTTAATAGCATTCCATAAAATCAGATGTAAGACTTTGACCCAAGAATTATTAAAGAGATTAATTTTTAAATTTCTAAATGGTTGGGCTTAATAATTTTAAAATTTGTTTATTATTTTCTAGTTTTGTTACATAATAAGAGAATCTAACATGTCAAATTTCTAGTTTTTAGACTTATAAGGTTTTCTTGGTGTCCTGTTTATAACAAATTTTGACAATATTCTAAGAAAACTGGACCAGGGTCACTGGAGGGATTGAAGTTCGATATATACTTTTATAATAAGTCTTATTGATAATGTAACAGTTTCTTTATATCCTTATTTATTTTTTACCTCTTTGACTTATCAAATACTTTTTAAAAAATGTTTTATCACTTCACATCATACACAAAAATAAACTCAAAATGCATCAAAGACTTAAATAACTTAAATATGAGCTGAAACTATAAAACTTAAACGTCTACCTTTATGACCTTGATATTAGGCAATGGTTTCTTAGACATGACGCCAAAGTAGAAGCAACAATAACAAAATTAGATAAATTGGACTTCATTAAATTTTAAAACTTTTGTGCTTCAAAGGACACCATCAACAAAATGAAGATAACCCACAAAATAGGAGAAAATATTTGCAAATTATATATTTGACCAATGGATTGTATCTAGAATATAAAATAACTCTTATAAAAGACAAACCAATTTAAAAATGGTCAAAGGATCTAAGTAGACATTTCTCCAAGGAAAATATACAAATGACCAATTAATACATGTAAAAATGTTCAATATCATTTTAGCCATCAGGGAAATGCATTTCAAAACCACAATGAGCTACCACTTCATACCCATAGGAATGGCTATAATTAAAAAATAAAACAAACAAAAAAAACAACAGAGAATAACAAGTGTTGTCAAGGATGTGGAGCAATAGGAATCCTTGTTCACTGTTTGTAGGAATGTAAAATGGTGCAGCCATTTTTTGTGTAGAAAAGAGTCTGGCAGTTCCTCAAAAGAATCAACATAATGTTATATGAGCCAGCAATTCCACTCCTATGTATATACCCAAGAGAATTGAAAACATGTTCACCATATATGCAAATGTTCACATTCACAATGGTCAAAAAGGAAAAACAACCCATATGTCCATCAACTTACAAATGGATAAATAAAATATGAAATGTCCACAAATAGGAATATTATTCAGCAATAAAAATAAAGTGTTGACACATGCTGTAACATGTATGCTAAGTGAAAGAAGCCAATAACAAAAGGCCATATATTGTATGGTTTCATTTATATGAAATTTCCAGAATAGGAAAAGCTATAAGAGACAGAAAGTAGATTGGTGGAGTTCTAGGCCTAGAGGTTAGGAGGGAAATGGGCAATGACTGCTGATAGGTATGGGGTTTCTTTTGGGGGTGATAAAAATGTTCTAAAATCGATTGTTTTAATGGTTATACAGTTACGTAAATACACTCCAAACCAATGAATTGTACACTAAATGGGTGAATTGTAAGAATGTAGGAGGTTGAATAATACCCCTCAGAGATAAATCAGGTCCGAATCTCTGGAACCTGTCAATACTACCTTATAGAGGAAAAAAGTCTTCGCAGCTGTGATTTAGTTAAGGTATTTGAGATGAGGAAATTATCCTGGATTATTTAGGTGGGCTCTACATGCAATTGTATGTGCTCTTATTAGAGGGAGATTTCTCAGACAGAAGAGGAGGTAATGTGACCATAGAAGTAAAGACTGGTGATGTCGCCACAAGTCGAGGGATACAAGCAGCCACCAGAAAATGGAAAAGGCAAGTCTCCACTATAGCCTCCAGAATGAGTGCAGCTCTGCTGACACCTTGATTTTGGCCCAATAATAATGATTTTGGGCTTCTGGTCGCCAGAACTGTGAAAGAATAAATTTCTGTTTTTTTAAGGCACCAAATTCATGATAATTTGTTACAGCAGCCATAGAAAATAAATACAGCTCTATCTCAATAGAGCTGGTAACAAAAAAAAAAACACGTTTTAATATTGCCACAATTATTGTAGATTTTTGTTCATTTACTTTATATTTCTCATGTATTTTTACATATTGCATTGAAATGTTCTATAAGCTCATGAAGCTTATCATCTTTATTAATTTTAAATTTTATAAATATACAACTTTAACATTTACAAATATAGAAAATGGTTGTGGTTCCATTAAATTATTTTTAATCTTGAAATCTGCTCAGTTTTGTTTGTTTGATTGCTTGTTTTCATTATCAGATATTCCTTCAATTCTCTTAATTTTATCCTTTTTGTCGTTTTATATTAGGTGCTTTGCTCATAAAGAGCAAATAGCCTTTTTTTCCAATTATCAAAATATCACCAATCATAAGATAGACTACTGATTTAAAAATAGATTTGGGGGGTTGGAGGAGAGAGGAAAATATTATTTCATTAAATGTATCCATTGTTTGCAAGGTGCATCTTTTTTAAAAAAAACACTTTATTGAGGTATAACTGACATGTAAAAAGCTGTACATATATTTTTTTAATTTATTAGTTTCAGGTGTACAAGACAAGGGAATACTTAGACGTTCATCATTTATATCCCTCACACTGTGAACCCCCTTCCCCCCATCCACTATCCCTCCGACCTCGCACCGAGCCATCACATTATATGTATAAAATTATAGTTGGCATTCATTATTATTTAGCTTCTGGTGTACATTTATACAATGGAGTATTACGCAGCCATAAAGAAGAAAGAAATCTTATCATTTGCAACAACATGGATGGATCTAGAGAACATTACGTTAAGTGAAATAAGTCAGAAAGAGAAAGACAAGTACCATATGATCTCACTTATATGCGGAATCTAAAGAAAAGAAAGCTGTACATATTTAATATATACAACTTAATTAGTTTTGGGATAAGTATACACTGATGAAATCATCATCACCAAGACCATATAGACACCTCCATCACTTGTAAGATGCATTTTGATATCAGAAGTGCAAAAGGAAAACTGTTTACCTTAGAAATAATGAAATATGAAATATGAAGAGGTTTCCAATCACATGGAAGAATGGGAGAAGTTACATTTTTAACTTGACATTGCTAGAGAAGACCTCTCTCTTTGCAAATTGGGAAGACCCGGGAGTTCATTTTTACAACATTACCTTAATAATAGTTCTCTTAATTTTTAAAAATGCACTCAAGTGATGTTATTTTGGCAATTTCCAGGTAAAATAGGGGCTCTGGAATAAATTTAGTTTCAACTGAACCAGGGTAAGATGTCACACCATGATTATTAATGTTTTCATTTCAGTCTGGCAAATTAAATTGCCTTTTCCAAGAAATATGAAAAGACAATGAAAGGGTGACAGTTTTGTCAGAAGTACGTAAGGTAACAAGAGACCAGACGGAACTAGGATTTTTCTCATCACTTCTAATTTATCTGGGAAAGATTGAAAAGATTTTTACTGAAAATTGTGATGTGCTATTTGCAGCCGAGTTTTTTAAAGTAAAAGAAAAGCCTCTTTTTCTATCCTTCTAAGTTTGAGTTATCTGACACTAACAAAATAATACATGCATTAAAATATACACATTCTTGGGGAAATTTGTATTCTAGAGAATACTCTGATTTCTGACAAAACTGAATTTACATGGGCACTAAAAAATTCCAGTCATTCAAATTTTGTAAAATACTCTACTTGTATTTTCCATTGGAAAGAAGAAAATAATGATGTAGAAGAAATTTCATTTAGAAAATTAGCTCCTTGTAAAAGAAAGGTTTGTTCAATAAATAGAGTGGTATATTTAGCTAGTCGTGGTAGGGAAAGAAATGAAGTTGGATTCTCACTTCATTATTTATCAAAATAATTTTCAAATTAATTTAAAAATAAAAAGAGCTAGAAAAAAATGGATGGATACAGCTGAGCTTAGGAAGGAAAGAAACTTCTAAGCATTAGAAGCAATAGAAAAAAAACCTCTAAAAAATTAATAGATTTCATTACATAAAAATTTCGGTAAGTTAGAAAACAGCTTTAAAATTTCTTAAACAATTGAGAAACCTTGAAAAAGACTGGCTTGGTGAGTTCGATTTAGATACAGAGGTGGTTCAGAATATGGGCTATGATTGCAGGGGAGATACGCATCTAAAACAATTTCGGCCATTAGTTTGGCCCTGTGACTCGTGGATACCGAATAGACAAATACGGAGTCTAAGAAAACACAGAACATGGCTAAGATAGGATTACCAAATTCTTATCTGTATGGTAATCACTTCAAGAAAGTTTTCAGAAATCCTTCCTAAGAACCTTGGATTTGTATATAGTGCATAGTCATCACCTTCAATGGGGCCAGGGTGTAGGAGCGCGGAAGGAAAAAGTTAACCTCTACTCTGGGACTCAGAGAAAAACAAGCGGAATTAGAAGAAAGACATGAAAAAACATAAAAGCAGGCTATAGAAAACTTAGAATGCTCGTACCATTATAGTCCTTGTTTTGCTTATTCCACTGCAATAGAATCATCCTTTCTCAGATGCAACATTATGTAGACTTTGAAATCAAACTGCCTGGATACAAATTTCCCCAGCTCCACTAACTGTGAGACCTGGTGCAAGTTACTTACCTTTCAGCACCTCAGTGTGTTCATTTATAAAAGTAGGAATAAGGGTTGCGAGAGTTTTTACATGAGCTAACATATGGGTAGCTTAGGATAATACCTGGCACATAGCTAAGTGTTAGATCTCATTATTATTTGTATAAGCAGATTTCTCTGAATACAAAAAGCTGGTTTTTCTTCATCTTACCTGAAGGTGTCAATGGAAGTTTTTTTACACTTTCACATCATGAGTACCACTGATTGAAAGAACTTATAAGATGCCTTTGATTACAAAATGTAACCTAACTTCAGAGTTGTTAAAATATTTTAAAGTGTGCATCTTAGAATCGATAAAATAAGTTACTATGCTTTCATTTAATTTAATTCTAAGTTAATGTATACGTGACATCCACCAAAGACAATTGAAACTGGCAAAATAATTTGATTCAAATAATGAATAAAATAACTTCTTACTTCTGTAAATTCCATTTTGTTCAATCTTGGTTCCATTGAGTCAGCAATATTCAATTGTTTGCAACGTGCTTCTAATTATGGAATAAAGGTTGTTTGCTAGTTAGTGTGGTTATAATACATTCATATTTTATAATCATTTAAAAGAAGAACATAAAAGTATTTCTTAATATCCATCAATATTTACAATAAAGTAAATGGTATACAGTTGGGTAACATTTCAATTACTATAAAATTAGTATTTTTCCTGGCTTTTACTTGACCAAGCAACCCAAACACTAAAAAGAATGTGCCTACCTTTTAATGACCAGGTTGAGAAAAAGCAGAAACAAATATGCACATCAGTAGTATAAAAGACCACTAAAAACTCTGTGTTAGTTTACTAGCATTTATATTAACACATCCTAAAACAAACACTTCTACAGACTTTATTTTAAATGTTTTATTTTGTCTTTAATGTTTCTTAAGTTAAATAAATAAAATATGAATATATTCTTTTAGTAAAAGATTCAAATAATACAAAAATGTAAGTAGCAAACTATGAAAGTCTACTTTTCCCCTGCCCTCCAGCAGTACTTTCACCCTCTGCCCCAGAAGTAACCACTGTCAACAGTTTATTGCCATCCTTCCTGCAGCTTTCACTTTGAATACATACAAATATCTTTTGTTTTTCTGTATATAAATGTGATCATATTGATCCACAGCTTGCTTTATTCACTTAACCACTAATCTTGTTGATCTTTTCAAATAGGATCTGGAGCTCAGAGGGAAGGAAGGTTTGGGATGGGAATATGGATGAGAGTCATGGGTTTGAATAAGAAAACCCAGGAAGTGTGGATCGTGTGTAAAGGGATAATAGAACCGAAAGGAAACTCTGGAAAACAACACTGAAGGTGCAAAGAAAAGAAGAACCAGGAAACAAAAATGCTAAAAGGTGATCAAAGATAGAAGGAAAAAAATCAAGAGAGCATGATATCGCAAAAGCATAGAAAAAAAGTTTCATGAATAAGAAAGTGATAAATAATGGTGAATGTGGCAGTGAGTTTGAACAAAGATGTTTTAAAACCTCCATTTAATACGACAATTATGATCCTTGATGACCTTACCAAGATGCAAATACAAACTGTATGAAAGCTCAGGATGAAGGAACTAATACACTGGCTTCCCCTCTTCTAACAGTACCTCCTCCTGCGAATCAGGAGCTGGTGCATAAAAAGATTCTTTAGTCACTCTTGATTTTTTAACTGCTTATTAAGAGATATCAATTATTGTCACAAGAGGACTGTTACCCGCATCCCAGATCTTCCCCTAAGCTCTGGAAGATCATGCAAGCCAGACTGGTTTCTATCAGTAACAGTTGCTATTAAGTGTATGTGTCTGTCCCCTGGCTGGACTTTGAGCAATTTAAGGGCAGGAAACATGTCTTAGTCCTCTTGGCATCCTCTTCCCCATCACAGGTTCTGGAACTAAATGAGGGCTCAATAAATATTGAATGAATAAATGGTACCGAAATTAAATATTATTATAGTACAGGAGGTGAGAAGAGAAACAAACACTGCCAATTGGAGTGGCCTACATGTCTCTAATTTTATCACAATCTCACATAGAGCTCTTTTCATTCTTTTTGTACCCCCATCAAAAACTAAGTAAATAAAATAAGTTATTTCAAAGCTTTTCTGAAAGGAGCGTTGAGGTTGTACTAAGTGAAGAATTGTAGTTTTTGGATAGGCTGAAAAGAGAAAAGTAAAAGGTTGTTAGCCAGGTCCAAATCATGTTTCGGAAGAATGGAAAGCATATTTTATTTTTAAAAGTGAAAACAGACTTCAGATAATAATTGTTATCAGTCTAATCAAGTGGTCAAAAATCAATTGGAAAAAATCAACTGGATATAAATTATGTAAATCTCAGGACCTAAACTCTAGTTCTTTATTCAACAAGTCCGATTTTTTTGGGGGGTCTGGGGGGCTTAATCTCATATAAGGAAACCTTTCTGAAAACGAAAGCATCAAAATCTTTGGCTGTCCATATGTGTGGTGCTTACTGCCTCCCTCTTCCCCCGTGAGCATGGAGGGAATTTGTAGGTGAGTTTTTGTTGCCACAATGATGGGGAGTAGCAGTACAGGCGGAACTCCTGCAATTCCAGCACAATCAAGACTTTCCCCCTCCTGCCAGACTCTCAAGTAGGTGAAAACACCTGCTTAGAATAATTTGGAGTCTAGAACCTACCCCTATTTTAAGTACAAAATACAAAACATATTTTTACTGTTGAATTTTTGAAAAGTATAACTACTATGAATATTTGAGAGAGGATTGTACTTTGCTTCCTTCTGGAACTTTATCAAGAGTTGTTCACCATTTCAGGAAATTACGTAATGGGAAGTAATATCATAAATTGTATCTGAACTCTAACACACATACCTGTGTCAGTCTGCATTTTCTACCTCTCCTATTCATGGGGATTTGTCCATATACAAATCCATTCATTTTGCTCTTATTTCAAATTGCCAAATACAAAGAAATGGTCGATCAGATGTAATTTTACTTTTCTTATATCTAAACATGCTTTATAAGTAAATACAGATTTCTGACTACTCCATTCTATCTTATAGTGAAGTTGTAACCAAACATTCATATACTGAAATTTAGTACATATAATTTTCTTACGTCTCTCCTCATATTTCTCCTTTATATCACAAAGATATGTGACATTATATCTTTCTTTTAAAATATATGTAAGTAATATTTTCTAGGAATTTGATAGGATAATAAAACATATTACAGAATATTTGTAATAAAATGAGCCACTAGACTAAAAGAATTGAAAATGACTATTGCTTCTCTGCGTTCTCCATCTGGAAAGAGCCAAAGATCTTAAGTATATCTGTATAACATCTATCTCAATATTGACTCTTCATCTTAATTCAGCACCCCTTCTCTTTCCCAAAAAAGAGAGAAAAACATAAATGCTATAGTAATAGGCATGCTTACCAAGCTGGTAATCTGAATTTTGAAAAAATTCATGAAGAACATTCTGAATCTGCCAATCAAAGAGATCATATATTACTTCTCAATTACCGTATATTTAGTGTTTTAGACTAAAAGCCGGCTTTAATATTCCAGTTTAGGTCCTGGGTAATCCTTTTAACCCAGGGGCAAAAATAGTAATAATTAACATTTAGTTTATAGAATATTTCAAGGTATATAAAATGCTTTCACATATGAGTATGGCCTCAATGGTTCCCAACCTCTTTGTGTAAAAGCTAGGATGCTGAGAGGGAGCCTGGTTTGCCTCCTCCAGGGGCATCTCTGTCATGATGGAGCTAAGGCCCCTTTGGCAACCAACTCGGCAATCCAAAGAATCCTCTATAATTCCTCATTCTTCACTTACAAAGCACTGACATTTCAGAATTCTTCTTGGTCCATTTTTTAAAAAATAGATTTTATTTTTTACAGCAGTTTTAGTTTCACAACAAAATTGAGCAGAAAGTATAGTGAGGCCCTATATACTTCCTGCCCCTACTGTTGTACACTCTGTGGGTTTTGACAAGTGTATGATGATATGTATCCATCATCATGGTATCATCCAGAACTGTTTTACCACCCTAAAAATCCTCTGTGCTCTGTCTATTCATCCTTCCTTTCCCTCTCACTCCTGGAAACCACGGATCTTTTTACTGCCTCCACAATTTTACGTTTTCCAGACTCTAACAGAGTTGGAATCATACAGTATGTAGCCTTTTCAGATTGCCTCTTCTCAGTTAGTCATATGGGTTTAAGGTTCCTCCATGTCTTTTCATGGTTTGATAGCTCATTTCTTTTTAGTGCTGAATAATATTCCAGTGTTTGGATATACCACAGTTGATCTATCTATTCACCTACTGAAGGATTTCTTGGTTGCTTCCACACTTTGGCAATTATAAATAAAGCTGCTATAAACATCTATGTACATGTTTTTACAAGGACATAGTTTTCAACTCCTTTGGGTTGAAACCTTTTCAACTCCTGGGTTCAACTCCTTTGGGTTTAACTTAGATTGTACACCAAGAAACATGATGGCTGGATTGTATGGTGAAAGTATGTTTAATTTTATAAGAAACTGCCAAACTGTCTTCCAAAGTGGCTGTACCATTTCGCATTCCCACCAACAATGAATAAGAGTTTCTGTTGCTGCACGTTTTTGCCAGCATTCGGTGTTGTCAGTATTCTGGATTTTGGCCACTCTGGTAGGTGAGTAGTGGTATCTCATGGTTGTTTTTTCTGTTTTTGCCCATTTTTTAATCTGTTGTTCATTTTCTTATTGTTGAGTTTTAAGAGTCCTTTGCATATTTTGGATAACAGTCCTTTATCAGATATGTCTTTTGCAAATATTTTCTCCCACTCTGTGGCTTGTCTTCCTTGGTCTATTTTTTAATGATTCACTTTGAATCAAAAATATGCTTGTCATTTTTATCTAACTAGCAAGTATTCTCACATCTATATACAACTAAGAGAAAATATTTAACTCTTAGAGTACAGATATTTTCTGGAGCTGAGACACGGTCTCTTAGCCCACAGAAGTAATTAGTCACATGCATATAAAGTAGAAACAAAAAAACAAACAAGTGAAATCTATATCTGTCTGTAATGACGAGTTTGGGAACTTCAGTCAGAGTCAATATTTTAGAACTCTAGCTGTGGTTTTTTTTTTGTTTTTTTTTTAAATACTCAAGAAAAAATTGAAAATAATCTACTCTCATGGACTGGACATATCAAGAATTGACTTACCTCAGCAGGAGTGAAAATTTAGATGGAGGCTTTTAGCACTCCACTCAGTATTCAACCATCATCCTCTTATTGTCCATCCCACCTGCCCTTCACAGAGTCCTCCTTTCTTACCACTATCATAGGGATCATTCCTTGGGGGTCTAGGATCCATTCATTGAACTGTTCCTGCAGAGCCTGTCTCCGTGTGTTGGCCACCTTGACTTTGACTTTACTTATGCATTCTCTTTGTTCTTGTTGCTGTTTAACCTTCTCCTTCATCTTAGAGACTCTGAAAGACGTAGAAATAGAATATGTGAGTACGTTGAGTTAAGACCACCGGATTTAACTTCGATTGTTCAAATGGTAGAATACAAGAGTGTAGAACCTCATCTAAACTTTGTACTGGTCTTTTCTCCATGCAACTGTCCTTGATTCAACTCTGCAGCCCATTAATCATATGCTACCTTCTACTATGACTTGCCTTTTTATAGAGGTAGGCCTTATTTTACCCAACTAAATACTATGTTTAGGAAATGCTAAGAATATCCCTAGAAGTTGGCACATATACACTGAAAGCAAGGTTGAATGCACTAAGGCCTTAAGTCGGTGAGCTTCTCTCTTCTCTGGACACAGAAACAATATGGAAGGACTCTGATTCACAGTCTAGGGCGGGAGCTTGAAAGCTGCATGTATAACAAGCATCTGAGGTAATTCTGATGCCTTGGACCAAGCTTTTGATTTCTGTCTAGGAATATATATTGCCAATTTCCTTATTTTGGCCAGAGTCAAATACTGGGACAGCCCCTGAGCATAACAGTTACCCTTGGACTCAGACAGAGCTGTATCATCCAAGTGGAAAATTAGGGAAGAATTGTGATTTCAGTTGTTCATTGTCCCTATTAGGACTTCAAAACCTCCAAACTGGCTTTGATTGAAAGACCAAAATAACTCAGAACTGTAAAAATAGCTGCTGGTTTCAAATGTAATTTTCCAATAATGTCTGAGGCAGGTCTTCATCTTTCAAAGAAGAAAAACTAAGGCAATCTGATGTTAAAATGCAAAAGAATTTTCAGTAAGAACTGGTAAATTGGATACCTTTAATAATCCAAAAGAAACAACTAAAATCTAAGTCATTACTTTATGCCCATATGAAGCCTTCAAAATTCTCCAGGAAAATAAGACTTCAAAGATAAACTTTAAAGTTTGAAGACCAAAGGAGGCAAGTGGTTTAATAGTGTAGAACAGCCTGTTTCTAAACCACTAGAAGGTTAATATTTTAAAGGAAGTGCTAAGTTCCTCTGGTACAACTGCTAAGCTGACAAACTTCCATCACTTATCTCAGAGCCTCCAGTCCCTTTCTTTGCTGGCTCTCCTTCTGCTTTTCCCCTACTCTTTCTCCCTCTGCTGCTTTATCTATCTCCCTCTCTCTCTCATCTCTCCCTTTTCCCTTCTCCCTCTCTCTGCATGACTCTCTATTCTGTGTCTGTCTTTCTTCTAGCTTTGTCTCTTTATTCATTCATTCATTCACTCACTTACTAAGTCAATCACTTATTCACTCATTACACAACCATTTATTGGTCACCTACTATGGATTCTGCCATTAATAAAGCTTAGGGTCCAATGCAGAACAGTTCAACAATATTGTATAATAAGTACTGAACACAAAAATGGATTAATAAAATTGGGTTTCTGTCACATTTCTGTCTGCCTGAAATACTTTTCTCTTTCTCTCTTTGCTTGATTAGGTCTTCTACATCTTTTATGTCCCAGCTCAGACATCATGTCCTCCCACTTGTTAATGCCCACATTAATTTAATGTCCACTGTACATGAGACTGTAGATATAATCTAAAAGGATTTTAAATTGATTAAGTAATAACTCATTGAAGGAATGAACAAAATTTCTCTTCTGTGGTCTGTATTATCTTATGAGGATATCCACATCCATCAACAGAATTCCAGAGCATCCAAAACTCTTAATTTTGCTCAGTGTAGAGTAGGGATAACCTGTTAACACTATAAATATAAGTATACATCCATATTTAAGGAGACTGGAAAGGAGGAAAAACTTGTGGGGTAAAATGCAAAATGGTCACAAATTCTTCCCATTTCTTTATGCATGGCTGTTTGTATGCAGTGTAACTTTGCAGCTCCTCCCATCAAGAGGTTGGAGTCTATTTCTATACCCTTGTGTCTGGTGTGGCCATGTGACCTGCTTTGGCCAATGGACCATTAGCAAACATGATGCAAAATCAAGTTGAAAAGTGCTATTAATTACACCACAATGAAACTGGAAGAAAAAAGAAAGTGCTTGAACATGGATGGGGCTTGCCTCTTTTATTGAACTTAGGAGCTCTTCCACCACCACCTTAGAAATGAGCTTGGCTAGCCTTCTGGATGATGATCCACTTACTTCCATTGCTTTTGCAAACAAGTCATTAATAGACAAGTGACTAAGGCTATCAATTGACACCTTATTACAATGCACGAGTAAGTGCAACTGATACCACGGGGAGCAGAGATGAGTCATGAATCAAGCCCAAGGTTACCATCCCACAAAATCATGAGCAAATATCATAAATTATTATTGCTTTAAGCCACTAAGTTTTGAGGTATTTTGTTATGCAGCAAAAGCTAACTAATCAAAGTTCCCCCTCTTAACAAGTATTTTGATATCTTTTAAGGAAAAGCACAGTATAACGCTAACTGATCATTGTGACAGCTCTAGTTGTGACAATCCAAATTCCATCCATCCATTCAAATTTTACAAGGAAAACCTTCCACTTAGAGCAGTATTTGCTTAAATTATATCAAAACTGAATGTTGTATTTCATCAAAACTGGTTCTAACCAACTTAAGTGGATACTGACCATGAATTTTGAGTAACTCCAGTATACCAGACCATTACTGGACCTAAATGAAGACTCTTGACTGTTAAACAATGGGGCTTGTTTTAATCAATCATGTACAAACCTATGGACTTACTCTGTCCTCTACAGTAATAGTTATTAATTATTACATATATAAACAGTATGAAGCTCCCTTCCTAAAACTTAAAAACCCCTGAATTTTCCTCTTCTGCAAGCTATTCAGTGAAGTCTTCACTGGCATGTATTTCTTTGTCTGGCAAGTTAATATGCTTGGTCTTTGTTTGTTTGTTTGTTTTTAAGCTCTAGTGGTTTTAGTTTCACAAAGCTAAGCTGGACCTCTTGCTATTCCTGGAGCATAGCCATATTATTCCTGTGATGAGTATTTCTATGAAAACCACATATGATGTATCCACTTAATTATTATACTAATTCTTAGTTTCTTTTTGTTTATTCAACATGTGTCTTATTTATGAAATGAGATTCCTAACATAAGTGTAATGACTTACGAAAAATCTAAGTTACAGGTTAATCAATGATATTGGAACAGAGAAATAATTAGGTTTATTTGGAATTTTATAAAATGATGAAGAACATTTATCATAGCCTCTCCATTAAATACTGATGATTAATTCCAGAGATTTCAACATTAAATACTTGATTACCCCCAAATTAAGATGTATCTCATAATAATCTTATGTATCTAAAAACAAAAAAGCAAAAAAAAAAGCCACACCAAAAAAACCTTTCATCATGAGGGCAAAAGAGAGATTAGGTTAGTTAATTCACAATGAAGTACTATTTCGAGTGAACTCTAGAGGATTGGTAGGATAAGGTAAAGAGGAAGAAGAGTGATACAGGCCAAGGGAATGGTACATGTAAACACCCTGAGTGAGAAAGAAGCGCAGTATGTTTGAAGAACTGAAAGAAATCCTGTTTTTGGAGTAGAGAGTGTGAGAAGGAACGAGGCAGGAGGCAGGGCTAGAAAGAAAGTCAGGGACTTAAGTAGGTCATACAAGGAAGGTCTTACAGCCCAGTTAAGGATTTAGGACTTCATTCTAAGAGTAAAGGGATACCACTGAAAGCTTTTACATTGAAGAAAAACATGATAAGGTTAACCTTTAAAAAACAAATCACTTCAGATACTGGTAAAGAACAGACTGGAAGAAGGCAAGAGTGGATGTAAACATACCAATTAGGAGACTGTTGCAATAGTGCAACTGAGAGATGATGGTGGCTTCGACCAGGGTTGTCACAATGGGAGAGGTCAGAAATGGATAGATTGGAGAGAAGGAGGGAAAATCAATAGGACTTAATGATTTACTGGAAGTGAGCAGTAAGGAAGCAAGTGTCGAGGTTGGTTGATCCCTCCGCTTTTGGCTTGAGACTCTGGATGGTTAGCCAAATAAGACAGTTGAACCTGACGTGCTTGTGAAACACCCAAGTGCAGATATTGAATAGATAACTACATACACTGTTTGGAGCTCAAAACGGGTGTTTGGGCTAGAGATATAAATCCAAGAGGTATGAATGTATAAACGGTAATGGATGTCATGTGTTGGAATGGGAGCACTCAGGGATGGATTATGGCGTCATCGGAGAACAAGGCCTAGTACCAGGCCTTGAGGAACCTTAGTCTTTGAAGATCAGGTAGCGGAGAATAATCCAGCAAAGGACATGGAGAAGAACTGAATAGGGAGAGAAGGAAAACTAGTAAAGAATCATATCATAGAAGGGAAGGGAAAGACTATTTCAGGGGGGAAATTGTCAACATCGTTGAATACTGCTAAGAGGTCATGTAAGATGAGGATGGCAAACTTTCCACTGGGCCTATAATCAACAGAACTGTTGGCAAATAGTAGGAATGGAGAATATTGTGATCTTGGTAAGGGCCATTTATTGAAGAGAGCTTGGAACAAAGTCCAGATAGAACAGGTTGAGAAACATGGAAAGTAGGTAAAATGTGTATGAACAACTGCTTTGCTAAATTTAGCTATGTTTTAGTTATATTTCATCAACTACACTGCATAAGTTCCTCCTGACAAGAACCAAATTTTGTAATTTTTCCCTGTTAGGTATGGCTCAACATTGAGCATACAGTAGTTATGCAATAAATACTAATTGAGTAAAGATGCCTTAATAAATTCAAGTTATTAATTCATTTATCTAACAAACACTATTAAGCCCCAACTCATACCAAGCACTGTGCTCAGTATTGGAAATACAGGTGTGATAGAAAATAATTCTTGTCTTCAAAGAAATTATGAGGAGGTATCTCAACAATTACATTACAGTGTGCTGAAGGTTGACGTGAGCCTATAGATGCTTCAAGAATATATAGAAAAAGTACCGAATCCAGGCCAGATGTGGCAGAATGTATCCCAGAAGAAGTGATACTTAGTGTGGCTTAGAGATGGGTATGAAACTAGTCAGTATATATGCATTATTATTATGCTTTAGGTTGAAAAAAAGTAGAACCTGTTTGGACAAAGTCCTATGACACATATTTGGGTATAATACATAGTCATTCAAATACTATAAAAACACATTTTCCTTCTCTATCCACTCCCTTTTGGCATAATCTGTTTTACTGTACTGATGAAATATGATACTCAATTCAGATTCACAAGATGATGAATATTGATAATGTCCCCTGGGGAGAAGCACCTGTAAGCACAAGGGTTGGGCTGAGTAAAGAGGTGGCAGCTGTCTACCTGAGCAGACAGTTGTCTAGGAAGTCACTGTCTCCTGGCAACTGAGAAACACCCATATCAAGGATGAAACATTCCCTCGGTCTTGCCAAGTCCTAGTGCCAGCATCTTGTAAGGATGAGTTAGACATCTTGAGGTTTTTTGTTTGTTTGTTTGTTTTTAATACAAAAAGTAAATACTTTGAGGTAAAGCCTCAAACCCTTTGCAGATATCCCATTCCAATAGAAACATACACAACAGATTTCTGACATAGTCTGCATAAGTTCATTGAACACTGTATATGAGTTCATTAGCAGGGAATCATTTTAAGTAAAATAAAGGCACGCATCTCTTTCCCTTTTAGTGTTTACTTGGTTTGTGTTTCCTTAATGCTTGAGCATGTATACTGACTTATTTTTCTTCTTTATGTAGCTGTGGCTGAAAAAGTATTTGTCTGAAATATTTCTTTGTAATGCTTTCTTTTCATGGACTAAATATTACATGATTAGCCCATAAGGCTAATAAAAAGGAGTCATAGGAAAAATGCCCAAAAGATATCTCAAGGTGTATCACAGACGCGCAGTGATAAGCAACAAATACAGGCATCAGAGATCATTACTAAGCCAGAACTGCTTATGCATTGCTATAACTGCCATACAGGAAAAGGTCCAAGGTTTTGCTGTGGGTCTCTTAAATATACTTCCTGGTTCATTTGAACTCTCATTCTAGGATTAGGACTGTATATCAGGACTGGGGAGGAAAAGAGAGGAAATTTACAGTATAATAGGCCCTGCTTCTCTGGAATAGTGTAAAATTCTAACATTAATAATTGTTTTCTGCAAACCTTTTTTTACTATTTAAATGTTTTCATTTTTTAAAATATCATATAGTGAAATTGACCTTTTTGGTGCACAGTTGTACAAATTTCAACACATGTACATATGTGTTTAACCATCACCATCATCAGGCTATTGAAAGTTTGCTGCCCTAATTTAAGAGCAAATTTTTTTCATTATCAATTCACAACGCAGTAGTGACTTACAGAATATGTGTTCTCATGCACTGGAGGAATCAAAAGTGAGAGGGAAAAGATACTGAAAGAAAGATGCTAAAAGAAAAGGAAATATGAAGAAAAGCAAAATGACACAAACATAACTCCTTATTGGTTTTGCAAAATTACATGCAAGGATTAAAGTCCTCTTCAGTTCTATACCTATCTTCCAGGAATTCTGATGAAATGCAATAAAAATATATTGCATGTGTACAACTTACAAACAACAGTATTATTTTATTTTTCAGATAAGTGGCTACCACTATGAAAATTGTTCCAGATTAGGAAGGAGTGTCTTCTCTATCTGTTGTCCTTAGACACCAAACAGAGATGAATCCCTTTTTGTGCTGGGAAGCAGGAAGAAGAAAACTTCAGATCAGGTTTAGGCAGATGAACGTTTTAACATTATCATCAGAAGATAAAGTCTTGACAAACCAAACAAACATTTTATTTGTCTTTTTCTTGAAAATAAATAAGAAAAACTCTCATTCCCAAAACGAATGGACTTCTCCAAAGCTCTCCAATGAATTGAGAACAACACAAACAATGATACAGTTCAGGGAATTTAAAAGCAGGACTCTTTTCGCTAGGATGCTGGGTATCCAAGCTTTAAGTCAATAGACATTGTGCTGTTGTAAAGCATCCCTAGGATTTCTGAATATTCTACAAAAACCTGACACTGTCCCAGGTTGACGTACCTGTATAGATCTTGGATTTTAAGCACCTCTGATTATTCTAACTCTTTCATGAAATTCCTACATCAGTATCACTCCAACAGAAATTGGGCTCTTAACAAACCTCAAATGACTCTAAATATTCAAATTCCCAGTTCAAGAAGCATCAAGGAAATAAACTAATCCTTGTCATATTATTGGTTGTCAATGGAACCTAGACCAGGGTTCTAATCTGCCCATTACTATTCCTTCTATAGTTATTGATAAACACCTAGGTTTATGCACTGATTGAGATTTACATATCCCTAACAGGAGAAAGGATTTGTCAATATATTGATTTACAGCCTTGACACAGTTTCCAATTTTAAGTTTTTTTATGGAACTAGATCTAAATACAAATCTAATTTATTTATCTGCAAGAACAGATGGTGAACAGAAATGTTCTTTAAGCTATTTATTACATTTAATGACACTGCTCCCTGCAGCTATTGGAACTTTTCACTAGTATTAAAACTCCCTTAATTTGGTTTTGCTAAATGATTGGTCTTGAAACTTTATTGTGCATAATAACCTCCTGTGGAACTTGTTTTAAATGCATTCCTTGAGGTTTTGATTCAGAAGATCTGAGGAAGAAGCTAGGAATCTGCACTTTTAACCAAGCACCCAGGTAATTCTGATGTTATTGGTAAGTGACCACACTCTGAGAAAGACTGTTTGAATTGAAAATAAAAATTCCATGTCCACACATAAAATAAAACAAGAGTTAATATACATGTCTCTTACTGTATTCCAGAGGAACATATGTACCTAATTCCAAAAGAATGATCATTTAAGCTTCTAATTAGTTGCTTACCCTACAGGAAGTACACTAAAACAAGTCACACAGAATTAAAATATGAAGATTCAGGAAGGGAATCAGATTCAAAGTGTCTTATTTGTTGTTTTAGGTCTGGAAGAGACCAAACAGCGGTCAGGTAATATAGCAAACTACATCCTAGGTGCCAAATCTGACTTGCTGCCTGATTTTGTATAACTCAAAAGCTACGATTTGTTGTTACATTATAAGGTAATTTTTAAAAATAAAAATAAGAATAATATTTTGTAGCATGTAGAAATTCAAATTAGTATTCATAAATAAAGTTTTATTAGAACACAGCCATGCTTATTCATTTACATATTGTCTATAGCTACTTTCACATAACAGCAGCAGAATTGAGTAGTTGCGACTCAGTTTACCAGGCAAAAAGGTTTTAATTTTTATGTAATAAAATTTATCAATATTTTCATGACTTTGAGTCATGGTTCAAAAGGCTTTTTACTGGTTATAAAGAAATGTAACCCCCCGTTTCTTCTACTTTTTGAATGATTTCATTTTTTACACACACACACACACATACTTAGTAGGGTATATTATTATATGGACAAAAAAAGCTGCAAATAAATCTAAAACCTCATTTAGTAGTTCCATTATTAGTAGGCTTGTTGGTATTATTATTTTGAAGCTATTTTATGTAAATTAATTATAGGATGAAGCAAATAAGTAGTTCTGTCAATCTTATTAGAAACCAAGATTTTCAGTGTAAGAAAAAAAAGAGATACAAATGTAAAATCAAAGAATCAGATAAAAAACCTGAAACATTGTATTTGATATGAAATTATTAATACAAACTCATTATTTAAAAAAATTATGTGTTAGTTGTAAGAGAGCCTAGACGTGATGACAATTCAATACTTATGAGCATTCCTAGTTCCTACATGACTGATCCCACTAAAAGGAACTAAGAATCCTTAAAAAAATAAAAATGCATGAAGCTTTAAAGACTAAAGAAGAAATGTCAGAAAAACACAAGAATCAAAGCTGGGTCAAGGTGAGCACTGAAAAGAAAAAATGACTACAATTGATTAAAATACATTGAATAAATACTAAAATCCATGTGGCCAAAATGATACTCAAAAAAGAACCCTTCCCCAAAAGGGGAAACATTTGCTGACACTAGAGGTGATTATTGAGAGAGAGAGACACACACACACACAGAGAGAGAGAGAGAGAGAGAGAGAGAGAGAGAGAGAGAGAGAGTTTTGAAAATCTAGAATTAAAGGGAAAGAATGAAACATTTATTCTGTCTTACTAGTAGAAAGCATATTTCAATGTAACCAAATATATAGCAACCAAGTTGGATTTATTTCAGGAATTACAAGATAGCTCAAAATTAGGAAATCTATTAATAAAATTCATTATTAATGAATCTAGGGTAAAGATCAAATGATCGTCTCCATAGATGTTGAAAAAGCATTTGACAAAATCAACACTCTTGATTTTATAAAAATCATGCTATGAGATAGACATTAGGTGCATTTTCCTTATGTGAGAAAACATATCTTTTCAGATCAAATGGAGTAGAATTATGGTATATATATGTATAATTTATTTAAATTGTTCATGGTAAAGCAATAATAGAAGAATCATTTCTACTTAAAGCCATAAACAAGACAAGAATACCTGTATCACCACTATCATTTAACATTTATTTGGAAGTAATAGCCAATGTAATCAGGTAAGAAAAAGATGTTGGAAGTATAAAAATTGAAAAGAAAAATAGAAAACTCCTATTACTTGCAGAAAATATGGTAGCATCGTTAGAAAAAACTAAGAAATCAACTAAAAATTTACTATAAACAATAAAATAACTCACTAAGGGAGCAGAATACAAAAATATACAGAAATTAATAGCTTTTGTGTATTCAAAGTATATCTAGATAGAAAATGGAAGAAGAAAGTCCCACTTACCATGGCAACAAAAAATGATAATATAACTAGCAATAAATCTAAGAAGAGATGCAAATGTATATGAAAAAACTTTAAGACAACAATGATGGATACGAAATGAGCAAATGGAAAAACACTTGTTCTCAGGTAGAAACACATTTTTTTCACATTTTTTTAAAATTAAAATTTATTGGGGTGACAATGGTTAGTAAAATTACATAGGTTTCAAGTGCACAATTCTGTAATGCATCATCAATATATCATATTGGAAACACATAAAGTTATCGATTTTCTTTAAGTTAATGAATAAATTTAATCAGATTTCAATAAGAATTCCTATAAGATGTTTTTGGGTGTTCGCTCCCCCTCCTTTTTAAAGTAGATGAATAAATCCTACAGTTCACATTTAAAAAGTACACACACAAGAATACACAGGCGTGATCAGAAAAAAAGATCAGAAAAATCCAATAATACACTCCAAAATATATAGGAATTTAGTAATAAATGTTCATCTCAAAATAGTGGGGCAAAGATAGACTATTCAACAATTGTTATTGGGATCACTATGTAGCCATTTGGAAAATGATAAAGTTGGATCTATATCTTACATCTTACCCTAGGATGGTAATTCCAAATTCAATCATAAAGAAATAAAAAATATTCTGCATGACAGAAGATAAATGGCAGGTGAAAAACACAGGAAAATATTTGTAACTCATCCACATTCTTTTATACAAAAGGAAAAAAATTAAGTATCCATATTTGTATTTGCTTATGTATGCATAAAGAAACTCTGGGAGGATTGGAAACTAAGAACATTAGTTATTTATGGCAGAGGTAGAGTACTGGCTAGACAGAGGATAGGGATAGGAAACTTTTCACTGTATAACTATATATGTTGGCTTTTGAACCAGGTGAATATGTTGCCTATCTGAAAAGTTAAATTTTGAAAAAGTCCCAACTCTCATATAGCTTATTTTCCAGTGAAGGGAGATAGATAATAAATAAGCATACACTTGGGAACCTAGTGAGATAACTAAATCCATGAATATAAGGAACTTATTTAATATACTTCATTACTGCCTTATAAATAGCGAAGCACTTAATAGTAGCTCAACAAATACTTTTTGAATAATTATAAAATTACTTATTTTAAATCCTCTTAAGTTTGTATGATTATGTTATTGTTTTATATGCTTTTCAATATAAAGAATATCATCAACTGAAAATATAACAAGTTGGGACAGATCCAAGATGGCAAAATAGATAAATACACTGTGTGCTTCCTTCCATGAACACATTAAAACTACAACTAAATTATGAAACAATCAACCTGGAAAACCATCTAAAGTCTGCCTGAACAGAAGTTTTATAATTAAGGATATAATTAAGGAGCCACATTGAGACTAGTAGGAGTGGTGGAGACATGAAATGGGCTAACCCCAAACCTCCGTGTAGCTGTTGAGAATCGGGAGGGACATCTCAGACTTGGAAGTTCCCCACAGAGGAGCAAGCCCCACACTGCCCCCCCCCAAGCTGGCTGTGAAAAACAGTGGGAATTCCGACCATCTGGGTGGGACAGAAGGCTGCAGGAAACCCAGATGTCCTCTTAAACAGTCTGCACACAGACTTGCTCGCAATCACTCACCCTGGGCTCCCGTGGAGGGATGGTGACTTGGTGGGCATCAGAGGTATACAGGGGGGAAGACTGAGGTGTGTGGCTTTAAGACAAGGACTGGAGGACAGTTGCCATCTTCCCTGTGAGGGGGCCTGCTCCTGTGCAGCTAACAGGCAGGTGCCATCATTCCTGTGTTGAGCCCTCCCCCACATGGTAAATCTGAATCTGATTGGCCTGGTGAGCTCCAGTGCTCCACCCTGATAAGATTCGCTGGGAACCCACCCCACCCAACACCCCCAAAGTACCTCCATCAGAGGTACTTTCTTGACAGCAGCCAGTCCCACCAACATTACACTCTTTCTTGGAAAACTATCTTGAGTCCATGGACCCCAGATGGGCAGCAACTAGCCTGGGTGTGCTGTGTGACTTTTGCTCAGTAGCTAGCTCCAGGCTCAGCACTGGAACCAAACCAGAGTCTACATTAACCTGGTCATCACAACTCTTCCCACTCTAGTGACTCCTCCCTGAGGCCCTGCCTCACTCAAATCACCTACCACAAAAGGCCTTATCAATGGGTGAGCCTTAAGGGAGCCGGCAGGTGGCAGCAGACCTTGGGGTGTCCTGGCTTTTTGTGGAGCTACTCCAGGATGCTCAAGGAACTTAGTGAGAACTTCAGCAAAGAGATAGTAAGCATTAGAAACGACATAGAAACCATAAAAAAGAAACAGGCAGAAGTGAAGAGTACAATAACTGAAATGAAAAATGCACTAGAAGGAAACCCCAGCAGACTAGATGAACAGAGGATCAAATCAGCAATTTGGAAGATAAGGTAGCAGAAAACATCCAATTGGAACAGCAAAAAGAAAAAAGAATCCAAAAAAATGAAGCTCATTTAAGAGACCTCTGGGACAACATCAAGTGTAACAACATTAACATCATAGGGGTACCAGAAGGAGAGAGGGAAAGCAAGTGATTGAGAACCTAATTGAAGAAATAATGACTGAAAATGTTCCTACCCTGGCAAAGGAAATAGAGATACAAGTCCAGGAAGTGCAGGAAGTCCCAAACAGCATGTACCCAAACAGGCCCTCACTGAGACACATTATAATTAAAATGACAAAGGTTAAAGACAAAGAAAAAAAATTTTTAAAGCAGCAAGAGAAGGCAGCTAGTAACTTATAAGGGAGCCCCCATAAAATTGTCAGCTGATCTACCAACAGAAACTCTGCAGGCCAGAAGGGATTGCCACAAAATATTCAATGTGATGAAAAGCAAGGACCTACAACCAAGACTTCTCTACCCAGCAAGACTATCATTTAAAATCAAAGGATAGATAAAGAGCTAAGAAAAAGCTAAAGGAGTTCATCACCGCCAGCAGTATTACAAAGAATGTTAGAGGGACTTCTTTAAGATGGAAAAAAAAGATCAAAATTATGAATAATAAAATGGCAATAGCTACATATCTATCAACAATTACTTTCAGTGTAAATGGGTTGAATGTTTCAATCAAAAGATATAGGAGAGCTGAATGGATAAGAAAACAGAACTGTTACATATGCTGCCTATAAGAGACTCACCCCAGGTCAAAAGACACACACAGACAGAAAGTAAAAGGACAGAAAAAGTATGTCATGAAAATGGAAATGAAAAAAGCAATTTTTTAAATCTGGGGTAGCAATACTTATACCAGACAAAACAGACTTTAAAACAAAGGCAATAACAAGAGACAAAGAAGGCCCCAGTAATCCCACTTCTGGGTATTTATCTGAAGAAATCCTAAATGCTACTTTGAGGGGACATGTGCATCCATATGTTCATTGCAGCATTGTTTACAATGGCCAAGATGTGGAGGCAGCCTGGAGTTGATGGAAGAATGGATAAACAGAAGGTGGTACATATATACAGTGGAATATTGCTTGGCCGTGGAAGGGAATGTGTTCTTGCCATCTGCAGCAGCATGGATGGACCTGGAGAGTATTGTGCTGAGTGAAGTGTCAGACAAAGAAAGACAGAGGTAATGTGATTTCGCTTATAGGTGGAATCTAAAGAACAAAATAAACAAACAAAAAATGGAAACAAACACATAAATACAGAAAACATTTTGCTAGCTGCCAGATGGAAGAGGAATGAAAAAAGGGGCAGGGATTAAGTACAACTGGTTGTTAACAAAGTAGTTATGGGGATATAGAGTACAGCATAAGGAATATAGTCAATAATATTGTAATAACTATGTATGGTGCCAGGTGGGTACTAGATTTATCAGGATAATAGATGGGAGGGGGTTGGGGACAGGGTGATAAAGGTGAAGGGATTAAGAAGTACAAATTGGTGGTTATAAAACAGTCATGGGGATGTAAATTAAAGCACAGGGAATGTAGTCAATGATATGATAATAACTATGTATAGTATTAGGTGAGTACTAGACTAGTCAGGGGGATCACTTCTTAAATTATATACATGTGTAACCACTATCCTGTACACCAGAAATTATATAAAATAATATTGAATTTCAATTATAATTGAAAAATTTAAAAACGGGGGAAAAAGTGAAGGGGAATAAGAAGTCCAAATTTCCAGGTATAAAACAAACAAGTTATGGGGGTGTAATATACAGCATGGGGAATATAGTCAATAATATTGTGATAACATTGTACAATATCAGATGGTTGCTGGGCTTGTATCATGGTGGTTACTTCTCTAAGTATATAAATGTTGAATAATTATTGCGTACCTCTGAAACTAATATAATATTGTATGTTAGCTATATTTTTAATAAAAATATTTTTTAAAAAAGAAAATACAACAAATTATACCTGTTGCAGATAGAGCTGGGAACATGTATCTTCAGATCTTCTGTGACATCTTTCATCGCATTTTGATAACCAGACATTCCTAAGTCTTTGATATAATAAGGATTGTTTCTCATTAAGAATTCCCCCAAATGATTAATCGGATCAAACTTGGTTGTAATATCAACTTCTGCCAAAAGCTTTTTTTTTTCCACTTGCGTTAACATTTTTTCCACGCCAGGAACTAAGGTGGGTAGAAGTTTGTCAAGCAAATATACACGAGTGTTCAATGTCATGTTTTCAGTATTGAACCACTCTTTGGGCAAATAATCCTTAGGGAGCTTTTTCTCAGCCTTTTTTTCTAGTTCCTTCCTCAGATGATCCTTATCTATTATTTTCTGCTGCATTGCCTGAGCTCTTGCCTCCACTCTTTCAAAAAGATGTTTTTTCCATGGTTGTTCTAGCTTTGAATCCAATACAGTTTGATCTAAATTAAAAACCACTTTCGCAGGTTTTCTAACCACAATATTCTTTGAGACTTCAATGTCAGAGTCCTTTTTTGAAACAGTTGAGATTTCTGGCTGCTCCTCCAGGTTTAATTCTAAGGCGGGGGGGGAGTAAAATGTAAGAAATATTAGAAGTAGATTTTAATCTGTTACTTTTAATATTATTAGAAAAAAGTTATTTTATATCCCTTTATACGGTGTATTCAAACACAGCTGAAAGTAACAGAAAATCAGACAATAGTGACTTTAACCGTAGGACATCTATTGTTGACTTGAGCAGAAGTCATTCAGCAGCTCAGTGTTTTTCATCAAGTACCTAGCCTGTTTCATTATTCTTTATTCATTTCTTGTGCTTGTACCTCAGGATCATAAGATGGCTATTGCAGTTCCAGGCATCACTTATTTGTAGGAAAAACGGACTGGGAGCAAAGGGGATTTCTCCTCTTGGGGTTCTGTTTTATTATTCGGGAAGAGAAGATCCCAGATTCCCTGCTCCAAGACTTTCTTTTACAGTTAATTGAACCCTAATTAGGTTACACATCCACCCCTAGCTGGTAAAGGGAAAAGGGATTACTACAAATAGTTTTGACCATTCATAATTTGTTCCTTCATGTCAGGGTTTAGATCAAGTTCTCCGCTATTAAGGGATTTTCATTTTCTACAAAATTGAAGTTCAGTTGTCAGGCAAAAAGGTAGGTAAATGTGTGCTGAGTGGGCGGTGCATGTTTAAATATATTTTTTCCCATGCTCATATTTCCAGGCTCTTTCATGTTTTCATTCTTAAAATGTACTTTGAAGCTATCAGACAAAAGGAGTGGACTGAGAACAGGCACCTATATCCCCTCCCTACCATAATCTCTAGAAATGACAGAAAAAGCTGTGTGTATTTTCGTGTAAACATGAGAATGCTGACGATCAGGAAGGGGGCCTTCAGCAGCCAGAAATTTTGAGTCTCTGAAAAATGTAAGGTAGGTGGGATTAGGTTAATTGATGAAAATATAAGACTAGAAATGTGCAGGAAAAAAATAGACACTGTGAAATTTGGGAGCAACTTTGAGGCGCCCCAAGTTCAAAGGATGTAGATATGGGTAACGGGAATGAATGACGTTTTGTGTATCTTTACCCTCTTTTGAGCTCCTCGCCAGGCACCAAAGGCATTCACCCCTGCACTGGGGCAAAGGGGCTTGAGATAGAGAGGCTGGATAAGGCCGCTACACACAGAGAAAAGGAATCGCTCACAGACTTCACTGTCTGCACATCTCACCCCTCATTTACAATCACTGGCATCAGGCTACAGAAAACAGAAATTTCATCCACAAAAAAAGCAAACGGGGATTCCTGAACGCAAATCTTAACACACACACATAAGATTCACTAAATATTTCAAGAAAACTATCTCTGTGACTAAATTCAACAAATGCAATAATTAATACCACCCAAGGAAATACCATTAATAGAATAAATGTAAGGAGTTTCTAAAAGAATGTTATAAAAAAGGAGAGAGAGAGAGAGCTTGGACATCTAGTATTCAGATCTCGGTTGCTAATATCATTCTACAATTAAAAACAAAATCAGGACTCATTGGAGAATGGCTGATTTAAGTATATATTCACATATATGTCTTCCTCCCCCAAACCCATAACCCCAGTCTAATCATGATTAAAAACAAACAAACAAACAAAAAACCTTCAGGCAAAGTCCCAACTAGGGAAATTCTACAAAAATACCTGATAGTACTCCTTCACACAATTTTTATTTCTCTGGAGCATGTGATACTGGTGACCACTCCCTCTCTAGTGATATGTTCTTTTCGTGGTGTGTCTGTTTGTCTGCCCAAATCTCTTCCAGGAGCCACCCTTCTCTTATTCTTAATCCATTTGGTATGGATGAGGCTGACCTCACCCATTTAGATCCAGGGATGGGTGGTGATCCAAATCTGACCACTGTCAAGGTCATTAAAAATAAGGAAATCTGAGAAACTGTTTGAACAAAGAAAAGTCTAATTAAGTAGTCTATAAAGAAACCCTTGAAAAGCCAATATTTAATCTAAAGAATGTCCTAAATCCAATAGTAGATAGTATTTATGAACCTCCCTCCTAAGTTTTTATTTCCTCCTTGGCTAGTTCTCTTATTCCAGTGTGGGGAAGTTGGGGAGGGTAGAATACTGCTCTCCTTAACCACTATTTTTGTGTGTTGTGGGGCGTTTCTATTCTGTTTTGTCACACTGCTCATTAATACACATTGCTTTTATTTTTATTTTAAATAAATGTGAAAGATAGCAATTCTTTAAGTCTGCATGTTCTAATGTACTCTCTTTGCTTCTAACCTTTCCAGCATAACCCAAGGCAGATACTCCTCCTACTACTTTAAGAGTATGCTACGGATGTCTAGCAAATTAATATCCACCCACCTGCCATGGCTCATTAGTAAACTTGCACACAAATTAGGGCATTCTCTATCTTTGTTGCAGACTGTTAGTGCTCCTCTCGTGTGCTTGGCTATTCCAGGTTGCTAAGCAGTAATCTTAGTACTTACACTGCCCCACTAATATGCAGAATGGAAGTAGTTGTGTGTTTGGTTACAACTTTGTTCAAACACTTCTCTCGTAGGGCCATAAAACGAAGAAAAGAAAAGGAGGCCCAGCAATCGCAGGGTTATTAAATCAGGATTTATTGAACAAGCCTATCTGCTGCTGTCTTGAGAGTGACCTCTGAATTCAAGGGTCATAAATGACAGCACTTCCTCAAGGGCAAATTAATTCAGACATCCAATGGAATATAGTTTCAAACAGGTCCTGGGGTTTTCAGTAGGCCGGTGTTTGGACCTTCCTAGACCTTTTACAGGTAGATTGATTCATTTATATGTGCACCGAATAAATAATTAGCAATGTCTCATTTCGTGCCCAGCACTATGCTAAACACTGAAATTCTTTTTCAGGATTGTCTTCCTAAACTCTTTATAAAATTAAAAGACTTTCAAATTGTCCCCCCACATACACACCTTCACTCCTGTATTAATCCTTCTTCTAACATACAAAGACCTATTCAGGCACTCGGCGCATAAATGCTTTCAACTAAACAAGTAGGAACACAAAAGAATTCCTTATTCATGTTTTGAAAAGTTCAGCCTTGTAAGTGACTTTTATCATTTTCTGCATTTAGTGCATGGCTGGCTGCTGGGCACAGCCTCAGTACAACCTAACTTAAGGAAATAAATGGGAATGAATTACAAGCCACATTATAATTTGCCTTAGTAGATTCTTTCTTCACAAGGAAGCATATAACATGGGTGGGACTGGCCCCTCATTCAAGTGGTGAAAATTGACCCAACAAGGTTATTTAACTAGATGTGTGAAGTTCTCTTTAAACACAGGCCCTGTCTGAAACTCAGCTGGCTTGGTCTTATCAGAATGCCTTAACACTTCTACATACTGTGGAATGACTATTGGGAAAGCAGAGGAAAAGCAGCCCTATGAAACACTGCTAGAATGAAAATTCAATAGCTATAGGAAAAAGCATTTTCCTACGAAACTTTGTTAATCTTAGGACTGTGTAATGCAACAGAACTGAGCAAATTGGTAGTAAAAAAAGAAAAAAAAATTCTCAAAATACAAGTTAAGCTCATAGCCTGAAAAGTAAAATAATTAGGGTAAAGAAATAAGGAATTCATAGGGTACATTTAACCACAGTATTTCCTATGTAAAAATATGTGTTTGAGTGCATTCTAGGAGCTGCCTGGCAAGATAACATCATTTTGACATGTATATAACAAGGATTAAAACACTTTATTTGACATGTTGAAGTTGTAGTAACAATTCCTTTTCCTACTTCACACACACACACACACACACACACACACATGCTCACAAAGGAGATTCAGAATATTAGGTTGAATTGTCCCCAATCACCGAATAAATAAATACATTGCATTGCATTTAATATCGCACACAAGCAACTGCAATGTTTTCAGTATATACATATTCTGGGATAAATAGACTTACACAAATAAAACATACATGGAAAGGCAATAACAGAAATTTAAAGTACAAGAAAAAGAAAGACCAAAAACACTTGATTGATGTATTCTACAGAGGCAATAAATTACATGAGTGAATACATGTGTGAAGTTTTGCAGATGCAAATTTGGCCATAACCGATTACATGAATACCTAATTAGATTTATAACATATTGCCTAGATCACAATTCTGTTTAGCATGTTTAAAATTAAAGAGTTCATTTATAAACCAGACCCAAGTGATTAAGGTAACGGCAAAGTATATTGTCATGCAGGGACTCTGGTCCCACTCCCCGCACCAGAACGCAGGATATGGTGAGGCTAAAAAGGAACACCCACGGAGCCATGGATAGGGGGTTCATGCCACTATATTCTCCCTGGCGGCTGGGTTGGAGACACAGAAAGCAGGCTCCACACAATGTACAATCTGCCACCTGCTTCTCTGCCAACCAACTAACCCCTTGCTAACTGCAATCCGTGCTTGCTAGCTCAGCTATGGCAGTTATATCAGTGGCCAATGGCTAACTGGTTACAAGTCATGGCCACCTACTACCAGAGCCAGCACCTTTCCACGTGAGGCTGAGAGCCTGGAAACTGCTCTCTGGGACTCTGTCTCCACATATATGTATGGGGTAGTGGTGGCACAGGGTGGGAGTGAGGAAGAAAGTACATAAAAACAAGAAACTGTGTCGGGATTGAGACAGGTGGAGAGGGACTTGGCAAGGAACTTTTTAAAAGTTAGTGAAGCTGTGTGAAAAACGTACTAAATTTACAATAAAGACAGAATAAGTGTTGGAAAGTTTGGTTCTTAATGTGTATGTATTAAAATATGTATTAATAAGAAGAAATAGGAAAATCACTGCTTTTCATTGGTTTATAAGACAAAAATAATAATAAAAATAACCACTGGAGAAAAGCAAGCACCTAAAATTTATTTTAGCATCTATATATAATAGCAATTTATAGTGTTAAAGACACTTTAACAATTATTGTAATCAGCCTAGCACTGCCTATCACATACTAAACACTCATAAATGGAATTGAAGGGAATTTTAATTAATTGAAATACAAATTAAAGTTGTTAAATTTTAAATACTGTAAAGAATTCTGTCGTATAGGATTTCACTAAGTATCTGAAGTTAGAAGAACTAGTGAAAGGGATGAATGTCTTGCTCACTTATTTGTTGCCTTCTTGACCCTATAAATTTTCTTTTTTCTTCAGCTTTTTTTAAAAAATTAAAGTTTATTGGGGTGACAATTGTTAGTAAAGTTACATAGGTTTCAGGTGTACCCTATAAATTTTCAATCGGCATAATTATGTGGGATTTCATTTAAGGATGGGACTAGAAGTCAAACAGAACAAATGTGTGGTCAAGTACAGGAATAAAAAAAAAATAAGCAGGTTCAATCACTAGGGCTTCTCATTTTGTTTATATTAATAGGTTTTCAGGTGTGTGTCTGTCAGCAATCTTAGCTAATTTTCTGTTTAAGTACAAGATGAATAGACGTAAAGTTGCCTCAAAAGTATTAATAGAAGGTGAAGGAAATACATTTTAAACTATTTCCCAAGCTGCATTTAAGATACTTCTAGGATTATGTTTTTAAAGGGCAAAATCATGAAGAATGTATCCCTAATGAAAACTTAATAGTTTTCAATTCTATTGTATAAAGGAAAAGCTGGTTCTCTACCTGGGGGTTTGATTTCATTTGTTGCTTCTTTTACTACATGGTTGCTGGTGTCTAATGCAGAACTGTCTGGTGGATTCTGTAAACTCTGAAAGGAAAAAAGAAACATCAGTTGCTTTTCCTCAAAATTGCATAATAAATCCCAATTAAAAATGCAGATAAATGCTTTGTAGGAGTTACCAAACATTCCTACTTAATTTTGCTAGGATTTAATGCTGTATATTAGAAGCAAAGCAGTAATCACAGTCTATTTACTGCATTCACAAGATAAAATACATTGTCTCAACATGTTAGTGCATCTTCCTATTGCTAACAAAGCAATATGCTAAGAATATTATCCTAGATGTGCACTATTCCTTGAATTATACAATACTTTCTAGAAACATAATTTGAGACCACAGAATAGTGAAATCAGACATTTGAACATGCTATTTCTTTTACTGTTAGAATCATCTTCCATATTTGTGGTGGAAAGAAAAACATTTACATCTTAATTGAGGAAATTAAAGGTTAATCTTATGAATAAATAGTGGCAAATAGCTTTTGTATTCATGCTTATTACTTTTAAAAGAATAAGAATATTTTTAAGACTCACATTAGTCAAGTTAATGGTGAACCAATATAACTATTTTCAATTGCCTCCCCTTTTCTTTAAAATGCTTTCTCATATGTCTTATATTAATAAACACAAAATTACTTAAATGATTAACATAGAAGTTACGTTTTCAGAATGATAGTGAAATTACCTGAAAACTGATGGTTATTGTACTTAGGGTAACAGTTCTGATTTTAGAAAGCAACCTTTATTTATCTATAATCATAGTAACTCTTAACAAATTATCTATGGAAGATTCCTGCAATATGCTTAAGTGAGTCAGCTTGATCAACATGAGTTTGGCCTTTTCCATTTGACACTTTGTTTATCTGTTTGAATACCCACATCTTTTCTTTTCCTTCTTTCATACGAAAATTAATTTTGTGTCCAGTTTACTTTCCCGCATTAACATCTGATTATTCAAGAATACTCTACCTCAATAGGCTCTTTCACTTCGGTTGCTTCCTGTTTATTATCTTTGTGTTCATTTCCATTTTCCTAGGCGGAAAATGGCAGTGTTAGTAAGTGGTATCCAAAAGGAACTGGAGATAAAACTAACATCTTATACTCTAGTATACAAGCTTTTTATGTAAAAAAATTTTCACATAATGAGTAAACAACACACCAAATAAAATCACACCAAGAAGCTGTATTAACAAATTCAAACAGTAACAGGCATGTTAAATATAAGGACTGCCAACCAATTAGAACCAAGTAGAAGCAGGACACTGCTTCTTAGTTGACCCCTCTTTTTCAGCATTTTTGTCAAAATGCTGATGCAGAATACTTCAACTAAAAAGAGAAATAATTAAGAATATGATATTTCCTCTCAATTTTCCTAAGAATGTTGAATCTCAAATCCTCTCAGGGTCAAATTGTTAGGAACCTATTTAGGCCACGTACCTGAGCAGGTTTGGGTTCCTCTTCAGATGCTGACTCACTCATCTGGACCACTCAAAGATATCACCAAATGACAGGGTAAAGGATTATCAGACCATTATTAATAACAAAAAGAGAAAAAATAGTAACAACAAAAAGTACTCTGAAAGATCAAAATCTCACCCACCCCCACCACATCCCACCATTCTATTGAATGACAGTAAGTTCTCAACTGCTAAATGTTTCAAACTGTACTACTGTTATTACTGTTATTACTGACCAAAGCTAGATTAATGCTAGGCTAGTGCTAAGGGAGGCAGAAAAAGGGAAAAAAGAACTATAAAATAGCCAGAAAACAATAAGATGACATTAGTAGTAAGCTCTTACCTATTAATAATTACTCTAAATGTAAATGGATTAAATTCTCCATCAAAATGCACTGGCTGGATGGATTAAAACAAAACAAGATCCAACTATATGCCGCCTACAGGAGACATTAGCGTTAAGGGCACATAAAGGCTCAAAGTGAAAGGATGGAAAAAGATATCCTGTGCAAATGGAAACCAAAAGAGAGCAAAGATAGCTATACCTGTATCAGACAAAACAGACTTTATGCCAAAAACTGTAACAAGAGATAAAGTCATTATATAATGATAAATGGGTCAATTCATCAAGAATTATGGGTTACAGAATTACAATATTAATTGAATTAACAGTTCAGCCATGTGAAAATTGGGGCACTGATTGGGAAGAAGGGGTACTCTGAAATTTGGAATAGGGACATTTAGTTGGACTAGGAAACTGATAATTTCAAATTCCTGAGTCACCCTGAGCCTCTTTTGCCAATGGAAACAGTTTGTCCTCCTGTATTTGTGGAGATTAGCCTTCTCTTAATTGCAAATCTTGTGATAATCTCATCTGGGGCAATTGCCTTGCAAGGGGATGCCCATTTTCCTCAAGACTCATCAATACCACTTCTTACTTCTAGTAGAATCATAATTAAAATCAGATCTTAAAATGCTCCAGCAGGGAAAGTACAAAGTCTGACCAGGAGGTAATAGCTTTCACAGCAACAGATTTTCACTATTTGCTTATAAAGTAGCAGAAACCCAGGGAATATGTGATCATTTGTTATATTACCCAGCAGAGTATATTATAAGGAAGTTAAAGCAAGGAGCACAGAATATAGTACAGGGTTTGTTAGAATTTCTTTATATGGCTACTCTTATCAGAAATTAATGTGTTAATGTGTTAGCATCTCCAGCTGGAAGTGACACTAACCATTTACTTGGTAAGTTTACTGAAACTTAGACTCCACAGTGGCCTATGTTTAACTGAGATACCAGAACTTCCCTGGCATAATATAAGAAGAAATCCAAAGGCTTAGGGAGACAGGAATGTTGGAGTAGATTTATCACCTATGACCTGCACTTCTACTCCCCCCAAGTACATCCTCCTAGAGGACACTCTGGGGACATTCCTTTACTAAGGCATAAAAAAATCATATTAGAGAATATATACTTACATCCTTGAAAAGCTCTATGGTGTCTTTCTTCTGTAGGCTAGGTGATGACCCATTTCAAAGTAGCAGAGGCCAAATGTCAGTGGTGGGTACATTTACCATAAAGAGAAGTAGAGACATAGTGGTAATCAGATGCTTTGACCCTTAGTGATCTTTGTGGTTAAATAATTATGGTGGCCCTAGGAATAAAATAGATGGCCAGCCTACTAAAATGTTGATGATCTACACATAATATTAAAAATCCATATATGGTGGCCAAAAAATATGACATTAGTCACCATAATGGAGAGTTTTGATTTCTCACTGAGTTTCCAGAGCTAAGCCCCTTTATTAAAAGGAAGGCTAGAGTCCCTAAAGGGAGGATTCTGCTGCATTGCCATTAGTATATACTGAAAATCTTCCTCTAAGTCGTCTCCACAGGGACCTGTGGCCATGTCCTAAAGTGACTGTGTGCTCCGGAAAAAGAAATATCCAAGTTATTCAGGAATTTCTAAACATTGGCACTAAATTGATGTTAACTCCTGGGGACCCAAAATGCAACTGCTGTCTACCAGTTTAAGTGGGGGCTTAGGTGAACAGGTGAGAGATGGAGTCTTCAGTTTAAATCACAGTGAGCTGAGTAGGTCCATAGAATGACTCCCTGGTAATTTCATCAGTTCCTGGATGTATAATTAGAGTACATACCTAGTAACTAGCAGAACTTCCATACTGCTCCCCCTATCCTGGAATAAGCACCATTATAGTATGAAGGGACAAGTTCAAGCCCTTAGGAATCCCCTCCCCCACATACACACATACCAGGAGACTAAACAAAAATTATTGCTTTCTTCGGATGGCAGAATGGGGAATTACAGAGATTAGTGACACCAACACAGATTTGAAAGAAGCAGGGGTGATGAAACCTATTTCATGCCAATTTAACTTGTCTGTTGGACCTGTGAAGAAGGTGAACAGATCTTAGAGAATGACCATGGAGTATTACAAATTTAATCAGGTAATGCCTCCAATTACAGCTGCTCTTCCATAGGTAATATCTTTACTGGAGCAAATCAGCATAGCCCCTGCCACCTAGTATGCAACTATATTTCCATACAAATAGGCAAGGAACACCAGAAGCCATTTGCCTTTACTTGGCAGGGCCAACAGTATAACTTCAGTCTTGCCCCAGGGCTACCTCAATTCTCCTGCTCTCTGCCGTAATATAGACCGTAGAGGTATTGAGCATCTTGACCTTCCAATCAGCATTGAGTTGGTCCAGTACATTGATGACACTGTGCTGATTGGATCTGGGAAGCAGGAAGTAGCAAGTGGGAAAAAAGTAAGAATCATATATGATTTATACTTGTAAATTTTGAATTGTGAAATTGTTTTAAATTTATCACCTAATTGTATAAAGTAAGTTATCAATAATGACTACCAAGTGATCATTGTTCAACTGTCTTGTTCAGGAATTATATAGTCATTTCAATCATAAAACCGCACATAAAAAGTTATGTTTATAAGGAATCTCAGGTTAATAAAAAAGTTATGTTTATAAGAAGGAATCTCAGGTTTTTCAT